>NC_092656.1:5266953-5915055 GCF_032118995.1 Asterias amurensis
CTAAGGAGAAGAGGGGGGGGGGGGATGGAAAGCGCCAGTAGTAACAGCCAGAGCTGTCTGGGTGATCATTATCTGATTATGTCATTAAGCTGTGTATCATGCTCTTCAAAGTGTTGAGTGATAGTCAAGGGTTGCATTTGCTTATTACTGTCTGCTCAGTGCATGAAAGCTTCTTATTTGTGATATCCTTATTTGGCATCGTCCGTAGGGCCTTGAGTCTGAGATGGCTCTAAATTGTTGGGGGGGGGGATATAGTCAAACACTGTAGATTGTTCTCTCTGAACTGAATTGAACAGCAAAGTGTGGCTTTGGTTTGTTAGAATCATGCAATGGTTTTAATAAAAGGGTAGCTTCTAGTTCTTTCACTAAAAGAACACACAGCAATTCGACCCTGCAAGGTTTTAAACGGCCGTGGGTTGTGTATATGTGCGCGCGCTTAGATTATGCGCTGTTACTATACCTATGAATTGCATTCCGCGTGATAATCTTGCGCGCCCGACACGCGGCCAGCTTGTTATAAACACTGGTCATTATCAAAGATTTATACACCCTCACGTGACACGCTCTCCACCAATAGGAATAGCGAAACTGTCTGAGGTGTTTATGAATTCTATATAAATGTAATATATACAATAGAACTAACCTGTGAAAATTTCATTTCAAAAAGTGGTAGTGTTTTTGCGATATCACCGAAAATCTGAAGCAATAATCTGAAGCGATAATTTGAAGCGATTTTCTTTTGTGTACATGTGCGTACATGTTAATTTATTTTGTGTTTTTGTGTCTCCATCCTATCCTCAGTGCCATTGTGGAGCAGTACTTACTGGAGAAGTCTCGCATTGTGTCGCAAGCCCCCAACGAGCGCAACTACCATGTATTCTATTACTTACTACAAGGTGCCGAGGACAAGGAGAGAGAAAATCTGTGGCTGGAACAGTCCAAAGACTACTTCTACTTGAATCAGGTAAAAAACACTGAAATGGGCAGCAGAAGTTTTCCTTTTAAACCAGTTACTTACAATTCAATATTATCTACTGTGGATTTAAACATTCCTGTACGCTGATGCCACAGACAGCTACAGAGTACCATACCTTCTAGTCTAGATGATCGGGTGCATGGGTTACTTCTGTGGATTCAGCCGGCAGTCCGGCACTGTTTGCCTCAGCTTACAACAAGACCTTAATATTGTTGCTGAAAATAGACAAATCTTTCCATGTTTTGATAAACAAATTTGAAAAACTCCCTGATTGTGGATGCTTTTTCACTATTATGTTGAATGCAAAGCATCTTCTTTATTGTTGCACAAAAATCTCCCCGATTGCAAGATGCAAATGTTGGCAACTCTGCATGCTAAAATATGGGCATAATATTCTGCTAAGCGTGAACAATTATATATGCTAAGTTTCTGCTGCAACCCTCGTCAGTCTAATGGCCTTTGTTATTGAAGGGCTTTTGCATGATTAATGAGAGAACCAGTGTTCATATCATTCTTTAGAGATTTCTTGGGCATGGATGATTGCCTTCACGCATCTGTTCGGGAATTTCATTGTGAAACATCTTGAACCCTCTTTCAAATCCCTGAATGATAATAATTATTTTTAAATCTAAACTTTAGATTATTTTATTTAAAAATCTTAGAACAGTAGGTGGCTTTTGTTGACACGGATGACATGAATCCCACATCTGGAGTGAAATTAAATTTATCCGAGTCCCCACTGACCTTAAAGGCTGTGTCACATGAGGCAATTTACAGGCAACCAGTGCCCATTTTCATAAAGCTGCTTAAGCACAAAAAGTAGCTAAGCACAACAAAATTATGCTTAACAGAATAAGGTGACCAGCCTAACTACCATATCACATATAAAATTTGTGACTTCCACCTGCTCATTTCTGCTTAGCGTAAATTGGTTCAGCAATATTTTACGCTTTTAAAGCAGCTCTATGAAATTGGGCCTAGTTCAAGGCAATCTCCACCAAGAACACTCATTCATACTTCATGTTTCTCATTATTTTACTGGGGACAGTAAGTTACAGTTAAAATATATTTGATGTTTTTTTTTTATAAATCTTGTTATCTTCTCCATTTTTTGAGGTTTTGAGGAAATAAATAAAAATAAATAAATAAAATAGCGTCTCACAAGTGTTCCTAGTGCAGTTGGTTGCCTCCAAGTTGCCTGGGATGACTGCCCTGTCTGACATGGCCTTGAGACTCTTTTATCCTTGACTCCTGCTCCTTTTAAGAAAACCCAGCGTTAAGATCAAGTTACAGCAAACAAGGAAATAACTATACATTTTCACGACATGGATGAGTAAATTTCTCATCTGTGTCTGAAACATCAAGTTACAGAAGACAAGGACAGACCCAAAAATGTCACGACATGGATGAGTAAATTACCACATCTGTGTCTGAAACGTCAAGTTAGAGCAGAAAAGGAAAAAAGTAAAAGATTTCTTGACATGGATGAGTAAATTTCCACATCTGTGACTGAAATGTCAGTCTCAGTGTATCCCCAAATGACCCGTCCATCTCTTGATGAATGATAAGAATCCCTGACTGATGATGACACCCCTCTCATTATGACTGTCACTCGCTTTCTTTCCTCTTGTTGACAGAGTAACTGCTACACACTGGCTGGTGTTGATGAGAAGTATGAATACACAAGGCTCAAGCAGTCCATGGAGATGGTTGGCTTCTCCAGGGAGACAATGAAGAGGTGACGCATATAGGATATAGGATGACCTGGGATGGGGGGGGGGGGGTTGAGAAGTTTGAATACACAATGCCCAGAGATGGCTGGCTTCTTCAATGAAGAGAAGACACACAGAGAATAATCTGGGATGGGGCGGGGAGGGGATGGGAATGGGGGACGGGGTTGTTGATGAGAAGTACGAGTACACAAGGCTCAAGCAGTCCATGGAGGGAGACAATGAAGAGGTAAAGCACATTGACCCATTTCACCTGACGGCATCATCAGAAAAATCTTGAATGCCAGATACTGGTGGGCCATTTCACTGTGCGTTTTTATATACAACTCTATGCTGTGCGTTATGCAGTGAAGTGTGCATTTTAGGCGACGTGGCGTTAATACACGTAAACCTAACTTGCCCACCAACATGGTGAGCGTGGCATTGGTCGCCGCGTGTGACGCATGTGCAAGGGGTCAATGAGGATGACCTGTGATGTGAGTGTGGGTGGAAGGGGGGTTGACAGGGTGATGGAGAGGGCCAGAGAGAGATTATTTGAGTGGGTCTGGAGAGGGGATACAACAGGGCAGTGCAGGGGTGGGGGAGGGAGGTCGAGGTGGAATAGAACGGGTACTCACACCAGCTAGCAAATTTCAGTAGAGGGGATTTTAGATGTAAACAAAGGGTCTGTTGTTTACTTGTTTACAATGATTTATCTCTTTACAGGATATTCTCGGTGCTCTCGGCTGTCCTACACATCGGCAACATCACATTCCGCAAACGCCACGAGCACGAGGAGTATGTGACCATCAAGAACATCGCCACCGTCAAGGTGGTGTCGGACCTGCTGAAGGTCAAACAGGAGACGCTGGTCTCTGTGTTGACCAAGCGGAAGTCGATGGCCAGCGGTGATCAATTTGTAGTGCAATACAGGATGTCGGAGGTTAGTACTCTTAACGGCCATTGAAAGGGAACTTCCTGTTTGGGGGGTTAACCCGAGGTACTTGGGCTAGATAAAAGATTGCCTTTGTCATACCTAATTGGTGGTTTTGTTTTGGCGCAATTACACTGATGCACGTAATTCACAGAAATGTCTCTTACAATTAGCATGATAAGAATGCGTACATAGCATCAGGAGAACTGTTTTCACTTAAACGTGGAGTGTTGTCTTCGAGCAGTCTAGTCTATCCAGACTCGAGTTATGATTGGTGAATCAACTGAGTGTGGGGTCATTCCCGATCATGACACTTGTGGTCCTTGAGTCATTTAACCATAATTGCTCCTGTTAATCCAGGTGTACAATGGAAACCTGAGGGGGCTGAGATCGTAGTATGTTGGATAAACTGCTTATAATTTAAGCAGCTTTATATATATATATATAGAAAGGTTTGCTGTAACACCATGTAATGACTATCTCTAATGAGTTGGGGTGGTTCTGAAAAGAACCGTTGGTTTCAACTCTCTTAAAAGCAGCTTGGGGTTGTTCGCTCCTGAGGGAGTTAAGTAAGGTTATTGAATGTTCTATGCCTGATGAACAGGGTTATTGTTCTAAAGTGTCTTGATCTAGATGTGGCAGGATGTGCACTATTTAAGAACCAAATTTTATTGTTAATATTTCAGAACAACCACTAAAGTGGACGGTTGTATATTGTGTTTTCTTCATTTCATTTAATTGATTAATTATGGTTGTGAAGCCAAGGACTCTCAGAAAAGCGAACTAAATCACTATACCAGCCAAGAACCCAATGGAGAAAAGAAAAGGAAGGAAGTTTTATTTTTTGGAATTGGGAGGGAAACCCAAAGAATTGTTCAAGGGAAAACTTGCCACAAATTAGGCAGGGACTGAAAACCCAATCCACACAGTGCCTCAGCAGAATAGAAACCAGGGTCCTAAAGGTGGCAGACGAGGCAAAATACTATTACGCCAACCCGACGGCCAAACTTCCCAACAGAGAAAAGGAATAACTCGGCTCTTTCAATAACCACTAATTATAAAAGGATGAGAAATTTTCAGAACTTTATCTGAATTCAGATTGTTTAAGTCATCCTGTTGAAGAAAATCACCCATTGTTTTTCCCACACTTAATAACTCCTGCTCTTTGATCTACCTTCTAGCGCTGAGGACACTGTTCCTTAAAAGCTCTGTGAAATATAAATCCTAGGGGTTATCAAAAGAAGGAAATGCCTCCTAAAATTTGGATCCTAGTTTCAGATTTCTTTGTCAGCAATGACTCTTGCCCAAGATTATAGCTTTAAAATTTAGAGTGATTTTGATCTTGGGGTCCACTTCCTCTGGTGTTGAATGTGCTCGATACCAAAACATGGCAGCAGGAAATGTCATCAGAAGAGAGGATATCCTGATGCGCGTTGCCATTGACTGTGATGCTGGTTTGTCAGTCCAACGAGGGCGTAGTCACGTAAACAAGTGATGTCATGATGCGCAACATCTTCAACATCTTAAACGCTTAGATAAAGAAAAGTTACAGATAGGCCTGGAATTTCACCTTTGAGAGGGCAAGGCCAGTTTGTAATGGGCACTACCATTGGGAAAAAGTCTTTGGGAAACTTTTGAAGGGGCACCAAGACCAGGGCCCAATTTGATAGCGCTGCTTTAATAACGGTAAGCAAATTTGCATGCTTACTGTAGCAGAAAAATTTGCTTAAGCCTTAGCGTATTTCACAGGTTAGCAGAAAAATTGGGCGGCCATATTGCGTGTTTACCTCGGATTTGCATTGTGACGTCATTTATTTTCGTGCGGTAAGCACCGGAAGGGTAGCATGCCTTTTCGTGTGCTTACTGTTAGCAGCGCTATTAAATAGAAATTGCAAAGTAAGCACAAAATCGGCCGCTAAGCAGCGCTATGAAATTGGGCCCAGAGGACACAGTCTTTATGGCCTTTGTGCAATTCCAGGTCTCTACAGATGACCTAATAGTGTTTATAGTAGTATACCTTTGGTTTAAAAAATTGTAGTTCCAATGAGATTCGTAGTAGCACCATGTGTAAAACTCTTTTGATTAGTGTTGGTTCTGAAAAGATCTGGTGGTTGACAATTCAACATTTTGATCAGTATGTTCTGATCGTCTTCTTTTTTCTGTGTTCTTGCAGGCTTTAGCAACAAGAGACGCATTGGCCAAAGGTTTATACAGTGGGCTTTTTGAGTGGATCGTGCTTCAAGTAAATCATGCTCTTCTATCACGCTATGAGAAGACGGGTGAACATCAGGTAGGTGATTAGAGCAAATGAACGGAAGAAATCAAATGTGGATAAAATAAAGGATTTGTTATGGCCACCTCCGTCAATTTTGTGTGAAGTGACAAGTATTTAACAAGAGAATTGATACTCATAACTGTTGACATTACAGGGAAATTTATGAAACAAAAATTGCCTTATGAACAGTGCAGTATCTGGCCTGCCAGAAAAGTCCTGGAATTTATTTTATTTTTTTTTTTAAATTATTTTTATATTATAAATAAATAAATTGCATGGTTCTACAACATAAACACTCCATATTTTTGGCGATATCTCAAACGCTACCACCTTTTGAAAGTTTAGTCATACATGTATAGGATTAAAACAATTGAGCCGTTCCATAAACCCAAGGTATACGTTCCCTGTAATGCTTTGTTCTTGAAACAATGCTTACCATTGCAGTGCACTTTTCACAGCCTTGTTTTCTTTAGATTATTGAAAACAAGACGACTGGATTATGTACACATACTCTTACATGAAGGACTAAATCTACGTTATGAAAATGCAACCAAAACTACAACTGTGCTATGTTGACGACATTTGACGAATGTGTTTCTGTTTCTTTGGCCGTTTGGATGTCACAGGATAACGTCTTAAGATTCAATAGCTTTCGGTTTGGAAAGGTTATATTTTAGTAATCGATGATTTTCTTTTAAGTGATAAAACCGAAGACAGTCTTTTGTCTGGGGCTAGTTGGCAATTGTTTGTGAGGGCCAGGTTTTGTTTGGCTGTAATTAAACGCCATCCGCACACTGTTAACTGGTCAAGTGCAAATAAGGCCACCACCCTGTAGATTTTCCATGAGCAATTTTTCTAGTTCTTTGAAATTCAGCTGAGAACTATTTTAATGGTAGGTTTTTGTCCTTAAATGCTCAATATAAAGTCAAAATTAAAGTGTCAACAAAACTGTTCTTAGTGACCATCATTTGACAAAACCAGCATGATTGTATTGATCTTGATTTTTTTCATTTTCGTGTTTGCATTTCAAAATCGGCAAAAGCAGTTAAGATGTATAGTAGGGTCAATGATCAGTATTTGTAACATAATGCTGATATACATGTACAGTTTAGGCAACACGTGGGGTGTCGTGGCCGAGTGGATAAGAGCACCAAACTCAAGCTCTGGTGCTTCTGTTCAGCTGAGTGTGGGTTCGAATCCCGGTCGAGACACTTGTGTCCGTGAGCAAGACACTTCACTATAATTGTTTCTCTCCACCCAGGGGTAAATGGGTACCTGTGAGGGCAGAGATGGTTCTTGTGATTGGTTTAGCCGAGTAGCGCATATATTGTGCACAGGCTGTATACTCCCCAGGGAGCTGAGCTGGTTTAAGGAATGATTTAAGGCCCAGTGACCAGGGGTAATAATGTCAGAAGCGCTTTGAGACACCCCTCGGGCGTGAAAAGCGCTACATAAAAACGATTATTATAACAATGTTGAGAAATATACAATAAAAGTCACATGTGCTCACTGATTGTTCACATGCAGCTATATGAAAAAGCCTTCCTTGTAGCTGTGTAAGCAAAGAGTGCATATTAATTACATGAAGTAAACACATTCAAATACTCTCCCATAGTCTGTGTAAGACAATACACTAAAGTCAGTTGGAAGATGAATTTGAGTTTATTGATGATCAATTTCTTGACACATCCTTTAAAGGCCATTTGAGCATCTGAGGGGATTCCCCAAGATTTCTGTAATTGAAATACTAACTGCCAAACTGTAATGTGGTATGGAGTCTCAAGAGATGAGTTTCTATTTTTAGCATTAGTACTGTGTGCCATCAGCCATGCATCACTTTTTTGTGAAAAAAAGAAGGTGTTTATGATGTCTGGGGAAGTTTGTGGTTCGATTCCCACCAAAGTCTCACAACAGTGTGTGTTTTGTCATCAGAATGCAGAAAACACTCAGTATAAATGTATGTGCTTTACAAGTACATGCAAATCTGTGAAGCCAAAACTACAATAATTCTTTGAATGCGTTTAGTTTAAAGGCAGTGGACATGAATGGTAACTACTCAAAATAATTACTTGGTAACGAGTAATGGGGTGAGGTTGATAGTATAAAACATTGTGAGAAACAGCTCCCTCTGAAGTGAAGTAGTTGTCGAGAAAGAAGTATTTACCACGAATGTGATTTCTTGACCTCAGAATTAGAATTTGAAGTCTTGAAATCAAGCATCTAAAAGCACACAACTTTGTGTGTCATAGTTATCTCGCAACTTCAATGACCAATTGAGCTAAAATTTTCACAGGTTTGTTATTTTAAGCATGTGTTGAGATACACCAAGTGAGAAGACTGGTCTTTGACAATTACCAATAGTGTCTAGTGCTTTTAAGCTTCTGTTTGTAATAAATTATAATTTTGAGGTTAGTTTTATAGCTAACCAAACAAGTAATGATTTTTGTTGTATTGCTTTGTTTTTCTACACAGGGCAACTCCATCGGTGTGCTAGACATTTTCGGATTTGAAGACTTTGTGCTGAACAGCTTTGAGCAGTTTTGCATCAACTACGCAAATGAACACCTTCAATATTACTTCAACCAACATGTCTTCAAACTTGAACAGGTAAAAAAAATCCCTTCGGTCCGGGAAAGAGTTATAATGGAAGTTATGTGTTATCATATTATCTTATATTCCTTGTAATAAAACTGGGATGCCTCATAAGTGAACTTAATCACTGTAGCTTGCAAGCCTGTGGAAACCTGTGAACAAGGGTGCTTGCTACTTGAACCAGAAACAGAAACACCAGGGATAACCCCTACTCCTCCACTGGATTCTTTTATGTGCACCACTACTTTTGATTATTTTGAAAGATAATTATCCTCATTCGGTGTACCCCAACATGTGCATAAAACCATACCTGGGCTCAGTTGGTCATCGAAGTTGCAAGAAAATTATAAAAGAAAAGAAAAACTTGTTGCAAAGAATTTTGTGTTTTTAGATGCCTGAGAAAGTCTTCATGCCTGAAGCTTTTCTCAGATTTAAATTGTGAGGGAAAACAATCACCTCTTTCTCTAAAACTACATTACTTTGTGTAAGTAGGATTTGAAACTTTGCATGGTGGAGATAAGATATAGAAGAGTTTGCGGTAACACCATGTAATAACAATCTCTAAATGAGTTGGGGTGGTTCTGAAAAGAACCGTTGGGTTAACTCGACGTTTCGATCAGTATGCTCTGATCGTCTTCTGGAGAATGCTGGATTCTCCAGAAGACGATCAGAGCATACTGATCGAAACGTCGAGTTAACCCAACGGTTCTTTTCAGAACCACCCCAACTCATTTAGAGATTGTTATTACATGGTGTTACCGCAAACTCTTCTATATCTTACTTTGTGTAGTTTTTAACAACGTTTTCAATTATAAAAGCTTTCCAGTTCCCTTTACCAAGTAGTTTTTTTATGGTCAATACTTTTGGGAGTAATTACTAAAAGTAAACCCTCCCTTTTAAAGGAACACGTTGCCTTGGATTGGTCGAGTTGGTCTTTAAAAAGTGTCCTGTAAACCGTTTGTTATAAAATGCAAATGGGTAGAAAGATGTTGTAAAAGTAAAATCAGTGATCTACACAAATATGCCTCGAAATTGCGTGGTTTTCTTTTTACCTATTATGAGAGTCAAATTTTTCACTCCCATAAATGGCCGACCGTGTTAGTTCACGACGTAAAAGGAAAACCGTGCAACTTAGAGTGATACTTGTGTGGATGATTATATTCTACTTTTAAAACATCTTTCTAATCGTATGCATTCTATAACAAACGGTTACAAACTCTTGTTATAGACCAACTCGTCCGGTCCTAGGCAACTTGTTCCTTTAACTAGAGAGTTGTAAATTTATCTTATGTACAATGTTTTCCCTTGTTTTCCTTTTTGCAGGAGGAGTACAGAAGAGAAGGAATAATGTGGAAGAATATTGAGTTTATTGATAACACTGGTTGTCTGTTACTCATCGAGAAGAGACCCACCGGGTTACTTCATATTCTTAACGACGATTGCAAGTAAGACTTAGTATTATTGTAATTAATTTAATTACTGAGAAAATAAAATAAGCTGTCGCAAACAACTTACCAACCAAATGGACCGATGGTATAAATGCAAAAAATAGTTAATGGCCTGACGTTTCGACCCTAGCGGGACCCTTGAAGGGTGATACTTGTGCTAGGGTCGGAACGTCAGGCCATTAACAAATTTTTTTCAAATTTTATAACTTTTAAATATTTCTTGTAGTGAAACCAAGGATGCCTCATAAGTGAACTTGGTCACTGTAGCTTGCAAGCCTGAGGAACCTAAACAAGGGTGCTTGCTATGTGAACCCATAACATTGGGGTTAAAGGGAAGGTACTTGTTTGGTAATTGTCAAAGACCAGTCGTCTCACTTGGTGTATCCCAACATAAGCATAAAATAACAAGCCTGTGAAAATTTGAGCTCAATTGGTCATCAAAGTTGTGAGAAAATGATGAGAGAAAAAACACCCTTGTTGGACGAATTTGTGTGCTTTCAGATAAGAATAGCTAGAAGTCTTTTATTATTTTAGTGAGAAATTACATCTTTCTCAAAATCTATACTACTTCAGAGGGAGCTGTTTCTCACAATGTTTTATACTATCAACAGCTCTCCAATGCACGTTACCAAGTCAGTTTTTAAGTTGATGTTTGTTTTGAGTATTTACCAAACGTGTACCTTCCCTTTAACCCCTACTCTTCCAGGCTCTGGTCTAAGGTTGGATTTGAACCAGAGTCCACAGAAGTGAAAGGCGGGAAAATAAACTGTATGTAACAACATAACTACCACTACTTTTTTTAAACCTCACTTTTTCCTTGTTTTTTTCTCGGTATTTTAAAACATGTTTTTTTTGTCTTGCCAGCTTTCCGGCTAAAGACACCAATGGTGAGAATCTCCTGCAGAAGTTCACCACTCAACACAAGAACAGCAACTACTACCAGACTGTGCAGTTTGAGCAGGCCTCATTCATCATTCTGCACTATGCTGGCAAAGTCAGCTACAAAGTCAAGGTAAGAGACCGAGCCAGTAGCCCCAAAACATTCTTAAGACCCCCCTCCTAAATAATATGGAAGACTCCGTGTAGACACTAACCCTGTTCTCTGTGACAGGACCCTGTTACGTTGACGACAGGAGTTGTTGTTTTGGAAATGACGCTAGGAAGTGTGACACTTAATGCGTGTTCCACCAAACATATGCCAAGTATCTATGTGTGCAATATAACACTATATACAGTCTTATACATAAGTGAGCGGTTGAAGCTAAAATCACAGTTTTTCTGAGCTACAATCATCATCTTTTAAAAGTTAAAATCACTATTTTTCCTGAAGCTAAAACCATCATTTTAAAAGTTAAAATCATCATTTTTCTGAAGCTTAAGCCATCATTTTTAAAGTTAAAATCACTATTTTTCCTGAAGCTAAAATCATAATTTTTTCTGAAGCTTCATAATTTTTCTGAAGTTAAAATCATAATTTTTCCTGCAGCTGAAAACCTTGTTTTTTTCTGAAGTTAAAATCATCATTTTTCTGAAGCTTCATAATTTTTCTGAAGCTAAAACCATCATTTTTAAAGTTAAAATCATCATTTTTCTGAAGCTAAAATCATCATTTTTCTGAAGCTTCATAATTTTTCTGAAGTTAAAATCATCATTTTTCCTACAGCTGAAAACCTTGTTTTTCTGAAGCTAAAATCATAATTTTTTTGAAGTTAAAATCATCATTTTTCTGAAGCTTCATAATTTTTCTGAAGCTAAAATTATAATTTTCCTGAAGCTAAAATCCTTGTTTTTCTTAAGTTAAAACATAATTTATTTGAAACAAAAATCCTCATTTCTCTAAAGCTAAAAATTACCCTTTGTTTGCTGAAGCTTCATAATTTTTCTGTAAAAGCTAAAATCACATTTTTCTTGAGCTTATAATCACCATTTTCCCCAAGCTAAAATCATAATTTTTACTCCAACCAAATGTTTCAGGATTTCCGGGAGAAGAACACTGATCTCTTAAGACCAGAAATCACGTCGGTGCTTAAGAACAGTAGTCTGTCCTTTGTCCGTGAGCTCGTTGGTATAGATCCACTAGCGGTGTTTCGTTGGGCCATCGTCAGGGCCTTCTTCAGAGGGGTTAGTGGCTTCTTGGCTGCCGGGAGGAGACATAAAAATGGAGGTAAGATGCTTCCCCTCAAGATAACAACTTGAAGTAGTGCACAGCCATAATCATGGGTATGCTTTTTGCTACAGAGACAACAACTAATAAATATTGAGTAACTCTTTGCAGATCTTGTCTTCGACAAACTCAAGCACTCATCATTGAAGCAGCGATTGTTAATATGTATAATAACATTGCGATAACTGCAACATCAGTGGTTTTCAAACTGGTCATAAAATGGAAAACAAAAAAGTTTGTACTCATGACTCAGACTGGGTATATTTGAAATAATTTGGGGGTAGAACAAAGATAAATTGACAATTTAACAACTACTAAAATGCTTTGATGTTTTGTACTATTTTATCGATAAATGACAACTTTTACAAAGATGACAATTACTTGGAAGGCTTGATTTCTGCTTCAAGTTGTCAGTGGAATTTGCCCGGCCGTCGATTTTAAATTTTTTTTTTTTTTTTTTAAAATGCAGGTGAGCGATCAAAAAAGGTAGTGAAGAAGCCTGAACAGCTGACCATCAATATACAGTCGCCAGAGGAAGACGTCTTCAGGTATTTAAATCTTTAAAATGTTTTTAAATTTTATTTCTAGGTCTTTAAGTTGAACTATTGTTATCGCACCAAGGAATACTTACTGCTATGTTCAACTTAGGGGCAGTTGGGTTGGTGTACAATACTAGTATCTGTCCTTGCCTTCAAGCTCAGAGACCCTGTTCGAATCCCACCAGAAAACTCACTCGTTTGTGGTTTACCACGTGAAAATTCACTGGTTTGTAGTTTACCATGTGAAAACTCACTTGTTTGTGGTTTACCATGTAAAGGTTCACTGGTTTGCGGTTTACCATGTGAAAGCTCAATACTGGTTTGTGGTTTACTATGTGAATACTCACTGGTTTGTAGTTTACCATGTAACAACCGACTAGTTTGCGTTTTACCATGTGAAAACTCACTCTTTTGCGGTTTATCGTGATGTGAAAACTCACTGGTCTGCTGTTTACCATGTGAAAACTTACTCTTTTGTGGTTTACCATGTGAAACCTCACCAGTTTGCAGGGAACCATGTGGGTTATTTTACTATCCTTTATTGTAATTGAATGATTATGGTCCATACAGACACTCTATTAGTCTTTGCAGCCATGCATTTCCCCCCAGTTGTTTGTATATGTACATGTTGCTGATTGTCCGAGCCCATCTATCCTATCTTAGAAATATGTATTACGCAGCCAAAACGTATCGGCTCATGCGCCAGATAAAGTAAGTTCCTATCGACTGGCTTGACAAGTTTTTGAAACCAAACCCCTCACCCACGTTTGTGTTTGCATCCGGAGCTGTGAGTTTGGATTGGTTTGGGGGTTTCGTTTTTTTAATTTGAGGCAACTTGTCTGCATTTAACTGTGCATGACTATAGAGACATGCTCAGGGTTTTGTTGTTCTTTAATTTGGATGGTTTTATTGCAGTGACAGATAATCTTACTTGGCCTCATTTGATACTTTCGTTTCACTAATTGCTTGCTTACGATAAGGTAGATAAAATTGGCTTTAATAGACTGTGCAATTCTCGTATGTTTTGAACTTCTGGGACCAAGTTGAGCTTTAGGTGTGATTGACTCTTTTTAAATAATTCTCGTATGTTTTGAACTTCTGGGACCAAGTTGAGCTTTAGGTGTGAGTGACTCTTTCAAATAACTTCAACAGCGAAAAAAAAAATGAAACATTGTAGCCATTTCTTTCTGACAGTACACTGTTAGTGTCAAAAATATATTTTAAAAAGTTTGAATAACCAAATGGTTAAGAAATATATTCATTTTGATTGATCTTTCTTTTAAAGCATTGGCTTGCCCAACAACTTTTATAATCAGTCAACGACATAGTTTTTACATTAAAAGCATAACCGCCTATTGTGATGAAAGTATCACATATAGTTTCAATGTTGTAGTTGTTTGTGACCAACAGCGCCGCAGTGAGTGATTTTTAAGGAAATACTACATTTGTGTCGTGTGCATTGGTGACTTGATATGACATAACATGAGTAGACACTAGGAATGATGATTTGTTTTGGCACGCCCTTCGGGCTGTGGTAAAGCGCTATATAAAAATTGGTTAGTATTATTATTTGTAGCAGTGATTACAAATGTTGGTAACAGTGCACCAATGTAATTCCATCTCAAATTTTTTTTTGAGGTCTGTGTAAACCTGTTTGACCAAAACTCATTTTTTCGCCAGATCTTTGCTTATTGGGAGCAGAGCCTTGATATTGGGCCCTGATGTTTTGGGAAACAGCGTCTACCATTAGTTAGATACATTTTATTTTGTATGTTGTTTTGTTGTATGAATACTAACTAGTTTTGTTGAACAGAAAGTTTTTACACTGAGTTAAAATGTTTTGTTGTTGATGCAGTTGGAGGACTACCAAGTGTATTATTGCTAACTAACTGATGTTTTTGTGAATTGAACTAATTGTGTTTTCTTTTATATATTAGTCATACCTAATGTTTATTAAGAAAAAGGTCATCCTAAACTTCAAAACAGATTTGTAAAAGTCGAAGCAAATGTACATGTAGAGCGTTTTGTTTTGAGAAATTGCTATTTATGCATTCAGGCCTGTCACAAATTTGTTGTGTATACATCTCATTGAGGTACCCCATTCATAACAACAGCATCCCCCCATAACATTAACATTGACTGCATGAAAAAGCTTGTTATACATTGCATGTGTTTGTTTTGCTTCGTACCAAACCCACAGGCGTCAAAACCGCCGAGCTATGCATGGTCGGAAGCATAATCCCCAAGTGACTGTCCAGGGGGACCCTGCTGAGTCAACCACCACGGAAGAGAACAAGGATGACCAGCTATCCCCCTTACTAACTGAGGGGCAACCTTTACTCGGTCCCGGCAATTCCCTCAAACCCAGCCTGTTGTATGATGACTCGTATTGGAAAGCTACTCGTGTTATGAAGTATGTATCTCATTGCAGCATGTTGATTTTATTTTACCCACGCATCATGCTACTACTAACACTCGTCTAAAGTTTGTTTTAACAGTTGACTGAAATGTTTGTTTACGTGCTTGCTTTAACCTGCTAGTCCTTGTTCGTAACATTAAATTCACAAATAACATTATAAATATTTCATTCCCCAAATACTCAAGTTGGAATGTTCATTATGTGTGATATTGGAATTGTGAGGTTCATTCATCAAAATACCACTTATTTCGTGTAGAATCATTACACCAAGTTCGCACTGACTTTGTAAGTTTTCCCGCAAAAATGTGCGGACACATATTTGACTTTTTTTTTTAATAGAAATTGTAGACAGCACACTAACATGTTAAAATAAGTGCAAGTTGTCAGTTTAGGTCACTGTTTTTTTAGGTCAGTGTTTTTGGTTTTGGTTGCATTTGACAGGTTTCAAGCTGCATCTGTTAGTAGCCATTAGCCACTAACGTAACAGCAACGATTGTAGCCATTAGCCATTAGCCACTAACGTAACAGCAACATTTGTACACAGCTTAAGGGATACTACATCAAATCTCATATTTTATTTAGATTGCACAATTTTTGATATTAGATTTTGATATAAAAATGTGTAGAGTATTACTTTTATAACTCTTTGATTTATGTAGAAATTATGACACAAAATGTAAACTTTAACACCAGTGCAGTACATGTATTTTGCCTGGTAGAAAAAGGCGACTGAATGTATGAGGTCACACTTATTGTAAGTGGTCTATACATGGTCTATCATACTTGTAGAGTGGAAAGCTAAGGCCATCTACCCTACCCTACTCATCATACTCATAGAGTTATATAAGACAGGCATGCAACTCTTGCGCGGAATTCTGCGTTGTTTTTTGGGGTTTTTTTACGTGAAAAAAAAAATAATAATCTGGATTCTTTTTTAAAGCCTAATAATATTTGCTTGGCATTAACAGTATACAACTACAATCATGTAAAATAAGCCTAGTACATGTTAAAAATGCACCTAAGAGCATAATAAACCTCATCATTTTCTAGGGTACCATTGTGGGTATCATGTCCTGTGGCGTTTCGGCTGCCTCGCTCCGCACTTGGGTTGAGCCTAGTTACGAGGCACGGCGCCTGACCATTTATGTAAGTTTCTTTTTAGACCGCAAAGGGTGTATTTATCCGAAACACACTGATATGTACTTCAAATTTAATGTGCAGCATCCATCATACAAACATGGTGTGCATGTCACCTTGCGGTCTCCCGTTGTGTTTGTGCACGCAGCATCACCCGAGGCGCCCCCTAGTTCTTATATACAACTCTATGATCGTAACTACAGAAACTAGTGTTTGTTTTGTGTATTTTTAGCTTTGATTGAAACACAATATCTTGCATTTTCTGATTGCTGTGGGGAAAAAAAACTCTTCTTTTACCAAAGGATTTCATTTAGGAAGTGAAACTTATATTTTAAAAATAAAAAAGAATTGGTAGCTTTGTGTTGTTTTATTTGTGTAAGTTAACACTTTTTAATAATTTAGGTTTGGTTTGTATGATTGAATGAATCACAATTTGTAATTATTAAAGTTACAATGTTAATAAACCACAATGGAAACTGACCGGATAGATTTTAATCAATTTAGATTTCAACAAAGAAATGGGAATTTCAGTTCAACTTATCCATAAGTTCCAGAGTTGATCTCACTGAAAACAAATTTTATTTGTTTTTTATTCTAAAGGAAGTCTTTCCGATAATTTGAACGCATTGTAAATGTCTAAAATTTACATATCTAGGAAAATGTTCAATCTACATTGTACATGTTTCAAGTTAACAACAAAGAAGTGGTAATTTTAGTTCAACTTATCCAAAAGTTCTGAGTTGATCAAGTAATAAATCAAGGGAAACATGACTGGGTAAATAAAATATAAAAAATAGATTTGAACAAAGATATGGTGGTTTTAGTGCAACTTATCCACAAATTCCCGAGTTTACCTCACTGAAAATAAATTTGATTTTTTTTGATTCTCAAGGAAGAACAAGTCTTTCCGAGGAGCCCAGGCTGCACCAGTCAAGGTAATGTAATAGCAGCTAGAGTGTTACAAGATCTGTAATTCATTTTACTGGCTGTAATTGCCTTTGGTACCTTTGAAAACACCTGCAACCTTACAGCGTGGCACTCTAATCAGATTAAAATACTTCTCTGATCTTTGAAGTCGATGTAAACAAGAAAGTGCAGTCACCTTTGGCATTTCTGTATCTTTGGTCGAGACGGAACACTATTAATTGCTATGTTTGTTATAATGTAATTATTCATTTTATTTTTGCTGTTGTGAGGGTTTGGCATATTTTTGGGGGGTAAAATGTAATTCAACTTCTTTTTATGGCAAAACAGCTTTCAGATTGTTGAGGGAGCTTTTTTGGAACGTGATTTATGTTTGATTATGTGCCATATAAAGCTAAAACAAGAAATGTTAGTCAGTTGTTTTAATCTCATCAAATTTTTCACACACACACACACACACATTGTGGTTGTCTCTGAAACAAAATATGTTCAAGAAAATTTGTTTATTTTTCATATTTGATTGTTTGTCGGGGTGTTTGTTTGTTGTTTGTTTTGTTGTTTGTTTTTACTTCTCACCACAGAAGGTAGAAGTGGAAACCAAGATTCCATGAATGTGATTTGTCAGGATCTTTCACCCCATTCCTTCAGATTTTCTTGAAAGAGGCAAATTTGTCATCACACACAGAGATGAAAAGAATTTACCATCGTTATGTCCAGACCTTCAGATCTATTTAAAATGATGGAGAGAGTCTGTACCTCTAACATGAAAAAAAGTTTTGCAGCATTTTTAACTCAACACAATCACTCCCTTAATCGTTTTTTCCTTTGACAAAAATTAATGGAACTGCATTTGTTTTTATATTCCAGGGTTTGAGAGATTTAAAGTCTATGAAGAAATTGATGAGCAGGAAGATGGTTGGTTTCCGTCGGTCCTCAACCAAGAAACTTCCACCAACTGTCAGTGCACAGTTCCAGGTTAGTGTCTAGCATTCAGGGCTGGAATGTTACGTTTGACTGCAGGCCCGAGGCCAGTGGTTTTAGGGCCGGAAATGATTTTCAAACCTAGGTCCAATTTCATAGTGCTGCTAAGCACACAAATTTGCTTAGCATTAAATTTCTTCCTCGATAAAAACAGAATTACCAGCCAAATTTCCATTTGTTGAATATTGCTTGTATTTGGAATTCAGCTGCTGTTTGCTTGTCCTAAAAATCACGTGGGAATTTGGTTGACATTCCTGTTTTTATAAAGGGAGAAATTTCAGGCTAAGCAAATTCTTGTGCTTAGCAGCTTTATGAAATTGGACCCTGATCTTTGAAACTAGTGAAAATATATCACAGGGTTTTTTACCATTTTCTGATTCTTGTTTTTGATGATAGACATTTGGCACTGATTTCATCATGCTTCCGTTTTGGAGGTAAAATAATGATGCACCAATGAAAAACGCACATCTATGCATATGCAGCAAACATGATAAGCAACCTTCTTTTGACCTCTAGCTTAGGGCGCCCCAAATGACACCATGTTCATAAGGTTTATTACCAAAGTGGGAAGCAGCATTTTAAAAATGCCATAGAATAAAACAAATTGTTTTGTATCCTGTTGGTCAATTAAATTTCTTTCCGTGTCTTTTTCTAGTTGTCCTTGAGTAAGTTGATGGAGACACTTAACCAAGCCAACCCGTTCTTCGTCCGCTGCATCAAGTCTAATTCCAATAAGGAACCTTGCCGTCTTGATGAGGCTCTGATGATGAGACAATTACACTACACCGGGATGCTGGAGACTGTCAGGATCAGGCAGTCTGGGTACAATGTACGACTCACATTTGAGGTAAGAGTCTCGGGAAATGGCGGTTTGTTTTAAAAGTTAAAATCAAAAGAATAGTTAGTGGCCTGGGCCAAATGTCATAGATCTGTTTATGCTTAATACCTTCCTGCTAAGGAAAAATTGGCAGGGTACCAGTCACAATTTGTACTTGTAACATGGCACATTGGCTGTTAACTTTATTCTGGTAAGCACAATATTGTTGTGCTTAGCTATATTTTGTGCTTAAGTAGCTCTATCAAATTGGGCCCTGGGCCCAATTTCATAGAGCTGCTAAGCACAAAAATTTGCTCAGCATGAAATTCTGCCCCGATTAAAACAGGAATACCAGCCAAATTTCCATTTGTTGCATAGTGCTTGTTACTGATGTTCAGCTTTTGTTTGCTTATCCTGAAAATCACATGGAAATTTGGTTGGTAAACCTGTTTTTATCAAGGAAGAAATTTTATGCTAAGCAAATGTTTGTGCTTAGCAGCTCTATGAAATTGGGCCCTGATGTTTAGATCCAATATTTAAGCAGAGTCTTTCTAGAGGGCAACACAACACACACAAACAGGTATACTGGTGTAGCAAAAGCAGTCAAGTGGAAATACATGAATAGAGAGAGAAAGAGAGGCAGAAAGCACACAGAAAAAAAAACATGGGATTAACATTGAAAAATGTGTGCCTTCTGCCTCTCTCTGACTAAAGCAGCAAAAACAATAAACAAACTTTTCAAAAGAAGCTACTACAGCTATTATAATGATTCGTCTAACAACTTGTGCAACAACTGAGAGTCTTCATCAACTGTCTTGCTGATTACATGTTTTGCCATCTTTCTTTTTTTGAATTGTTTTTGTAGGAGTTTTGTCATCGATTTCATTTGCTGCTACCCAACGGCAGGGCATCAAACCTTGAAAGCATCCAACGATTCCTGCAGAACATGGAGTTGGATCCTAAACACTATCAACTTGGCAAAAGCAAGGTGAGATTTGGATTTGTGACTCCAGAGAGGTCTATTAACCTGGGCCCAATTCATGGCATTTCTTACCCCAAAATTCTGCTCTTATGACCCATAGAAATATTGTGCTTTATAGGGTGCTTTAAGCGCAGAACTCCATGTTATAGGAACACATTGCCTTGGATCAGTCGAGTTGGTCCATGAAAAGCATTTGAAACCATTTGTTATGAAGATGTTTTAAAAGTAGAATATAATGATCCACAAAAGGATGCCTCAAAATTGCGTGGGTTTTCCTTTACTTTACCAACAATCTCGGCCATTTTATGGAGTCAAAAACCCTGCAATTTCGAGGCATGTTTGTGTGGATCATCATATTCTACTTTTAAAACATCTCTCTAACCAGTCAGTTTCAAACGCTTTTCATGGACCAACTCAACCGATCCAATTCAACGTGTCCCTGAAAATGGACCCTGTTCAGCAAAGGAGTAACTTTGTAATTCTAGCTTTTTACAAACATTTCCAAACAGATATTGCATATGACAGTTTTTCAGGCTTATTTGTTGTCAACCACCGGTTCTTTTCTGAACCAACACTACTCAATAGAGATATTCACATGGTGTTACCGCAAACCTCTCTTAGTTATACTTCCACCATGCAAAGTTTCAGATCCTACTCATTATATTTCTACAGGTGTTTTTGAGAGAGAGTGAACGTCTTAAGCTACAGGAAGCATTACACAATCATGTCTTGAAGAGGATCGTGACTGTACAGAGATGGATGAGGGGAATCCTACAGAGGCAAAGATACCTGCAAATAAAATACTCTACTATCGTTATACAGGTAGGATTGTCGGAACTGTCGGCTTGAGCCCTTTTCACATTACTCTATTCCCTGAGGTTTCCCCGTGGAATAACGGATGTCCTGTTCACACTATAATTTCTTTACCTACAACCCCCCACCCCCACCCCACCCCCTCGGTTTTCCCCCAGCAAATGGGTTTACCCCAAGGAATAGCCCCACCCCCTGCTCTGGAGTAAGCAGCAAAACCCTGGCTTATTCCTGAAACATGCAACCCGAACCCCTGAATTGGGACACAGTGTGAAAGTTCGCGGGGGTAACTTTTGGGGTAAACTGCTCACCAAGTAAGCTGTTATGGCCATTAGTATTTTGGAGCATTTACCAATCTATGACCCTACCTAATAAGGCCATGTCACACAGGGCAGCTTTACAGGCAACTCTGAGGCAACCAACTGCACTGCATGCAAAAGGAACACTTCTGTAGCACAAGAAAAGAAATTCGGTAGTGCAGCAGACATTTTTCTAAAAGTTTCTTCATCTGTCCCCAAGAAAATGCTGTGGATTTCTTTTTTTCCCTTCTTTTTTTTTGGGGGGGGGGGGGTAATACAACAGACATTTAAAAAATATTATCTTCAACTTTCCGCAAGTAAATTAAGTGTATTTCTTTTTTTCTTTTTTAGTCTGGTGTACGAGGGATGTTCAGCAGAAGGCTACTCCGGCAACTGCAGAACGAGAGAGAACGCAAGCTGGCGGCCATCTTTATTCAGAGCTGTTGGCGTGGTTACCATCATCGGAGTCTACTGGAGAAACTTCACCGGGGTACTCTATGGCTCCAGTGCTACATCAGAGGAAACGCAGCCCGAAGACTGTGAGTTGTCCTGAATGCTTACTTTAAAATTTATTATCTGTAGGGCCCCAGTCTATTTTGCACACCAGCCCTCATTTTGAATATTACGCTAAATTTGTCTCAAAGCCAAAGTGCTGATAAATTTTGAAAATTTTTTTGAATGTTTTTTTCTATAGCTGTAGATAAATAATAATGATAATGATAGTAATAATAATGATCAATTTATATAGTTAATTAAAATTATTATAATCAGAGATTGGAAACTTCAATTTTTATCTGAGTTCATAATTAGCCTGGTGAAGTATAATAAATAAACGGTCAAATTTCCATCTGCTCTTTGATCTACTTCTCAGATAATGAGAACAGAGTTCCTAAAACTCTGTCAAATCTAGACCCCAGGGATCTAACAAAAGGTTGAAATGCCATCATGACCCTCTCAAAGATGAAAATCCAGGCTTGTGTAGATGACATGTACATAAACATAACAAAACAAGTAATATGGATAGTTAAGTTTTCTTAAAAATTTGAGCACTAAGATACTTCCAAGAAGTCTAGTGAAGAACAATTATTCATCTCAACAGATTTGAGAAGTTATTGGATGAGAGGCAGGAGCAAGAGCGCCTCCTTCTTGAGGAGGAAGAGAGGCAGCGTCTTGAGCATGAAGAGCAGATGAAGCTACAGGAAGAGCTTCTACGAGCGTCTACCGCCAAACAACGAGACGAGGCTCATTCCTCTATGAGCGACGAAGGCATCCTGACTCCCGATGATCTGGAAGAGTTTGAGATGGACAGGAAGAGGACGAGGACGATGGAATCGGAGGAGTGAGTATATTTTGTCTGGTTCCCTGTGTGTGTGTTTGGAATGATGAGTGCTGGTTATTATCACTACTAAAGGGAGCCAGACTATTTTGTCTGAAAAAGTCAAGCTGTTTTATTATTAATATTTGTTTGTTGTTTAAATCCATACTTAATGAGTTTCACCCATCCAGCACAGCTAATCGTCTGGGGGCCTCACATACATTATATAGACATTAACAGTGATAAAATACTTTGGCAGAAAGCATACAAATTATTTGAAACATATTTATTAACTTTTTACTAAAGATGAGCAACTACACTCTTGGGACAAATGAATGAAACTACGCATCCTATCAGCCAACCACAAAATTGAAAAAATGCAGATAACAATTTTAACAAAAACAATAATAATATAAATTTGGTTTTGATATGATGCATACCTGCCAACTGTCCCGATTTTCCCGGGACAGTCCCGGTTTCTGAGTTTCAAAGACGCCTAAAATCGGGACTGTCCCGGTTTCTCAGATTTCACGATTGTATTATTAAAAAGTAAGAAAATTGATGATGAACGGCTGAGAACAAGACTAGATGTATTTTAGACTTGCTGAGCGAACGTGCATTTCATCCCAAAGTAGCCGTGTGAGTGAACAAGTACGCACGTGTAGAGGGAGATTCGTGTGGAGGACTTGTATCAAGTTTATTAAATCATTTGTCAAGCATGTGGTGTGTGCGTGTGTGTGTGTATATCAATAAAAACTAAAACAAGCAAAACAATCCACATACAAAGGTCTACACCAATAGAAAGGTGGTGAAAAGCTGTGTTATCAAATAATAATGAACTAATGTATTGTTTTTATGGAGTAGTTCCACATTCAAAGTTAATTTACTTTATGTTAATGTTTAGCCCCCAAATGACTCTGGAAGCTGTGTAGTTCTGTTAGCTTCCAGTGGGCACTGTCCCCTGCAATGCAGAGCCCCCTGGAAGAAAACACTCATTCACAGTACCCCGCCTTGGTGACCCCTGGACCCCGGCCAGGCTTGTCCCTATTTCTGGGTTTCGAATGTTGGCAGGTATGTATGATGCCTTATAAGAGTATCTTGTATCTTAGGAGCAGTGGTATCCTGGATGGGTCTGTTGGCTCCGATGAGCTGCTCTTAGATGATGAAGCACCTCATAAGACTCCTCATGTTATACCAGACCACCACCATGAGGAGAAGGAGGAGGAAGAGGAGGAGGAACATCCTGAGACACCGCCGATGTTGACTGGAGTCCAGCGCTCCGGATCAAGGTAAACATCAGTGGACACTTCACTAAAATGTTTGCATTGTGATGGAGCGGTTAAGAGCTCCAGCGGCTATGAGCACTGGACTCGAGCTCTGGGCCCAATTTCATAGCGCTGCTTAGCGGCCCATTTTGTGCTTACTATGCGATTTTCTATTTCATAGCGCTGCGAACCGTAAGCACACGAAAAGGCATGCTAACCTTCCGGTGCTTACTGCACAAAAATAAATGACGTCACAATGCAATCCATGGTAAATACGCTATATTGTCGCCCAATTTTTCTGCTAACCTATGAAATACGCTTGCTCCTGAGCAATTTTTCTCCTACAGTAAGCACGAAAATTTGCTTATGGTTTAGCAGCGCTATGAATTTGGGCCCTGGTGTTCCTGAACAGCAGAGTGTGGGGGTCGACCACTAAGTTATCGACCACCCAGTCATGACACTTGTGTCTTCAAGCAAGACACTTGACCATTAGTGTCTTATCATTTGGATAGACAGTTAAGCATGTTCCCATGTGTTGTGTAATGCATCTAAAAGAACCAAGTTTGTTTTACACTTATAGCTAAGCGAAGGGGTTTGCCGTGGTGTTTCTGGCAGTAGCTGCTGAATGCGCTGCAGCACCTTGTAAACCCTTACGAGGTGCTAAATAAATTGTTCTCATAATAAAAAAAAATTATATCATAAGTCTCGTAATATAAAAATAAAATCATCAATTGTCTTTTCAACTCCATCAGGGTCAAGGATCTTGCTTTTGCCTACCAAGAGCATCATAGGAGGAACGCCATCCATAGAGAGCACGACCATTCTGGAGATGACTCCGGAAGAGATTCCCAAGACATCCTCTATCCTCTAGAAGAAGGCGATGTGGTGGAAGGTCAGAGGTTAACAGATACTGAAGGTCAAAGGTTAACGGACGCTGATGGTCAGGTTACATCATCGATCAAGGAGAGCGAGAGTTCAGATGATATGGTGCAAGCCTTGAGAATAAAGGTGAGTTTTGTCTGAATTGATTTCATTTCGCTTCATTTATTCTAGTTATGAAGGCAAGGAGTCTCAGTAAAGTGAGCTTAATCACCTGTACTAGCCAAGAACCCAATGGAGAGGAGACAAGGAAGTTTCATTTTTAGATGTGGGAGGAAAACCTTCCAGGGAAGACCTAGGCAGTGAGGTAGGGACTGAAAACCCAATCCACGTAGTGCCCCCGGCGTGATTTGTAATGGGGGTCCTAGAGGTGTAAGGCGGGGATATATACCACCATGCAACCCAAACACCCATTGATGGCTGTGGCTGTGGCTGCGGCTGTCTTTGTGGCTGCAGCTGTCCCTCCTGGCATCCTGTGTTTCAATGTTAGCCATAGCTGCTAATTTTATAATGATCTTAAATTGAGAAAACCCGTATTTTTTGTTTGAGCCCTGAATGTTGTGATACATTGCACCTCACACAATCTCATGGCGATATGGTTTGTGTGTTTATCCATGATACTGGTGCCAAATTTCATAGAGCATGCCTTAAACACACAAAAGTACTTGAAGATTGTCTGCTAAGCAAAAATAAGCAGGATACCAATCACATAGTGTTTTGACTGGTGACCTTCTTGTAAGTATAATTTGGTTGTGCTTAGCTACTTTTTTTGCTTAAGCAGCTCTATAAAGTTGGTCCCTGTTCTGATGATACATGTATGTTAACAACACTTTTCCTTATTGTACATTTATACAGAGCGTGAGGTAAAGATATTTACAGATTTGTTTTCTCCATTTTATTTCCAAGACTAACATGCCTCCTGTGAGTGCTCTACAGCTCGATTCTCCCATCGAAGACGATGCCTTCATCAGTCAGACCCCCTCTCCACGTTCCCCATTTCCATCTGAGCAAGACTCACTTCCCTCCATGCCCGAGTCACCAGTATCCAAGGACAGCGCCCTCAAGAAAGCCAAGAAACACTTCAAGCGTCGCTTCATGCGGAAACCTTCTGATCCCCAAGCAGCCGAAGCTCTCGGTCAAGAGAAGCCGTCCAAGCTGGTCACCCTCCAGCCTAAAGTCAACTCCATCAAAGCAGAGAGAAAGTTCCAGGAGGATCCAGCTAGCGCGGCTGCTGCTGCTGCTGCGGCCAGCGCAGCCGCCAAGAAGAACCGTGGGGGTTCAAGCAACATGAGCATCCACGGGATGTCCCAGTGGAGGTACCCTCCTAATAAAGTGGTGTCGGATGCAAGGGAGCTGCAGCAGATGGATATGTTCTTGTACTCTAAGGTAAGCTTCGAAAGCTTAAATCAACTACAGTCTGACATCAGACATTTCTCAGGATCCTCCCCGTTTGCCAAAAGTGCCTCCTTCTGCAGAGCATCTACCCCTTTTTTCCCTACCTTTTTCCTCTAGATGTTTCCTCAGTGCTTTCGGAATATTGCTATGCACTCCAACCACCACAGGGACTACTCTCACTTTTATTATTACTATTAGAAATCATTTTTGGGAGGAGTGTTTGTTCCGAAATCTCAACATTTCAAACAGTCTACAGTGAACCCTCGCTAGAAAATGCGCTTTTGTAACAACCAAAGTTGCTTGATTTGCTCAAAATGTTTTTTTCTTGTTTAGATTCATGAGATGAAGAAAGCCGGAGGGAGTGACACGGCTGTGGATCTTGTCTTCAAGAAGTCTCTCAATGACTTCAGAGTCAATCTCATGACCACGTACTCGGTTGCCATGCAGCAGGTATGCTATTCCACACCAAATACTCCCTCAGCTGTGACACAGAATACAATACTTAATATGTAGACTTTATTTTCCCATAAAAAAAACCCCCAAAATTAATACTCTTTATCCCCGATGCAAATTTAACATCTCTCATAAAAACTCTGCTTCATTGGCTGACTGCTGTGGTCGAACCATTTCGAACCAGCCTTTAAACCATGGTGTCTTCGATGGTACTGAAAGCTAACATGTGTAAAGCGCAGGAGGGAACCATTGACACTATAGCGAAAAAGGTGGAAGGAAATGGAGTGTTGTATATCGTGGTACCGATGGTTGACTAGTCTTTCAAACGAGTCGTTCGAGTGAGTTTGTCATTGCACATGTACTTTGCTGGTCGGTGGTCAATCACGGGACAACTTGGGTGTGATCCCTGGCTACACAGCAGTTACAAGTTGATTGGTTTAAGACTGGCACCCCCAAACAAAGACCACCAAAGTAGGGCTGGATTGCAAGCACTTCAATCAGAAGGTCGCAGGTTTAAGTCCCGCTTTTAACAATTTGTTGTTGTTCAATCCAAACTTGCTGAAACTTAATCCTTTATATGCCATCCCTAAATTGTCACTCTAAAGCATGTCTGGACATTTTTCATCACAGGAGGGCAGCACAACTCTTTTGTACAAGGACCTGATGTCTAACTTTGAGACGTCGCTGGCCAATCATGTGAAGAACTCAAACAGTAAAACCCAATTTCCAATCACGATGGGCATCAACGCCTTCAGGGGATTCTTGGATGAGTTCACACAGCAGTACAAGCCAGACAAGAAGGTGAGTTGAGAAATAATGTAAAAAGGGACTCGGTAAGAAATAAAGGAACTAGTTTGTCAACTTACAATACAGAGGGAAGCTTATATCGACTGTTCACCCGAAATAAACCATGATATATTTTATATACTTTACTCGATACATATTTAGGTACCGGAACAATATGATAATGAGCAAGGGGGGAATGACAACTGTGAAATAAAATGCAATCAGTTTTTTTCATGGCCTTTTTTTTTTTATAAAAACAATAACTGACTGAGCGCATGCATGCAACACCCGGTGAATAGTTCCACGACCCTAAAACGCATGATAAGTAGAGTGTTGCCTGGTCTGCCAGGTCTGCCCCGGCAACAGTCTACTTGTCATTCGTATTGACCATGTGCGTGAACACCTGCGTGCATGCGAAGTAAATGGCAACGATAGCATCTGGCACAGGATGTTGAATGGACCAGTGAGAATTCTTCTCTCGGTCATGAATATGTATGAGGTATAGTAGTATTTACTAAATTTGTTTGATTTCAGTCCAAGGAGCAGAGGAAGAAGAAGAAGGAAAAGGAGAAGGAGGAAGTCTTTGAGTATCTCGGCCATCGATTCATTGCCGTCCAGTTTAGCATTCCTACAGCCTGTGAGGTGTGCTCAGCGTTCCTATGGCTCATGGAGAAGGGACAAGTGTGTCAAAGTAGGTCTTAGTTATCCTCGTTGATGTGGGTGGATTTTATATCAATTTTAGATTTATTGGAGTCGAGCCGTGCAATGCATTGTTTGAAGTAAGTTTTGGAAAGATTTATAAGCCTTGGTGTGTACAAAGTCTATGGAGAAATGATCTGACGATTGCCAATTTTGTTTTAGCTTTTGCTTTTTTTAAAGATTTTTTAGCTTTCTTAGCTTTTGTCTGTCTGTTTTGTTCATCATCCAACCAATTTCTTTTAAAAAAAATATTAAAAAAAATAAATAGTACCAAATTATTAATTGTTTTCTGCTGGTAGCTTGTAAAAAATAAACCACAGACCCTATCACAAAGTTGGATGTTTCCAAACCATCATTTTAATGTCATGTTGCCTAGCAATACTGTACAATCTCTTGTAAGTTGACCTATATTTCTTCCTTGTGCATTTCTGATTTTTCATTTTATTTTCTCGTGCAGTTTGCAAGTTTACTTGCCACAAGAAATGCTGCACCAAGACCAGTGGTATATGCAAGGGCAAACCGCAGGCTCGTGTGACAGGGAAGGTGATTGGGGCAAGTCTACTCTCGCTCATATCACCTGAGAGTAACATACCAAAGGTGAGCAAATCTTAGACAAACTTCTTTAAATGTTCTTAATTTCATGTAGCTGTACAAGGAAGATGTACATCAGTTGCAATAAAAGCTTTTAGATTAGAGGCCCTACGGTAGCTTAAATAAGAGAAACATTTCACTTTGAAGAAATCATACTGTCTAGAACCACTACTGTCTGTAATTCCTCAGTTTGTTTTCCTAAAAGGGATTATTTTCCTGCATTGAGATATTTACTACGGATATCCAATGATATCCTGACTCCGATGACCAATTGAGCCTAAATTTTCTCAGGTTTGTTATTTTAAAGTTTTGATACACGAAGTGTTGGCCTTGGACAATACTGTTTACCGAAAGTGTCCAATGGCTTTAAGTGGTCAACATGTGTATCGTTCATGATGCCCTTTTGATGTTTTCTCAATGATAGGTTATAGAGCGATGTCTTAGTTTAGTTGAGCTGAATGGTCTATTCACTGAGGGTATCTATCGAAGACCTGGACCCGAGGCTAAAGTGAAAGAACTCAAACATCTCATCAACACAGAACCAGGTAAGAAAACACTTATAAGAGGTCATTCTAAGATCACTTTGTCTTGATTTCACAAAACTTTGCGCAACTGCATAAGTCCACTTGCACAACGTTCGCAAGTGGACTTAAGCAGTTGCGTAAAGTTTTGTGAAATCGGCTGCAGTTTTAACGAAAACGGTAATAAGTGATCTTCACTGAAATTCGCCTCATATGTTTCCATTCAGTAAGGAAATTAAATTCACCTTTTAATCGTAAAAAAAAAACAATCATTTGTTGAACACCTTCTTCGCACTTTTTAAAGAGGTTTGCAAAAAGCCCTGTTAATGCCATCACTCATGTGAGATCTGTTATCAAAGAAAAAATTGTGATTTTTTTCCCACTTTGTCTTGAAAGACATATAAAAGTATAATTTTCCTTGAATAGAGGTTAATTATTTTTTTCTTAAAATAAAAACAGTTTATCCAATATCTGGGTCTTAAACCACAGTTTGCTGGTGTACATGTAATCACATTTTGGACCCAAGGTCTGTTTTGTTGTCAGTGACCCAAGTTCTGTTTATTGTCAGTGTTTGGGTTTGCAGAAATGTATCTGCAACGGCTCTTTATTCATACATTTCTTGCATCTTGGATGATACCCAAGCCAAGGTAGTCTTGATTCAGCCCCAGGAGTAGGTGGCAACGGCCCCTGGAAAAAATAGTTGATTGTAGCCCACACCTTGAAATGGCCATCAGGCCTTGTGTGTCTGGCGACTTGCATAAAAAAAAAAAAATTAAAAATGTTGCTTCCTTTTTGCAGATTTTGACCAGATTGAGTTGGACACCTACAACATGCTGGTCATAGCCCAGGTTATCAAGTCCTTCTTCCGTGAGATGCCCGAACCTCTCCTGACCTTTGAACTCTACGAGGAGTTCCTGCGCGCTGTGGAGATGCCAGAGCATCGAGATCGAATGGTCATGCTTCAGGACTCTCTGAATAAACTACCCTCTCCGAACTTTGACCTGTTTGAGAGACTTGTGTTTCATTTAGCAAGGTGGGTTGGTGGGTTAAATCGTAAGGTTTACATTGTTGCAACTGATACCACACTCAATTTTTTGCTTAGCAAACTGTTTGCTTAGCAAAAATAAATTGCTAAGCAGTATTTCTGCTTCAAAACAGCTTGATGAAATTGGGCCCAGATGCTTAGCAGTTATGTAGTATGCTCATCCAGCTTTGAACGCAGAACCTTGTGAGGTTGAACTTGTTTCAAATCAAATGACGTCCATTTAAAAAAATATTTTGTCCACTTATTTGAAACACCTATTATTGTTATTTTGATACAGGGTATCACTGCACGAGAACTACAACCGGATGTCCCCCAATAGTTTATCCATAGTGTATGCACCGTGTCTACTGAAGAGTCCCAAGCAGATGTCACCATGGGAGTCTCTTCAAGATGTCTCCAAACAAGCTCAGTAAGCCAACTTCTTAAGTTGTTTTCTTTCTTTTCGTACCAAAATGTGTGTTGATTGTATCCCCTTAAGGGAAGGTGTGTGTTTGGTAATAACTCTTAAATGAATGGCAATAAAAACTTGCTTGGTTTAGAAGTACAGCAGCTTTCGATAGTATAAAGCATTATGAGAATCGTTGTGCTCTGAAGTAATGTGGTTATGGAAGAAGATATCACTTTTTAAGTAAGTAGGATTTGAAACTTTGCATGGTGGAGATAAGATAAAGAAGAGTTTGCGGTAACACCATGTAATAATCTCTAAATGAGTTGAGGTGGTTCTAAAAAGAACCGTTGGTTAACTTGGCGTTTCGATCAGTATGCTCTGATCGTCTTCTGGAGAATGATCGTCTTCTCCAGAAGACGATCAGAGCATTCTGATCGAAACGTTGAGTTAAACCAACAGTTCTTTTCTGAACCACCTCAACTCACAGAGATTATTACATGGTGTTACCGAAAACTCTTCTCTATATCCCTTTTTTATTCCCTCAAATTTGTAGCTTAGAATGTTACTGTCACAAACGCTTCTCAGAATGTGTTTTCCAATAACGGATTATTCTTCCTGCTTGGACATAACCGTTGGACATAAATCATGGGATTTTATCAGTATTAAAGCATAGATTATGGTTGTTTCAAATGTGCAAAAAATAAAAATAAAAAATTACTTAGGTCGACAAATGACTCATTTTTCTCGATCAAATCTTAATTGGTGTTAATGTTCTTGTTATTTTTCTTTTCTTTCTAACCAGATGTCTTGAGGTGATCATCAAAGAGAAACTGTTGAAGTTGAAGAGCACACTACGAGACATTAACACATTAGAACGAGCCAGCAAGTCGGCATCACTCAAACTCTCCGATCTACGCAAGAGGGTAAGTCTGTGGCTGGTGCGCGGCCCTCTATTGACAATTCAAGAAATCATATTTTTCTAGAGACTGATCTTTTGCAGGCCTGTGATTTCCTCAGGAGTATTTTTTTTTCTGATTTGGAGAAAAAAGGTTCCAATCGGGGTAGTAACCCAACTGGGGTTGTTTGCTTGTCATACACAAAAGATCCCGATGGTAAACCATTGATATTCCCATTTGGGAAAGAGGGTTCCAATCAGGGTAGAAATGGTTACCATTGGGGTCCCAATCGGGGTAGTTTGACTCACAATCATGATGGCGGTGAAATGATGCTATTCTTGTTGTACATGCATGGTCATCAACACTGCTATTGTCTCCCATCCTGCTGCAGGTTACATTATTGCTATTTAGGCCACATAAAAAAAAAATTGTTGATCATCCCAGCCCGACCGTTCAATACCCCCCGACCCCCCCCCCCTTTTTTTTTTTTTTTTTTTTTTCCCTTTTCCTTTTCCCCATGTCTGGATATCTCTTTATACTTTTACCGCCCAGATTTTTCAGCTGATATTTTTTTCAAAATGTACTGGTTTGAAAAGATGTTCAAAAAAGGTTTTTATTCATGTTGGCAAAGCAAGAACAATTCTTCAAATATTTACTTTGGCTACACTGTGCTTAGTTGTTTGAAAAAGTTTACAGAAAATGTCATCTAGGAGTTCAATTTGTTTGACAAAACTATTGAAAACATCAAAAACACACAAACCCTCTGTTTTATAGTGATTGTGATGATTTCTTTATTCTTGATTTCATGGCATGTCAAAACAAAAACCTCCCTCCGCCATCCGCAAAAAAAAAAGGACGATCAACAACTCTTTTTTTTATGTGGCCTTATGGCTTTGGTTTGCTTATCATTGAGTCATATGACATTTAAAAGTACTTTCATTTTCTTTGGTCAACACAATATCTTTTAGATCAAGGTGAAAGATTTGTGTTATCAGAGTGGGAATATTTTGTAGGTGATACAAATTTTTATGAAAAAAAAACAATACAAAAAATTATGAAACCTGTTAGTTTTTTTTTACTGTAGACTGGAAAATAAAAACAATAGATTTGAAAATTGAAATGAATCTCCTTTTCCAGAAAAATAGCATTGTCATTCATTCATGTAATTGATATAGACTATGCAAGTCTTGCCAAATCAAAAGTATTTTTATGAAATCAATCTAGTTGTTAAATTCTATTTATACAAAATTCTATAAAAAAACACTAAAAAAACATAACTAAAGCTGTTGGTTATAGTATACAATATCAATGTTGATATAAAACAAATAATTTGTTAACATAAACATTGAAACAAAATTAAAACTCGAAGGGGGAGGGGAGAATTATCAAATTTGCCAAACCATCAGGTGGTTTTGGGAAGCCATAAAAGGTTAAGTTCCAAGAAAACCCAAACTATTTATAAAGATATGAATGAAGCGATGAATGACTAGAATGGGTTTTTTGATGACGTAACTTGCATCAAACAATGACCTAGGAAAGTAGGTGTTTAATTACAGCTTCTTTGTCATGCACTGGAAAGGAAACTTCCTGTTTGTCCTTATACTCGATGCATATCCTGTTGTCTCTTGGTTTTCCCTCCCGCTGTCCCTTGTCGTCTCCTTTTGTTTCTGTGGTGTTGAAAAGTTCAAGTGTAGACACACTTTTTGTTAACAAAGGTCACATGGTCACATGGCCATGTGACTTTTGTTAACAATAAGTGAGACCTGTACAAGTGTGACTGTTTTTATAATGTTTAATATTAATATTTTTATCAATCCTGTAATTGGCGCTTGCGCTGTTGGATGTTGTATAAAATAAAATAAAATAATATAAAAAATAAAAAAAATAAAAAATTCTTAGGCTTTCTCTACCAGGCAAGATACTGCACTGGTCATATGGGAAAGTTTACATTTTGTGTCATAATTTCCAGATAAATAGAAGAGTTATAAAAGTAATAGTTACCAAGTTTTCAGATGTGCCCCCTTTCATCATATCAAAAGTTGATAAAAATTAGAAAGTGCAATCTCCATAAATATAACAGTTTATGTTTCCTTCCGTTTAGCTGTGTACAAATTATACACTTTACCTGTTTTGGTTGAATTGGCTATTGATTAATCACTGACCAATGACCCAAACTGTTATTGGTTACAACCGGCAAAACCCACTTTAGAGTTGAATGATCTGATGAGAGTCTAACTTGTGGGAGGGAAGTTACAAATTTAGAAAGTGGTGAACAACCACATATTAAACCACATTTCACACACAAAAAAAAAAACATCAAGCAGGATAGGTTTTACTGATCAAGAATAAAATATGGGATGTTAAAATTTGTGTGATGTGCCTTTTGTATTGTTTATTTTTTCAAAAATTTTCAATAGTTGGTTGATTTTTTTTATTTTTTTTATAATTTACAAAATGATTATTATAATTTGTTTTTGTTTTCAAGCACAAAATTTGTTATTTATATAGCAAGGCATCAGGTATCACACAAATTTGCGCACAAAGGGCGGTCTTTCTTTCATTTTTTATTCACCCTTTAGATGTGTAAAGAGCGATTTAAAAATCCATTATTTTGATTATTACCCTGATCAAGACCTTCTCATTCCAATTGAAGGTAGTTATTATCCCTCTTATCTGGAAACCCTTGGATGAAAGTTCATCTTGTGTGACAGTCATGTCACGTCATAGGGTCACTGCTACAGGGTCATTGTCACTCAAAAATCTCTGAATCACATTCAGTACTAATGGACTGCGGTCGCAAGTTGAGAAACCCTTTTGGGGTTACAATGTCATCAAACCACACTACGTCACATCACTTTGTCATTGACGGTCAGTCGGGGAATCACAGCCAGAATTTCAAAAATAACAATCGTAGAGAGTTTTATTGGTTTTGTTTGAGACTGTTATCTGGATCATATCCGTGTCTCTGTTGTATTCAGGAAACAAACATATAGAGGAAGGAAATGTACCGTGTGTGTGTGTGTGTGTGTGAACAGTGTCACATAATCAATGCTATAGTTTATACGACAATCCCATCCAATGGGAAATCACTACAGATGAATTTGTTAGTTTGGTTTTGACATCACCATTCTTAAAAATTTACTTTCATGTTCACATATAAGGCCATGTGTGGTGTTTGTGTGTGTGACGTGTTCGTGTGAGACAGCGAGTCTTTGAAGTTGTAATTTGGCTGGGTTGCCAGTAGTTGTTGGCGTCGGGACTGGAGTCAGTGGTTGGGTTTCTACAAGCTTTGGGATTGTTTCTATACAGTTTGTCTGCTTTGTTGGTTACCAGATACAGTTTTGGTTTCACACTAAGCAATCCTCTGTGATTTGGAAATTCTTTGTCTATCGAAGCGTTGACATTGCATGGATACAAGCCATTGTGGAAGCCGTGAGGAACACTAGGGATATGTTCGTATCACAAAAAGTGAAATATAATTTTAGGGGACCAGCAATGCATCTGTGACGTCATTTTAAAACAGTTGGAATCTGTATTTCGAAACTTGACTTGGAATAAGTTTGGATCAGCGATAACATTGTTTTTTTTAATAAAAAGTAGGTGTGATTAGTTGTGAACGTTGAACAATGGGGCTTAACCTGAGCTCTTGTTTCTGCCCGTCTCATCCCAAACAGAAGGACACGGCGAGTCAGCAAGATCTGAGAAAGATCAAACAGGTCAGGGAGGAGCAAGAGTTGGATGAGAGACCGAACGGCGAGGCGGCGGCTGCAGCAGGCAAGGGAGGAGGAGAGGTAGACGCAACAACGGTGACCGACGGACAGAACGAGCTTGAGAAGGTGCTGAAGATAAGGATTCAGACGTTGGAGAGAGAGAGGTAAGTTTTTAAAGGAGAAACTTGAAGGCCTCTAGAATCGGGGTTTCATGGCTGAGCAGTCACCTTGGTCCAGAGATCAAACGAAAGAAAAAGAAGTCAAGCACATCGGACTGAGGTGTCAAGACCGGGACTTAAAACCCATAGTTTGCTGATTAGAATACTCAGTAAAGTTTGGGTTTGAGTCCTGGTCTTGACATTTGGGTCGTTAAGCGAGACACTTAACCATTATTATTTCGTCCTTCGTATTGAATGGGACATAAAAGTGGCTGGTCCTGTGTTGTTGCTTAATGCACGAAAAAGAATTTACCGTAGAGAAAGAGGTTACCTTGGTGTCTTCTGCCATTATCTGGCAGTAATATGTGCCCCCTCACTTTATTCATGGTTGCTTCACTTCACAACATCATTAACAACAAGGTCCACTCGATTTGATCATTGAGCAACTAGAGTGTTATATATGACGGGCATGGTTCATTGTAAATATACACGTTATGCACTCAAAAGGATCACTTTGGTTACAAGCACCTATATTGCTGAAACTGAAGATATACCCTGTGGCTGTGGAAAGACACAATTTTTAAAAAGAAGATATAATTTTTCTAAACCATTGTCTCCAATTCAAAAATATTTATTATTGGTACGCTTTCAGATTGGCACTAAAAAATATAACATTTTGTTTATACCAATCCTGTACTTTGACTGATTTCTCTTCACAGGCAAGATCTAACGGTCAACTTAGTGAACCTCGACCTCGAACCATCGGCCAGTGACGACGAGAACTACAGCACCGACGGTCTGGACCTCAGCAGCTGCGATGAACTCGACCAAGAAAGCGTGTCCTTCGATGGACACCCCTCCCCGTCCAAACTCACCCACTTGAACAAGAACAGAGCCCCCAAACAGGAGAAACGGAAACCAAGGAAAGGACACAAGACCCCGGGATCGGACGGCTTGGCGCAAACTCAAACGCCTCCGCCGGTCTCCAAGAAACACAGGAGGAGCAGTCGGAAGGGCTCCAAGAAGGAGAAGAAACAACTGGAGGAGTCGAAGGAAAGACGGAAGAGGGCAGATTCAGCCGATGCCGTCGTCATGCTATGATGACGAAACAGCTCGGGACAAATGGTGTCTCTCAAAGCATGGTACTACTGGATTGTGACATCGCGTGTTATGTGGTTGTGTTTTGGCAGGATAGATCTTTGGAGCACTTCTTATTTACTTATTTATATTTTGTTGGCGATCAGTAGAACATTTTAACAGTTTCTTCCATTAAGACGTGTACAACTCTTGCCTGCATGAAGTCCATGCTCTGTGGCTTTTTTGTAAACATGTGATGTCACACGGTCTATTATTGTTCTAAATATTGTGCAATTTTCGTAGGCTTGCACTTCATTGCATCAATGCACCTTTACTTATGTGAACATTTTGTGTACCACATGTTTGTTTTTGCCATAGCAGATCCATCACTCTGGTTGCAATTGGAGGCAATTATTACACACAAAGTGTCATCCAAAGTAGCAATTTAAAGGAACACGTTGCCTTGGATCGGACGAGTTGGTCAAAACAAAAGCGTTTGTAACCGTTTTTTATAAAATGCATATGGTTGGAAAGATGTTTTAAAAGTAGAATACAATGATCCACACAAGTTTGCCTCGAAATTGCGTGGTTTTCCTTCTACTGTGCGAACTAACATGGTCGGCCATTTATGGGAGTCAAAATTTTGACCCCCATAAATGGCCGACGTGTTAGTCGACGAGGTAAAAGGAAAACCACGCAATTTCGAGGCATGTTTGTGTGGATCATTGTATTCTACTTTTACAACATCTTTCTACCCATATGCATGTTATAAAAAACGGTTACAAACGCTTTTCAAAGACTAACTCGACCGATCCAAGGCAACGTGTTCCTTTAAACGTCAACCTCTCCCCTCCACTACCACATCCATATCACAAATTAACGTGTTGTCATTTTTTAGCAGATGACTTTAAAGTTTGTAACCCAAAACATGAAAGCAGTGCCAATGTTAGATTTGTAAAAAGGTTTACAAAGAAACAAACAAAACATTTTGACAGCGATGGAGGTGTAAGGAAAATAAAGACTGGTCCCTGTTTTTAGTATGATGAGAATTGCTACCACCCACAGGGGACTAGACAAGATGGCAGCCATCATGGTACAAATTTAGTCTGGTCCCAGTGATGAATGTGCTTCCCAAGGATGTTGTACATGTACATGTACTACGCCCAAGCAAAAAGCACTACTTGTTTGTCTGTCCATCCTGTCTATATTGTACAGTATGTACATATTGAAAAACTTTAATATTTTTGCTTACTTCGAAAAATCCGCTTCTGTCGCGTGTTCACGAGCGGTCGTTGGAAACAAGCGCTGGAGGTTTAACCAGTGGGTTTAACACTGAATAGAGGAAACTGTTTGTTACCTGTGCCTGTCTGTAGAGTAATCAACAAGAATATCTGGTAAAAACGATATTTTCTAGTTCTACTCTATTATGCAATATTTCTATCATATGCAATATATTTGTAAGAATTATAACAACAAGTGTTTATAGATTACGTGTACTCAACACTTTGGCTGATTGTAGTAAAGTTTTTAAAAAGGTGGTTATAAACAGCTGGATGATTTTTAACAGCAAAACATTTGTGCTTAAAATATTAGCAGTCAATATTAAGAAGCCATGGTTTGACTTGTATTTTTCTTGCATGAAATTCCAAAGTGCTTTAAAAGAAAAGTTTGAGAAGCTATTTTCTAATCTGTAAAGTAATTTATGCTGAAGTAATATTTGCAAAAAAAAAGGGTAAGGTGCGCGGCCGCATAGTGAAAATGTTTTCAGGGAAATATATTTGTTAACCAAAAAGTTGATTTAATTTGAAATTTCATATTATAGAGTGGCGGCCCCCTAAAAAATCGTAGGGGCGGCCATTGCAAGAAAATCTGCGACAATAGACTTATCCAGAGAAAATAAATATGATTGGTCGGTCTGGACATTTCCCATTATTGTTGCATCAGCCTTGTGGTGTGTTGACCGAGCGGTCTATTACATTGGGCTCGAGCTCTGATGGTTGAATCATCAGAGTGTGGGTTTGAATCCCGGTCATGACACTAGTGTTCTTGAGCAAGGCACTTAACCATAATTGCTTCTCTTCACCCAGGTGTATAACTAGGAACCTGAGAGGGCCGAGACAACGTTGTGTTGGATTAACCCATTAGTGTTAATATTATATAATCAGCTTGGGATTGTATGCTTCACAGGGAGTTGAGAAAGTTAGAGGAATGGTCTAAATAGTGATAATAAGGTGGTAAAGTGCTTGATTTAGCTACTAGGATATGCGCGTTATGTAAGAACCCATTATAATGTTTAACAAGGCTTGTATGACACAATTTAGTTTAGTTTAAAGACAGTGGACACTATTGGTAATTGTCACAGACTAGTCTTCACAGTAGGTGTGTCACGACATATGCATGAAATAACAAACTTGTGAAAATTTGAGCTCAATCGGTCGTCGAATTTGCGAGATAATAATGAAAGAAAAAAAACCTTGTCACACGAAGTTGTGTGCTTTCTGATGCTTTCTGAGGTCTCGAAATCAAATTCGTGGAAATTTACTTCTTTCTCAAAAACTACGTCACTTCAGAGGGAGCTGTTTCTCACAATGTTTTATACCATCCATATCTCCCCATTACTCATAATCAAGAAAGGTTTTATGATGATAAATATTTTGAGTAATTACCAATAGTGTCCACTGCCTTTAAGAGTACATGGGAAACCCCTTTTTGATATGTGATGAGAACAAAAGTTACTAATAAACTGACATGATGAGGGAAAAAAACCTTATTAAGTTACTACTAAAAAAGAACACCACCAAATAAATATTGTTAAACTCTTGTTTACATGTATATTTCCACAGATTAGAGGAACCCATACAGCTCATTTACATGGTCTGGTTTTTCGTAACGTAATCAGTTTGAACTTTAAATGGATGTTAAATTTGTACTTAACAGTTGGCAGTCTGAAATCATTGATAATGCACATCATTTAGGCACGGAAGTTGTACTTAAAAATTGCTCTGAAAGTGATGAATAAACATTTTTAGAATTGCTGTATTTAATAGAAAGAAGTGAACAAGAGTAGACTTGAAAACCTTGTTTGTGATTTTTTATGCAAGTGTTTCTTTAAATGATTGTGATGTGGTCGCTCTCGACCCAAATTCATGGATCTGCTCACCACAGAATTCTGCGCTTAAGGTACCCTCGTAAGCGCGTGATTGTGGACCACAAGTGTATAATTCCGCAGTAGGCAATGCCATAAAATATAGCCTTGTTGTGTTTTAACTTGAAGTGCAAGTTTTTTATTGTACGCTGCAGATTATTACCAAGCAAACACAGGCTGGTTATTTTATTTGAATATTTACCCATCAGGGAAACAGAAGTTTTAGTTTGCCACATGATAAAGGAGAAGAAATTGATAACCATTTTCAAGGCTCATTCAAGAAATAACTTTACAGAAGTAGTTTATGTCAACCCAGTTTAGTTGTATGAATAAAGGTTTTAATTATACAGTGGAAGTATGAGGTACATTTAAGGATACTACATATATAGCCCTTTTCACACTGGATTATAGCCCTGGGGAGACCCCTGAAGTTTGTATCACCCCTTGGTGACCCCGGCACACTTTTACACTGTCCTTATACCCAAGCCTACATCCATATGGACTGTAAAAGTGGTAACCCTGTTTCAGCCCTAGTAGTAGGTGGCAACGGCCTCTGGAAAAAAACAAAATTGTAACCTACACCTTGAAGTGGCCTTTTGGCCTTGTGTGTCTAGCGACTTGCATAAAAAAAAAAATAGTAATAACAATAATAAAAAAACTACATATGGGTCCCTATTCCACAGGGTTCCAGTTGTACGTTTCAAGAACACCCCAGGGTTTTGTCGCTTACCTCTACTCCAGGGCAGGGGTGGCTATACCCCAGGGTTATGCCCATTTGCCGGGGTACATCAGGGGTAAAGCCATCCAAGTGTGAAAGGGCTGTTATATTGCCCCTGGGGAATAGAGTAGTGTGAACAGGGCTATGGAGTAGTTGAACTAATGGACCCTTCCCATGAAATATGCTTATTACATTCACGCATGCATACAGACCCTGTTGGTTGGCAAACGCCGTAGAGTTGTGCAATAAGCAGACGCGCAATCGCGTCTGCGTGACGCACCCATTACCCGTGTTCAAAACAGCGCAATGGTCCCTCAATTTGCCAACCAAAACGTTAGTGCGCATGCGCTATGTGCAATTTACATATTTCATGGGAAGGGTCTATTCTCCTAGCCACCATGGTTTCTAAGCAAGCGACAACTTATCTCTGGTTAATTTACTTCTATTTAATGAGGGGTCAAGGCTGGCCTTGAACTACTTCTTGAGAGTCAAAAGGTGTGAATATCAATGTATTAAAGTGACGCGGATTGATCAGTTACGGCATTAACAAATGTTTGCTATGAAATTAATATGGTTGAAAAGATGTTTTAAAAGTAGAATATAATGATCTACACAAATATGTGCCGAAGTTGCGTGTTTTTTGTTTTACTTTGTGAACTAACACCCTCAGCCATTTTATAGAACTGAATTTTTTACTCTACAAACTGGCCGATCGTGGTATTTCACAAAGTAAAAGGAAAACCACACAATTTCAAGGCACAACGCATGGTGAAAACCCTGATTTCCAGCCCAAGAGATATTTCTTCTCCAATTTCCAGGATTCATTTGCATAGAGTCTCACCAATGCTACTTCACTGAATGTTGCTATAAACTAAATGTTGCTTTACAATTGATGTATCTTTTATTAATTCCTAACTTTTAAACTAGGCTTGAAGCAAGGTTTCCTTTCTCGATATATGTTTGTTGTCATACTGTATTATTGTTGGTTCAAGTTTAGTTTTTTGCTAAATGTACATGCGTTCTTTATACTCAGTCATACTTCGTTATAAACCAACTCAGTTATAGAACAGATTTGTAAGGAAAAAACACTGTTTCATGGGTATGATTTTGATGCTTTGTGTAATTATTTGTTCGTGATATATAAAGTACTCGGGCCAGCTCCGGTACAAAGTTATGTACATGGGTTATATTAGCGGTACTTGGCCAGTTTAGAGTGTAAATACCATTTAATGAAATTATTGAATAAAAACAATTGTTATATGAACAAAAAGTTAAGTTTTGGGTTTTTTTGAAAATAGATGTAAACTTTGGTCATGAATGTAAAAGTTTCAATAGCAGAAAAAAAGGATTGCATAAACATCAATAAGGGAACTTTGATTTTAAAATGATAAAAAACAAACAGTGTTTCATTAACAGATATATCTTACATCTTATAACAAGAAAGGCAAGATGTCTCATCAACGATGGACGGAGGCGCTTAAGGGCAACTGTTTCTTTCATCACAAAAACCTCTGCATCGGTAAACAATGTTTATGGCCAGTAATGCGTCCGCATTGGTAGCCAGGGTTTGCGTCTTTGGCTTGATGTCATCAGGTGTTAAAGTGTAGGTTGTCCTTAGCAACAGCCATAGCCATTATCACAGCCGCTAATTCAGATATGGCTTAAGTTATCCTGAGAGGTCTTCGGTTTTCACTCACTGGAAATTTGGAGTTAGGAAACCTTTGTCATTTTGGATGTTACAGTTGCTGAGTACCGACCGCCTGTTCAGGTAGCTCATCTGTTTCATCCACGTACACCAGTCGAATGGTCGAATTGGAGCCAACAGCTATGACGGCGCATGTTGCTAAAGGGTGTTGCTTAGGTCATACTGTACAAAATCTAGCCGTAGTCGTAGCCAGAGTTGCCAATTGGCCTCAGTCCCATGATTCCTCCTGTTGCCATGACACCCTGGCATCTTGATGTAAGGAGGTCTCTTCAACAGTCTGAGGTTCATCAGAGTCGTTCTCGTCTTCTGCAGCGAAGTCGCTGTCTGAGCTGTCCTCTTCTTGAATGGAGTAAATCACTGAGGATCCATCTGGACTAAAAGTCACAGCCTCCATCGAAGAAAGAACCTCCCTGAGATAATATAAGACCAAGGAGAAATCTTCAGGGGAAGTTTGACTACACGTTTCAGTCTAATTTCAACATAATGCAAGGTTTACCCCCTTTGGATTTTATTAATTTGTTGTAAATTTTGTACAAAATTGCAAGGCTTACGTAAACCTTATGATTTAATCAAATTTTTGTAATTTTTTTACCGAAATACACTCCTTGTGATTTTAATCTGATTTCTGCCCAAGTTTTTTTTTCTTCTTCTTTTTTTTAACAAAAATGTAAGGTTACCATTGTGATTTTAACAAAAATGCAAGGGTTACCCCTCATGATTTTATCAATTTTGTAAAATTTTATTTACAAAAATGCATGGCTTACCCCTTTTCATTTAATTTCAGCCTAAATTCAACCAAAATTCTAGACCCCTTGTGATTTTATCAAATTGTCATAATTTTTAAAGAAAAAAGCTAGGCTTACCCCTTGTGATTTTATTTAATTTCAGCCCAAATTCAACCGAAATACAAGGCCCTTGTGATTTCAATAAAATTGTATAATTTGTTTACAAAAATGCAAGTTTTACCCCTTGTAATTTCATTTAATTTCAGCCCAAATTCAACCAAAATGCAAGACTTGCCCCTTGTGATTTTATCAAATTTTCATAATTTTTTATAATGTTTTATGAAAAATGCAAGGCTTACCCCCTTGTGATTTTATTTTATTTCAGCCCAAATTCAACCAAAATGCAAGACTTACCCCTTGTGATTTTATATATTTTTCATAATTTTTCATTATTTTTTAAGAAAAATGCAAGGCTTACCCTTTGTGATTTCATTTAATTTCAGCCCAAAGTCAACCAAAATGCAAGACTTACCCCTTGTGATTTTATCAAATTTTCCTAAGTTTTAAAAGAAAAATGCAAGGCTTACCCCTTCGGAATTTATTTAATTTCAGCCCAAATTCAACCAAAATGCAAGACTACCCCTTGTGATTTTATCAAATTTTTATAATTTGAGTAAAAAAATGCAAGTCTTACCCTTTGTGATTTCATTTAATTTTAGCCCAAATTCAACCAAAATGCAAGATTTTACCCCTTGTGATTTTATCAAATTTTCATAATTTTTTATAATGTTTTATGAAAAATGCAAGGCTTACCCCCTTGTGATTTTATTTAATTTCAGCCCAAATTCAACCAAAATGCAAGACTCCCTTGTGATTTTATCAAATTTTCATAATTTTTTACAAAAGTGCAAGGCTTACCCCTTGTGATTTTATTTTATTTCAGCCCAAATTCAATCAAAATGCAAGACTTACCCCTTGTGATTTTATATATTTTTCATAATTTTTCATTATTTTTTAAGAAAAATGCAAGGCTTACCCCTTGTGATTTTATTTAATTTCAGCCCAAATTCAACCAAAATGCAAGACTTACCCCTTGTGATTTTATTGAATTTTCATACTTTTTTACAAAAATGCAAGGCTTACCCCTTGTGATTTCATTTAATTTCAGCCCAAAGTCAACCAAAATACAAGACTTACCCCTTGTGATTTTATCAAATTTTCTTAATTTTTTAAAGAAAAATGCAAGGCTTACCCCTTCGGAATTTATTTAATTTCAGCCCAAATTCAACCAAAATGCAAGACTACCCCTTGTGATTTTATCAAATTTTTATAATTTGAGTAAAAAAATGCAAGTCTTACCCTTTGTGATTTCATTTAATTTTAGCCCAAATTCAACCAAAATGCAAGATTTTACCCCTTGTGATTTTATCAAATTTTCATAATTTTTTATAATGTTTTATGAAAAATGCAAGGCTTACCCCCTTGTGATTTTATTTAATTTCAGCCCAAATTCAACCAAAATGCAAGACTCCCTTGTGATTTTATCAAATTTTCATAATTTTTTACAAAAGTGCAAGGCTTACCCCTTGTGATTTTATTTTATTTCAGCCCAAATTCAATCAAAATGCAAGACTTACCCCTTGTGATTTTATATATTTTTCATAATTTTTCATTATTTTTTAAGAAAAATGCAAGGCTTACCCCTTGTGATTTTATTTAATTTCAGCCCAAATTCAACCAAAATGCAAGACTTACCCCTTGTGATTTTATTGAATTTTCATACTTTTTTACAAAAATGCAAGGCTTACCCCTTGTGATTTCATTTAATTTCAGCCCAAAGTCAACCAAAATACAAGACTTACCCCTTGTGATTTTATCAAATTTTCTTAATTTTTTAAAGAAAAATGGAAGGCTTACCCCTTCGGAATTTATTTAATTTCAGCCCAATTTCAACCAAAATGCAAGACTTACCCCTTGTGATTTTATTGAATTTTCATACTTTTTTACAAAAATGCAAGGCTTACCCCTTGTGATTTCATTTAATTTCAGCCCAAATTCAACCAAAATGCAAGACTAACCCTTGTGATTTTTATCAAATTTTTATAATTTGAGTAAAAAAATGCAAGTCTTACCCTTTGTGATTTCATTCAATTTTAGCCCAAATTCAACCAAAATGCAAGATTTTACCCCTTGTGATTTTATCAAATTTCAGCCCAAATTCAACCAAAATGCAAGACTTACCCCTTGTGATTTTATTTAATTTCAGCCCAAATTCAACCAAAATGCAAGACTTACCCCTTGTGATTTTATCAAAATTTTGTAATTTGTCATAATTTTTAAAGAAAAATGCAAGGTTTTACCCCTTGTGATTTTATTTAATTTCAGCCCAAATTCAACAAAATTGCAAGACTTACCCATTGTGATTTTTTTTTAATTTCAGCCCAAATTCAACCGAAATACAAGGCCCTTGTGATTTTATCAAATTTATATAATTTTTACAGGAAAAAGCTAGGCTTACCCCTTCGGAATTTATTTAATTTCAGCCCAAATTCAACCAAAATGCAAGACTAACCCTTGTGATTTTATCAAATTTTTATAATTTGAGTAAAAAAATGCAAGTCTTACCCTTTGTGATTTCATTAAATTTTAGCCCAAATTCAACCAAAATGCAAGATTTTACCCCTTGTGATTTTATAAAACTTTCATAATTTTTAAAGAAAAATGCAAGGCTTACCCCTTGTGATTTTATTTAATTTCAGCCCAAATTCAACCAAAATGCATGACTTACCCCTTGTGATTTTATCAAATTTTCATAATTTTTTAAAGAAAATTGCAAGGCTTACCCCTTGTGATTTTATTTAATTTCAGCCCAAATTCAACCAAAATGCATGACTTACCCCTTGTGATTTTATCAAATTTTCATAATTTTTTTAAGAAAAATGCAAGGCTTACCCCTTGTGATTTTATTTAATTTCAGCCCAAATTCAACCAAAATGCATGACTTACCCCTTGTGATTTTATCAAATTGTCATAATTTTTTTAAGAAAAATTCAAGGCTTACCCCTTGTGATTTTATTTAATTTCAGCCCAAATTCAACCTTGTGATTTTATTTAATTTCAGCCCAAATTCAACCAAAATGCAAGACTTACCCCTTGTGATTTTATTGAATTTTCATACTTTTTTACAAAAATGCAAGGCTTACCCCTTGTGATTTCATTTAATTTCAGCCCAAATTCAACCAAAATGCATGACTTACCCCTTGTGATTTTATCAAATTGTCATAATTTTTTTAAGAAAAATTCAAGGCTTACCCCTTGTGATTTTATTTAATTTCAGCCCAAATTCAACCTTGTGATTTTATTTAATTTCAGCCCAAATTCAACCAAAATGCAAGACTTACCCCTTGTGATTTTATTGAATTTTCATACTTTTTTACAAAAATGCAAGGCTTACCCCTTGTGATTTCATTTAATTTCAGCCCAAAGTCAACCAAAATACAAGACTTACCCCTTGTGATTTTATCAAATTTTCTTAATTTTTAAAAGAAAAATGCAAGGCTTACCCCTTCGGAATTTATTTAATTTCAGCCCAAATTCAACCAAAATGCAAGACTAACCCTTGTGATTTTATCAAATTTTTATAATTTGAGTAAAAAAATGCAAGTCTTACCCTTTGTGATTTCATTAAATTTTAGCCCAAATTCAACCAAAATGCAAGATTTTACCCCTTGTGATTTTATCAAATTTTCATAATTTTTAAAGAAAAATGCAAGGCTTACCCCTTGTGATTTTATTTAATTTCAGCCCAAATTCAACCAAAATGCATGACTTACCCCTTGTGATTTTATCAAATTTTCATAATTTTTTTAAGAAAAATGCAAGGCTTACCCCTTGTGATTTTATTTAATTTCAGCCCAAATTCAACCAAAATGCATGACTTACCCGTTGTGATTTTATCAAATTTTCATAATTCTTTTAAGAAAAATGCAAGGCTTACCCCTTGTGATTTTATTTAATTTCAGCCCAAATTCAACCAAAATGCATGACTTACCCCTTGTGATTTTATCAAATTGTCATAATTTTTTTAAGAAAAATTCAAGGCTTACCCCTTGTGATTTTATTTAATTTCAGCCCAAATTCAACCTTGTGATTTTATTTAATTTCAGCCCAAATTCAACCAAAATGCAAGACTTACCCCTTGTGATTTTATTGAATTTTCATACTTTTTTACAAAAATGCAAGGCTTACCCCTTGTGATTTCATTTAATTTCAGCCCAAAGTCAACCAAAATACAAGACTTACCCCTTGTGATTTTATCAAATTTTCTTATTTTTTAAAAGAAAAATGCAAGGCTTACCCCTTCGGAATTTATTTAATTTCAGCCCAAATTCAACCAAAATGCAAGACTACCCCTTGTGATTTTATCAAATTTTTATAATTTGAGTAAAAAAATGCAAGTCTTACCCTTTGTGATTTCATTTAATTTTAGCCCAAATTCAACCAAAATGCAAGATTTTACCCCTTGTGATTTTATCAAATTTTCATAATTTTTAAAGAAAAATGCAAGGCTTACCCCTTGAGATTTTGTTTAATTTCAGCCCAAATTCAACCAAAATGCAAGACTTACCCCTTGTGATTTTATCAAAATGTTGCAATTTGTCATAATTTTTAAAGAAAAATGCAAGGTTTTACCCCTTGTGATTTTATTTAATTTCAGCCAAAATTCAACCAAAATGCAAGACTTTTGATTTTATCAAATTTTCATAACTTTTTTTTACAAAAAAGCAAGTCTTACCCTCTGTGATTTCATTTAATTTTAGCCAAAATTAAACTAAAATGCAAGACTTACCTCTTGTGATTTTATCAAATTTTCTTATTTTTTAAAAGAAAAATGCAAGGCTTACCCCTTCGGAATTTATTTAATTTCAGCCCAAATTCAACCAAAATGCAAGACTACCCCTTGTGATTTTATCAAATTTTTATAATTTGAGTAAAAAAATGCAAGTCTTACCCTTTGTGATTTCATTTAATTTTAGCCCAAATTCAACCAAAATGCAAGATTTTACCCCTTGTGATTTTATCAAATTTTCATAATTTTTAAAGAAAAATGCAAGGCTTACCCCTTGAGATTTTGTTTAATTTCAGCCCAAATTCAACCAAAATGCAAGACTTACCCCTTGTGATTTTATCAAAATGTTGCAATTTGTCATAATTTTTAAAGAAAAATGCAAGGTTTTACCCCTTGTGATTTTATTTAATTTCAGCCAAAATTCAACCAAAATGCAAGACTTTTGATTTTATCAAATTTTCATAACTTTTTTTTACAAAAAAGCAAGTCTTACCCTCTGTGATTTCATTTAATTTTAGCCAAAATTAAACCAAAATGCAAGACTTACCTCTTGTGATTTTATCTCTTTTTCATAATTTTTAAAGAAAACTGCAAGGCTTACCCCTTTGGATTTTGTTTAATTTCAGCCCAAATTCAACCAAATGCAAGACTTACCCCTTGTGATTTTATCAAATTTTTGTTTATTTTTTACAACATTTAATTTTACTTGATTTCTGCCTCAATTCAACAAAAATGTAAGACTTGCCCCTTAAGATTTTATACGATTTTAGCCAAATTTCACAAAAAACAGCAACACTAACCTCCTTAACAAAAATATGATTTTATCAAATTTAAGTCAATTTTACAAAAATGCAAGGCTGAACCTTTACTCATTGTGATTTTATCCGATTTTTGATTTTATTAAAGCCATTGGACACTTTCGGTACAGAAAAAAAAAATTGTTTTTGCAGATTTACAAATAATTTACAGGGTTTACAGAAGGTAATGGTGAAAGACTTCTCTTGAAATATTATTCCATGAATGCTTTACTTTTTGAGGAAACATTAAAACAATATCAATTCTCGATAGTGAGAATTACGGATTTATTTTAAACACATATCATGACACGGCGAATCGTGCAGAAAACAAGGGTGGGTTTTCCCGTTATTTTCTCCCGACTCCGATGATTAAAGGACATAGCTCTACACACAGGAAGTATTCTAGCTAAATAAAGTTTGTTGTTACACAACAGGCACTGGTTGTAAGCAACAGGCACTGCTTGTCAAAAATCAAAAGTTTCTGTGCAAGAAAAGGATTCCAAGGACTTCCTCTTAAAAACAATTTTAAAAAAACGGGGATTTTTTTAGTTGACGTGATCCCAACAAATACTTGAGACTTAGTTTGGGTTTTACCTTGCATGGATACTTAAGGTATTAAGGCCAGTGTTGTAGGTCTCGGGTCAATCTCAAAATTATCGAGAAGGCTTGAGATTTTATTTTTGTAGGTCTCGGCTGTTTCCATGTTACAATTTTGAAGACTTGGTCTCAGGAAAAAGGTCACAGGGTCTGGTGTCGGGAGACCTTTTGAAACCTCAGTTTCATAGTCAACCAAAAACGTATAAAAAAACAAACCATCAAAAGCGTAATTTTAAAGCTAACCCTGCGGTATGTTTTTTATTAGGGCGGTGCAGCACGGTCTCATTTTTTCCCGTACTACATAGTGGCTATGTGACACCCACAGTTTCACAGTGAAGGCTTAGCAAAGCCGTCATGGGTACAAAAAAAGCTTTGGTTTAACAATAAATAAAAGAAAGCTGGCTTTGAAAATGTTATTGTTTACAGCAGGATTAGTCCAAGATCTCAGGCTCTGTCTCGGTGGCGAGGTCTTGGTTTTGGTCTTGGACATTGAGGTTTCAGTCTTGGAGGGGAGATCCAAGTCTCAATCTGTGACTTTGTGGTCGCTACTACAACAATGAACTTGCCTTCCATGACTTGGTCTTGGCCTTAGTGCCCCGTCAAAATTATATTCCCATAGACTTTCTGGGGTTCTACTAGTAGTACCCCCCCCCCCCTAGTACAAAGCCTTGCCCATTTAGGAATAACATTTCAAGTGGGCCAGATAATTTGACTTTCAGCTCAGCCTAGAGATGTACCTGAGTTTCTCCACACTTGGGCACACTCTCCTCAAACAGGAAAACTTCATCATTGTCTCCAGCGAGATGGAGAATTCTCTCTTTTCATCAGCATCTTTTTCAGTTTCTAAGACGTCAGAACCATCTTCCGTTGGTGCGTCCTCTTCTTCCGCCTCACTCAGCCTCAGACTACGGGACAACCGCTGTAAGTAGTAGGTAGCTTCTGTCAAAATCTGCTCCTCTGTTGTCATGGTTTCTGTTTGATGTGGGTGATTAACTTCACAAATCTGGAATAGAGCAGCAGTTAAAAACCAAACACAGTTTACTTTTTACTCTTAATATTTAAAAAACAATAAGTTGAGCTTTTTGGAAAATACTTTCGGCTTTATAGGTTTTTTTTTTTTTTTTTCCTAAAACAGATCCCATACATTTGATTAATCTGTGAATATATTACAGCTGGAAAAAAAAAAAAAAAAAAATCAGGCCTGAGAATTATTAGGATTGTTTTCCCAGGTTATTTCACAAGCATCTTTAAGGGAGCAAGGCCATTTTCATTATGCAAAGGGCACTTCAACTGGAAATCCTTATATTAAAGTCTATGGCAGACTTTTATAGTGGCACCAAGGCCAAGATCAGGGGCAACATGCCTCCATGGCCTTCAAGTAATTCCAGGCATGATTTCACTTTTTTTCTTTCATAAGTTTTGGTTGAACAGGGAAAAATTGACTTAGAGCAGCACTTGGAAACTGCGAACCCCTGATTGTTATCACTTTTATGTGTACTCTACCTATTGGAAAACGAGTGCATCACAAAACTCAACTATGACCTTGGAGCCCCTATATAAACAATATTTTTTCAAATCCTTTTTTTTATTTTATTCTATAGCCAAATTGGCGAGGTGCCGTAACCATAAAATCATTCCCAATAGTCTAAACAAAAAATAGACTAGAATTTTTTGCAAGGTCAAACAGAAACTTTAACATTGTTTCAGCGATAAAAACCTAGTCCAACATTAACCTTATCTTTCATTTTCTCTTTAAAAACTCACAAGGTTGTAGGGATTTCTGTCATCACTGTGTGTGCTGCCCTCTTGTGGTGGAAGTAAGCAAGTGAATACAGCCATTTGTGTGCAGCATCCGAGGTGCTCCGTGCCAGGGGGTCCAGGTCCTATACCATCATAGCTCACACTGTAGCTAAAGTCCTTGGCTACTTTATCACACCTAGTGAATAAAAATATTACAGACGGAGCATATCTCAAAATTAATAGAAAAAGACAAAGACTGTGCATAGGGCAAAAAAAATCAAATTCCTTTAAAAACTTTATTTATACAAAGTGTGTTTGTTGGCAGTCTCCCTATTTTGTCATTTTCTTCATTCGCGGTGCCAGTCAGAAACCATACGACACAATACTCAAAAGCCAGAGATCACACCCAGGTTTACAATACAACCTGGGAAGCGGCTGCAGAGAGATCACCTTAGCACCCGAACAAAGATTTTTCGCCTCCTCTGCTTTAAAGGAACTGGACACGTTTGGTAATTATCAAAGTCCTGTATATTCTCACTTCGTGTATCCCTATATAATGCATAAAATAACAAATCTGGGGAAATGTTTGCTCAATAGGTCATCAAAGTTGCAAGAAAATAATTAAAGAAAAAAAACGCCTTGTTGCACATTTGTGTGTGCTTTCAGATTCAAATTACTAAGTGAGAAATTACTTCTTTCATAAAAAAAACCTATGTTACCGGTACTTCAGAGGGAGCTATTTCTCACAATGTTTTATACTATCAACAGCTCTCCATTGCTTGTTACCAAGTAGGTTTTTATGCTAACAATTATTTTGAGCAATTACTAACTAATAGTGTCCAGAGCCTTTTTGACATGTTACCATGACATTTGAGCCATAGCCGCAGCCACCAATTCGGACATAGCCTTTATAATCCATAGCCAAAAAGGAAAGTCTGGTGCCACTAAGAATTAAAAAAACTCCTTACCAGCATTGAAACTCTTCCCTGCTCCACTCAAACTTATGATCCCAATGTCTGAATCCAGTGAAGTCTGGAAACAAGACATTGAAGTCTGTATTGGGAGTAGTGAAGACAACCACCCTAGGCTGCATGTAACCAAAGACAACATCCGGGATTGCTGCGAGGGTGTCTGGATACAGATGCTCTATACTGAGACGGTCAAAGGTCAACAAGTACTTATTTATTATTACTATTATTTATTTATTTTTTTATTTTTTTTTCACCCAGACAGGTCATATAAATATTAAGTAATATAAACAAGTAAACCATAAAATAAATAAGTAAACAAATAAGTTGATCAATGAAATTCAGCAACAAACCACAAGGGAAACTGATTTTACTACATATATACTTTGGGCTTGTCTTGTTGAACAGACAAATATACAAAGAGAGGACTTGATCCTGTGAACTCTGGATTGGCACTCTACTAACTGAGAGGTACATATCATCTTAGCAAACATCAGTCCATTATCTATTTTTTAACATTAGGGCTGAACAGCTCATTTATTAGAACCCTGGGGTCGATTTCACAAAGAGTTAGGCTAACTTAAAACTAGTCCTAGGAGATATACAAATTGCATCGATAGTCCTAAATTAGGACGAGTAACTGGTCCTTAGTCAAGATAAGACTAGTCCTAACTCTTTGTGAAATCCACCACACATACAATAATCCAAACTAGGATTGTTAATAGTGCACATCAAGTAACCCAGATCACTTATTGTGGAAGAATAGGGTTTAACACCAGTGTTTCAGCTTCAAATAGCAAGCACCTGTGTTTGAAGGTTTCCTCAGGCTTGCAAGCTCAATGATTAAGTTCGCTTATGAGGAAATACCAGAAATATATATTCATACCTATACTTTCACTCAAAGTAAAACTATTTCAAAGTCTTGAGAGCTATTTGCCACTTACATTTCTACGCAGAGCACTAAGTCATACCCAAGCATCCGTGCATCCTTTTCACCAATGGATCCTTCGTACAGACTCACTGTGAAGGGCTTTGAGCGTGGGATGAGATACTCACAGAGAAGGGGCTTGGCTAAATATCTGAATAAAAACAATCATTAAGATGTTGTGTCAGTGCTGTTAAGGTAAACAGGATTAGAACGGATTTGAACTTTACTTGAACAAGAACATTTAATATAGTTTTCCTGGCCAATTTTAGTTAAAAATCATTCAATTTCATTAGTACACATTCAAATTCAAACATCCCCCTCCCCCAACCACTTAAACAAGGATATTTTTTCAGCTATTAATCGCACTCAATTTTGTTTTAGTGCACACATGATTTTCGTTTGTTCTCAATCAGATTCATATTAGTCATTCTATTTGATTTATCGGCATTCAAGACTATTCAATCAAAACAATTAAGGGAATCAATGTGTGGTGAAGAGGTTTTCAACTAGTGGTTTAAACCCGACGAGGCCTGGTTCTTGATAATTTTTCCGAGACAAAGTCGAGGTAAGTTATCAAGAACCAGGCCTCGGCGGGTTTAAACCACTAGTTGAAAACCGACTCAACACACTTTGATTTCCATTCATAATTACCTTTTTTGGTTAAAAGGCGTAATAAAGTATAAAACTCTGTAAAACTTATCCGTTTCCGAGTGCTTGAGCTCTGTATGTTTCCACCTCCATGGAATGTTCAGTATACACATGTTACATGCAATGTACGACGTCCGTACGCGTGTGTTTTCCAATTCCGTTCGTGTGCATGCGCGTATAGTCTTGGTGCATATGGGCTGGTTTTCCTTTCACACACAGCGCGGCCAACTTGCCGAAAGCGGCTGCATCCCCCGTTACAAGAAACGTCTTGCATCAAGACTAGCGCAGAGTCTCCGCTCACAATCAGTTATAAACACTGGCCATTATCAACGGTTTAAACACCCCCACGTCACGTGCTCTCCACCAATAGGAATAGCCAAACTGTCTGAGGTATTTATGAATATTGGTTAAAACGACCAGAGAGCACCTCTGTCTTTCTCCTTGCGGATAAAGACAGACCTGGGACCAATCTTACATAATACCTGCTTGACTGTAATAAGTCCCCATCTTGATCCACTCCAGTCAGTTGTTCAATGCACTCTTTACGTTTCAGTAATCTAAGAAGACTGCATTCTCCACATCCCATATCAAGCACCTGCTGGTGAGAAACATTGTGTTAGCAAGAAGGGTGTATGGGTGTCTTTTGGACCACCTGCTTCTTCTGTCATAAATAGGCCTGCGGACACCTTTGATAATAGTCAAAGACCAGTCTTCTCACATGGTGTATCTCTAAGGTTTGCGGATCACATGTAAAAAATATCTTTTGTCGGAAGTGGTAGCTCTGAGAAGAGCCTGTATTGCTCGACATTTTGATCAGTGTGCTCTGATTCTTATGGAAAATAATGTTGTTTTTATTGGATGGAATTAGCTTCAAACACAGTGTTTTTCTGCGCGGGGGAAAGTTGCTATCTACTGCTGTTGCTGAAACAGGGTTACCCTAACCCCCCCCCCCCCCACAGAGTACGTAAGGATGTTGGCATGGGTATTTTTCACTATTGACCCATTTCACCTGACGTCATCATCAGCAAAATCTTGAATGCGCCATACTGGTGGGCAATTTTACTGTGCGTTTTCATATATAACTCTAATGCTGTGCGTTATATGCAGTGAAATGCGCATTTTAGGCGACGCTGCGTTAATACTTGTAAACCTAACTGCCCAACAACATGGTGAGCGTGGCATCAGTCTCCGCGTGTGACGCGCGTGCAAGGGGTCAATAGGCGCCTGGTTGGTATATCTTGACACAATATTAGACGTACCTTTTTAGCTTGGTACTTCTGGACTAAATTGACCATTGTCTGATACCGTTGTTGAGAAACTGGAGGGTTGAACTTCATAATGCTAATGGGACAAAATAAAAACGGAATTGAATTTTCGGGTGACAATTTTTTTTCATCTAAATAAGTTATAGATTACATGATTAATAAATAACCAACATAGTATTTCTATTAATGATGCTGAATTTTTTTGTTCAAACTCATGGTATAGTCGGTTGCCAGTCAATTCCTCCTAGAATGGAAAAGTTTCCGTATGGCACTGCCACTTTTTCATCAGACATGAAATAGTATAGTATTTAATTTACCTCATTGAGAATGGTATTTGTATTGGTATCCCTTTTTGTAAAAATGAGTGAAAAGGTGGTGGCGCTATACGGAAGGAGGACAAATTTAGTGGTTTTGGAGTTAATTAACGGCGGATTAATTGGTGGCGAAGTGCGGAAAATTAACCCGGAAGGATATCTATTTATATTACCACAGTACATTGGTCATGTGGTCCTCATAATCATAATAGTTAAGAAAGATTTCGCTGAAGTTATGGTTTTAATTTAAAGGGAAGGTACACAATTGGTAATTGTCAAAGACCAGTCTTCTCACTTGGTGTATCTAAACATATGCATAAAATAACAAGCCTGAGAAAATTTGAGCTAATATAGTAATCAAAGTTGCGAGAAAATGATGAGAGAAAAAACACCCTTGTTGACGAATTTTTGTGTTTTCAGATAGGAATAAAAGACTTCAGGCTATTAGAAGTAGAAGTATTTTATTTTATTTAGTGAGAAATTACCCCTTTCTCGAAATCTATGCTACTTCAGAGGGAGCCGTTTCTCACAATGTGTTATATACTATCAACAGCTCTCCAATGCTCGTTACCAAGTCAGTTTTTATTTTTTAAGTTACCAAATGTGTACTTTCCCTTTAAATAGCAGCCTGGTGTTGTCATATACAATTTATAGAGGAATACGAAACTTACTGCGGCAATGTGTCCTCTCTGTCGAGTCTGTCTTCATGATGTTGTGACGACATGGCAGCACCCTTTTCCATTTTAAACAAACCCCGTAAAGCTAGCCCACCACCATTTGTCCTAGCCCCATATAGGGTCAATCAGCTTACGTTTACGAAGTGAAGAAGGAACTGCCTGACGCTAGCCAGCAGCGACTCGTCTGTTTTCCTCTCGAAATTACGTCTTTCGGAATACACCTCCATATCTAAAAGCGAGCGTGTTTACATTTGTAGCGCCCTCTGTTGACAGTTCTGACCAAAGATTATTGCGCCCGCCGTTTGTTCGAGAGATACAGAGCCCACGTGCTTCCAAATTGAGAAACGAAATTATTGGCAAACAAATTAGAAAGAATTTCTAAGAAGACGAGAGAGAAAAAAAAAATCCGGAAGCGGTGAGTTTTAATCACATTGATTAGTCTATACAAACAGGGTCCATTTAAAAAAAAAAATACGCCATAGAAAGAAACAACAAGAGATCTACCTGAAATTTTATTAACAAAGAATGTTACCAAACATTGATTAACTTTAGCCGTACCCTATTTATTCCTTATTCCCACAAAGCCAGGTGTACAAATAAACATAATGGTAAAACACAACAAACATCCTAGCTACTACATTCCTCTCATAAAATAAGCACCGTGTCTAACTGGGGTAAAGAGATTGGTTTACAAACCCACAGTCCTTTCTTTTTTCTCTCAACAATATTGGTTCATTTATGTATACAATATTCAGACTACAGCTGCAGTGGTTTTTGAACGGCTATATGCACATCACTGTTTTTACTTATCAGAAGGTAAACTAAACAATTGTATCCAAATCCCACTAAAGACATTTTCTGCTTAAATAATTCAAGTAAAAAAGTATACAACCTATAAACGTAATAAATTTATAAAAGAAATTATGTAAATGATATATTATAAAATATAAAATATAAAATTATTACTGTTTTATACTGGCGTTTTGTTTGATTTGTTATTATCGTGTATTAAGAGATATATCCACTGGACAAGTTAAATTTTATGGAGAACTGCATCTCCAGACTTTCAATTGTGCAGCGAATTATTTGGTACATTCCGCTGTTTTTAGTGTAAGTGTGATGTAAAAACAGAATTAGAAGAATAAATTGTTAGCTAAAATGCACAGAATCAGAAAAATAATGCATAATTAACAGAAGCAGAGAACTAAAGCACAAATTAATTACATGGTTTTTTGGGGGGAGGTTGCCACACACCAAAGAATGGTTCTCCCCACATCCCTTGCTTTGAATCACTGAAAACGTGGTGTGTGTTTTGTATCACTGAGGACTAATGTGTGTTTAAACTTTTTAAGTAGACAAAACTAAACTCAAATATAAAAGAAATATTAAACTCTCCATTTTGGCAAAACTATTTATAGAAAAACTACTTCTCAGATTGAAAAAATAACTTCTTTCCAAAATATGATTTAAACTTTCAATCTTATGTGTTTTTGTGGGTATTTTCCTAAATAAACTATGGCTACCAAATGTGCATTTAACTAACATTGCAAATGATCCCTTCAATAACTCTACATATAGAAAAAGTCAAATCTTGATTTATACAAAAGTGATAAATCACACAAGTCACCACACTGAAACAAAAAACACATTAAATAGGCCTACAGGAAATAGTAACCTGATGCAAATAAAATGTTGTACCAATTTATAAAATGCGAACATATTGACAAAATAGGGACACCGCCCATATAGGGCTAGATAGCTCAGTTGGTAGAGCGCTGGCCATTAATCCGGAGGTCGTTGGTTCGAATCCCACTCTAGTCAATTCTTTGTTCAACCCCAAAAATCAACTTGAATGCGAGTCAGGAAAATAATCAGGACCATAATTAATGACTCCTGTACTCAACTATACACAACCAGGGCCCAATGTAGGCACTGCACTTTTGGTAATTACGCAAAATAATTATTAGTATAAAACCTTACTCGGTATAAATAAGTACAGTATAAAACACTGTGAGAAACGACTCCCTCTTAAGTAACGTAGTTTTTGAGAAAGAAGTAATTTTCCACGAATTTGATTTTGAGACCTCAGAATTAGATTTTGAAGTCACAAAATCGAGAATCTGCAAGCACACAACTTTGTGTGACAAGGGTGTTTTTTTTCTTTCATTATTATCTCACAACTTCGACGACCAATAAATTGTGCTCAAATTTTCACATTTTATGCAAAATGTTGAGATACACCAAGTGAGAAGACTAGTCTTTGACAATTACCAATAGTGTCCAGTGTCTTTAAACAGGAAATATATTTACAGATTTACAGATTTCTGATTCAAAGCCAAAATAAGTAGGAATGTGGTAAGTATAACTATGTTTTGCTTAGTTACTTTTTGTGCTTCAGCAAGTCTGTAAAATTAGGCCCAGTGATCAGATTCAATGTGATTTACACAGATTGATAGCTTTTAAAATATGCATCAAACTCTTGCTCTAAGAACAACTATAGGTACATACACAACACATACATGTACAACTTTGACAAGTGAAATGTACATATTTTTAGCTAAATATATTTTGGAGTCAATATTATAATGCAATGTGTTAGTCGAACATACAATTGTCCAAATTCTAAACTACTACTTCATATTAGTATGATTGTTATTAATAATTAATCAGCCTTATTCATAACTGATCGGAAAAAAAGGAATATACAGGTTGTCAACAATTTAGTATACTAATAACCGAAACCAAAATTAATATGTTACTTCTATAAAAAACAAGTGTAAGTAGGATTTCAAACTTTGCATGGTGGAAATACGATGTGGAAAGGTTTACGGTAACACCATGTAATGACCATCTCTAAAAGTTGGGGTGGTTCTGAAAAGAACCGTTGGTTTAACTCGACGTTTTAATCAGTATGCTCTGATCGCCTTCTGGAGGAAGCTGGACTCTGATTAGCTTGGTGATGCACGAAGGCCGGAAATAGAGGCGGGAAACAAGTGTAGTATGATAATTCCTCAAAATGTGCATTTATAAAATGTCTGCCTCAGTTGCACATTTGTCTAGCCAGGTAATGCTTTAAGAAGACTTCCCACAGCTACAGATACAAACCTTTAAAAAAATGTACTAGTTTGTTAAAAAAGCATCAAATTTAACATTATCGTTGCGGTACCCGCTGCCAAAACATAGGATTCGAACTGCCTCTAGCTACCGGGCAACCTCGGTAGTCTAGTTGGTAAGACACTGCTCTAGAATTGCAAGGGTCGTGGGTTCGAATCCCACCCGAGTAACATGCCTGTGATATTTTTTTCACAGGACTCGGGAAAGTACTGAGTATACAGTGCTAACACACATCAGTGTATGGGTAAAAACCAAAATTAATAAAAAAGCATCAGGTAAAATAATGTTTAACCCATACACTGATGTATGGAAGTCACTATACACTCATGACTTTCTCAGGGAGTCCTGTGAAAAAACAAAACCACAGACCCAAGTTATTATTTTTCACCAGACTCAGGGAAAGTATACAGTGTGAATGGGAACCATGAAGGACAAGACCAGAGGCAACAGAAGCCATGCACCGTCTCTGTGGCCTCCAGGTAATTCCAGACCAGTATTATCTCTATTTTATTTACGCATTATTGTTAACAACCCTCTTGCTTAAATGTTGGATGTACAAGGATTACCCAGCAGACCTTAGTACGAGACCAGGCGCCAATTTCACAAAGAGCTAAGATTGATCTTAAATGGTGTTTGAAGCTTTGCATGGTGTGGAGAATAAGAGTAACTATACAAAAATAATAATAATATGAATAGTAAACTTGCGCATACAATCATGAGTAAAATCTCTTTTGAAGGAGTGGTGGCTCTGTAGAGAGCTGGTTTGGTCTCAACGTTTCGAGCAGTATACTCTGCTCGTGAAGACGATTGATCTTAACTGCAAATCAATCAAAGTTGTTAAGTAAAGTGTGATGTCACAATGCAAATCACTATGGCAATATACTGACAATTTGTCTTGCGATGAATGTTATTGCTTTGTGAAATCAGCCCCTGTATCCCCTTCTCTGGTTTTCTCACAGGAGCATGAACAGTTTGACTTCTTTCTTGTCCAATCTATCAGCCAGATTGCGTACTCGACACAATCTTACCGCTGAGGTCTTCCCCACATTGTACACTCTGTACAGATGGAAATACTTCTGATGCTCTTGCGCAAAGACAACCTCCCTTGAGGAGATCTCAAACAACTCTTTCTGATCCCTTAGGGTCGACTTGACCTCTATGTAGACGACACTGTCGCCATCATGGTTAAGGATGATGTCATAGGGCTCTCCACTCTCTTGATACTCGTTGATCCAGTTAACACTGACTGAAGGATCGTCTTTCGCCTTCTCAATCAGGTACTTGTAGACGAGCTTCTCTCCCCTACGCCCGACGTCGCTCATGTCTCTATCGTCTCCGAGGTGAAGGTCCACATCTGGAAGACTGTGCTGGAGTGCTGTGCCGTACGGGATGTCTTCAAACTCAACGGTGACGGCTTCTCCATCTATGAGCTGAGGCAGAAAGAACTTCTTAGGGGTGCCGGAGGATTGAGGCGTTGTGAAGTGGATCCGTGGAGGGCTGCTAAACTGGGCGTTCTCTGTTGGTGATTGCTCGTCTTCAGAGGTGTCACTCTCATCTGTACCTTCTACACTAAATTCCCCCACTTCACCATCTTCATCTACATCGTTGTCTTTAGAAACACTAGAGGTACGGCTGTATCTTTCCTCATCATCCTTTACCACTCCTGATTTGTCTACACTCTGTACTTGTTGAGGGGCGTCAGACTGGTAAAACTCTGTAGCTCGTGGAAGTCGAGTATCTCCGCCTGATGGTTGATGCTGCTGGGACGCTGGCAAACCATCTCTCGTCACACCTTTAAAATACACAAATATACATATTTCAAAAGTCTGAACGCTAAGGGAATTAATGAAAACTCTGAACAAATCAAAGACATTCAGCAGAATAGTGTAACGACAAGCAACCAATCCGGCTCACAAACTGCTGTTAAAGTGTTGGCAAACCCCAACTTTGTATTTTTTTGTTTTGTTCTAGAACCGAATGGTCAGCCATTTTGATAGTGAATTTCTGCCACTATTGGCTTTCCCTGCTAGGGTTGTTTCACTTCTATTCATTTCAGCCAAGTTCTGAGGGACATGACGGAAACAACCTCAAGTGGGGTGTTTTTCAGTTTCTGCGTTATTCTTAAAACTATTATACTGTTTGTTCTATAAGATCCTTTGACTTGCCATTTTTCAATGTTTTGTTATATTAATGTTTGTTTGCAAATCAAATGAAATGAAACTCTTTCGCCTCGAAAGAATGACTTGAAAGAATGTCTATCATTATTGTTAAAAGTGAATTTACCTCGTCCAACTCCCTGTCCGCCTTCCCTGGACCCCGATCGCATCAGCATACCACCCTCTTGGCTTCCTTGACGTGGGAGCATCCTCACACTTGCTGCCATGCCTTCTTGGGGCATTCCATCGGCAGGTTGCTGTTGCTCATCTGTGAACTGATGGTCCCCTTGTGGATGGAGTGACGGCAAAGTTTCCACTGGCCGCTGAGGAGGAGGAGGCCATGATCTTAGCACAGAGTCCTCTTTCGGAGGTTGTTGTGCACCTTTAAAATTAAATAACAAAATTCAAAAAAATTGCTTCATCAATTTAATTCAACATTTTAAGGCTGACAAAAAAGTCTGAAACTGGGATCTAGACCTTCCTCCTAAGGTCACCTTAGGAGGTACATTGAAATGGCTACTAAAAATACCTACTGGTAATCAAAATAATAAACACTGACGATGAAGGGGAAAGAGTCAATCATTGTAGACCAAAATAGAAGAGGGTAAAGGCCCCGTCACACAGGCCCTGATAACGAGAATGAAAACGATAACGATAAAAATGCACGCCCTCGATTGTTTGAATGAAAGTGGGCGTGTTCTACGTGGAGCAATTCAACCAATAGAATGCATTCTGTTTGCATCGTGATCGTTCTCGTTTTCGTTATTGCTGCAGTGTGACTTGGCATTGTGAGGCCGTCAGATTAAAACAAGGCTTGCAGAAGACAGCCTTGACAGACAACCTTATCTTCTTGAGCATTTATGAAATACACTTTCGCCTACACTTTCTTTCTTCAAATGTGAGCAACAAATTTTGTTTACTGGTATACAACAGCTTTATATAATGGGTTTATTTTTATAAATATATGTTGATGTACAATGCTACATACCTTTGCTTATTTTATTAGTTGGGCCGAAGGCACCAGACTTGGGCGGCCAGCTATAAATGGCCGTCTCATCTTCATCACCTTCTAGTGCAGCAGCGGCTCCTGGCTTGACTTCTGGCTCTGGCTTCACTTGAAGTGGCTTCACCACTGAAAGTTTCAGTTGAAACAAGAAGTAATTATTAAGAGGAATTATTTGATTGAAATTAAAATCTTGGTGGAAGCGCACGTCAACAAGATCGCAATGTTCAGTTCTTCTCAGAACCACCACAACTCGAAAAGAGAGCTGTATGTACATGTGTCACGGCAAACATCGTGATTGTACCCCCATGCAACTTTTTAAATCTTACAATCCCCAAGTTGCAAATGGTCATAGGGATCAATAAGGGCCCAATTTCTACGATCACCATTGTCCGCTTGCATTGTCCACAAAACTGACACTTCGTTCTTGGTCTTCTCTCCATTGGGTTCTTGGCTAGAACAGTGATTAAGTTCACTTTTGTGAGAGTCCTAAATGAAATGACATAAAAAAGCTATCAACTTACCCATTTTAGGTGGCTCTACTGGAATGACAGGTTTGGGTACCTCCCATGGCTCAGCATCTTCACCCAACGGGAAGTTCAGGTTTAAAGCCCGACAGATGCTCTCTTCAATCCCATTGACTGCTTTCTTCTTACTTCCAAGCTCAAGACGAAGACTTCCTAGGAAGTTAAACAACTCATTCTGCACCTCGATACTCCCAACGCTGAAGAGCTTGGCTACTTCACGGCGAACGTCGCTGTTATTCTGAAGACTTTTTGAGATGGATATGGCCACGTAAAACTCCATTAGATCTTGGAGTCCACAGTTGACAGTCTGCTTGGCAAACACATCCAGGTCGTGTTGGTAGCGGTAGACCTTCTCAATTTTCTTTGCCTCTAGGAAGCGCATAATTTTCAACTTGGCAGCGATCTTAACCTCGGAGGTCAGCTTCTCGTAAGCCGACTGAACGTCTTTTGTGGAGCTCTGACTCATGTAGAGCTGAACGTAGGGGCAGATTTCATAGAGGAAGAGTTGCAGCGGAATGGAGGGTTTGGTCAGCTCGGTGATAAACTCTTCTTTGATACAATCTTCCAGCTTCCCAACTTCACAAGCCTCCAAGAAAACCTGGACATGCTGTCTGTTCATTGTGCCAGGTTTATAAACACCATCTACAACACGACCCAGACGATCCCGATCGCCAAAATTCAGCAAGTGCACCTCCCTCCGGTCTTCAAAGAGCTTCTGGAGGTCACTGGACGAACTGTCGCAGATGAGAGGTTTCTGAGCCAAAGTCACCCACTTGTTGCTGGTTGTAGGAAATACAGACTGATCTTCCAAGACTCTCTTAATGAACTGAGTAGAGGCTGTGTTGGTCTGAATCTGCTGTCTAGCAAACATGCCATGTTGCTGATTGTATCTATCTCCACTTGGCGAAGCCAAACACTTCTGCCCGAGCATTTTGTACAAGACCAGGATCTCTTCCTTGATTCTTCCATTATCTGGTAGGGTGATGTCACTTGCACACTGAACCAAAAGCTCTGCGTACTCTTTGATGGTTGGTAAAGCATCAACATTGATGCTCAATCCACAAAAGAACCCTTCAAGATTAGGGTGATGGGAATAAAAGCCACCGAGCTCGATACGATTGTTCAACCCTTTGTATTTCTGTTGGAGTCCCGATGGATCTTTCCAATAAACCAGGTTTTTGTGGACAAACAGGCCTTGAATGGGGGCTCCAGCATCTTGAATGGACCTAGCCTCAGAGGTAAATACAACCTTATGATCATCAAAGAGGTCTCTGATCTCATTGGGGCGGCAGTTTTCGTGAAGGTACTGATACACCGATGTGATATGTCGAAGAGAGGTGCAGAAAGAGGTCCGGTCTGAAGCCGGCTCATCACCAGACCAAGTCATGAGCTTCGACATGATGAAGTTTGGATCAATCACTTCGGCTGTTTTCACTCCGATGAACTGCAGCAATGAGGCATCCCCTTTGGGCTCAGTCACCATGTACGGCACATGGTTACTCAGCAGTTGCTTCAGTCTATCCTGTGGAACAAAGACCTCACCGGGTCGTCTGAATACCGTCCCAGCCTTCTCCCCACTGACAGGGGTCGAAGGAAGCCACGAGGACGTACGGAGCTGGATACTGAAGCTGGACTGAGTATCGGTGATCTTCACCCCTGACTGGTCGAAAACAACAGCGTCAGTGTAGGCTGCGTAGTTACTGCTCCATTCCTGCTGAAGCAATCCGAATAGATTCTTGCGCTGGGCTTGTTTGGTCGATGCTTCAAGATCAGCCTGGAATAAGTCTTCTAACTCTTGGCAGACACTGTCATGGATCATGTAGACGCCACCCGGAGGTTTACACCAGAGTTTACCGAGGTCTGCCCAGGGTGTCACTTCCTGAAACCAAGTAATTATTCAGTCACTATTCAACTGCCCTGGAGCCGAATACACAAAGAGCTAAGACTGCAAACTAATCGTAGTTGCTCAGTAAAGTGTGATGTCACAAAACAAATCACATTGGTAATACAGAGAATTTGTCTTACGATTGATTTTAATGCTTTGTGAAACCTAGCCCAGGTATTATCCACACTAGCATTTTAAAACAGATTTGTGTTCACAAAAAGTAGCTTTGGAATGTGCATGTTCTTGCCAATACTTGGAACAATAAAAACTTTTATATCTTAATTTTCATTAGCAGCAACACTTTGCATTGGCCAAATGACTGAAGGATAAATCTGCCCCAAGCACTTCATAATTGAAACAAAACCTAACTTTGTGGAACGCCAAGAAATAATGCCCAACTTTGAGAAGCCATTTGATTGGTATATACGTAGAATAAAAAACGGATCCTGCAAACATTTGAGAGCTGGGCCCAATTTCACAGGGATGCATACTCTGTAAAATTTGTTAAAAATATTCTGCTAAGCAAAAATAAGCAGGATACCAGTCATAAATTGCACATGTGACATGGTGTTTTTGCATGTTAACCTTATTGTGGTAAGCATAAACTTGTTGTGCTGAGCTAAATCGGGCCCTGGATTTCTAAAAAAAATGTAACTCCCCCCCCCCCCCCCCCGAGCGATACTAACCAGTTCATCTTCCTTTACCGTGATCACCTTTTTCTCGATAGCTAGGTGGTTGAGGACCCCTAGCTTACTGAAAAATGAATGCCATTGCCTGTTGTTTGTCACTTGCCGACCACTATGGAAAATGTAGCGACTGTCTAACAAGACCCAGTCACACCCTAGTCATTCATAAATAAATAATAAATTGTTTATCAAAACATTTGTGTGATGGTTATTCAGAAAGTGTTTCAGAAACAGGATTTGAAACGATGGGACTGTTTCTCAAAAGTAAGGTTAAATAAAAAGTAAATAGAAATGTAACAAAATCAAAAGGGCATAAAAACGTACAATAATATTATAATGTTAAAGCAAATAATAACTGTAAAAAGCATGAGGCTGTTAGATTAAGTCAAGGTTTGTAGACAACAACTTTTATACAGAAAAAAAAAACAGCAAGGAAGAAACAAGGACAAGACAGCCAAACGAACAATGACACTACAAAATGCTGACGGCAAAAAACAAAGAATATAATATAATGTGGTGTCTTACTACCCCCCCCCCCCACACACACCGTCTTTGTACCCTGTCTCACCTGGTAAGTGTTTGTTCAAATCGATCTTGTTGCCGTACGTGACAGTAAAATGAACCGGTCTATCTCTGGGTTTGATCAATCCATGATTGGTTACTACGTGCAGGCATTCTGCAATCTCATCTATGTCACATACACTGGGTTGCTTCTCAAGATGTTCCTTGATGAAGACTGCATAACCGACCATAACATCATGTGACTTCTCCTAGATTAAGCAAATCAGTCAAACAGGACGCTGATAAGTTATTTAGAAGTTTGGTGAAGTACCCCTGAACAAAGATATTGAGAAAATAGGGACACCACCAATATAGGGCTGAATAGCTCATGTTAATCCGGAGGTCGTTGATTTGAATCCCACTCTAGTCAAATAATAATAATAATAAACGGCTTTTATATAGCGCCCTTAACCCCAAAGGGTCCCGAGGCGCTTCACAGAGGTTAAAAATATTAAGCAAATACAGACCAATTTAGGGAAAAACCAAATAAAGAAAAAAAAGGTTAAAGATGCTTAAGCAAATTACAAACGACCAAAGACAATTATTGAAAAGTTAAGCAAGTAAGTAAGAACAATGCTGGACGATTTAAGATAAACAGATTAAAAATGCTTACGAAAATTACAACAACAGTGTTAAAAATATAAATGGACAGTCTCAAAATTGATGAAACAGGCAGGCAGATTGAGAAACATTAAAATCAGCAATGGCTCAAAAATCATTAGTCCCATGGTTTCATAATTATACAAAACCCAATTAATGATTAAAAAGGAAAGTTTTGAGTTTGGATTTAAAAATGTTCACAGATGATGCAAGCCTGATATGTTGAGGCAGTTTGTTCCATTCTGTATGAGCAGCTTCCATAAATGAACGTTGCCCATACGCAGTACGCGGTCGGCGAGTTGGTGGCTTAACTAAGTTCTGAGTTGATGAACGAAGCGACCGACAAGGAGAGTATGGCGTAATGAGTTCTCTTATGTAAGAAGGGGTGCGTCCATTTAGTGTCTTGAATGTCAGCAGATTGATCTTAAGTATGATTCTCTGGCGGATAGGAAGCCAATGAAGCTGTCTCATTACATCCGATATACTGTCGTACTTGTGTTTACGAGTTACCAGTCTGGCAGCGGTATTCTGGACTCTTTGGAGTTTTGTGATCTGGGAGTCAGGTAACCCGTAGCGAAGTGAATTACACTGATCCAAACGCGAGGTGACATATGCGTGGACAAGTTTTTCTGTTGTGTCTTGATCAAGATAATGTTTAATTCTTCCTATATTTCTAATTGCATATGATGCGTTGCGACAGATGATGTTAACATGCTCTGACATACACAGCTGGTAATCTAAGACTACTCCGAGGTTACGAGATTTTGTTTTAACTGTGGGGCATTGTGGAGCTATCTAGTTCTCACCTAATTATAAGGTCATTACGCTTTCCAACTCACTGCACCTGAACTATGGAATAACCTTTCTACACCACATCAAAAACTGCCCCACGCTGGAAAATTTTTTAGTTGCAACTTAAAACACACCTGTTAATTTCCCCACCCAAACGCATAGAGACTTCATTGTAATGTGCTTTATAAGAACTTTTTATTATTTTCATTATGGGAGTTTCACGTAATGTGGATCTCAAAGTGCAATGGGTGACTTTTGAGTATGCTGGCACCTCATGTTCCAAAGTCTCCTATTGACCCAATTCACCTGACGTCATCATCAGAATAATCTTGGATGCGCCATACTGGTGGGCAATGTCACTATGGCAATGGCAATATTCAGTGTAGTGCGCATTTTAACTTTTTTTAAATATTGCATCATAGTTGCAATTCAGTTTTTATGATGTGATGGCTATTGTCAATAAACCTTTTATCTATCTATCTATATATTTTAGGTGACGCAGTGTTTACACATAAACCTTTTGCCCACCAACATGGTGAGCGAAGACAGTCGCCGCGTATGACGTGCGTGCAAGGGGTCAATTGAAACATTCACACTGACCTTCCACTGATCTGACTTGATGACAGGCAGTATATGGTGCTGGATCACCTCCCCAGGGCTGATGTGACGTACACCCAGCTCTTCCAACATCTGCACAATCTGAGGATTGGAAACTTTATCCAGACTGTTGAGAAGTCTACTGTCCAACATTGACATGTCTTCCTCTAATGCCATCAGGGGCTTGCTGGAACCTGGGAAACAAAAGTTAAGGACAGGATTCAGTGAAAATAAATTTTAATAGATGTTAAATAGATGATAATAAATTTTTGTATAATTCATTTTAAGTAACATGAATTCAGTTTTCTGACGATGACTAGAGCAAGCTAGTCGAAACGTTGAGACCAATTTGAGAGCTCAGTCCGTGGTAGTGCAGTTAATTACTATACTATAAGCTAAAGTAGTAGTCCCAGGCTATTTTCCATACTTTCCGCCCAGGTAGTGGTTACAAAGCAGGACAGTTCTTTTCAGAACTAAGACGTCTCCCGAACATTCCGATAAACCTACTCTGTGGTAGTAGAACATAGAATGACAGTTCTCTAAAGAACAAACTCTACCTGGCAAGTAGAAACACACTTGGTGTTACCGCCAACCAAATATTTATTATCATGAATTCAATGTATATTTGGTTTACAGTAACACCATGTGTATATCAACCAACAGAAATTCACTTGAGCCACCAGCGCAATCCTGATCATTACTTCCCAAATTTCTAATTAGATCTGGTCACTTGTACTGGCTTGGACACTCAAAGCGGTGACATATTGCCCGATTTATACTTCAAGTGAATTTCGAAAGCGATGCTAATTTCCCTGCGTCACAATTGGAAAAACAGCACTTAAGGTGTTGTTTGCGTCACGTAATTCACTTCCCATTTGCTTTTGTGTGAACTATGAACCTCTAAAGGTTAAATATAGAAAGTCACCTGACTGAATCTGGCCTTGTGATTGGTCATCCTCCTCACTGATTGGGAAGAACACAGAGGCCTTTTCCATGGCAACGACTTGACCACATGACAACGGGATCATGGAGATGGCGCGGAGGCGCTGAAGTGTTTCTTCTGAGATGTCATACTCTCGCTTACGACTTAAATAGACACAAGTCAGCCATTGAGCGATGCTCTTGGGCTGAAGCACTTCTCCTGTGAACGTCAATTCAAGGGTGGTAATTAAACTTACTTCCAGAAATGCTCACGACAAATATGAAACATTGTCTACTTTGAGCATCGTCACTTGAACACAAAATTCTATGATTTCTCAGGTAAATACAACATTTATTTATTTGCGACATTATTGCGATTGGTCAGCAAGTTTTTGTAGTTGATTATTTGTTTAAGTATAAAGTTTTTTAGGAAATACAAAAAAATTACACTGTATGTTAAATTGATCTTGTTTACCTGCCTGTCTGGACGTTAGCACCACACTACTCAAGATGTCCAACAGCTCCGATGTCTGCAGCACCTTCACTCCGAGTCTCTTCAAGAGGACAGGCTCGATGGAGCTCATCACTTGAGGATGCAGATAGGAGCAGTTAAGATGAGCCTTCAAGACGCTGCTCGAGACTACCTCAAGGACGAGACGATCTGACACCATGATGGTCTCTGAGGGTAGATGCCATGTGACTTCATCTACAAAGATAAACAACGTCAAAACGTCAAACAACAATGTAATTTTTTCTTTTTGGAGAGAATGAAAGTTTCTTAGGGTATACCTTTGGTTTTTGGTTTTGACCCTACCTGAGCCTTTCTCAAAGGCTAAAGATATTACTTCACATAAAAAAATGTAAAATATAGTATCCAAGCAAGAAAACATTAATAGAGAAAGGTGAAAACATCGAGAAAGTAGTTGACTTGGACCATCACTATTAGAGAGTAGCTGTCTGCTTTAAATGTAACAAAATTGGGCTGCAAAATCACTGTAGATTTGAAAGAATTGTGACAGAGAAAGATAAAGTTGTCAACCACGGGTTGTTTTCAGAACCAACACTATACTCAAAAGAGATTTACACTTGGAGCTACTGCAAACCTCACCTAATCATACTCCCACCATTCAAAGTTTCAGATCCTACAAAGAAAGATGTTGTATTTTTTGTTGGGCAGTGATGTAGGAGAACAACAAGCAGGACACAATGACTTGATATTTGTGTGTATTATAAACTTGCCTCCATCTTCACTCAGTACTGGCATACAAGGAGTCTTTTTGAGCAAGATGTGGATGTCGGAAGCAACCTTCTTGAAGAAGTTCGTCAGGATCTGGTCCTCCAGCGGAACAAACTTGAGGAATTGACAGATTGCCTTGATCGGGTCGCTGTGATAGTGTGTCTGATAATGAAATGAAAAGAACAAATCAGTACAGGTATATTCTGTATTAAAAGCACTGGATACTATTGTTAATTACTCAACAAAATTGCTAGCATAAAAACTTACTTAGTAATGAGCAATGGGAGAGCTGTTGACAGTATAAAACGTGAGGAACAGCTCCCTCAAAAATAGCGTACATTGTGTAGGTTTTGAGAAAGAGTCAAATAAAAAAAAGACTTTAGCTGAATCCTTTTACTATATCAGATTGTACACAATATGTGCAACAAGGATGTTTTTTCTTTCATTATTCTACTGCAACTTCGATGACCAATTGAGCCCAAATTTTCACAGGTTTGTTATTTTATACATATGTCGGGATACACCAAGTGAGAATACTGGTCTTTGACAATTACCAAAGGTGTCCAGTGCCTTAAACAGATATGTGTAAGCACTGTAAACTTTCCTGAGTTCTATGAAAACAATCACAGGTACATCATCAGGTGGGAATTGAACCCACAACCTTTGCCAATTCAAATAAATATTTCAAGAATTACTGCGGCGATTGACACAATTTCTCACATAAATCTCACCTTGAAAGTGTCAAGTGCCTCCGTAAAGAGCAGCGGAATCTCCTCAAGAAGCCACTGATTCCAAGCTGAATCGGCGTCGACGTCCTCACGAGATGATGGGATATCAAAGTCACCTGTGTCAAAGGTCATGGGTAGTAATACCAAAAACAAGTTATTTACTTTTTGCAAAGTGCAGGTTTATGGTTCGGTATGTTTTCAGAAAGAGGGAAAGTTTCACAAACTCTGAGAATGCTCCAATTGAAAAAGGTTTTGCACAATCCCGTTTAGGAAAGGAACGCCCTCACCAGATGATGGGATATCAAAATCACCTGTGTCAAAGGTCATGGGTAGTGATACAAATAAAAGAAACTTTTGCAGTGTAGGTAGATACGCCATGAATTCAAATAGAGGCAAAACTTCAAAAACTCTGGGGATGCTCTTTGTGGAGAGGTTCGAACCCTGGCCAATCCTGAAGTTTCTTTTAGGAGACAAGAGGGATTTTTACTAGATGTTTATTTTGCATCGGGGATAGAGAATACATATATTCTACATTGTTACCTTACCCAAACACTAATGTGTATTAATTATTAGCAATGTATACTAAGTACTTCCCCCGCCCCCCTCCGAGTTCCACGGGCTCATCACTCGCATGGGATTCAAACACTACTTGCACACAGTGCGTTTACCAAGAGTTTAAAATTGTTTCTACAGAAATTACTAAAAGATGGAGAGAAGTTTGTTTTGAGATTCAGATTGAATTTCTTGACCTTGGATGATGAAGTGGAAGCCATAGCTTCTGAGAGGAAGAAATGCAAAGACGCTCTGCTCAGATGACATTCCTTCCGATAACGGGAAGGCAAGACCCAACTCTGTCGATTCTATCTGTGTGCGCTGAAGCTGTAAATTAACACACATTTTTACATAATAACTTTTTTTTATTCAAGGCAGAGGACACTATTGGCAATTACTCAAAATAATTATTAGTATAAAATCTTACTTGGTAACGAGTAGAGAGGTTGAAAGTATAAAAAAGAGAAACGGCTCCCTCTAAAGTGACGTAGTTTTCGAGAAAGAAGTAATTTTCCACGAATTTGATTTTGAGACCTCAGATTTAGAATTTGAGGTCTTGAAATCAAGCATCTGAAAGCACACATGTTCGTGTGACAAGGGTGTTTTTGTTCTTTCATAGTTATCTTGCAACTCTGACAACCAATTGAGCTCAAATTTTCACAGGTTTGTTGTTTTATGCATATGTTGAGCTGACAATTACCAAAAGTACTTGCTACTATATTTTAATAGATTTCATTGGAAAAATATCAATTTAGTAAATGACCTTTACTTTGGCATTTTTGGTCAAATCTTCCCGTTGCTATGCGAATGTGGTACAAGCGACTTGTGGCTGTACATCCACTTGTTCAATTCAATTCAATAGGACATTTATATCACATTGACATCCTCAGTGACAATTAATACACATTGTATAAGGACAAATTTAAACAATACTTTGCAGCAAAATCAATATAACATGTTTACAGTAAGTAAGCTTATAATTAATTTCACTTGAATGGCACACTTGATTGTAAACAGAAAACACTTCACGATGTCAAGAAAACACGGTAAAGCATATAGTTTTTGTACCTTTCCCTAGAAAACTGGATAACACTTCCAAGCAACAACAAACGAACAAGGACAGGACACTAGTCTCTGAAGACTTGTGGCCACTAGTCTCTGAAGGGTTAAGTATCAGTTAGCTATAAAGAATCTTACTTTGGAAGCATCCAAACGTTTCTTGCTAAGCAGCCACCTGTCACTGCGTTTAGCATGACGGATATCAATCACATTGTCTCCGATATCCTTTCTGCTCATATTATGGCTGGAGCTTTTGTCATCCTGTGTAACAAATAATGGATTATGATATTATTAAAAATTCATATTGCACCCCTTACATACAACTGATCAAAAGCACTTAGAGGCACTGAAAAACTAACTTGGTAATGAGCAATGGAAAACTGTTGATAGAATAAAACATTGTGAGAAACTGCTCCCTCTGAAACAACGTAGAAGTAATTTCTCACTTAAATATTTGAACTGATTTCGAGACCTTAGCAGAGGTCTCGAAATCAAGCATCTGCAAGCACACAACTTGCGACAAGATTGTTTTTTCTGCCATTAGGTATTAAAAAAAACCTTTTTATTGCCCTTTTCCGACCGACCGAAAAAGTCTGAAATCCACGGTCACGGTTTTTTTTCAAAATGGTGTTTTTTAATTAGTTTTTACAGTATTTTATACTTTGAATGCCCAATAAACGACAACAAACCCTTTTTTCAAAGCTCAAATATTATTTTTGAGTGCTTTCAGAAATCAGAATGAACAATGAAGTGTCTGATATTGTCTGTGTCCGTGCAGGTGTTCTTCACACATAGTACATGTAGTTGGGAGGGCGGGCCGACCTCCTAAAATTTGGGCCGCCCTGCCTAACAATAGACAAATAGACTATTTTTAGACTGCATTTAATACGATAATAAACGAGTACCTGACAAGCCAAAACCAACTTCAAAACTACAGCATCGGAAATGCGATCGTAAACAAAAATATTAAAACACGACGATGCACTCGGCCACATGGTTCGATCTGTCGCCCACACCATGGAAATACCCACTGCATGCAAAGTGCATAAACTGTCCGCACGCTGTGATTGGCCGTTGATAGACACCAACACAATACGCACATACACGAACTGAGAAAGAATTACCATGCAGTGTGCCGCACGCCTGAAGAATGGTGCAATGTACAGCCTTGAAGCATATTCAAACATGTATAACTTTCGCCGATTGAGGGCGTGCGCAATGCGGGGCAAAGTTCATTGATAAATAATTGTTCTTTGCGTTGTTACCATAGAGCTATTATATTGACTAGAGCGCTAACACCCCATAATACACGCACTAAGGTTTTGAAGCCGTGTGGGCGCATCCATGTTTTTGTACAAACCAATACAAAAGCTTGAAATTTTGTACCGCAATTGTACGGCTATTTGCATGATAGTGCGTTTGTTCTTTTTTATTTGTCATCGAAGCAAAAAATGCAGCAAATGTGAATGCACAATCTGCTGATCAGCATCACAAACTGCGAGCGCCACATGCGTCATGTTTACAAGGCGCGTATATTTTTGTTAGTATGTCAATCAAGTCGAGGTTACGGTTTTCGTAGCGCGGACGTACGCGATTGGGCAGTCGCGTTCGTTAAGCGCACACGCCAAATATTAAAAAAATCGCTGCAAAGTGTGTTCTCTTAAAATTAAAATCGTTCCGAATTCACGCAACACATCAAACATGTCTGCGCCAAGGGTGGCTTCAAAACGCAGAGCAAGTTAGCGCTCTAGTCAATATATAAAGCTCTATGGTTGTTACCGATTGTTGAATCTCGATGATTTTTTTGCAAACGAAGATCTGTAACGCCGGAACTGCTAATCACTAATTCATGAAAATAGTTTTATTGGAAAAAGCTTTATTTAGGGCCAACATTTGGGGATAAGATCGTCCAAAAATGTGTGGATCTTTTTTCTTCTCCTACGACGTAGGCCCTATTGAAAAAAAAAAATGGAAAAAAATGAGCGACCGACCCTCCCAATTTTTTTGCCATAAGGCCAATAATTTTTTTTTTTTAATGCCTTATTCTCTCGCAGCTTCGACGACCAATTGAGTCCAACTTTTCACAGGTTTGTTATTTTATGCATATATTGAGATACACCAAGTCATAAGACTGGTCTTTGACAATTACCAAAGGCGTCCAGTACCTTTGATACATGTCAAAATGCACAGAAGATCAAGACAAAAAGATGGATCACCAGGCCAGTGCCAAAACCACAGTATATGGGAATACATCTGCTCGCCAACAGAGAACTAAAAGTTGCTGCTTTAAAGCCAAAATTGAACTTTTTTCCCCAAACAATTTGGCAAGATTTTAATTAACTACCAATTCTGTCCAACATTCTCACGAAAAGTCAAAGAGCCTAGATGCTCATTGTTTTCTTTTAAATAGAAACAGTGGACTCTAACCTTGTACACAATCGTAACAGAGCGCAATCGGTTGAGAAATAGAAGTAGCGAGGGCTGGATGTCTGCAAACTTATTAACCAGACTCGTAGTTTGCTGCACATCTCCTTTGAGTGGAAGCTTAATCTGGGTTGTCCACCTGTTGAATATTCATAAGCATTCATAAATATGCAAAACATAGCTTGAATATTCATCAAATAAGTTGAAGCTTGATCTTGGTTGTCCACCTGTTGAATATTCCTAAGAATTCTTAAATATGCAAAACATAGCTTGAATATTCATCAAATAAGTTGAAGCTTGATCTGGGTTTCCCACCTGTTGAATACTCATAAGAGTTAATAAATATGCCAAAACATACCTGGAATACTCATCAAATAAGTGGAAGCTTGATCACACTTGTACAAACGATTACCTAGAATAGTTGAAAAGCACAAGGAAAGATAAAACTAGACTCTTACACTTGGGACGGCTCATCCATCTGAGCGATTTCCTCGATATCGCCAGGTCCCACCCACGTTGGTAAGATGTAACCCATCGGATCACTGCTATGGTCAAAGCATACATGGTAACCCTTGGAGATTATCTCTGGTCTGTCCGTCACTCGGAACACAGACTTGAACCCGATGCCTTTATGACCTGCAAGCCAAAATAAAAAATAATTCAGGAAACAGCTTAAACACAATTTTACGGAAGAGCTTTTATTTATTTTGTTTCTCGGGCAGATAAAAAGTACAGTAATGCACATTGGTAAAAATTACATCAAAAGATGCACAAAGGGTTATTTAAAAAACAGAAAAAAAGAGAACCAGCTGATGGAGCCTGAAGAATTGCGTTAGACTTTGGACCATCTTCCATCATTTTGGTAAAAGTGGAGTGTGTTTTCGCGGTCGTAACCAATAATCATTTCGTTTGACTTGGTCATTGATTAATCACTGGCCAAAGACCAAAACAATTATCGGTTAAAGCTGCGAAAACGCACCCATGATGACTTCCCTTTGGAAAATACTCATAGAGAATCTATTACGGCACAATAATTTTATTTTAATAATAAAAATAATTAGCTTCTTACCAATGTATCCACTCTTGTGTTTTCCTTTTGTGCTCCTCCCGACATCACACAAGGCACGGATGTTACTCTCCGAGAATCCACACTCATTATTCATAGCCTTGACCTCTGACCTGTCCACCACAAACACCAAAGATGGTTCCACACCCTCCAAATAGTTGTTATCGTCGGCGTTTTGGATCAGCTCCAGAACGAAATGCGTGTCTTTGCTGTAGAGTTCTTCGGAGAGGCGTTTCAAGCTGCGACCGATGCGCTCTTGGTGACGCATCATAAGACCTTGGGCTTTTTCCTCCAGCTCCATGCCGATGCCAAATTCCTCCTTGCGGATGCTGTCCACAATCTTCTTACAGTCCAATACGGAATCTTGAAATGGAGTCAAATCCACAGGAGGAATAACATCTTCGGGAAGTTCAGTCTCACTCTTCAAGGAATCTGACGAGGCGTCCAACAAGTCGTCCGACTCCAAAGTGACTTTCTCAGAGGTTGTTGAGGACGTTTCAGGACACTCGTCTATTAGAAAAGATTTAATATGATCAATAAATTGGTGGGAAAAAAATAATAAAACTCAACAGTTCCTTCCCTGAAAAACAAAAATTGTTTCTAGAGACCACAAACTATTTAAACAACTTCACTTCAGCGTCTTGATTTGATGCTGGACAATTTAAAACATCGGTGCAGGCCTTTTTTCACTTTCAACGAATTCAATATTACAAGAATCAAATTTTAAATTGACCTTCCAATTCTTCTCTCGAGCCAGTCGTTTCTTCCTCCTCGTTGTCGTCCGTAATCTCGGCATCTTCATCTTCGTTGACATCTTTCTCAGGTTCTTCATCTTGTACAACCATGGCGGAGTCTTGGTCTCCTGGCTCATCACCTGAAGGCGTTGTTTCCACATCATTATCATCTACAGGAGTAAAGACGTTCTCACTTATCTGCTGGCAGGAGAAATTAGTCAAATCAGGGTTGTGATTTCGCGGAAGTGCAATAAAGCAAGAAAAACTCTCTCTCAAAAAAAAAACACACCATAATCTAACCAATTAGTAGATTACACATGGCGTTGCCGCAAACCAAATATACCCCACCATGCAATGCCTCAAAATCACACACAGTGTTGCGATTGGCACTTATACATGATCTTTTTTCCACACCATGCAAAGCTTCAAACTTTTGACACCATGCAAAAAGCTTCAAACTGTTCACACCATGCAAAGCTTCAAACATTCTTTAAAATCATTTGTATTTGCATAAAGCATTTTTTTTTTAAATAGACAAGATTTCCAGCAAGTAATTCACCTTTGGAGGTCTTTCTTCAGCTTGATTAGATTTCTTTAACGTCAAGAAATTACTGACGTCAAACTCCTCCTCATCTCCTGAGAAGTCCTGCTGGTTATCCATGTTCCGGGGCATTCTCTGCTCCAGAAAGCTGTCTTTCCATTGGCTGATACCCAGTAGGAGCCCCAGACTCTGGATTCTGCTCTTCTGTCGTGTTGTTTTGCAGGCAGCGAGAATCAACTGCCTTGATTTGACCTCTGACCCAAGAACATTCACAAGTGGATTTAGGAAGACCTTGAGAAGAGAAAAACATCCCCCATGAATATTAATAATAGCTGCCATTTATAATGCACAATGTCTGTCTAAAAGACACTCCTGGCACAGGAGACATGCAGAAGCAAGGGGCCTATCATAAAGATACATGTAGATGACACTTTAAGCATATAACAATAGGTTTTTAAATGAGTTTTTAAGTATGTATATATGTAGTAACTTGTCAAAGACTTGGGGAGCGGGTCATTCCATAGAGATAGGCCTGAGTGTGAGAAGGATCCGGTTCCCCATGCGTGGCGTGTACATGGAATGTGAAGAAACTTAGCTGCCTGGGTGGTGCATGAAGATGTATCAGGCTCTCAAAGTATATTGGAGAGAGGTCAAGTCCAAAATCTGATTGATGTCAAATTGGTCAATATTAACACTTAAACAACAAGAAAGAGAGTTTACAAAAGTAACAATGGCTGCTAGAAACAATGAATCACTTTTTACTTACCTGTCTTACTACAGCCTGACTAATTTGCAAGGGTACAGCTTCGAGGCATTCCAAAATGAATCCAACCACATCTCCGTGATCCGAGGCCACGCCCACGCCCATCACATTCAGAGCCGACTCCATGTGGTTGCTTAGCAATGCCAAAGGTACTTTACGAGGACCATCCTTCACTACCAGAGAGACAAGATGGCCGACGGTGTTGACACTGTCACCGCTCTTTGCAGCAGCGGCGAACAAATCATTGGACGTTTCAGTGGCCAATCGAAGCAGGACTCCTGGTCTCACTTCCAAGGCATTGATCTTGATTGGTGGAGACAGAGTCAAACCTGCAAGAAATCAAAAACATAAGAAAAAAAGCTATGCTCGAAATATAACATCAGTTAAAGGGACACACCGGCCGAATTGGGCTATTTGGGCTACAAAATAGACTAAAATATGACTTCAACTGTCTTCCGGGAATGAAGAAGAACAGTCCTTAAAGCCATTATACACTTTCGGTAAACAGTATTGTCCAAGTCCCACACTTCGTGTATCACAACTTATATATAAAACAACAAACGTGTAAAAATTTAGGCTCGAGCGGTCATCGGAGTCGGGAGAAAATAACGGGAAAACCCACTCTTGTTTCCGCGCGTTTCACCGTGTCATGACATGTGTTTAAAATAAATCCGTAATTCTCGCTATCGAGAATTTATATTGTTTTACTGTTTTCTCAAAAAGTAAAGCATTTCATGGACTAATATTTCAAGAGAAGTCTTTCACCATTACCTTCTGTAAACCCTGTAAATTATTTGTAAATCTGTGAACTTTTATTTTTTTTTTCTGAACCAAAAGGGTCCATGGCTTTAAAAAAAAAATCATCAAATTTAGCCGTTTTTGAGCATTATAAGACAAAAACGCAGGTCGCGTGATTGTTCTAACCAAAAAGTGATACAAACAATCACCTGACCTTCCGGGCTAGTTTTACTATCCAAGATATGTTTAGGTTCCAGTTACGCTGTAATCAAAAGGTACGCTTTCAATCCCGAGTCAAGCTAGGCTTTCGTTTCAATATTTGCAGCTACGCTTACGTTTCAAAATACATTCTCACAAGGACGCTTTTGAATCCCTCAAGATGCACTCCCCCCCCCCCCCCCGAGATAAAAAAATCTTTCACTGTGAACAGGGCCCATTGATCAGTTTCATCTGGGAGCCAGACATCAAAGTACTTGTTTGTCATCGTGGGTTTGTCAGTAGGTTACCTCGTGTCGATTCAGTTATTTCTTATGATCGCATAATGCTCTGTTTTGTTTCATGGCTCCTAGTTTCTTTTTGTTAGGAGTTTTCAGGTAATTAAAAAAGATTGATTAAGTCAAAACGTAGGAATACCGAATTTTGATTGACAGTGTTAGTGTGTGAGTAGCTTAAAAAATGTTTTACAAAGAAGAAAAAAAGGATAAAAAAAAACGGAGCCCCGATCGTAAAAAAGGACAAGTGAATAAGAATTTTGTAAAAGGTTGAAACAAAAAGATAAAACAAAATTCCATCAAAGCATTATTTTGTCAAAAAATAGAATTTTTTAATTCTGTGAATGAAGTGTTATTTTTGAGATTGTTCAGGTATTATTTGGTTCTGTTCCAAGCTACGCAGATACTCAGCTACGCTTACGTTCCTTCAAGTTACGCTATAATATCAACAGGTATGTTTTCAAGCCCGAGTCAAACTACACTTACGGTCCATACGCAGCTACGTTAACGTTCCAAGATACCCAGCTACGCTTACGTTCCAAGATATGCTTACATTCCAATAGATCAGGTTATGTTCTAAGCTACACAGCTACTCACCTACGCTTACATTCCAAGTTTTGCTCACGTTCCTTCAAGTTACGCTATAATAACAAAAGGTACGCTTTCAATCCTAAGTCAAGTTACGCTTACGTTCCATACGCAGCTACGTTTACATTCCAAAATACCCAGCTACGCTTACGTTCCAAGATATGCTTACGTTCCGAAAAATATGGTTACGTTCCAATAGATTTGGTTACGTTCCAAGCTACACAGCTTCTCAGCTACACTTAATCCAAGATACAATTTGGTTCCAATTACGCTATAATCAAAAGGTACCCGTTCAATCCCCAGTCAAGCTAGGCTTACGTTTCATACGCAGCTACTTTTACGTTCCAAAATACCCAGCTATGCTTACATACCAAGATATGCTTACGCTAAAAAAAAAATGCTTACGTTCCGAAAGAAATGGTTACGTTTCAAACTACGCAGCTACTCAGCTACTGGTTACATTTCAAGCTACGCAGCTACTCAGCTACACTTAAACAATCCAAGATATGTTTAGGTTCCAGTTACGCTGTAATCAAAAGGTACGCTTTCAATCCCGAGTCAAGCTAGGCTTTCGTTTCAATATTTGCAGCTACGCTTACGTTTCAAAATACATTCTCACAAGGACGCTTTTGAATCCCTCAAGATGCACTCCCCCCCCCCCCCCCCGAGATAAAAAAATCTTTCACTGTGAACAGGGCCCATTGATCAGTTTCATCTGTTTAGCAGAAAATACTGCTTACAAGTTTTCTTTACTGTTTACAAATTTAGTCGGGCACCAGCCAAATTTTTTAAAATTTAATTAAAATTTGGCTGGTAATACGTTTCAGCTTTGCAATACTATTTTGTGCTAAGCAAATTTTGAGCCACTATGCAGGCATTATGAAATTGGGTCCTGGCACGTCGGGAGCACATAACGCCATGATCGATCGCATTCCAAACTGCATCATGGCTGTGCGGTAGTAGGCCTAGTTTATTGGGGCCAGTAAAGCTTTATTTACTTGTCACTGTCCCATCATATTCTGGGTTAGTTTCTTTGTGTTCTTCGTGATTATCTTTGGATGTACGTCGAAGCACGAAGGTCTATGTCCATCGTCGAAGGATTTGCCTGATCCGTTTATGCTGGTTGTATGGATAGACTGGATCCTTATGCTGCGTCATAGTAAAACGTTGCTATAAACAAAGCACCAGTCTACTTACAACATTGTGCGACAATGTCACGAAGATTTGACAGTTGCGACGGCTGGAAACACGTATACGCTGGCCTTTTACCACTTTGGGTTTCTTTAATCATTTTTCGCTAAATACGTGACATTTTGATGCAACCATCTATAAAAACATTATTTATGATTCTACACCCCTAAATTGCGTAAACGGTGAGCCGGTGTGTCCCTTTAACCCTTTCATGCACCATTTATTTTATTGACAAATTGAACATAAGGACATTAATTTTTTTACATTTTTTGTGTGCAAATGGCGACCCCCCCCCACCAGAAAACAAAAAAGCAAGAAAAAAAGGTGACAATAGCACAGAGTCCTCTTCCCCATTCTGAAAACTGTGTGGTTGTGCAATCTTAATTTTTCGTTTTGCAACTCTTTTTCTGAATGAAACGTATGATAGAAATGAACACATGAAATAACCATCCACCGATCCACTAAAAATACCAGAAGCTGAACATGTATTGCCCTCTGCAAATAGTCATCTCTTTTGCACAATACACCAACAAGAAATCCTCAAATCTAAAACCATAATCACATACCCAGGTTTCTCTCAAGAAATGCTTTCAGGTCACCGTGTTCCGGCTCAAAGACCATCGTCCAATGAGACCACTCGGCTAGGTCCTCCAGTAGAGGGGCAGACTGCAAACACAAGAGGGCGCCCTCCACTTGCTGCGACCCAAACAACCCGACCTCCTTGTTCTTGCTTTCGTTCCTCCTGAAACATCACAAAAGGAAATTATATTAGGATTTCTGGTTAAAAACAGAGAAATTACATCCCTGAGTTCTGGGATGCTTTATTGAGATCAACTTTACCTATTAGCAGCACACAAGGCCGTCTCATAGATGACTGCATTAGAGTCTTGTTGATAATGCCCGCCTAATGTAGCGGGCATCTTGATAAGCGGTTGACTCAAACGATTGACGGGTCCATGACCAAGTTCCTCCACAGTGCCAACCTGGTAATGAGCACGCAGGCAGCAATCTAGAGTGTCTTGAGACTCCTGAAAGATGAGAGAAATTTAAAAAGTTCCATTTAACAAAATTATAAAATAGGCATTTATTATATGCTTTTTAACCAAAGTATCTTGTACACCATTACTACCCATGTTCAATTCAATTAAATTAAATTAAGATTATTTTTCACAAATTACAGAACTTTATTGTTATACATTTATAAAAGACAGAATAAGAATAAACTAGCGGGAAAGCGCGTGGAGGCAAGGTCCAAAATAAAAGCCAGGTAGGTTGTAGCGGCTTACCTTATAGGTTACCAATCTAACCACCATGTCACATGTGTAATTTATGACTGGTATCCTGCTCATTTCTGCTCAGTAAACGTATGTTATACTATATTTTCTGCTTAAGCAGCTCTATGAAATAGCCCAGGCTGCAATTGGTGTTTCTGGTATCAACGGACAGCTCAGGCTGAGATCTCACCAATGTCACCCATGCGTCATCCTGGATACTAACCTTGTGTGGGTCACACTGTCGGATGAATTCTACCAGGTCCAAGCGGGAGGGTCGATAGACGGAGCCCTGGCTGGGTTTCCCTGATGCCAGACCCATCAGGGTACCGCCTACGCTTTCGAGTATCTAGTCAATGGAAAGAAAAAATATGGAAAACTTCAAATTAGCCTGTGGTGAGTTCACTTATAAAATTAATAATAATAAAAATTAGTTTTTACATAGCGCTTTTCACGCCCGAAGGGTGGCTTATAAAACTTGACTCACATTAAAGGGAAGGTACACGTTTGGTAATTACTCAAAACAATAATCAACTTAAAAACTGACTTGGTAATGAGCATTGGAGAGCTGTTGATAGTATGAAACATTGTGGGAAACGACTCCCTCTGAAGTAACATGGTTTTTGAGAAAGAGGTAATTTCTCACCAAAATTATAAAAGACTTCTAGCCAGAAGTCTTTTATTCCTAGCAGAAAACACAAAAATTTGTCCCACAAGGGTGTTTTTTTCTCTCATCAATTTCTCCCAACTTCGATGACCAATTGAGCCCAAATTTTCACAGGTTTGTTATTTCATGCATATGTTTAGATACACCAACTGTGAAGGCTAGTCTTTGACAATTACCAATAGTGTACCTTCCCTTTAAAGGGCTTCATATCAACATGCCAAATGTGACCGATGTGTATGAAATACTCCAAAATATTACACAAATTAAAACATATTTTTGATAATTAAGTAATTTTCTTACCCCCGGGTGATCAATTGAGAGAAACTCCAAGAACGTCTTTTTGGCTCGACTGAGGGTTAGGAAGTTCTGGAAGCCAAAATGCTGACAGACTTTAGTCTCAATGCGTGCAAGGTCCTTGAGGTTAGGAATGCCATGCTGCAGGCGATCAAAATAACACAGTAGCTCTTGCTTCACTTGATCTAAAGTAGAAACAAAATTCATGAGACTTGAAATGTCACAGCAGGGCTCACTTTCATAAAGCCTGAATGAAGCACAGAACATAATTGTTCAGCAGAAACGGTTACCAGCCCAAATAAATTAAGTTTTCATTGTTGTGGCTGGTTCCTGACTCAATTTTTGCTTAGCATGCACAGTCTATTCTAGCCTCGGTTTGATACATTGATGAGAAAAAAACAAGATGGCTGCCAGTGATGTAATAATTCTATGGACTTTGAAATGCAAGCAACTAGGCTTCAGAGATGAAGAAGACCTTAAAAAATTACCTTCAGTTGGTTGAGTTTTTGAGGTGATCCTGTCGCCATCAGGTCCTTTGTCCTCTTCATCATAGTCATCATCGTCATCATCATATTCTTCTTCGAAATCAGAATCCAGCAAGCCCTTTGGGAGGTCGTCAGGCTCCTTGAGGTCTCCAGTGCACAGCGCCAGCTGAAACAGAGAGCAGCTCAGCGGTTTTGACACCACCTTAATCAGCGCCAGACAGAAGTGATGTAAATCTCGGTCGTACTCCACTAGCTTGATGGCTTTGTCGAAGACGGAGTTGATGGCTTCCGCAGCCGACATGTTGACGTAGCGATGGCGCAGCTCAAGCTGGGGCCCGGGGGTGAACTCGTGACCGGTGATGTCCGCTGGTGACATCACAGCCTTGCGTATTCGTTCCATGGCCTCTTCTGCATCATCTTTCATGCGTGTCTTCATTTCCTTGCGAGCTTGATCCATGACGTTCTTCTGCTCTCGTTGAGCCGTCTTAATAGCCTGGTAATTTAAAATTAATCAAAACAAAAAATACAATTAAAAAACTTAGTACAGAGCTTACCATTCGACTTTGATTTCTGTAAAATCTTCCCATATAGACATTGTAGTACATTATCTTGCCTGCCTGCATTCTCTGAATGCTTTGAGACAAAAGCGGGGAATTATGGCTCACGCATGCAAACTCTATAGTTAAGGCATCTTTAACACAAGGCTAGCGCAGAAATTTGGCGCTTGCCGTCCTAGTGGAGAATGGTGATCGTGCAGAGCAGAGCCATGAAACTGGGCCCAGATAAGTTTGTCTCCAAGAGAAAAGGGAACACCTTCTAGACCAAATGTCTCAACTTTTGAAGTTCTGTTTTAGGTAACTGTTTCTTTTGGTGGTTATGGTGAAGTGTTGGTTAGTCAAGTGTCAGACTAGGAGATAGTGACCATTGAATCAACAACCTATACAGAGCCCGGGCCCATAAAGTGTGGGTGACTGGCACGCCTATAGTCAGACATTAAACGCACTATTATCGCAAGAACTTATCACCTTTCAAGTTTTTCAAAATAACTGACTACTCACCGCAATGCCAAGACCGAGACTGTTTATCTTGACTCCCAAGTCCCAAGGTCCTTCCACGTTATACTCTTTGATAAGGTACTCCATGAAGTGTTCCAGCTTGACCTTTGACCTCCACATATTGTTAACTTGCAGGTAGACCCTCAGGTTCTCCAGGATGTCCAAAGTTGTGATTTTAGGGATATCAGAATCATCTTTGGTTGGTGGAAACTTGAAGAAGTCCCAGACGAGTGGCTGCTTGACCAACGGTCCAAGCTCGAGGGAAGAATAGTCAAGCTTGTCAGTACAGTCAAATGGGGCCTCTACCATGGCCAGACATTCCTTGAGCTCATAGAGAGTGCAAATAGCCCGGACTTTGACAAACGCCTGAATAAAGGCATTGACTTTTGCCTGGAGCCTCACCAACTGATTAATTGAAGGGATGTCCGTCTCTCTGTTAACTCGAAGCCCTCTCAGATTTGTGACTTGGAACTGCTGCTTTAGAAGTTCCACGACACGACTGACAGTCACAAGTTCGTTTGCTTCCGCTAGGTTAGTAATAATGTTCTCGGCTGCAGCATCTTCCCTGCTCTGCTTTGGATCCTGCTGCTTGGCGATCTTTTGTCTCGGAGCTGCCTTAAGTTGGCGTACAGGTTGTTGCTGTTGTTGCCTCTGTTTTGGTATGACAGATTGCTGCTCAACTTGCTGTATTATTTGTATCTTCTGCCACTTTTCAGCTGGTTGTTTTTGCTTGGAATGTTCCTCTTTCCGTTTAACGGCAGCATTATCTTTGTAACTCTGTAACCGAAATCTCGCTTTATTCACAGTCAAACCTGAATCCCTAAGTGCAGGCCAGGAATCTCCATCCAAGAAGTTGTTCTCAACGGTCCTCCCTAATACGTGGGAAGCCCCTTTCTGCTGCTTCTCAGGTTGTTTAGATGACGCCATGTTTTCACCTAGATGCTTCTCCGGTTGACTTGAATACAGTTTTACTTACTATAAAGAAAAGAACCGCAAAAAATAATACAAAGTCAAAATCAAACCTGCATTCCCTACATTAACATTATTTAGCGGCCATGTTTTGCCTTTATGTCATTATTCTGATGGATCACACTGAAACTGGAAGGGAAATAGGTCTGGTCCCTGAATAAGTATAGGATAGATGATCATTTTGGTTTTACACTTACACTGATCTGTGTTAGTGCTTGTATACTCAGTTCTTTCCCGAATTCCGTCTTTACTTACCTGAGTCAAAACCTGAACAACAGTGATTCTGTGTCTAAATGTGAACCAACTATCATCGGTGAAGGAAGTTCATGCACAAAGCACATATTAAACTTATTCTTGGAATTGAATAAAACTGCGACTTCCCAACTTAGGCCACATAAATAAAAAAATTGTTGATCAACCTTTTTTTTTTTGCTGAGGGGGGAGGGAGGGAGGTGTTTTTACTTTTTATTTTTTTGACATGCCAAACATGAAATCAAGAATAAATAAATCATCAAAATCACTATAAAACAGAGGGTTTGTGTGTTTTTGGTGTTTTCAATAGTTTTGTCAAACAAATTTAACTCCTAGATGACATTTTCTGTAAACTTTTTCAAACAACTAAGCACAGTGTAGCCCAAGTAAATATTTGAAAAATTGTTCTTGCTTTGCCAACATGAATAAAAACCTTCTTTAATCATCTTTTCAACCGTTGTATTTTAGATGTTACTGTGTGTGCGGTGCAGTGTGGAGCCAAATTTGACCAAAATATCATTGAAAAGGTTGTTTTTATGATTAAAAAAAAAAAAGTAAAAAAAAAAAAAATAATGAGGTCGGGGGGTTTTGAACGGTCGGGCGGGGACGATCAACAATTTTTTTTGATGTGGCCTTATCTGCAATAATTGTAAGACCTCATGTGACAAGGTACAAGTATCTGCTTTGTGATTTGTTTGTTAGTGCAGCCTGATACATATTCATGAGAAATTTCTCACTTTTGGAAAAACCCCTGCTGTGTAACATTGGGGATTTCCCCATTTATTCTTCTTAGGATCTATGTCATGAAATTTGGCATTGATTTCACATTGACCAGACTACGTAACAAACTACCCATGTGAAGAGTTACCAACATGAATGTCCCTTTTTGTCAATGAATTGAAATAATGAATGCCATTTTGCACACACGACCTTTGATCTAATGGTAATTAGACTAGCGCTGTGAGTCGCTCATAAACACAACATCCGTCCCTTTTTAGACAAAGTCTCAACTTTTGTAAACAATGGGAAACAAATGGAGATAGCCTAAAATGCTTTCACAGTAGCCTATTTTCTGACTTACTACATGTCAGGTATGTTTCTGACTAGGCAATTTCTACAACTTGTTTAAAGACTCGATTGGATGCAAATAAAGTTGTTCTATCAGTAACCTATGCGTACAATATAAACCACTTTTTTTTTTACTTTTAACTTAGCAATATTGAAAACCGGTCCTGCATGAACTTTTAAACAAACTTCAATAAACAAAGAACAATGCTTTCATGTTTTCAATGTAACTCCTTCGAGTTCAAAGTTCTGTCCAGTTCATTCAATTTAGAGCAAAGTCTTTGTATTTCAGATGCATGCCACACTGTCTTTTGGGTCTGGCACTGTGTGGGCGAAGATTGTTTGTCCGCTAATAATAATAATAATAAGACTTGTAATGCGCACATATCCACCCTGCTGGGGTGTTCAAGGCGCAGTAAAACCAAAAAAACAAAAACAAAAACAAAACAAAGAAAAACAGACACAACAAAATTAGTCCTTGAAAACCTGTGACATAAGATAAGTTTTGAGAAGAGACTTGAGTTTTGCGGTACAAAGACAAGATCGAAGATTAAGCGGTAGAGAGTTCCAGATGCGTGGCGCAGCTGAAGAAAAAGACATGTCACCCCATGAGTGTTGAGACTTGGGTTCAATGAGGAGAAGCATGGAACTTGATCGAAGATTCCTTGATAAAGTGTAAACTTGAAGCAGTTCAGAAATATAGTGGGGAGCCTTGCCATCAAGAGCTTTGTGGACAATGAGCATCAGCTTGAAGATGATTCGTTGAGAGATAGGGAGCCAGTGTAGTTGTTTTGTTTCAGAATGGGGGTGATAGAACAGGATTTTCTAGACAGTGTCACAATGCGGGCAGCGGTATTTTGGAGACGTTGAAGTTGGGAAATCTGGTTGTTATAAAGACTGTAGAGAAGAGCATTGCCGTTGTCAAGACGAGAAGTAACAAATGCATGAATGACCTTTTCAGTTGCACTTTTGTCCAAGTACTTGCGAATCTTACCTATATTCCTGATATGATGGCAGACGAACAATGTTGTTGATGTGTGGCTGAAGTGTCATCTATGAATCAAAAATAACCCCTAAGTTCCGAGCTTTCAGCGAGGGAGCTATCCGAGCATCATCAATGGAAATGTATGGCACTGAAACAAATTTTACTCCTTGTGATTTTATCCGGCTTTTGATTTTATTGAGTTGCAATCAACAGTAAAGGTCATACCTCTACATCACACAGGAAGTATTCTAGCTAAATTAAGTTTGTTGTTACATAACAGGCACTGATTGTACGCAACAGGCACTGCTTGTCAAAAATCAAAAGTTTCTGTGCAGGAAAAGGATTCCAAGGACTTATTTTAAAAAAACAGGGATTTTTTTAGTTGACGTGATCGCAACAAATAATATTGTATAATGACACTTGGGACTTGGTTTGGGTTTTATCGAGCATGGATACTTAAGGTATCAAGGCCAGTTTTGTAGGTCTCAAGACAGTTTCAAAATTATTGAGATGTCTTGAGAACCTAATTTTTGTAGGTCTTGGATTATTCGAGGTCTCAATTTTGAAGACTTGGTCTCGGAGCAAATGTCACAGAATCTTGTCAAGACCTTTCGAAACCTTAATTTCATAGTCGACCAAAAAACATGTAAAAACAGAAAAAGCAACCCCCCAAAACGGCAAATAATTGAAAGCCCAAATTTAAAGCTAACCCTGCGGTATGTTTGTTTTTTCATGGAGGGCGGTGCAGCATGGTCTCACTTTTTTTCCCTGAACTACATAGTGGCTATGTGACAGCCACAGTCCCACAGTGAAGGCTTAGCAAAGCCATCATTTGGGTAAAAGGCTTTGGTTTAGCAATAATTAAAAGAAAGTTGGCTTTAAAAATGTTATTATTTACAGCAAGATTAGTATAAGATCTCAGTGTCTGTCTCGATGGTGAGGTCTTGGTTTTTGGTCTTGGACATCGAGGTTTCAGTCTTGGAAGGATAATCCATGTCTCAATCTATGACTTTGTGGTCTCTACTACAACAATGAACTTGCCTTCCATGACTTGGTCTTGGCCTTAGTGCACTGCCGAAATTATATTCCCATAGACTTTCTGGGGTTCTACTAGCAGACCCCTCCCCCCCCCCTAGTACAAAGCCTTGCCCATTTAGGAATAACATTTCAAGTTGGCCACGTAGGTAATTTGACTTTCAGCTCAGCCTAGAGATGTATATGTACCTGAGTTTCTCCACACTTGGGCACACTCTCCTCAAACAGGAAAACTTCATCATTGTCTCCAACGAGATGGAGAATTCTCTCTTTTCATCGGCATCTTTTTCAGTTTCTAAGACTTCAGAACCGTCTCCCGTTGGTGCGTCCTCTTCTTCCGCCTCACTCTGCCTCAGACTACGTGACATCCTCTGTAAGTAGTACATGTAGGTAGCTTCTGTCAAAATCTGCTCCTCTGTTGTCATGGTTACCGTTCTTCTATGTGGGTGATTAACTTCACAAACCTGGAATAGAGCAGCAGTTAAAAACCAAACAAAGTTAACTTTTTACTCTTATTTAAAATCATACCATAACACAAATGAGCTTTTTGGAATACTTTTGGCTTTATATGTTTTTTGTTTTGTTTTTTTCCTAAAACAGATCCCATACATCTTATCTGTAAATATTATCAGGACTGTTTTCCCAGATTGAAATTTTGTCATCAAGGGAGCAAGACCATTTTACATTATGCAAAGGGCACTTCCATTGGAAATTCTTAAAGTCTATGGGAGACTTTTAAAGGGGCACCAAGGCCAATATCAGGGACAGCAGAGACCATTGCCTCCGTGGCCTTCAAGTAATTCCAGGCATGATTTCACATTTTTCAAAGGTCAAACAGAAACTTTAACATTATTTCAGCGATTAAAACCCAACCCTACATTAACTTTATATTATTTCACTTTCTCTTTAAAAACTCACAAGGTTATAAGGATTTCTGTCATCACTGTGTGTGCTGCCCTCGTGTGGTGGAAGTAAGCAAGTGAATACAGCCATTGTGTGCAGCATCCGAGGTGCTCCGTGCCAGGGGGTCCAGGTCCTATACCATCATAGCTCACACTGTAGCTAAAGTCCTTGGCTACTTTATCATACCTAGTGAATAAAAATATTACAGAAGGAGCATATCTCGAAAATTAATAGAAAAAGACTCAAACAAAGACTGTACAAAGGGGGAAAAAATCAAATTCCTTTAAAAACTTTATTTATAGAAAGTGTGTTTGTTGGCAGTCTCCCTATTTTGTAATTTTCTTCGTTCGTGGTACCAGTCAGAAACCATACAGCAAAATTAATGCTCAAAAGCCAGAGATCACACCCAGGTTTAAAATACATTCTTAGCACCCGAACAAAGATATTTGGCCTCCTCGTTGCACATTTGTGTGTGCTTTCAGATTCAAATTACTAAGTGAGAAATTACTTCTTTCTAAAAAAAACTACGTTACTGGTACTTCAGAGGGAGCTGTTTCTCACAATGTTTTATACTATCAACAGCTCTCCATTGCTCGTTACCAAGTAAGTTTTTATGCTAACAATTATTTTGAGCAATTACTAACTAATAGTGTCCAGAGCCTTTTTGACATGTTAACATGACATTTGAGCCAAAGCCACAGCCATCAATTCGGACATGGCCTTTATAATCCATAGCCAAAAAATCAAGTCTGGTGCCACTAAGAATTTAAAAAGACTCCTTACCAGCATTGAAACTCTTCCCTGCTCCACTCAAACTTATGATCCCAATGTCTGAATCCAGTGAAGTCTGGAAACAAGACATTGAAGTCTGCATTGGGAGTAGTGAAGACAACCACCCTAGGCTGCATGTAACCAACGACAAAATCTGGGATTGCTGCAAGGGTGTCTGGATACAGATGCTCTTTACTGAGAAGGTCAAAGGTCAACAAGTACTTATTTATTTTTATTATTTGTTTTGACAAAGACAAATAACACAAAAATAACTGAAAACAGAAGTTGTTGGAAACTGCTTACCAACCAAAAAGAACCTATGGTATAATTAAATACAAAAAATTACTAATGGCCTGATGTTTTAACACTAGCAGAGTCTTCAAGAAAGACTCTGCTTTGGTCGAAATGTCAAGACATTAAAATAAATTTCAAATAAACTTTTCAAAAACAAAGGCAAAGGAAACTGATTTTGTTATAATATTATTTTGGGTTGTCTCTTTGAAGAAACAAAATCACCTGAGGACCTCCAGGGACCTCCAAATTAACATGCCGGCACAGTACGTGTCAACTGAGCTATCTAGCCCTATGTTGGAAGTCTTAATGTATTGTCAATATCTTTGTTAATTGCATAGCCACGGATCACACCCAACTTTTTTACAATACAACCTGGGAAATGGCAGCAGAGAGATCACCTGAGCACCCCAAACAAAAATATTTACAAAACAGGGAGTCCGCCAACATAAGGGCTATGATAGCTCAGTTAGTAGAGCCCTTGCACGCCAATTGGCCAGTTGGTAATGCACAACAAGCTATTATGGTTTAAATTTAAATAGCAGCCTGGTGTGGCCAAAAGGCTAGCTGAATCAGCGGGGGCTGGTCATCTCGCCACCTAGCAAGCTCGCCACCAACAAAGTCGCCCCCTGCAAAGTCACCCCGCCCCGAGTTGTTACAAAGTTGCCCCCTGACAATGTCGCCCCCAAACAATGTCGCCCCCTAGCAAAGTCGCCCCCTGACAATGTCGCCCCCAGCCAATGTTGCCCCCTGCCTAGCAAAGTCGCCCCCAGAAAATAGTTAGGATTAGGGTTAGGGTTAGGGTTTTAACTATATTTTTTTACCATAACTATTGTAGCCTTGATTATTTTCCGAACAACATTCTGGGGGCGACTTTGCTAGGGGGCGACATTGGCTGGGGGCAACATTGTCAAGGGGTGACTTTGCTAGGGGGGCGACATTGTTTGGGGGCGACACTGTCAGGGGGGCGACTTTGTTTCAACCAGGGGCGAGCCGGGTAGGGGGCGATTATGCAGGGGGCGACTATGTTGGTGGCGAGCTTGTCAGGTGGCGAGATGACCAGCATTCGAATCAGATAGCCTTGGCCACACCAAGTGGGGCTAAAGTGTTGAACCATAGTGTTGAATAAGAAACTTACTGCGGCAATGTGTTCTCTCTGTCTTCATGATGTTGTGACGACATGGCAGCACCCTTTTCCATTTCAAACTAACCTCGTACAGCTAGCCCACAACCATTCGTCCTAGGAGGGTCCTGGGTCAATCAGCTTACGTTACGAAGTGAAGAACGAACTGCCCGCTGTGCATGCCGATACACTCTCTCGTATGTTTTTCCTCTCCAAATTAAGCCAGCGAACGTGTTTACGTGTATTTATAGCGCCCTCCATTGACAGTTCTGACTAAAGATTATTGCGCCCGCCGTTCGTTCGAGAGATACAGAGCCCACGTGCTTCAAAATTGAGAAACGAAACTATTAATTTACAAAAAATAAGGAAGAATGAATTCTAAAGACCCGAGAAAGAAAAAAAAAAAAAACAGAAGCGGAGATTTAACTACATTGATTAGTCTATACAAACAAGAGTCCATCTCAAAAAAATACGCCATAGAAAGAAACAAAAAGTGATCTACCTGAAATTTTATTAACAAAATGTTACCAAACATCGATTAACTTTTCTCGTACACTATTTATCTTTCCCTATTCACACGTGTACAAATAAACAAAATGGTAAATTACAACAAACATCCTAACTACTACATTCCTCTCACAAAATAAGCACACACTAACTGGGGTAAATAGATTGGTTTATTTTTGTTCTCAACAATATTGGCTCATTTATGACTACAGCTGCGGTGGTTTTTACAAGGCTATGTGCACATCACTGTTTTTACTTATCAAAAGGTAAACTCAAAAATGGTATCCAAATCCCACTAAAGACGTTTCCCGCTTACAAATTAATTCAAATAAAAAAGTATACAAACTAAACGTAATAAATTAACAAAAGCAATTATGTAAATGAGTTACATTATGAAGTATACAATGTTAAAGTATTACTGTTTAATATTGATGTTTTGGTTGATTTGTTATTATCGTGTATCAAGAGATGTACGTGTATCCACTGGACAAGTTAAACTTTTTTGGGAAACTGCATCCAGACTTTCATAAGTGAATTGTTTGGTATTTCCACTGTTTTTGGTGCAAGTGTCATGTAAAAATAGAATTAGCTGCACAGAATCAGAAAAATATTGCATGATTCAAAAACAGAGAGAACTATAGCAAACAAACAAAATAATTACGAGTTTGTTTTTTGGAGGTTGCCATCCACACACCAAAGAATTCTCCCCACATCCCTAGCTTTGAATAACTAATCACTTTGTGTGTGTTTTGTATCACTGAGGACTATGTGTGTGTTAGTAGACAAAACTAAACTCAAATATAAAAGAAATATTGAACTCTCCATTTTGGCAAAACTATTTATAGAAAAACTACTTCTCAGATTGTAAAAATAACTTCTTTCCAAAATACGATTTAAACTTTCAATCTTATGCGTTATTTTTTTCTTTTTTCTAAATAAATTAATTTAAATACCCTTTTTTCTGCAAATTAACTTCAAGGATTGATTGAAGCACATGCCTGCAAAAATGTACATTTAACTAACATTGCAAATGATCCCTTCAATAACTCTACATAGCTGGTCAAATTACAAAGTTCAAAGTCAACTCTTGATTTATACAAAAGTGATAAATCACACAAGTCACAACACTGAAACAAAAAAACACGTTAGTTAGGCCTACAGGAAATAGTAAACTGATGCAAGTAAAAGGTTGTACCAATTGAATGCGAGTCAGGAAAAAACTCAGAACCATAATTGCTGATTCCTGTACTCAACGATACACAACCAGGGCCCATTTTCACCAGAGCTGCTTAAAGGCAGTGAACACTTTTGGTAATTACTCAAAATAACTATTAGCATAGAACCTTACTTGGTAATGAGTAATGGGGAGCTACAGTATAAAACACAGTGAGAAACGGCTCCCTCTGAAGTAACGTAGTTTTCGAGAAACAAGTAATTTTCCACGAATTTGATTTTGAGACCTCAGAATTAGATTTTGAGGTCTCGAAATCTAGCATCTGCAAGCACACGACTTCGTGTGACAAGAGTGTTTATTCTTTCATTGTTATCTCACAACTTCGACGACCAATAAATTGTGCTCAAATTTTCTCATTTTATGCATAAGTTGAGATACACCAAGTGAGAAGACTAGTCTTTGACAATTACAAATAGTGTCCAGTATCTTTAAACAGGAAATTAATTTGTTTAAAGATTTTGATTCAAACCAAAATAAATAGGAATGTGGTAAGTATAATTATGTTTTGCTTAGTTTCTTTTTGTGCTTCATCAGCAAGTCTGTAAAATTAGGCCCAGTGATCATATTCATTATGATTTACACATATTTGATACCTTATAAAATATGCATAAAACTCTTGCTAAGAACTACTATAGGTACATACACATACATGTACAACTTAAGACAACAATTGAAATGTACATATTTTTAGCTAAATATATTTGTTAAAGCCATTGGACCCTTTCGGTAAACAGTATTGTCCAAGGCCCACACTTCGTGTATCGCAACTTCTATATCAAATAACAAACCTGTGAAAATTTGGGTTTAATCGGTCATAGGAGTCGGGAGAAAATAAAGGGAAAACCCACCCTTGTATCCGTGCGTTTCGCCGTGTCATGACATGTGTTTAAAATAAATCCGTAATTCTCGTTAACGAGAATTGATATTGATTTACTGTTTTCTCAAAAAGTAAAGCATTTCATGGAATAATATTTCAAGAGAAGTATTTCACCACTACCTTCTGTAAACCCTGTAAGTTATTTGTAAATCTGTGAACTTTTTTATTTATTTTTCTGTGCCGAAAGGGTCCAATGGCTTTAAGCCAATATTATAATGCAACGTGTTAGTTGAACATACAATTGTACAAACTCTAAACAACTACTTCATATTAGTATGATTGTCATTAATATTTAATAACTCTTAATCATAACTGGCCGGAAAAAAAGGAATATAAAGGTTGTCAACAATTTAGTATACTATAGCGTAACTAACATTTATATCTTACTTTTATAATAAGCGTAAGTATGATAATTCCTCAAATGTGCATTTATAAAATGTCTGCCTCAGTTGCATATTTGTCGAGCCAGGTAATGATTTTAGAAGACTTCCCGCAGCTACAGATACAAACATTTACAAAAATGTACTAGTTTGTTAAAAATGCATCAGGGCAAATAATGAACCCATACACTGATGTGTGGAAGTCACTATACACTCATGCTTTTCTCAGGGGGTCCTGTGAAAAAACAAAACCACAGACCCAAGTTATTATTTTTCACCAGACTCAAGGAAAGTATACAGTGTGTGAACGGGAACCATAAAGGACAAGACCAGAGGCAACAGTGGCAACACGGTCTCTGTGGCCTCCAGGTAATTCCAGACCAGTATTATCTCTATTTTATTTACGCATTATTGTTAACAACCCTCTTGCTTAAATATTGGATGTACAAGGATTACCCAGCAGACCTTAGTACCAGACCAGGCGCCAATTTCACAAAGAGCCAAGATTGATCTTAAATGGTGTTTGAAGCTTTGCATGGTGTGGAGAATAAGAGTGACTATAAATATAAATATGAATCGTAAACTTGCGGGTACAACCATGGGTAAAATCTCTTTTGAAAGAGTGGTGGCTCTGTAGAGAGCCGGTTTGGTCTCAACGTTTCGAGCAGTATACTCTGCTCGTGAAGACGATTGATCTTAACTGCAAATCAATCAAAGTTGCTAAGTAAAGTGTGATGTCACAATGCAAATCACTATGGTAATACTGACAATTTGTCTTGCAATGAATGTTATTGCGTTGTGAAATCGGCCCCTGTATCCTCTTCTCTGGTTTTCTTACAGGAGCATGAACAGTTTGACTTCTTTCTTGTCCAATCTATCAGCCAGATTGCATACTCGACACAATCTTACCGCCGAGGTCTTCCCCACATTGTACACTCTGTACAGATGGAAATACTTCTGATGTGCTTGCGCAAAGACAACCTCCCTCGAGGAGATCTCAAACAACTCCTTCTGATCCCTTAGGGTCGACTTGACCTCTATGTAGACGACACTGTCGCCATGGTTAAGGATGATGTCATAGGGCTCTCCACTCTCTTGATACTCGTTGATCCAGTTGACAGTGACTGAAGGATCGCCTTTCGCCATCTCAATCAGGTACTTGTAGACGAGCTTCTCTCCCCAACGCCCGACGTCGCTCATGTCTCTATCGTCTCCGAGGTGAAGGTCCACATCTGCAAGACTGTGCTGGAGTGCTGTGCCGTATGGGATGTCTTCAAACTCAACGGTGACGGCTTCTCCATCCATGAGCTGAGGCAGACAGAACTTCTTAGGGGTGCCGGAGGATTGAGGCGTTGTGAAGTGGATCCGGGGAGGGCTGCTAAACTGGGCGTTCTCTGTTGGTGATTGCTCGTCTTCAGAGGTGTCACTCTCATCTGTACCTTCTACACTAAATTCCCCCACTTCATCATCATTATCTACATCGTTTTCTTCAGAAACACTAGAGGTACGGCTGTATCTTTCCTCATCATCCTTTACCACTCCTGATTTGTCTACACTCTGTACTTGTTGAGGGGCGTCAGACTGGTAAAACTCTGGAGCTCGTGGAAGTCGAGTATCTCCGCCTGATGGTTGATGCTGCTGGGACGCTGGCAAACCATCTCTCGTCACACCTTTAAAATACACAAATATACATATTTCAAAAGTCTGAACGCTAAGGGAATTAATGAAAACACTGAACAAATCAAAGACATTCAGCAGAATAGTGTAACAACAAGCAACCAATCCGGCTCACAAACTGCTGTTAAAGTGTTGGCAAACCCCATCTTTGTATTTTTTTGTTTTGTTCTAGGACCGAATGGTCAGCCATTTTGAAAGTGAATTTCTGCCACTATTGGCTTTCCCTGCTAGGGTTGTTTCACTTCTATTCATTTTAGCCAAGTTCTGAGGGACATGACGGAAACAACCTCAAGTGGGGGTGTTTTTCAGTTTCTGCGTTATTCTTAAAACTAGTGTACTGTTTGTTCTATAAGATCCTTTAACTTGCCATTTTTCAATGTTTTGTTATATTAATGTTTGTTTGCAAATCAAATGAAATGAAACTCTTTCGCCTCGAAAGAATGACTTGAAAGAATGTATATCATTATTGTTAAAAGTGAATTTACCTCGTCCAACTCCCTGTCCGCCTTCCCTGGACCCCAATTGCATCAGCATACCACCCTCTTGGCTTCCTTGACGTGGGAGCATCCTCACACTTGCTGCAATGCCTTCTTGGGGCGTTCCATCGGCAGGTTGCTGTTGCTCATCTGTGAACTGATGGTCCCCTTGTGGATGGAGTGACGGCAAAGTTTCCACTGGCCGCTGAGGAGGAGGAGGCCACGATCTTACCACAGAGTCCTCTTTCGGAGGTTGTTGTGCACCTTTAAAATTAAAAAAAAAAATTAAAAAATTGCTTCATCAATTTAATTCAAGTCAACATTTTAAGGCTGACAAAAAAGTCTGATACTGGGATCTAGACCTTAGGAGGTATATTGAAATGACAGCATTTCTACCTTTTGATCACGATGTAGTTCTAGATTCCAATGAGCGCTTTTGGAAACAGTATTTTCAGTACTAGAGTTGTTGGTCACAAAGCCTGACTTATATTTTAATTTGAGAAAAAGTTTAACTGACAGACCTTCAAAAGTCTGAATACAGAAAAACGTCTGAAACTTCTTTTCCCTGAACTTTTGTCATACTACTCTACTAAAAATACCTACTGGTAATCAAAATAATAGACACTGAAGATGAAGGGGAAAGAGTCTATCAATGTAGACCAAAATAGAAGAGGGTAAAGGCCCCCGTCACACAGGCCCTGATAATGAGAACGAAAACGATAACAATAAAAAATACACGTCCTCGATTGGTTGAATGAAAGTGGGCGTGTTCTGCGTGGAGAAATTCAACCAATAGAATGCGTTCTCTTTGCATTGTGATCGTTATCGTTTTCGTTATTGCTGCAGTGTGACTTGGCATTGTGAGGCCGTCAGATTAAAACAAGGCTTGCAGAAGACAGCCTTGACAGACAACCTACAAATCTTCTTGAGCATTTATGAAATACACTTTAGCCTACACACTTTCTTTCTTCAAATGTGAGCAACAAATTTTGTTTACTGGTATAAAACAGCTTTATATAATGGGTTTATTTTTATAAATATATGTTGATGTACAATGCTACATACCTTTGCTTATTTTATTAGTTGGGCCGAAGGCACCAGACTTGGGCGGCCAGCTATAAATGGCCGCCTCATCTTCATCACCTTCTAGTGCAGCAGCGGCTACTGGCTTGACCTCTGGCTCTGGCTTCACTTGAAGTGGCTTCACCACTGAAAGTTTCAGTTGAAACAAGAAATAATTATTAAGAAGAGGAATTATTTGTTTGAAATTAAAATCTTGGTGGAAGCGCAAGTCCACAAGATCGAAATGTTGAGTTCTTCTCAGAACCACCACAACTCGAAAAGAGAGCTGTATGTACATGTGTCACGGCAAACATCGTGATTGTACCCCCATGCAACTTTTAAAATCCTACAATCCCCAAGTTGCAAATGGTCATAGGGATCAATCAGGGCCCAATTTCATGGCTCTGCTTAGCGCAGAATTCTGCGCTTACGATCGCCAGTGTCCGCTTGCATTGTCCACAAAACTAACACTTCGTTCTTAGTCTTCTATCCATTGGGTTCTTGGCTAACTAGTACAGTAATGAAGTTCACTTTTGTGAGAGTCCTAAATGAAATTAAATAAAAAAGCTATCAACTTACCCATTTTAGGCGGCTCTACAGGAATGACAGGTTTGGGTACCTCCCATGGCTCTGCATCTTCATCAAGCGGGAAGTTCAGGTTTAAAGCTCGACAGATGCTCTCTTCAATCCCATTGACCGCTTTCTTCTTACTTCCAAGTTCAAGACGAAGATTTCCTAGGAAGTTAAACAATGCATTCTGCACCTCGATACTCCCAACGCTGAAGAGCTTCGCCACTTCACGGCGGACTTCGCTGTTATTCTGAAGACTTTTTGAGATGGATATGGCGACGTAAAACTCCATTAGATCTTGGAGTCCACAGTTGACAGTCTGCTTGGCAAACACATCCAGGTCGTGTTGGTAGCGGTAGACCTTCTCAATTTTCTTCGCTTCTAGGAAGCGCATAATTTTCAACTTGGCAGCGATCTTAACCTCGGAGGTCAGTTTCTCGTAAGCCGACTGTACGTCTTTTGTGGAGCTCTGGCTCATGTAGAGCTGAACGTAGGGGCAGATTTCATAAAGGAAGAGTTGCAGCGGAATGGAGGGTTTGGTCAGCTCGGTGATAAACTCTTCTTTGATACAATCTTCCAGCTTCCCAACTTCACAAGCCTCCAAGAAAACCTGGACAAGCCGTCTGTTCATTGTGCCAGGTTTATAAACACCATCTACAACACGACCCAGACGATCCCGATCGCCAAAATTCAGCAAGTGCACCTCCCTCCGGTCTTCAAAGAGCTTCTGGAGGTCACTGGACGAACTGTCGCAGATGAGAGGTCTCTGGGCCAAAGTCACCCACTTGTTGCTGGTTGTAGGAAATACAGACTGATCTTCCAAGACTCTCTTAATGAACTGAGTAGAGGCTGTGTTGGTCTGAAGCTGCTGTCCAGCAAACATGTCATGTTGCTGAGTGTATCTATCTCCACTTGGCGATGCCAGACACTTCTGCCCGAGCATTTTGTACAAGACCAGGATCTCTTCCTTGATTCTTCCATTATCTGGTAGGGTGATGTCACTCGCACACTGAACCAAAAGTTCTGCGTACTCTTTGATGGTTGGTAAAGCATCAACATTGATGCTCAATCCACAAAAGAACCCTTCAAGATTAGGGTGATGGGAATAAAAGCCACCGAGCTCAATACGATTGTTCAACCCTTTGTATTTCTGTTGGAGTCCAGACGGATCTTTCCAATAAACCAAGTTTTTATGGACAAACAGGCCTTGAATGGGGGCTCTAGGGTCTTGAGTGGACCTAGCCTCAGAGGTAAATACAACCTTGTGATCATCAAAGAGGTCTCTGATCTCATTGGGGCGGCAGTTTTTGTGAAGGTACTGATACACCGATGTGATATGTTGCAGAGAGGTGCAGAAAGAGGTCCGGTCTGAAGATGGCTCATCATGACACCAAGTCTTGAGTTTCGTCATGATAAAGTTGGGATCAATCACTCCAGCTGTTTTCACTCCGATGAACTGCAGCAACGAGGCTTCTACTTGTGGCTCAGTCACCATGTACGGCACATGGTTACTCAGCAGTTGCTTCAGTCTATCCTGTGGAACAAAGACCTCACCGGGTCGTCTGAATACCGTCCCAGCCTTCTCCCCACTGACAGGGGTGGAAGGAAGCCAGGAGGACGTACGGAGCTGGATACTGAAGCTGGACTGAGTATCGGTGATCTTCAGCCCTGACTGGTCGAACACAACAGCGTCGGTGTAGCCTGCGTAGCTACTGCTCCATTCCTGCTGAAGCAATCCGAATAGATTCTTACGCTGGGTCTGTTTGGTCGATGCTTCAAGATCAGCCTGGAATAAGTCTTCTAACTCTTGGCAGACACTGTCATGGATCATGTAGACGCCACCCGGAGGTTTAGACCAGAATTTACCGAGGTCTGCCCAGGGTGTCACTTCCTGAAACCAAATAATCATTTAATTACTATTCAACTGCCCTGGGGCCAGTTACACAAAAAGCTAAGATTTGTATTAAACTGCATATACAATCCTAGTTGCTCAGTAAAGTGTGATGTCACATAACAAATCACATCGGTAATACCAAGAATTTGTCTTACGATGGATTTTAATGCTTTGTGAAACCTAGCCCAGGTATCATGCACACTAACATTTGAAAACAGATTTTTGTTCACAAAAAGTAACTTGGAATGTGCAGGTTCTAGCCAATATTTGGAAAAACAAAAGCTGTTAGATCTTAATTTTCATTAGCAGCAACACTTTGCATTGGCCAAATGACTAAAGGATAAATCTGCCCCCAAGCACTTCAGAATTGAAACAAAACCTTTTTATGTCGAACAGAAAAAAATAATGCCCAACATTAAGAAGGCATGATTGGATTAGTTCATAGAACATAGAATGAAAAACGGATCCTGCAAACATTTGAGAGCTGTGCCCAATTTCACAGAGATGTACAGTTGTATACTCGGACAAAGTTGCTTAAAAATATTCTGCTAGGCAAAAAAAAAAGCAGGATACCAGTCATAGATTGTACATGTGACATGGTATTTTGGTATGGTAACCTTATTGTGGTAAGCATAAACTTGTTGTGCTGAGCTAAATTGGGCCCTGAATTGCAAAAAATCTTGTTACTCCTGAGAAAAACTCACCAGTTCATTTTCCTTCACCGTGATCACTTTTTTTTCGATAGCTAGGTGGTTGAGGACCCCTAGCTTACTGAAAAATGAATGCCATTGCCTGATGTCAGTGTTTGTCACTTGCCGACCACTATGGAAAATGTAGCGACTGTCTAACAAGACCCAGTCACACCCTAGTCATTCATAAATAAATAATAAAAAAACAATTAGCCAAATATTTGTGTGATGGTTGATAAGAATTCGTTTCAGAAACAAGGATTTGAAACAATGGAAATAATTCTCAAAACTAAGGTTTGCAGTAACACTATAAGATATACCACATACATGTACATGTATGCAGGTCCCAATGCACAATACCAGAAACCACAAGTGCCTAATTTCATGGCTCTGCTTATCAGCCAATACCTCCATAACCAATAACCTGACAAAATATGCTGTAAATACTTGTCAGCAACATGTATGTTGCTTGAATGAAAACAAATCTATAATAATAATAATAAATAAATAATAAAAATACAAAAAAATTATATAGCGGCAAATCCATCAAAAAAAAAAGACAATGCTCCATGGCGCAAACATTTTAAAAATCCCTTCAAACACAAAGTCATTGTCAGAATTAACAAGAAAGGAATAAAAATCATTTTAAAATCAGCAAAAACTTACAAACTAAAAATGACAGAAAATATAGAAATATCCAATATTTAAAAATTTAAAGGCAATATAAATGGCAATGTAATAATATCATCTATTGACCCCTTGCATGACAGGGAACTTATCCAAGTGGTGCCCCGTGCAAGGTTCTTATACAAATTAACATTTTCATCATAGAAGTGCCGCTTACCAGTGGAAAATTGCCCCATCAAAAATGAAGTTCAAGGCATGCAGTCGGTTTTGGTTATATATTTCTAAGATGGCCCTTGTGGATATACACATGTATGGGTGTATATTGGTGTCTTTAATGCACCCCCCTCCTCCCCCACACACACCCTCTTTGTACCCTGTCTCACCTGGTAAGTGTTCACTCAGATCAGTCTTGTTGCCGTACGTGACAGTAAAATGAACCGGCTTATCTCTGGGTTTGAAAAATCCATGATTGGTTACTACGTGCAGCCATTCTGCAATCTCATCTATGTCACATACACTGGGTTGCTTCTCGAGATGTTCCTTGATGAAGACTGCATAGCCGACCATCACATCATGCGACTTCTCCTAGATTGAGCAAATCAGTCAAACAGGGCGTTGATATATGATTTACAAATTTGTGAAGTAAAATTCCATTACAACTTCCACAAGATAATGGTCTCGAAATGTGTTTTAACAGTCTATTACCGTAATTTCCTGCGGATAAAACGCTCGGCAGACAAGACGCAGTACCCCAAATCTTAGAAACAATATTTTATGTCAAACGTATAAGGCGCACTGCCTTAAAGAGGCAAAATGATAACCATAATGCAGGCTTGCCAGATCCCATTCACTGCTTGTACATCATTACATAAAGGGGTCACCGTGATGATCTGATAAGAACACTTACCATAATGTAAAGGGATTATAACTTTGTTATCGCGGTGATAAATAAAACATTGCTTCAATTTTGTATCTTACATTTTTTTTCTTTTCGCGCAGATACATACGTTTTCCCAACATTTCCCAATGAATGGACTGCAAGTCTTTGTTATCTCATTTTTTTTTGCAAGCTACAATATACACTGCAAAAGACAGTGAAGGCTTTCTAGAACAAACTCCTTCTGTTGGCAGAACAAAGTTTGGGCTGTAAAAAAAATGCCAGCTTGCACGAATTTCAAAAAAGTCCATGTTCCAAGATTGCGCCCAACATTATTATTATTGCAGGCAGCAAGCAGCATGGTACGTTTGTCAAAGCTTGTTAAAACTACACAACATGAACAAGGCAGGTTTTGAAGAAGACCTCACCGGGGCGTCTGAAACAAAGGTTTTATTTTACAGTATAAATGTAAGATTCCACACACAAGATTCGAGTGATCGTCACAATGAACTCAATCGATATCAGACAAGGCACATCAGAAGATAGGACGCAGTGACTGTTCTGGACCTTTGAAAGCCGGATAAGCCACAGGAAATTACTGTAGTAATTCTGCTCTTAAATGAAAAAAATACAAAGTACTTAAACTTGAACTTGCCCGCTACTGACCTTCCACTGATCCGACTTGATGACAGGCAGTATATGGTGCTGGATCACCTCCCCAGGGCTGATGTGACGCACACCCAGCTCTTCCAACATCTGCACAATCTGAGAATTGGAAACTTTATCTAGACTGTTGAGAAGTCTACTGTCCAACATTGACATGTCTTCCTCTAATGCCTTCAGGGGCTTGCTGGAACCTGGGAAAAGATTATAACAGGTTCATTGAAAAAAAAAAATTAATAGATGTTAAATAGATGATAATAAATTATTGTTTAAGTAACATGAACTCAGTCTCCTGACGATGACTAGAGCAAGCTAGTCGAAACATTGAGACCAGTTTGAGAGCTCACTCCGTGGTAGTGCAGTTTTAATTACTACCCTATAAGCTAAAGTAGTAGTCCCAGCCTATTTTCGGCCCAGGTAGTGGTTACAAAGCAGGACAGTTCCCTGCGTCACAACTGGAAAAACAACACTTAAGGTGTTGTTTGCATCACGTAATTCACTTCCCATTTGCTTTTGCGTGAATTATTAACCTCTAAAAGTTAAATATAGAAAGTCACCTGACTGAATCTGGCCTTGTGATTGGTCATCCTCCTCGCTGATAGGGAAGAACACAGAGGCCTTCTCCATGGCAACGATTTGACCACATGACAACGGGATCATGGAGATGGCGCGGAGGCGCTGAAGTGTTTCTTCTGAGATGTCATACTCTCGCTTACGACTTAAATAGACACAAGTCAGCCATTGAGCGATGCTCTTGGGCTGAAGCACTTCTCCTGTGAACGTCAATTCAAGGGTGGTAATTAAACTTACTTCCAGAAATGCTCACGACAAATATGAAACATTGTCTACTTTGAGCATCGTCACTTGAACACAAAATTCTATGATTTCTCAGGTAAATACAGCATTTATTTATTTGAGACATTAAAAAGAAGCTCCAGAATGTAATATGGCAGATGTTGCGACTGTATGACGAGTTGGTCAAATGCATTATTTAATAATTTTTTACTCTGTATACACACCAAGCTGGCGTCATTCTGCAAGACCAGTTGGCGTACGGCCAAAATAAGCAGGGTGTGCGATTGGACAGCAAATTGTTTTGTTGGTTATTTGTTCAAGGTATAAAGTTTTTTATGAAATACAAAAAGTTACACTGTGTGTTAAATTTAGTCATCAGCGCTTCAAGTTCCTAACCTGACTGTCTGGACGTTAGCACCACACTACTCAAGATGTCCAACAGCTCCGATGTCTGCAGCACCTTCACTCCGAGTCTCTTCAAGAGGACCGGCTCGATGGAGCTCATCACTTGAGGATGCAGATAGGAGCAGTTGAGATGAGCCTTCAAGACGCTGCTCGAGACTACCTCAAGGACAAGACGATCTGACACCATGATGGTCTCTGAGGGTAGATGCCATGTGACTTCATCTACAGAGATAAACAAAGTACTTTGATTGAGTGAGGTCACACCATCAAACCACAATGTAATTGTTCCTTTTTGGAGAGAAACAAAGTTTCTTGGAGTATGTCTTATGTTATTATAACAGACTTAAATGCAAAGCATACCTTTGGTTTTTGGTTTCGACCCTACCTGAGCCTTTCTCAAAGGCTAAATATATTACTTCACATCCCCCCCAAAAAATATGTAAAATTTAGTATCTCAACAAGACAACGTTAATAGAAAAAGGTGAAACATCGAGAAAGTAGTTGACTTGGACCATCACTAAATTAGAGAATAGCTGTCTGCTTTAAATTTACAAAAATCGGGCTGCAAAATCACTATAGATTTTAAAGAATTGTGACACAGAGAAAGAAAAAGTTGTCAACCACCGTTTCTTTTCAGAACCAACACTATACTCAAAAGAGATTTACACTTGGAGCTACTGCAAAGCTCACCTAATCATACTCCCACCAACAGAGAAAGATATTGTATTTTTTGTTGCGCAGTGATGTAGGGGGCACAACATTTTTAGACAGATTTTCTAGTAGACAAGCAGGACACAATGACTCAATATTTGTGTTTATTACAAACTTGCCTTCATCTGCAGTCAGTACTGGCATACAAGGAGTCTTTTTGAGCAAGATGTGGATGTCGGAAGCAACCTTCTTGAAGAAGTTCGTCAGGATCTGGTCCTCCAGCGGAACAAACTTGAGGAATTGACAGATTGCCTTGATCGGGTCGCTGTGATAGTGTGTCTGATTAATGAAATGAAAAGAACAAATCAGTACAGGTATATTCTGTATTAAAAGCACTGGATACTATTGGTAATTACTCAACAAAATTGCTAGCATAAAAACTTACTTAGTAATGAGCAATGGGAGACCTGTTGATAGTATAAAACATTGTAGCATAGTTTTTGAGAAAGAAGTAATTTCTCACTCAAATTATAAAAGACTTCAGCTGAATCCTTTTATTATGCATCTGATTGTACACACAATAATGCCAACACTGGTGTTTTTTCTTTCATTATTCTCTTGCAACTTTGATGACCAATTGAGCCCAAATGTTCACAGGTTCGATATTTTATGCATATGTTGGGATACACCAAGTGAGAATACTGGTCTTTGACAATAAATTAAGGTGTCCGGTGCCTTTAAACAGATGTGTGTAAACACACCAAACTCTGTAAACTTTCCTGAGTTCTATGAATAAAAATCACAGGCATATTACTCGGGTGGGAATTGAACCCACAACCTTTGCCAATCTAAATAAATATTTAAAGAATTACTGCGGCGATTTACACAGTTTCTCACATGAATCTCACCTTGAAAGTGTCAAGTGCCTGCGTAAAGAGTGGCGGAATCTCCTCAAGAAGCCACTGATTCCAAGCTGAATCGGCGTCGACGTCCTCGCGGGATGATGGGATATCAAAGTCACCTGTGTCAAAGATCATGGGTAGTGATACAAATAAAGTTATTTACTTTAACAAAGTGCAGGTTTAGGTCCGGCATGTTTTCAGAGAGAGGGAAAGTTTCACAAACTCTGAGAATGCTCCAATTGGAAAAGGCTTCGCACAATCCCGTTTAGGAAAGGAACCCCTCACGAGATGATGGGATATCAAAATCACCTGTGTCAAAGGTCATGGGTAGTGATACAAATAAAAGTAGCTTTTGCAAAGCAGGTAGATATGCAATGAATTAAAAAATACGAAAATTTCATAAACTCTGGGGATGCTCTATTTGGAGAGGCTCAAACCCTAGCCAATCTCGATACTTCTTTTAGTTGACAAGAGGGACTTTTCAAAGATGTTTATTTTGCATCAGGGGTAGAGAACATATTTAAAGTTTGCACCCATACAAGTGTATTAACTTTATAAGCAATTTCCCCCCCCCATTCAAACACAACTTGCACACAGTGCATTTACCTAGAGTTTAAAATTTTCTTCTACAAAAATTGCTAAAAGATGGAAAGAATTTTTTTGCTAAGATTATGAATTAATTTCTTGACCTTGGATAATGAAGTGGAAGCCATAGCTTCTTAGAGGAAGAAACGCAAAGACGTTCTGCTCAGATGACATTCCTTCCGATAACGGGAAGGCAAGACCCAACTCTGTCGATTCTATCTGTGTGCGCTGAAGCTGTAAATAAAGACATGTTTTTTTTAAATAAATTTTTAATTAAAGGGAAAGTATACATGTTTGGTATTCACTCCTTAAAATTAATGAAAATAAAAACTTCCTAGGTGGGAAATACAGCAGCTTTAGATAGTACAAAGCATTTTGGACTCATTACACTTTTAAGTGATGTGGTTATCAACAATATCTACCCTCGTAAAACCCACGAAGAGGGCTGCTGACGTTTTCCCATCACAAATTTCTCAGTAAAAAATGTCTGAAAACATCATAGGAAACATGAAGCTGATTTTGCTTTAAAAATGTCAACAGTTTTCATGGAAAATAAGTTCAGTAAATGGCCTTTAAAAAACCTTTTTTTTTGGTAAAATCTTGCAGTCGCTATGGGAATGTGGTACAAGTGGCTTAAGTGGCAGTTGCAGCTACTTGTTCAATTCAATTCATACGGCATATATTTTACATTGACATCCTCAGTGACAGTAAATACAATTTGTATAAGGAAACATTTAAAGATGCTATGTCAGATTTTTGGCCCCAAACATTAAAAAATAGATTTTTTTTAGTGAATGGTATTTCAAAGAGTATCGCCCGCTCTAACGAAAAAAAGTTTAACTTTTACTTTTAATGGTCAGGAACCATGACAAAAATTTAAAACGTTTCTTATAAAACACATAAGAATTGATAACGTGATATATTGTCGGGATCCCGACAAAAACTAATTTTGAGCACTTTATTTCCCTGCTACTAATAATTGGCGGACTTTTTCGAGCAATGGCTCAAATGAAAGCTTGTAACTTTCTCGACCCCCATCAAAATACCTTGAATTTTAAATCAAAATTTTGGGGTCAAATCGGCCAAAAATCGGACATAGCATCTTTAAACAATACTTTTGCAGCAAAATCAATGACACATGCTTACAGTAAGTAAGCTTATAACTTATTTCCCTTGAATGGCACACTTGATTGTAAACAGAAAACACTTTACGATGTAAAGTAAACACTGGGTGAAGCACACAGCTTTTGTACATTTCCATAAAAAAACTGGATAACACTTCCAAGCAACAACAAACGAGCAAGGACAGGACACTAGTCCCTGAAGACTTGTGGCCACTAGTCTCTGAAGGGTTAAGTATCAGTTAGCTATAAAGAACCTTACTTTAGAAGCATCCAAACGTTTCTTGGTAAGCAGCCACCTGTCACTGCGTTTAGCATGACGAATCTCAATCACATTCTCTCCGATATCCTTTCTGCTCATATGACTAGAGCTATTGTCATCCTGTGTAGCAAATAGTAGGGATGTGAAAAAAAAACTGAATCTGAAAACTTGAAAATCTGAGCTTGAAAACTTGCGTTCATGAAGCCCAGTTATGTATAAACATCAAGTTTATACCACATCGTTAAGTGAGTAAAATTTAGCCATGAGATGTATGAACGTTAAATACATAACAAACAAAACCTGAGATACAGGTAAGACTTGATCTCTGTAAACAATAAAAGAATTGTGCAAACTGACGTTTGTTTTATCATTAAACCTATGTACATTATACTGAGAAAATCGTTGTCCTTATCACCTTCATAAAATCATTCTGATACTTACTGAAGACAATTTTTAAGCAAAAATTTGTCATTCAACTACAAGTTCTGTCCAACATTTCTCGCGAAAATTCTTAGAGCTTATTGCCAACTGTTTTTGTTTTATTGAAATAGTGGATTCTCACCGTGTTCACAATCGTAACAGAGCGCAATCGGTTGAGAAATAGAAGTAGCGAGGGCTGGATGTCCGCAAACTTATTAACCAGACTCGTAGTTCTCTGCACGTCTCCCTTGAGTGGCAGCTTGATCTGGGTTGTCCACCTGTTGAATATTCATAAGAATTCATAAATATGCAAGACATAGCTTGAATATTCATCAACAAGTTGAAGCTTGATCTGGGTTTTCCACCTGTTGAATACTCAAAAGAATTCATAAATATGCAAAAACACTTGCTTGATAACACTCCTATAAACAATTACCTAGAATAGTTGAAAAGCACAAGGAAAGATAAAACTAGACTCTTACACTTGGGACGGCTCATCCATCTGAGCGATTTCCTCGATATCGCCAGGTCCCACCCACGTAGGTAAGATGTAACCCATCGGATCACTGCTATGGTCAAAGCATACATGGTAACCCTTGGAGATTATCTCTGGTCTGTCCGTCACTCGGAACACAGACTTGAACCCGATGCCTTTGTGACCTGCAAGCCAAAATGGAAAAGCTCCTGATGAAACAACTAAAAAAACAATTTAAAAAGCCTATAAGAATCTTATAGGAACCGTATATGATTCAAAGAAAGAAAACAAATCTATAAGAATCCTATAGGAATCTATAGGCGTTTCTCTTATAGATGGGACTTTTTTGTAAGGGTGCATTTATTTTATTTATTGGGTAGATAAAAAGTACAATAATGCACATTGGTCAAAACGTTAAAAGAGGAATTAAAATATGGAGGAAGGAAAGAGAACCAGCTGGATTGCCTTAAAAAAAGTTCATGTCTACAGGTTCTCAACTCCAGCTGGTCTCAACAAAAAACAAAAATAATTTGGACAAAATATATATATTAAAATTTATTTTTGTTTACAAATACGCTTTTAAATAAACACAAAAGTTCATACAAAATTGGTTAAAAAATTAATGATCAAAACCTCAAAAAGATTTGTTTAGGTACATTGACCAAAGCATAAAAGATAGGTTGTTTGACCATCTACCATCGTTTGGGTAGAAATGGAATGTGTTCGCGGTCGTAAACAATAATCATTTCGTTTGACTTGGTCATTGGTTAATCACTGGCCAAAGACCAAAACAATTATCGGTTAAAGCTGCGAAAACGCACCCATGATCACTTCCCTTTGGAAAACACTCATAGAGAATCTATTACGGCACAATAATTTTATTTTAATAATAAAAATAATTAATTTCTTACCAATGTATCCACTCTTGTGTTTTCCTTTTGTGCTCCTCCCGACATCACACAAGGCGCGGATGTTACTCTCCGAAAATCCACACTCATTATTCAAAGCCTTGACCTCTGACCTGTCCACCACAAACACCAAAGATGGTTCCACACCCTCCAAGTAGTCGTTATCGTCGGCGTTCTGGATCAGCTCCAGAACGAAATGCGTGTCTTTGCTGTAGAGTTCCTCGGAGAGGCGTTTCAAGCTGCGACCGATGCGCTCTTGGTGGCGGATCATGAGACCTTGGGCTTCTTCCTCCAGCTCCATGCCGATGCCAAATTCCTCCTTGCGGATGCTGTCCACAATCTCCTTACAGTCCAAGACGGATTCTTGAAATGGAGTCAACTCTACAGGAGGAATAACATCTTCGGGAAGCTCAGTCTCACTCTTCAAGGAATCTGACAAGGCGTCCAACGAGTCGTCAGACTCCAAAGTGATTTTCTCAGAGGTTGTTGAGGACGTTTCAGGACACTCGTCTATTAGAAAAGATTTAGTATGATCAATAAATTTGTGGGAAAAAAATAAACTAAACAGTTCCTTCCCTGAAAAACATCAATTGTTTATAGAGACTGCAAACTATTTACTTCAGCGTCTTGATTTGATGCTGGACAATTTAAAACATCCGTGCAGGCCTTTTTTCACTTACAACAAATTCAACTTTACAAGAATCAAATTTTAAATTGACCTTCCAATTCTTCTCTCGAGCCCGTCGTTTCTTCCTCCTCGTTGTCATCCGTAATCTCTGCATCTTTCTCCTCCTTATCCTCCTCTTGGATCTCTGCCTCCACCATCTCAGTATCTTCATCTTCGTTGACATCTTTCTCAGGTTCTTCATCTTGTACAACCATGGCGGAGTCTTGGTCTCCTGGCTCATCACCTGAAGGAGTTGTTTCCACGTCATCATCAACTATAGGAGTAGAGACGTTCTCACTTATCTGCTGGCAGGAGATATTAGTCAAAACAGGGTTGTGATTCCGTGGTAGTGCAATATATAGCAAGAAAAGAAAACAAATTGCATAGACCACACAAACTACTACAAGCTTCTAAATTTTGCTTTAATCTGCAATTTAGGGAATTTGAAACATAGTCTTCTGTAAGATAAGAATTAACACTTAATAGTAAACTTGCGGGTACAACCATGTGTATTATCTTTTGCGGGAGTGTTTGCTCACCTTTTAACTCACCCATGCGCATAGCGACTATGCGGTTTATAAGAACTATTTATTATTTTATTATTATAGATAAGATTTTCAGCCAGAAATTCACCTTTGAAGGTCTTTCTTCAGCTTGATGAGATTTCTTTAATGACAAGAAATTATTGACGTCAAACTCCTCCTCCTCATCTCCTGAGAAGTCCTGCTGGTTATCTATGTTCCGGGGCATTCTCTGCTCCAGAAAGCTGTCTTTCCATTGGCTGATACCCAGCAGGAGCCCCAGACTCTGGATTCTGCTCTTCTGTCTTGTGGTTTTGCAGGCAGCGAGAATCAACTGCCTTGATTTGACCTCTGACCCAAGAACATTCACAAGTGGATTTAGGAAGACCTTGAGAAGAGAAAACCATTCCCCATGAGTATTAATAATAACAATAATAATAAAAGGGGCCTTTACAATGTGCCATGTCTGTCTAGAAGACACTACTGGCACAGGAGAGATGCAAAAGTGGGCATACAAATGTACATTGAGATAAAAAGAAGACATTTTAAGCACAAAAATAGGTTTCAAAAGAGTTTAAAAGTTGGTTTAGTGACTTGTTGGAGATTGGAAGGGAGTTCAGTCCATAAGAGATGGGCCAGAGTGTGAGAAGGATCGAGTTCCCCATGAGTGGTGTGTACGTGGATTTTGAAGAAATTTGGTGTCAGTGATCTGACCTGCCTGGGTTGTGCATGACGATGTTTCAGCTCTCAAAGTATATTGGAGAGAGCTCTAAGTCCAAAATCTGATTGATGTCAAATTGATCAATATTCAAAAACTTTAACAACAAGAAAGTTTACAGAAGTAGAAATGGTTGTTATTGACCCCTTGTACACAGGTCACCTACGGAGACTGTGCCAAGCTCACCATTTTGATGGTCAATAGGTGTAAATGCTGCATCGCCTAAAATGCGCACTTCACTGAATAACGCACAGTGACATTGACCACCAAAATGGCGCAACCAAGTATATCCTAATGATGACGTCAGGTGAATTGGGTCAGTAGAAACAATAAGTCTTTTTTTGTACTGACCTGTCTTACTACAGCCTGACCAATTTGCAAGGGTACAGCTTCGAGGCATTCCAAGATGAATCCTATGACATCTCCGTGATCCGAGGCCACACCCATCACATTCAGAGCCGTCTCCATGTGGTTGCTAAGCAATGCCAAGGGAATGTTACGAGGACCATCCTTCACTACCAGAGAGACAAGATGGCCGACAGTGTTGACACTGTCACCGCTCTTTGCAGCAGCGGCGAACAAATCATTGGACGTTTCCGTGGCCAATCGAAGCAGGACTCCTGGTCTCACTTCCAAAGCATTGATTTTGATTGGTGGAGACAGAGTCAGACCTGCAAGAGATCACAAAATTAAGAAAAAAAACTATGCTCAAAATGTAATATCAGTTAACCCTTTCATGTACCATTTATTTTAGTGAAAAATTGATCATATGGCGACCACCCCCACCCCCCCCAAAAAAAAAGAAATAATAGGTATAATAATAACACTAATTAGGCCACAATAGCACAGAGTCCTCTTCCCTATTCTGAAAACTGTGTGGTTGTGCAATCTTAATTTTTTGTTTTAAAAACATTTTTTTTTTTAATGGATTCAGGTCAGCGTATGATAAAAATGAACACACAAAATAACCATCCACCGACCAACCAAAAATACAAGTAAACAAACATGTATTGCCCTCTTTCACTAATAGACCCATTGCATATGTCGTCACACTCTCAAAAAGGAGGCAGATCATTGGACAATAGCTGTTCTCTGTGCATAAACGTGTGCGTGACCTTAGCATACCTGTAGCGTTTTGCGTTATGCAAGGGGGAGCTATTGATTTCTTACACAATACAGAACGCGCTTCCGAACAATGCGCATAATTTTAGTCATCACTTTTGCACATTAGCACACCAATAAGAAATCTATCAAACCTAAAACCATAATCACATACCCAGGTTACTCTCAAGAAATGCTTTCAGGTCTCCGTGTTCCGGCTCAAAGACCATCGTCCAATGAGACCACTCGGCTAGGTCCTCCAGCAGAGGGGCAGACTGTAAACACAGGAGGGCGTTCTCCACTCGCTGCGAACCAAACAACCCGACCTCCTTGTTCTTGCTTTCATTCCTCCTGAAACATCACAAATGAGAAGGAAATTATATTAGGATTTCTGGTTAACAGAGAAAACAACCGTGAGTTCTGGGATGCTTTATTAATGAGATAAACCTTACCTATTAGCAGCACACAAGGCCGTCTCATAGATGACTGCATTAGAGTCTTGTTGATAATGCCGGCCTAATGTAGCGGCCATCTTAATAAGCGGTTGACTCAAACGATTGACGGGTCCATGACCAAGTTCCTCCACAGTGCCAACCTGGTAATGAGCACGCAGGCAGCAATCTACAGTGTCTTGAGACTCCTGAAAGACGAGAGAAATTTAAAAAGTTCCATCATTTATTTCCACCAACACATTTCCCCAAATTACAGAACTACATTGTAATGCATTTATATAAAATACAGAATACGAATAAACTAGCAGGAAAGCACGTGGAGGCAAGTTCCAAAATAAGCCAGGCAGCTTGTAGCGGCTTGCCTAACCACCATGTCACATGTATAATTTATGACTGATATCCTGCTCATTTCTGCTCAGTAAACGTATGTTACACTATCTTTTCTGCTTAAGCAGCTCTATGAAATAGCCCAGGCTGCAATTGGTGTTTCTGGTAAACCAACAACTTCGCAACTAAGGCCTAGTCATCAACTGACAGCTCAGGCTGACATTTCACCAACACCACCCCATGCGTCATCCGGGATACTGACCTTATGCGGGTCGCACTGTCGGATGAATTCTACCAGGTCCAAGCGGGAGGGTCGATAGACAGAGCCCTGGCTGGGTTTCCCTGATGCCAGACCCATCAGGGTACCACCTACGCTTTCGAGTATCTAGTCAATGGAAAGAAAAAATATGGAAAACTTCAAATTAGCCTGTGGCGAGTTCACTTTAAAAAATAATAATAATAAAAATTTGTTTTTATATAGCGCTTTTCACGCCCGAAGGGTGGCTTATAAAACTTAACTCACATTAAAGGGCTTCATATCAACATGCCAAATGTGACCGATGTGTATGAAATACTCCAAATATATTACACAAATTAAAACGTAGTTTTAAAAAATTAAGTAATTTTCTTACCCCCGGGTGATCAATTGAGAGAAACTCCAAGAATGTCTTTTTGGCTCGACTGAGGGTTAGGAAGTTCTGGAAGCCAAAATGCTGACAGACTTTAGTCTCAATGCGTGCAAGGTCTTTGAGGTTAGGAATGCCATGCTGCAGGCGATCAAAGTAACACACTAGCTCTTGCTTCACTTGATCTAAAATAGAAAAAAAACGGTTACCAGCCCAATTACATTAAGTTTTCATTGTTGTGGCTGGTCCCCGACTCAATTTTTGCTTAGCATGCACAGTCTATTCTAGCCTTGGTTTGATACATTGATGAGAAAAAAATAAGATGGCCACCAGTGACGTAATCATTCTGTTAGACTTTGAAATGCAAGCAACTAGGCTTCACAGATGAAGAAGACCTTAAAAATTACCTTCAGTTGGTTGAGTTTTTGAGGTGATCCTGTCGCCATCAGGTCCTGTGTCCTCTTCATCATAGTCATCATCATCAACATCATATTCTTCTTCGGAATCAGAATCCAGAAAGCCCTTTGGGAGGTCGTCAGGCTCCTTGAGGTCTCCAGTGCACAGCGCCAGCTGAAACAGAGAGCAGCTCAGCGGTTTTGACACCACCTTACTCAGCGACAGACAGAAGTGATGTAAATCTCGGTCGTACTCCACCAGCTCGATGGCTTTGGTGAAGACGGAGTTGATGGCCTCCGCAGCCGACATGTTGACGTAGCGATGGCGCAGCTCAAGCTGGGGCCCGGGGGTGAACTCGTGACCGGTGATGTCCGCTGGTGACATCACAGCCTTGCGTATTCGTTCCATGGCCTCTTCTGCATCATCTTTCATGCGTGTCTTTATTTCCTTGCGAGCTTGATCCATGACGTTCTTCTGCTCTCGTTGAGCTGTCTTAATAGCCTGGTAATTTAAAATTAATCAAAACAAAAAATACAATTAAAAAACTTACAGAGCTTATCATTTAGACTTTGATTTCCCAAATGACTGAAAATCTTCCAAAATTGTAGTATCTTTCCTGCCACGAAATTCTCTGAAATGCCTTGAGGGCTCAATTTCATGACTCTGCTTAATGTAAGCAAAGATTGGCGCTTACGGAAGCAGGAAAATCTTTGCTTACATCAAGCATCTTCAAGGGTTGGCAGGAAATTTTGGCTTGCGAGTGTACATACTCCACGTTATTAGGCATCCCAGGCTTTAATAAAAGGCTAGCGAAGAAATTCAGTGCATGCCGTGCAAGAGGAGAATGGTGATCGTAAGTGCAGATTTCAGTGGTTAGTAGAGCAATGAAATTGGGCCCAGATGTGTTTTTGTCTTTCAAGTTTTTAAAACTAACTGACTACTCACCGCAATGCCAAGACCGAGGCTGTTTATCTTGACTCCCAAGTCCCAAGGTCCTTCCACGTTATACTCTTTGATAAGGTACTCCATGAAGTGTTCCAGCTTGACCTTTGACCTCCACATATTGTTAACTTGCAGGTAGACCCTCAGGTTCTCCAGGATGTCCAAAGTTGTGATTTTAGGGATATCAGAATCATCTTTGGTTGGTGGAAACTTGAAGAAGTCCCAGACGAGTTGCTGCTTGACCAACGGTCCAAGTTCGAGGGAAGAATAGTCGAGCTTGTCAGTACAGTCAAATGGGGCCTCAACCATTGCCAAACATTCCTTGAGCTCATAGAGGGTGCAAATAGCCCGGACTTTGACAAACGCCTGAATAAAGGCATTGACTTTTGCCTGGAGCCTTACCAACTGATTAATTGAAGGGATGTCCGTCTCTCTTTTAACTCGAAGCCCTCTCAAATTTGTGACTTGGAACTGCTGCTTTAGAAGTTCCACGACACGACTGACCGTCACAAGTTCGTTTGCTTCCGCTAGGTTAGTAATAATGTTCTCGGCTGCAGCATCTTCCCTGCTCTGGTTTGGATCCTGCTGCTTGGCGATCTTTTGTCTCGGAGCTGCCTTAAGTTGGCGTACAGGTTGTTGCTGTTGTTGCTTCTGTTTTGGTATGACAGATTGCTGCTCGACTTGCTGTTTTGGCTGTATCTTCTGCCGCTTTTCAGCTGGTTGTTTTTGCTTGGAATGTTCCTCTTTCCGTTTCATAGCAGCATTATCTTTGTAAAGGTTTGCAAGTGCATCCTGTACCCCAGATCTGGCTTTATTCACAGTCAAACCTGAACTCCCAGCTACAGGCCAGGAATCTCCATCCAAGTTACTGTTCTCAATGGTCCTCCCTAATACGAAGGCAGCCTCTTGCTGCTGCTTCTCAAGTTGTTTAGATGATGCTGCTGGTCTTTTTGGCAAACACCGCTCAGTTTCAAGATGTGGGTCACCAGACCAGGAAGTAGGCATTCCACTGTACTCATGTTGTGGAGCGACTTTGACTCTGTGTGGATTTCTCTGCAGCTCATATGGTTCAACATATGGTACATGGAGCAGGGGTGAGCCCATTAGAGGAGGTGGATAGCCACCCAACACCCCTGGTCTACCAGAATAGTTTTCATTTACATGTACCTGTGCAACATTTTCAGAAACTTGGCCATATTGCTGATTCTGGCTAAAGTAGCTCAGTGGAGGCCTGGCAGTGACAGCCTGGAGAGGGCCCGTGCTGGGGGCAGCACTGTAATTAGGTTGCGCTTTAGCCTTGGAGGAGGTTCCAGTCAGAGACCAATTTGGCTTCAGCTTTAAGAACTGATGCCCTTCTGTGTTGCACTTGCTGAAGAAAACAAAGTCATTCTTGTAGGTCTCCATGATGACTTTATTTTTGGGTGCACTTTGATGATATTGCTTAGAGTACTTATGGGAAAGAATTGAGAAAGCGATACCAGCTGGGTAAGGCTTGAGCAGCTCTTCAATATTCTTTCTAATTTGTTCAGACTTTTTTCCTTTCTTTAGGCCTGACGCAGTGTTGACATCTGATGATTGTCTGATGCGGACAAACTTGTGTTTCAGCTCATCGCACTGGCTGACTACAACAAAGACATCACTAAATTCCACAGCCAGGGAAGCAACGCTGTCAATACCGCTACCTTCAAGTGTAAAAGGCCTCAGGTATCTCTGTTCGTAAGCCCGATGAAGGCAATGTAGGCCAATTCCTTCTGGAAAAATCTGCAATAGGCCGATTAGTTCCTTCTTCAATTCATCTCGTTTGGCGTTAACATTCACCTTTAGAGTTGGGGAGCTCATTAAAGACCTCTGATGTACTGCATTCTTGTCGGCTTTGACAACCATGGGTAGCGATGAATTGGACATCAAATCTGAACTCTCTGAATCATCACTGTCGTCGCCATCATCTGAGGATCCCGAATTCTCAAATCTCTCCGCATCTTTCAGGTAAATTTTTTTCTTTCTTTTGGTTTTTGGGACAGCGTGGACCTCAAATTCATCAGAAAACATTTTTGCAACTTGGCCACCGTTATTTAACCCATAACTGTTTAGAGAGCAGTTGAAACTTTTTTTGTATTTCTTAGAGACCATGTTCAAACGGATGCCTGTCTTTTTCCTCTTGATGAGCTTTTGTATGTTTTCAAATACCTTGTCTAGCTGTTGCTTATCTGCACCTACTGGATACCGTCGAGACGGCTTTTCAGATGCCCCTACCGAGTCCTGTTTCAGCTGTAACCAATCCGTGTACGTTATCTTCTCCTTTGTATGGACAGAAAGACTCCCAAAAGCAGTGGCGAGGGCGTCAGCGGTCCGAGCTATTCCACAGGACTTCAAGGCACTCCTTATATCCTTACCAAACATCAGCCGGTACTTACTTGTGAGTTGCCCGATAGTAACTCCTTTGGGATTTTGCTGGAGTAGTCTCACGACTTCACCCAGTAAGTTCTGTCTCATCACATCCTGTTCTGACAAACCTCTCGGCTCCACGGCACGGACAGATTCATTACTTGAAAACATTTCGGACTCTGGCAGCTTCAGCAGCCTCAAAAACTGTCTGTTACCGTCGATGACAACTCCCATAAGATCTCCAAACAATGTCTCGATATGCTTGATCGACGAAATGCCATACTGCTTCACGGAGATGTTTTTTTGGAACTTTTTACAATAGCTTGCCTGCAGGGTCGCAAGGTCCAGGGAAGAATCGTTTGCTTGTAAAAGCTCCAATAATTCTCTTTTAAAGACTGCAAGTTGTTCCGAGCTCACTGCCGATGATAACGCCATGTTACTTTTCACCGAGATGCTTCTCCGGTTGACTTGAATACAGTTTTACTTACTATAAAGAAAAGAAGCGCAAAAAATAATACAAAATCAAAATCAAATTCCTGCATTTCCTAAACTAACATTATTTAGTCCCCATGTTTTACCTTTGTGTCATTGTAGAACCACACTGAAGTTGGAAGGGAAATTGGTTTGGTCCCTAAATAAAAAAAGGAAAGATGTGCATCTTGGTTTTACACTTTAAAGCCATTGGACCCTTTCGGGAAACAGTGTTTTCCACTTTGTGTGCCACAACTTCTATCAAATAACAAACCTGTGAAAATTTAGGCTTAAACGGTCATCGGAGTCAGGAGAAAACAACGGAAAAAACCCACCCTTGTTTTCCGCGCGTTTCGCCGTGTTATGACATGTGTTTAAAATAATTCCGTAATTCTCGTTAACGAGAATTTATATTGTTTTGCTGTTTTCTCAAAAAGTAAAGCAATTCATGGAATAATATTTCAAGAGAAGTCTTTCACCATTGCCTTCTGTAAACCGTGTAAGTTATTTGTAAATCTGTGAACTTTTTTGTTTTTTTCTGAACCGAAAGGGTTCAATTGCTTTACATCAAAGTGTGTTAGCACTGTATACTCAGTACTTTTGTTCCATGAACAAAAATCAAAGACAAATTACTCGAGTGGGATTCGAACCCACGACCTTTGCAATTCTAGAGCAGTGTCATACATTACCAACTACATGTAGGATAGATACGTATGTACCACCAACCCTTAGAACAGTGGCCTGTTCTACTATGGTAAAATTTTCACAGCTAAGTCATTATTAAGGGAATCAATGTGTGGTGAAGAGGTTTTCAAGTAGTGGTTTAAACCTAACGAGGGCTGGTTCTTGATAATTTGACCAAGACGAAGTCGAGGTAAATTGTCAAGAACCAGGCCTCGATTCAACACAGTTCAATGATTCCCATTCATAATTAACTTTTTTCAGTCAAAAAAATCAACACTTTTTGGTCAAAAAGTAAAATAAATGCAAAAATTATAATTGTTCAATGATTTCTTTCAACACAACACCCCTCCAGCTATGAAATGGTAAGGCCCTTTGGGTAAACAACTCCTTATAAGGGAATAATGTGCGCGTCAAGCGTATCATGTGATGTGGCAAAACTGTTCCTGCCGTTGCTCTCGACCAATAGGAATGAAGAAACTGTCTAATAAGCACAGGTGCAAGCTCGCGTGTCACGCCCATGTTTCAACACTTTTTACTGGTCATAAACAAAGGTTTATACACACCCATGTAACGTGCTCTTCACCAATACTCCCAATAGGAATAGCAAAACTGTCTGAGGCATTTATGAATGTGTTTATTATAAACTGCTCAAAAGGCAATGTTGATTAATGCTTCTATGGTTATAGAATAATATATAAAAAAATTGAGGCAGGTGCTGGAACTGAACATGTGTGGTAGGCCTGGGCGAATTATTCGAATATCCGGTCAATGGCGAATAGGTTTTCCTATCCGTAACCGCGAATGCCTTTTTTTTCTTAACCGGATATCCGCAATGGGCGCAAATACCTATTTATAAACCGGATAGTTCTGTAATTACAACCAAGTAACCGGATATTCTTTAATATCCGAATATCCGCGGACGTCGGGCGACAACTGATAGGAATGTTTTGTCTGAATCCTTATTTTAACTTCTATTAAGACAGCATAAAACAGCATAAATTAAGTATTTGACTATGCTCACCTCCGTGAAGAGTTAAAACAATGACATTTCTGACGTAATTTGTTCAAAGATTACGAAAGTTTTCCTTCACGTAGAGTCAATCACGATCAAAAGAAAAAGCAAATCGCCATCTTTAAATTAGATCCAGTTATTTTTATGAATGAACTGAGTGACACTGTCTAAGACTAATATCAATCCGCCCATAAGATCTCATTCACAAATGAACAACGTCCTCTAGCGGCGAAAAAACTATTTGAATATCCGGTTAATTTCGGATAGTTGGCCAGCGGTATCCGAATACCAAAATTTCACTATTCGCCCAGCACTAATGTGTGGTGACTGTTTCAGGGGCAATGGACTGTTTATAAATTTCATACTTTATTTACTTTAAAAAATCTCCGCAGCTAAAGTTTAAAAAAATAAAAAGGTTGAACAATTTAATTAATAATATTTGGGGATTTGAAAAGTAAAACAAGGTCCTAAAGGGAATTCAAATGTGGTAGAGTGTCTTTAGGTGTGATCAGGCATTCCACTGAATTGCACAGTGGTTGGCACATCACAACGTTGGCTGCGTGTACCAGATTTCTTGGCCTAATTATAGCACTTCCAATACCAGCACCTACCTACTACTCTTAGTCGTAGTCTAAGAGTCTTAATTTGTCCACACTATGAAAAAAAACCCTACACTTATACACAAGTTTACAAAAACAAAGAAGAACAAGATGTCTTACTTACCCGAGTATAAACCTGAACAACGGTGATTCTGTGTCTAAATGTGAACCAACATCATCGGTAAACTAAGCTTCAAAGCAAATATTTCAACAAATTATTGGAACTGAATAATACTGCGACTTCCCGACTTATCTGCAATAAATTATAAGACCTCATGTGACAAGATATCTGTTTTGTGATTCGTCTGTTGGTGCAGCCTTATAATTAAAGGCTTAACATAGATAATCATGAGAAATTTCTCACTGTTGGAAAAACCCCTGCTGTGTAACATTGGGGATTTCCCTATGTCATGAACTTTGGCAATGATTTCACAATAGGTTTATTGCAAATAGCAAAATGTTGAACCCACAAAAAGAGATAGGCGAAGAAATCCCAGCCAGTGGAGTGCAGGCGGAACAAAACTGGAATAATCATGCAACGGATACTCACCATCAAACTACGACGACCGTCTGCGGGAAGATTGTGGTTGAACAAATTAAAATCACAACCTCGGAGTAGTTTTTAGATCCTACTGCATGCTCTCGTCCTTGATGTGGCTTTGGCATTGAGCGTTGCTTGCTCAAGTGGGGGGATTCCCCTTTCCAGCAATAATCACGAACAACTGCCGAACGATTCCGAACTTGGTTGGAGCATGGAGGTAGGTAGAATTAGACAAGGTGACAAACGAATGAATAACTACTACTCTTTCAAAGTGCTACATGTGATAACAATAAGGTTAAGAGCTTTCTTCTGTTTACTCTCTGCTCTTTCTTTGAAGGGCTTTTTTCTACCGAAAGCTCGTTTGTTTCAACACTTTTAGTTTTATCATACATTGTGCGTTTTATCATACATTGTGCGTTTAAGCCTTAACGCAATGTAAACAGCGCCCTCTATAGCCTGGTTATTTCTTTTCCCCGTCAATGGTTCGGTGGTTCAATCCCGCTGGCAATTAATTTTATTTTCTGTACAATTTGTCATCCTCAAAAATTGTCCAGATGTTTTTTTTTTTTGTATTGTCCAGAGTACAACCATGAGGAAGAAAATTTCTTCCTGCATGGTACAACTAACTTAACTATGCCTTTTAATTGGTTAAAAAGATCTGGGGCGTGGCTCTTTATATGGATAGGTTTCGGGTGCAAAGGGTTTCCCAAAGAGGTCCTGTCAGAATTTGAAGTAGCTCGTTTGACATTTAGAGTCTGCCCATTTTCTTGTTCGTTTTCGTTTACATGGGGGTGGGGGGTTGCCTCCACTGGGATTCAGTGTCCTTAAAACCAAGTGTTTCCCATGAAAATTATACGTTTCGTTGGAAAAATTGCTTGCACACTTTATGAACATAATTCCAGGCCTGATTTCACAGAGAGTTGGGACTAGTCCTACTAGGAGATCTTAGAAACGTATGGCTAGTCCTAAGTTAGGACGGGTAACTCCTCGAGATAAGACTAGATTTGACTCTTTGTGAAATCCACCCGATACTTAAAGGCACTAGTGTTCATTTCACAAAGAGTTATGACTAGACTTAGGACGAGTTACTCAGTTACTCGTCCTAAATTAGAACTAGCTATACATTTTTAATATCTCCTAAGACTAGTCCTAAGTTAGGACTAGTCCTAACTCTTTGTGAAATCCACCCCTGGACACGTTTGGAAGACTACTGTTCTCACTTGGTGTATCCCAACATAAAAATTATGCATAAAATAACAAACCTGTGGAAATTTGGGCTCAACTGGTCATCGAATTTGCAAGAGAATAATGGGAAAAAAACACCCTTGTTGCATTACTTTGTTCAGATGAAAAATATAACGCTTCAGTTGGATTCTTTGATTATTTGAGAGAGAAACTGAGAAATTACCTCTTTCTCACTTCATGAGGGAGCCGTTTCTCTGTTTTATACTATCAACAGCTATTTAATGCTCACAAGTAAGTTTGTATGCTAACAATTATTTTGTTGTAGCAATTACCAATTGTGTCCAGAGAAATTTAATTAAAAACAAAAATCAAACTTCTGAAAGATCGTTATTAAATTAAAACATCAACAGACAGATATTATGTACTTTTATAAAATTTATTCGATGGATTTCTATCTTGTAATAACAATAGCTTGTCATCACAGTTAATTATGTATAACATTTTTAATTGTAATTTTGTTTATTTTTACAATAACAAATCGATTATAATTATTTAGTACAATGATTTTAGAGTGATCCTTAAAAAACAATTTATTCCACCAATTGTGGAAGAAGGATCGTTGCTTGTTGAGTTACCTGTAATTAAAACATTCCACAACTAACAGATTATGAGCTTATACAAAAGAAAAGACATGAATTTAAATGAATCTAAGGAAAAAAAAAACATTTGGTCTGTCTTCGTGGATGTTGTAGGCTACTATTGGTATACAATGAGCACTCATTTTATTCAAAACCTGACGTTATTGACAAATAGCTTTATTTGTTTTTGGTGAAACAAAGAAAACCCCAGTTCCCCTTGTGGTTTATTACTTGATATATGAAAAGTAGCATATATGCATACAAGTGTTCATATGATGCACATATAATATTATGTTATTTTCCATCTCAACGGTTTTTGGTTATTGTGTGGTCGTAATGTTCTCATCTCCGGGTCTGTTTACACAAGGCTACTACATGTATGATTTAATTTTTCCCCTAAACACAAAAACTCAAAATGATCACAACTTTATCTACTTTGCTGTATAGATTTGTTCCATAGAACTTTGCCTTGCCATTCATTTTACTGCCACTGGGTTTATTTCAGAATTCAGGAGACTATAGGCCTACTTATTTCTGAAAAGAACTGCCATTACCCGGGGAGTAAGGGAATCAGCCTGGACAACTAGTTCGCTCATTGGATTGAGGGGATCTTTCCTTATTAACTCCACTACGTACTGTGGAGTGAATTCTTAATTGGCCTCAACGTTTCCACTAGCCTGCTCTAGTCATTGTCAGGAGACTGAAGAGTGTTTGAGTTTTGAGAAGGTGTTTTTTTTTTCTTCTGACTTTGAGTCCAATTTCACAAGCAGAATAAAAGCAGCATGCAAAACAATTCTGCTTTTGACAAACAAATTAAGAAGAAAATTAGTAGAAAACAGTAGGCCTACATATGAAACAGTACTTTGGCTGGTAACATTTATTTTGGTTTATGGCTGGTTGTGTAAGCAGCTCTTTGAATCTAGGCATAGGGCAAGCAGGACAAAATACACAACAAACTCAACAAGTTTAATGAAAAATAGAAGCTTTCTAAAGGAGATAGTTATCAGCACCAAGTGAAGCATTTAGCTTAATAATCGTTTGTATATTATCGGTTTATTTTTATGATTGCTATGCCAGTGTCTCTGACACAATGCCCTCAAACCGTACTCCTGATGGATCTTATTACATGTGTCACCACGGTAACAAATCAAGGAAACTAAAAGACAAATTCTCTCAAGTAAGGCATAAACCATTTTGTGATGGATTTGGAACAGTTAGAGGTAAAATCAGCATCCATTTTCAACCAAATGTCACAATTAATCAGTTTTCCCCTTGAAAACGTGACAATTTTCATTTGAAAGTGAAGAGTAGACCCCTTGCATAAGATGTCATACGCCCATAACAGTCCCCTCACTGAGGTCAACAAACTATTATGGGGGGAGTTTTTCACATTGTTTCATCAAAGATGGCGACCAATGCAATATAATGTTCTGCATATAAAATGAAAATGATCATCTTAGTTTTTGAAAACACACTTCAATTCAAGGTTGCTGTTAATGGTAAATAACAATTGGGCCTTAACACAAGATGGATATTTACAGGGAAACATTTCATACATCCTATGACTTTTTATTTGTTATTTCTTAGTTTACTCAGGTATAAATCACACTACAGCAGTGTTAGGCCGAATCCGAATTGGCAGGTACGGCTACGGCTGTTGCTAAGGACATCCTATACCTCGACGCATGGTGACGAGGAAATCTAGCCCTAGCTGTAGCCGCTAATTCGGATTCGGCCTTAATCTAGCACCCAGGTTCATACATTGGTTTATACATTGGTTTGATGGTTAATTTTACTTCTAGATCTATTAACTTCATAGGGTCGTTGCTGTAATTTTGTTACAAACAGCACAAAATACAAAAACAAATATTATATTCTTCCCCACATAATTCTACATACAAAAAATACAAAACCTTGCACCTTAAATGTTAATAAGTTTATATATAGTTATTTATAGTATATATTACAGTTCTACATACACTGGGGAAAACTTAAAAGGCAAGAGAGGACTTGAAGCAAATCTAATTTTACCCGGCATATACATGGTATACAAATTAAACAAGACACCCCAAGATGAAAAAAAAAGAAAGCAAAGGCACTCTACAACTACCACTATGATAAAAAATAATAATAATTGCATTGCGCCAATAACAATTAAATTACTGAAACAGTTTTTTTTTCTTTTCAAAAGCACCGGACAAGAACTAAAAATAAACCTTAAGTGGATTTCTGAATTTGGGTGTATAATCTAAGATTTGATGAAATATATTTTTGTATGTTTCTGCTAGGCGAGGTAATTTGTTATGGGATTGTGAAGTCATACGGCTCTGTGCAATTGTCAAACAAAATCTTGGAGTTTGAGTAAAAAAAAGAAAAATTGTAAGCCTTCTTTTAAAGCCATTATACACTTTCGGTAAACAGTATTGTCCAAGTCCACACTTCGTGTATCACAACTTATATATAAAATAACAATCCTGTGGAAATTTAGGCTCAATCGGACATCGGAGTCGGGAGAAAATAATGGGAAAACCCACTCCTGTTTTCGCGCGTTTCGCCGTGTCATGACATGTGTTTATAACAAATCCGTTATTCTCGTTAATTTATATTGTTTTACCGTTTTCTCAAAAAGTAAAGCATTTCATGGATTAATATTTCAAGAGAAGTCTTTCACCATTACCTTCTGTAAACCCTGTAAATTATTTGTAAATCTGTGAACTTTTTTTTTGTTTTCTGTACCGAAAGGGTCCATTGGCTTTAAATAGCTTTATGAAACTGAGTGAGAGCTCAAAACAAGCATTTTTCAGGAAGCCAATTATGAGATAAAAATACAGTTAAACTGTAAACCTGTCTTTAAGGTATTTCCACGTCATATTCATCCTTAGTATTCACTCAAGAAGGTAGTTAATCAATTGTTCAGACCCTAGCACAACAAATTCTACAAGTTCACATCACAACAAATTAGGAATACTACAGTTGTAGCGTGAGCACCACAAAAACAGAACTACTTCTTCATAAATGTACAACTCTCTCAAAAAATACCACCACTGCCATCTCCAACCAAAGCTCTATAACCAGGTCCTTGAAAAAGTAGTTACATAACTACAAGGGAGGATACAACATTGGTTACAACATTGGTTTCATGAGGATAACATTCTGGCCCATTTAGATAATGTAACAGGTCAATTTAAAGTTGAGACTTGAAACAAAACAATTCTTTCCCAATATTGGTAACTGAACCAGAACAAGGTTTAAATAAAACAAGTACCATGTCTACACTGCGACTTCTACAGATCATTATAAACTTAAATAAGGGAATTTTTCTCAAACCTCGACTTGAACTCTGACCCAGCCAGTGCTCCGTCATAAGCTGCAGTTTGGACAAAGCCCTAAGTACATATCAACCGAGTCTAAGGTCGTGTCCGAATTGGCGCCCTCACCTACAACTATGGCTAGATCAGCGCCTCTGCCAGTGTTGAAAATAGACAAGACCCGCGCAATCTAGCTGTCGCTGTAGCCGAAGCAAACATTTCAGACACAGCCTAAGCTGAGGTTTAGACAATATATCAGCAGTATATGTAGTAGAGTTCAAGTCACTGATTGTTATTAGCAGACACAAAAACAAGTTATACAACATTTAATTAAAAACCTACTCCCACGTTTAAAAAAACACTTTACACAATTAGTCTGCCTGCTGCATCTTCCCCAAGACACAAAATGGCCTTAGAAATGATTGCCTCATTTATACTAAATAATACAATTGTTGTAGAATGTTGTTTTTGTCATTAGTACAGGAAGCCCTTGTTAGTATTGTCTTTCTATATACACCCAGCAGTTTTTATAAAAAAATCTTCAAACTAGTCCTTATACATGACTCAATTAGCCACACAATACAATAGTCTCATACTTAATGATTCTCGTTTTATTGAGATGTTTTGACCACAATATTGTGCTTCTGAGTTTATAGTTTGCATGCTAGAATATTGTGCCACCATTTTGTTCTCATGTTATGGGAACATTTTACTCTCGATCTTTTAAGGTTCGAAAAATGATATTCAAAACTAACCTCTGAAAGTTATTGTAAAGGTTTGTGGTAACACCATGTAATGATAATCTCTAAATGAATTGGGGTAAAAGTTACATATAAATTTAAACAAACAATCATTTACTTTTCATATGATTTGTGTTTAACAAACTGAATTTTATTTTGTGAGTAAAATTCATGAATATTTCAAAAATGATGGGTGTTTTAATAAATCGTAACAGCAACCAATATTTCAACTAGCCTGGTCCAACTTTCCTCTCAAACTGTCCACAACACAGAAAATCGCTTACTCATTCCGCGTAAACAAATGCATTACAAAACTGTATACTTTGCACATGTTATCAAACTTTACACCAAATTAAAAACTACTATTTCAAAATAAAAATAATGTCTTTATGTAACTTTTTTATATATAAATTATAGCAGCATACAAGATGAGGTCAACCACCACCAAGATCCCAAAATATCAATAAAACATAAATAGTTATCCAAAAAAAATTAACAGCTAAAATTTACAAAAAAAAAAGAAAAATTGGAGTTACACATCTGAAGGTGTTATTTTTGTGGGAAAATTGTATTTTTAAAGAGGCACCAAGTCTAGACCAAGACCAGGGCCCGATTTCATAGAGCTGCAAAGCACAAAAATGTGCTTAGCATGAAATTTCTTCTTTGATAAAAACAGGATTACCAACCAAATTTCCATTTGTTGCATATTGTTTGTTACTGGTATTCAGCTGTTGTTTGCTTATCCTGAAAATCACGTGGAAATTTGGTTGGTAATCCTGTTTTTATCAAGGCCAAAAATTTGCTGCTAAGCTGCTAAGCAAATTTTTGTGCTTGCAGCTCTATGAAATTGGGCCCTTGGCAACAGAGGCAACAGACTGTGCATGTCTTGCACACATTCAATAACAATGCATTATCAATGTTCATTCACATGTTAAAGCAATGCTTGATAGAAACAAAGGTTTTTATTAATAAATTAAATTTGGAGACATCTGAATTAGCGGCTTTAGCTATACGACTATGTCATGACTGTTGTTCAGAATGTCTTTGAGCTGGGCTTCACTAATTTAAAGGCACTATACAATGTTGGTAATTAATCAAAATAATTGCTAGCATAAAAACCGATTGGTAATGAGCAATGGAGAGCTGTTGGTAGTACAAAACACTGTGATGACTAGCTTCCTTTGCAGTAACATAGTTTTTGAGAAAGAGGTAATTTCTTACTCAAATAATAAAAGACCATGTGAGAATACTAGCCTTTGACAAAATATGTCCAGGGGTCGATTTCACAAAGAGTTAGGACTAGTCCTAAGATATACAAATTGCATGGATAGTCCTAACTCTTTGTGAAATCCACCCCAGTGCCTATCAAACCGACTTTGATACTTGAGTTAATAATTCAAGGAAGTATCTGAAGATGCAAAGACAGTGAACTTGTCAATTTTGTTTCCCCATCTACCTTCGAAGTATTCTTCACAAACGACAGGTTACTCTCAGAAAACCCAACAAAACAGCTTTTTGCCCCTAGGTCAAATGGAAGCATACAAAATAAAGTCCTTCAATTTTTCTAATCTGTATCTTCAAGTTTTGTGTTTATCTACCACTTTAAGGGAAGGAAAACAAAATCTCTTTCCCTCCAGGGAAGTTTTTTTTTGTTGATTTAGGAATTTGAAAAAAAAAAACGTCTGGAGAAACAAATATATTATTTAGGATTCTTAGGATGATCTCTGTGTCGGGTTCATCATATGAAGATGTACCTGTAACTACTTAAGACTTCAAGGGTGGAGAAAGCTTCAGGCCGGGGGGGGGGGGGGATAGTTTCTGTCCATCATCAAGGATTGTTGTTGCCATCCGAGGTCCAATTGTGGTATCTTTCCTCTTTTGAAAACGCAGATAGAGTAAAACTTTGAAATCTAATGGAAGCAATAAATTATTATGGGAGGCACAATCCAGTATGCTTTCAGATAATAATGACAACTTTTTCTCGGTAATAATGAAAGAAAATTGTTTAACATATTAATTGCAATTTTGTATGAGCAGTGCGAAGCATAATTTGAAATATGTTTTGCATCATCATGATTCACAGTTTAAGTTACCTTTTTATAGGCAATTGTCTGTTCATTGACCCTGAAGTCAACTTGAATGTGACACGAAGCAAACGACGACAAGAATATGAGAAGTGTTTTTTCATAGAGTACCGGACAGCATGAGTGTTGAGGTATCCTTTTTTTTCTTCTATTTCGTACAACCACAAGGCCCTTGAGAGTCTTTATACTGAAGCCAATGAACTCCTCCAATATGAATTCATGTATTTTAAATTCTGCTAGAAAGCCAGGAAAAGCACAAACTGTTGAGATCTACTGTTAAAGAAAGACTAAAGAACCTTGGGTTACATATCTAACTAGTGACTTAATTCCATTAATTGGTCCTTCCAATGTTGGTGTGGTTTGTTTGTTTATTTGTTTGTTTGCTCTGGTCTACCCTGTGCAGAGAGTACCTCATCAATGCCTTTTTTATTTTGGTTAAACTGTAGTTGATATTCCGTTTTCGCTTGAAAACAAATTAATGTTCAACAACAAAAATTATGTTAATTTTGATTTTGTCTAATTTAGTCTCCTAGATAGTATATTGATTTACCTTTTCTTTAATTTCTTTATATTTTGAATTGAATTTTATTATGTTTTCTTTATTTATTTCTACAGGTAGTACGTTTTGACTCTGAGGTAAGCCATAATTGGCTTCCCTTCACCCAGGTGTGTGAACTTGAACCTTTAAGGAATCTGTTTGTTTAGATGAATCACTCCTATCACTGGATTCATTGACCAGCATATTTGAATGCTTCTTGACCTAACAAATATTACTAACATGATACTGGTGGTGACTAAAATTACCCTATTGTTAACTGACATCATCGTACATGCCATCGTCATCTGAGGGGGAAATATGATGATTTTGACCTGTACTGCAAGGGGCGCTTCTTATACAATAACAGTACATCATATGCTTTCTGCTCCTTCCAGGGACAATTTGATAGAGCTGTTTAAGCACCAAAAGTAGCTTAGCACAAAACTCAGTTGCCACAGGTTACCAGTCATAATACCATGTCACATGTTTAATTTGTGACTGGTATCCTGTTCGTTATTGCTAAGCAGGGATCTTTTTACGCAGTTTTTTGTTCTGCTCAAGCAGCTATATAAAAAAGGGCCCCGCAGATCTGAATTTCATTAAGCTATTCTGCAGAATATCAGTGATAGAAGACACAAATACTGTACATTGAACGTTTTGACCAGTAACCTGCTTTTGCTAAGCAAAATTTGCCTGTGTTAAGCAAGTTTGGACACTTGACAGCTCAATGAAAATGGGCTATCCTTTGAAGCTGGCATGTACATGTGTCTAATTCGCCCAACTTTACTATTTAAAATCAAATACTGTTCGAAACAATAGTTAGTCCCTATATTAAATAACATGTTTCTATAAATATCACCCTTTGTTTTAACTATAACCCATACTGAAAGTTGTATAAAATTAAACAATAAAAAATATTTTTGAAACAACTTTACATTTTGTATATATACCACTGACGCTAATGCCATGAACTTCAATATCCTTCGTCAATAGACCTCACACATTGACGCCATTTCCCACCATCTTGGAGGTATGCCGATGATAAAACAATAGAAACACACATCTTTGTACTCGTGCCACACAGAATGGGCCAATGAGCAACCTTCTTTTGACCTCTACCGAGGGCACCCTATACAATGACAACAGGTTCATAAGGTCTACATGTATAGCAGCTAAGACAAACAAAATACATTTCCCGAGAAACCTGATTTCACATCAACAGACTTGTTGAAACGCTCTGATTTGATGCAAAAAGTAAAGGTCAGATTGACTTACGTGGATAATAAAGATACCGACACAGTCAAGTACCAGCAACTTCTATCAAAAAAATATATCAAATAAAATAAATGAGCAATTGAGAGTGGTATACGGACAGTCATGTAGAGATGAAAGTTAATAATCAACTTTAATTGCATAGTATAAAAAAAGGGGGAAATAAGGGATAATTTAGTTTAACAAATAAAGACACCAAGTAAGCCATATAAAGTTGTGTTTTTAAAAGTTAATGCAATATTTTTTACCTGAATTGCCAAACAGCTTATATTAATCAAAGTTCATCATCATTTTAGGATCAGACTAACAGTAAGCATACGTTTGCAACTAGCTTTGAACTCAACAACCAAACTTCCCCAATTGGGATATACTTCTACCTGGTTTCTCTGAATGAGGACATCAATGCACCAATCAGGAGACCTTTACTTGTATAAACAAAACTGTCCTAATTGGGGTATACATCTACCCAGATTTAACCCGTCTTCCAGTCTGCCGTCTTTTTCCAATAGAGGATAGTAATGTCCTCAATCAGAAAACCATGTATGTAGGATAACAACCAAACTACCCCTATTGGGGATATACTTCTCCCCTGATTGGAACACTCTTCCCAAATGAGGATGTTAATGCCCCCATTTTATAGAAAACCAGTGTATTTCATTTTTCTCTTTAGTTGTATATGTGTTGTTGTTTTTTCTGCACCTCGGAATAGGGTCTTGTACACTAGATAGATGGCGCATTATAAATGCATTATTATTGTTATTATTATTAAAAACCAAACCACCCTCACTGAGACATAAATCTACCCTGATTGAAATCTTCCCAAATGAGAATATCATCGTACCCCATTCAGGAAACCCTTGAGTGTCAACAGCATATCTCCTCCTATCAACATGAGAATTACTTCTCTGTTGTTCTTTTTCTTCCAGTAGCTGAGCTTCACCTTTCCACAAATCTGGCAAGAAACTGATGAATGGTGAACCGGGTAGCAACTGCATCTTGCATCACAGCATTTCTTCTAGACTATGTTTTAAGATCTTGTGACGACATCAAGACTAGGATGAATACTAACTCACACAACCTTACATCGCGCAATTTCATAGAGCTGCTTAAGCAGAAAAAGTGGCTCAGCACAACAAAATTGTGCTTATAAGATTGAGGTTACCAGCTAAACGATCATTCCACAATCTGTGGCTGCATGGTATCCTGCTCATTTCTGCCTAGCAGACAATTGTAAAGCATTTTTCCTCCTTAAGCAGCTCTGTGAAATTGGACCCTGGGTATCATCCAATTCTCTAAATTGCACCTCCCATAAAACATTGATTGATAAAATCATGAAAGATGAAACCATCTCTTGCCTACTGGGGCCACTTTTGTTTGGCTCATTGTATTCACAACGAATGAAAGATCCAATTTCTATCTGTTATAGAAGAGACCTGACTATGTTGTCATCCCAGCCTCATTAAGGCCCGGTCCCACTGCAGCGATAACGAGAACGATAACGATAACGATGCAAAGAGAACGCGTTCCATTGGTTGAATGAGCGTGTGCGTATTCTGCGTGGAGCAATTCAACCAACAGAATGCGTTCTCTCTGTGTCGTTCTCATTATCGTTATCGTTATATCGCTGCAGTGGGACCGGGCCTTTATGGTTCCATACAGTAAAACAGATAAAAACCAAGATGGCCGCCACATTAGCGAATCTATTTCTGAAAGGCAAACCCTGTTATCAATGATACCGTCCCATCACATAATATAATGCACATTTATGGTATTGCAGTCTCAACACAACTCATGCATAGACCATATCACCTTGCGCTACAAAAATAAATTACTGCGCAAATTCCACTGCACTCCACGGCAAGATGTGTCGTTGTTCGAATGGGAAGAAACTCCACATTAAACCAAGTGTTGTAAAATAAAAAAATTATAATTATGACATCTGAATAACTGATAAAATGTGCCTTACTTCTTTACATCAGAAGTTGATACAAATACTATTTCTCCATCTGCATAAAAATTTAAGGTTTATGCTTTCCTCTCTTCAGCTGTGTGCACTTTGACCCCTATATGAAGTCCAGGTTATGCGACTCTTTTTGTAAATACACATCACAAATCACACGGCTACCATCAATCAGTTTTTGGTTAGTGATCAGCAACACCTAGTTCATGTCCGCCACTGGTCCAGTTTCTGCGTGAACAGTTCCTCACATGACCTTTATCCCTTTTTTTTTTTTACGATACACAGCTTTGAATAAAATCCTTTCGACAGGTATGTGGCATTTCAACTAACAGTTTTAGAGTGGGGTTTTTTGTGGCTTTTAAACTCCCGATATTTTTTCCTGCATATTTGGAAGACATGCTTGGATATATAAATTAAACAATACATTTAGGTCAGGTCAAATGGTGTCTCATAATGAACTCGCTTCATTGGTTCCCCTATATGTACGTATACAAAACACAGGGCCGATACTTGATGCATAAAAAGGCTTCTAATTTTGATGCATGGCAATTCAGATTCTGTTGTGTGGTTTGCCGTGGTGTCTTGTGTTAAGTTCAAAATCAAATTTTCGTTTTCCTCTTGAGTTGTCTTATATCACGGTGGAAAATTGCTGCATACCTTTAAAAAGCTTAAGGTCTGAGGTACTAGTCTATTTTATCTGGCAACCCCATTCACACGTCAATGGACTTGTCTGAAAATGGCGAGGGAAAAAACGTCTAATATCTTTTATCAGAAACACATAGATTCATGGAGCTAAACGAAGTACGGAGTAACCAGTGGTAATTTAAAAAAGGTCGGTCTCATAAACCACCTCACACGCCGCAACCAACCCAGTATGCAACAGAACCTGTTCCTTGCATCGCCTGTACTCTCGTGAATATGATGACCCCAGAAGTATACTTCTTTAAGTAGTATACTTCTGGAAGTTGTGATGACCAGCCAGGATCTCTCTTTTACTTGAACACGATGGGTTTCTCCAGTCAAAGGTCGAGGGGGGAGAAACACTATATATATGTCCATATGCTGCATCCTCTGAATGTTTTTTGCTTTCCCAATCAATTTTCAGTATAGGTGGATGTGCATGTATTCGTCCAGACTTAGTCAGTCTGTGCCAGTTGGCCATTTCCTTAGTCAATCAAGAGGCAGTATGTATGTTACAATTCCACAAGACTATTCTGTTCGAAGATTCAAACAATAAAAAAACCACCTTTGAGAAATTCTTGAGTGGGGGAGAAAGGAATGGTTAAGGTAACAGTTGCATCAAGTTTCTTTTGATTAAAAAAACCACAAAATTCAAAAAGTTTTTTTAAATGTGGCCCCCTTCGATAAGTTTATTGAGTCCCACCATGATCTTGTCCAGGTGGGGTTTCAGAGGAGTGTCCGACGTAAAGACGGTCTCCATGAAGGCACTGTTCGTAAAGAACTTAAAGACGTGGTCAATTCGACCGATTGACTTATCCCTCAGGTGTCTCTGTACAAGCTGCGTCAACATGTCCGCACAGCCGTCCAGAAGTCTCGTCAGATAGTCCCTGTCATAACTAAACTCCACCTCGTAGAAACTGACAAACGTCATGATGAGGGTGCGGAATTTCTTCCGGAAGTTCTCCGCCAGGGCAAGTTCTTCTTGGTTGAACTGATCGTTGCGGTACAGGATACCGATCTTGATGGTGACCTTGATGATGTTCTTGATGATCTTCTCGGCGTCTTTCTTGCTACCTGTATACTGCTTGACCATGCTGGACAGGTTGTCCAGGACGTCCCCCATGGTGTCGTCGATAAAGAAGTTGGCCACACGCTTAGTAGACATCTTGCTGGCAATTTTCTTCTCAAAGCGTAGCGCCAGGTTTTTGGAGTCAACGTGGGTCCCTGCCTCAGCCACTGTAAGGAAATTGAGAGAAATTGAGATCAAATCAGTATAAACCTCTTGTATTTGCCACAATCACTATGAGTTTAAACACTGGAAATGGGCACGCATGTATGCACCACGCACAACTCACAGCTAATAAAGTGCAAATTTTCGTGGTAAGTAATGCTATGAAATTGGGCACCAGCTAGGAACGGTCCTAGTTCATCAGAGTCCTCCAGTTCATAGCAAATCAACACACAAGAATGTTCTCAAACACAAAATGTTTCTGAAATATTTGGGGTGGTTGGGGCAACGACGATATTACCAACGTAAATAAAATTAAATCTTCACACTATCCGAGTGCAAGGTGGTACTTCATTGGGAGTCTATGTTTAAAGGCGGTGGACACTATTGGTAATTACTCAAAATAATTATTAGCATAAAAACTTTCTTGGTAACGAGTAATGCGGAGAGGTTGATAGTATAAAACATTGTTAGAAACGGCTACCTCTGAAGTAACGTAGTTTTTGAGAAAGAAGTAATTTTCCACGCCGCGAATTTGATTTCGAGACCTCAGATTTAGAATTTGAGGTCTCAAAATCAAGCATCTGGCAGCACACAACCTTGTGTGACAAGGCTGTTTTTTTCTTTCATTCGACGACCAATTGAGCTCAAATTTTAACAAGTTTGTTATTTTATGCATATATTGACATACACCATCTGTGAAGGCAAGTCTTTAAAAATTACCAATAGTGTCCAGTGTCTTTAATGATTGATAGAGGCTATGGCACATATTAAACCGACTTACAACATACAAAGCCTCCTATATTTTAAGACCAAAATACAGATTCAGAAACAGATTATGACGCACAGCACACACCCAACCTGGCGGCCCGCGGCCACCTGAAAAGTGTCACCAATCTCCCTGGGTATTGTGACCAGGCTTCAGGCCAATGGGAGATCGGATTAACAAACCGTAGAAATGATGAACTACAAAAAAAGAAAGACAAATCCCAGAAGTATGGCTTTTTATGTCAAGAGGGTTGGTAAATGTCATCACGTTCATCATGATGTCAGCACTTGTCTAGCTTTTCACATGAGGCAGGAAAAAGGCCGATGGAGTGTGTCTTAAAGGTACGCAGCATTTGGAATCAACATGTGTTTGTTGAAACTATGGGAACGACTCTTTTCCAACAACCAACGATGATAGCTTGGTGGATAGACATTTATCATGTTGCCACCATCTTGGTCATGTTCCTTGAATCCAATACCAGCAATGGATAATAACATTCATTGTACAAATAGGAACCAATATTATTATTTCTCCTTCCAGCCTCGGTTTGAATCTTTTAAAATGGTTGTTTAACTTTTTAACTTGTTGACAGCTTTATGTATCTAGATTCCTTAAATTATTTTACTGTGTATTACTTTGATTTGTACAAATTTTGTCTGGTCCAGACTTTTGTTGTTCTTTTCCAGCGCCTTGAGGCAGACTCTTTCTGATATTGTTTTTGCGCTTTATAAATTGCTCTTTATTATTATTATTATTATTTTTATTATTATTTCAATTGGGAGAATAACATTTGTCTCATCATTAAGGACATTTACGACAAGTTTTTGTGTCTATTTAGTTTGTAAAAAGATTCAACAGGACAAGGACAAAGGTGTGTGTTATTCAGAACAAACTTTGGATTAATTTCATTTCGGAAACTAGTTTATGAAATCAGTTTCCTGTTTCACTGGTTGAGGTTTCCATATATCCTGGTTACATGCAGTAAAGAATTTCATACTCATCAATGCTTCTCTTGGATGGACACTTTCTCTTGTACATCTGTGTGATAATTATGCAAACAATATTGATAGAGCTATTGACAACACAAAGGTGCTTTGGATCGAGTGCACTCTTTCTCACTATATTTAAAGGGGGCCCTAAGGTCAATATCATGAAGAAAACGCTTTTGATGTGTACACATATGGGCTGTTGTTAGCAGCACGTGTGGTAAACAAACAATACTTTGGGAGTTAAATATGTATTGTGTGATGAGGAAAATCAGTCCAGCCCCCCCCCCGTGTGCGACATTTGCATGTCAGAAATTGACCTATCTGGAAACGTAGTAATTTTCACGAAGTGACCTATCTCTAAAGGGTGTCTATTATAAATTAGTTTGTACACCGTGCTCTGCGGGCAAAACCTGTTTGTTCATTTAAATAAAGTGACTTATGTGTTTAAAAATTAATTACTTATTAAAATATTTGCAGGATATAAGAACACAAGTTGACTTTTCTGTATGATAAAATCAGCCAGCTTTATTTTTGTCTAAAAACAAAATAAATGATAGCAAGCACACCCCGATACAGCAATTTGAAAAAAAGTACAACTTTAAAACGAGATTTTCTCTACATTATTTACTGTGGTAGTGATCCATTTTGTAGGTCTATTCATGGTCAAGCGAAAATAAATAAGGGCACATCAAAACATAAGGGCTCGAAATAACCCTTGGCGCCCATCACAGCAATTGCTGTGGTGCCCTGTGCTTTTGCTGTGGTGCCCTCTGGAAGGTTCCAATAACACTTACATTTCCCCAATAGAAGTACCCTTACTAGAGAAATGCTGTGCCCCTTCAGAGCGAAGTTCATGGTCTACAAAAAAAAACCCAGCTTCAACCATAGTGCCCTTCTTCCGAGTCCACCCCTTTTTCCCAACCACTCCTTTCCATCCCCTTCTCCCTTCCCCTTCAAACCTGGGCCCAATTTCAAAGAGCTGGTTAAGCAAAAAAAATTACTTAGTTGTCCGTTCAGCAGAAATACGCAGGATACCGGTCATAAATTGTACATGTAACATGGTAGTTAAACAGCCAATAAAGGATGATCTCTAATATATAGATATTACCGTTTTCTAACAGCTGCAGTCCATCCAGGAAACATAAAAAATATAACGAGTCTCTTACCTCACGTTAAAACATGGTAAAAATGGGTTTTCTCCAGAATGCTCCAAGCCAAGTTTCTGAAAAACGTGGGGTCAAACAAATCCGCGCGACAAAGGAATCGTGACGTCAGTGGCGGCTATTTGGTGTGGAAATGCCAAAGCTGGAGAACTGTGTTCAAAACCAATAGGGGAAATTCGTCACTGGCGTCCAGGGTCATTGTAATAGATAAGCCGTTTTTGACTCTCAGCTGAAAAAGCCGCGCGGCCGGGTGCATTTTTGACTCGAGATATTTATTACTAAATGCAAATTTTGAGAGTAAAATGGTTATTAACCGGTATCTGCGATGTCTATTTGGCCATAAAAAGGTAATAGTTGACATATTGAGATCATCCTTTATTGGCTCTTTAAGCTTATAACCTCATTCTGGTTAGCTACTTTTTGTGCTTAAAAACAGCTCTATGAAATTGGGCCCTGAGCTAGTATAAGCTCCAATGCAGCACATCATGTCCCTTAAGGCAAGCCTAAAGTCTTCTCATTCCGCAGGGCCCCCACATATGATTTCAAAGTCCATTGGGCTTCAATGATTTGTAAATAAGCAGAAAATTTCAGAAGGAGATTTTGAGATTTGATTCTCCTCCAGGCAGTGATTTTCTGCATTATTTGATCTGCCGGTTGACAGAGCTTCTAACGATCTTAAATTTCAGGGCAGTTCAGCTTGAAATGTCTTCAAGGAGACTGATGGTGTTAACCATTAATTCTAGCAGATTAGTTTGAGCAGTATCAAGAACTTTGCCAGGCCTGAGAATTGTTATTATCAAATTATTCAGTTATGAAATCTTGACAGGGATTATTTTTTTTCCTCTATGATATGAACAAATGACCTACCACTGAAAACAAAACAGCTGCTATTTTTTCAGACACTATAGGGAACAATTATTTTTTTTTTTTAAATAGCCAAGTAATCAAATATAAAAATTAAACAAATTAAACTCATTAAAATTTCCTTTTATAAATTTAAAAGTATGGTTATTTTTCCATTGTCCATTTTGTTCCATAACAAGTTTTCCTTTGAGGAATTATTTGTGTTTAAGTAAAAGACAATCAGTTTGGAAAATGAGATAACAATTTTTTAACAAAATTTCATGTGTGATTTCTAGAATACTGTTATTTTCCTTAATAACTGGTAGAAATGGCTTCAAAATTGTGATTTTTTTCCCCCATATCAATTTGCTTGTAAGAGCAAGGAAGTTTTTAGAAAAGAAGGACAAGACAAATTGAGGCAATTATCTACATACGTCATGGCATTACAAACTTGTCATTCCAACAACTTCAGCAGAAGTATCAAGCCAATTTATTTTGTCGTCCGTTAATTGACATACACTAGAGTCTTGTTAGTGGTCAGCAATTTCTGGAGTCAGAACACCTACGCTTAAAGCTAATCCAGGCCTGAGACACTTTTTTCTTGTAAGGGCAAGGTATAGTTTTACTCTAAGGGCAAGGAAGTTTTACTCTATGGGTAGGGTATAATCTTACCATAAGGGCAAGGAAGTTTTACTCTAAAGGCAAGGTAGTTTTACTCTAACTTTTTGAAGGGCAAGATAGTTTTACTCAAAGGGCAAGGTAGTTTTACTCTAACTTATCTAAGGGCAAGATAGTTTTACTCCAAGGGCAAGGTAGTTTTACTCTAAGGGCAAGGTAGTTTTACTCTAACTTTTTTAAGGGCAAGATAGTTTTAATCTAACTTTTTGAAGGGCAAGATAGTTTTACTCAAAGGGCAAGGTAGTTTTACTCTAACTTATCTAAGGGCAAGATAGTTTTACTCCAAGGGCAAGGTAGTTTTACTCTAAGTGCAAGGTAGTTTTACTCTAACTTTTTTAAGGGCAAGATAGTTTTACTCTAACGGCAAGGTAGTTTTACTCTAAGGGCACAGTCTCTTTTGCACTTGATAATTAAAAACGCACTCAAGTTCAAGTAACATTTATTCTTGCAATCATTACAAAATGCCCAGACATTGCTATTAAATATTGTTCATCTCTTTAAAATAAACTTTTGTCAGTAAACATGTCAACAGAAATACCATGAAACAAAAAATGTAGGCATTTTAAATTTGTGAAATCAGAAAAAATCCTGTCAAATCACGTGCCTCGATCTGTATGATTTATGAAACTAAAATCAATTTAGAAGTACGCAGTAGTCAGGACTCTCTATGTATACAAAAAGCAGCTGGGTTCAGCCATAGTATACTAATGTTTGTAAACAATCCTGCACTCTAATAACACCACCACAATGACAAACCAAACCAAATATTGTCTAATTGATTCCTAGGGATAATGTAATCCAGAGCCATTACCATGTTTGTTTTGTGGAGTTGATTCAACACAGAATTGCTTTGAATTCACAACCTCCACGTACTGCACTGTCAATAAACAAATGGCTAAAGGGGTACTGTACCATCAGCGGCCAATCCGCTGTGTAATTCAACATAATAACGTTTAATTACTTATATCGTTGTGGTACTCGCTGCTAACACATAGGATTCGAACTGCATCTAGCCACTGTGCTTGTTCGGTGGTCAAGTGGAAAGACATCCAACTCTAGCAATAAAAACATTGTGGGTTCGAATCACACCTCGAGTGAATTGCCTGTAGATTTTTATTCAACAGGACTCGGGAAAGTACTGATTTTAAAGTGCTTAAATCTGTGTCAGGGTAAAAACAATATTCTTTATCCCCAATGGAAAAAAAGAAAGAAGGAAAAAAATCCCAATATATTTATTATACAATGTCTCCCTAGACCCCAATGGTCGTTGAATCAATTGGTAACCCCAAGTGATCCCATTATCTTGCAGAACAATAGGTCAAAGTGTTTTCCATGTATCTGGGGGTGATAGAAACTAGGATTCCTGATTGAACACAAACTGATGACAGACCATAGAGCGAGGAACCAGACAAACATGGTATCCACAAAGTAGGGCTTAATAAACCACTATTAACATGCATCGATATTTTATTTTATTAAAAAATGCAACATAAAAACAAAATTGAATATTAAAGACTCTGGACACTATTGGTAATTGTCAAAGACCAAGTCTTCTCACTTGGTGTATCTCAACATATGCATAAAATAACAAACCTGTGAAAATCTGAGCTCAATTTGTCGTCGAAATTGTGAGATAACAATAAAAGAAAAAACACCCTTGTCACCACATGTTATGCTTTCAGATGCTTGATTTCGAGACCTCAAACTCTAAATCCGAGGTCTCAAAATCAAAATCTTTGAAAATTACTTCTTTCTCAAAAACTACATTACTTCAGAGGGAGCCGTTTATAACAATGTTTTATACTATCAACAGCTCCCCATTACTCGTTACCAAGTAAGGTTTTAAGCTAATAATTATTTTGAGTGATTACCATTAGTGTCCAGTACCTTTAATACACCTGTCAATTTCAAAACAAATGTGAACAGCAGGGGCGGATTGCACCAAGCGGTCTTAAGCCGGTCTATGCGCTATAGCCGGCTAACTTGAAACGCGCTTAGACAGTCTTTAACTATAGACCGATTGCAATAACGCGGTCTATAATTATAGCCAGTCTTAAATCTTAAGCCTGCTCTGAGCTGGCTATAATCGGTCTTTGTTTTGGTTTTTAAAGATGGCGCTGCATTTGTGAGTTGTGGATGATTTGATACAAAGAGCTCTACGATGAGATTTTATTTTAGAAATAGATAACACCCATTAGAGGCATAATGGTGGTGATACTTTGTATCGTAAATGTAAAAACTATGTTCCCAAGAGTAAAAATGATACAACTCACAGATTGGATATCCGATGATTCAAACCAAAACAACAATTGTTCGTATCGCATTACTTTTCACCGACTTATCTAAGACCGGCTTATTGCAACAGGCTTAATGACTGACTAAGCCAAGACCCTCTAAGGCAGATAGCCGGCTATAACTGACTGGTCTTAGACTGCTGACTAAGACCGTTTTATTGCAATCCGCCCCAGGGCTCCATTTTTAACACTGGACTTAGAGGACCATAAGCCCCAGGCCAGTAGTTTTGACATTGGGCCAGTAAACTTTTGACTGGACAGGGAATTGTTCTTTAATAGATTGTTATTTAGTTCACTTTCAAACCCTATAGTAGGCTGCTGTTCGATTTTCATATTTTCAATATATCCTTTTTGTTTTGGTAAATTTTAGTCCAATTATAATTTCAGTCTTCTAAAAGTTAAATGATTTTTTTAAAAGCCTGAAGAATGAAGAAGTGAATAAATAAACATTCCTACTGGAATCAAATGTAAAAGGTAGATCCAAAGATCATCATAACTTACAAAATAGCCCACAGTTTTTACTGCATCCATCCTTTGTTTAAATTTGCCTCTGCTCTCAACTGGAACCATCCTCATTTAACATTTTTATTTCTTTTACCCGCAAGTATAAATCAATCATGTCATCCTCTACTGAATCGCGTCTGAATTTTTGGTATATAATTTTTTTTTGCACTCCATTTCTTTTTCTTTTCCAGATTATAATACTGAAACACTCCACAAGGTGTAAATAAAAACAAACATCGTTTGAGTATTCGTGACAACATGGTATTCAACGTGATAAATTAATCGCAACCCGTGATCAAGGAACAGGGAGGGCTTCAAGGTAAATGCATCCTTAGGGAGGAAGAAGTATCGGATCAACATTCGGACAAATAATTACTCGCGATTTAAAAATGCTAATAATGACTCCCAAGCGTTTTACATTACTCCAACAAAGGAAATGGGTTGATTTAGAAACAGGTTATTTTGAGGAGTGGTCTCTGAAATGTGAAAACAGATTCATGCGTCAGTGTTTAGCTTCCTGTAAACATGGGGCGAAACAACAACAAAGGCCAAAACAAAAACATATTGTATGTTGTTGAAGTGTATCGTAAATCATAAAATAGTCTATGCATGACATCTATTTTATTGGGGGATTACTGGATTTGAGAGTTGAAATACTGCAGGGTCTTGTAAAGTGGTGGGCTGCAAAGCAAAAATAAACCAAAGGTTGAAACCATTTTGTTTTAAACAAGCTACTTATACATGCATCAATGACGACTATACATTCCATTGTGGCTGGGGGGGGGGGGTTTACTAGAGATCAGAATTCTGAGGCGTAACACACGTTCAAATAAATTTTTACAAATTGTAATTGTGAATGGTAAAATGGTGTCTGTAGACCATCATCATTGGGCAGCCATCTTGTTTTTCTCCCATTCAAATCAATGTGATCAAAACGAGGCTGGAAGAAGAAATAGTCTGGTTCCTTTTTGTACAATGAATACTTGGCATATATTACTGTTGTTGATTACAAGGAGTATGACCAAGTTGGTGGAATCAAGACAATGATTTATATGAATTCAAAATTAATTTGATTTTTATTAGTGTGCACTGTGCTGACAAATACTTTAAAAAAAACAAATTATTTTTAACTTGGTTGAACTCAGCTATTTAAATACCACATATTCTCTTTGATCCACATATTCTGGATAACATAGGTTTTTTTTCAACCTGTATCAATTCAGTTAAACAAATTCAAAGGGTTGAACAATAAAAATCATAAATGCGCGCACAATACATTCCTGTATGCATGCTAGTAAAGAAAAATATCAGTTTTTCATTAGTCGAAGGGCGCTAATTTATAACGAGTAACACTGCTTGTTAGTAAGTTATAATAATAATAAAAATTAAAAAAATATAAAAAAAGCAAGCTAATTGGAAAAGGAATGACTTGCAATCATGACCATTAGAATGAGCATTGGATCTGTATTTTCATTCAATGAGGCAATACAAACGGAACATATCTGGTTTAGTGGAGCAACTCATGTACATTTGTTTGACTTGTGCTTCTCGCAACTTTTTGTACACATTTTTGTTTCTACCATCCCTTTTTATCTGTAAAGACTCGGCTGGAAAAAGTACATTTCTATTTACATTAGATCCGTGATATATATTTAACTTTGACAGATAAATTTTCTTTAAAAAAAAAGAAAAGAAAAAAGAAACATAAACCGAAACAAAAAAAGTTCGCTAAGAATGATGACGCTATACTAATCGTTAACCCAGTAGGAAAAACAAACACAGCGACAGCGTGGATTTATTACAAAAACACTCGTGGATTCTTCCAATATCCCGCCAAAGATAAAAAGAAGACAGTTGGGGAAGATTGATATCGTAAAACTTCTGATTACAAATTGAAGGATCGACCAGAAATAGGTTTCTTTCCGAGTTTAACGACGTACTCCAGAATCCTTTTCTCCCCGATACGAGGACTACGGAACACCTTCAGACAAGTCTGTCTTTACAATTCATTTATAACAATTTAGTCAGTACTGCGTGAAGTATCAGTGAAAACTTAAGGCAGGTTATTGATGCGAACCGGGGAGAGAAGATCCCTTATTCATTTACCCTTTGGTGCACAAGGCAGTCGCTAGCAACCACCAAAAATATGAAAAATTTGACTTTTATAAACAGTCGTAACTTATTCAATTGTCTAGAGTGAGTGTTGAGCTTTTGTTTTGTGTGATGTGTTTTTTGCTCTTTTTTTTAAATTAATCTGTGTACCAAACGGTTAAATGTGGTCAAAACAAAAATCTGATTTTTTTTTTTCTACAATTTTTAGGTGGTATGGATAGGAGAGCCAACGGTCAAATAAGGATTTGGATAGTTTTTGTACATGCTAAAAGAATGTTCATCTCCTGAGACGGAAGTTATTGTTAAATCATTTCTCAAAAGCTACAGCACATCATCAAGTGATATTTCAAGGGAAGCTTTCTACCAACATTATCTTCAAACCGTATTAACCGGCTAAAATATTGCCCTGAACACTGGTATAAACTAAATTCCAACAATTTGTGAGCCTCCATGCTATAAAATTGATCAGTAATTTTTTCCATTTGGATGGCAGGTTTAAAGACAGTGTACACTATTGGTAATTGTCAAAGACCAGTCTTCTCACTTGGTGTATCTCAACATATACATAAAATAACAAACCTGTGAAAATTTGAGCTCAACTGGTCGTTGAAGTTGCGAGATAATAAAGAAAGAAAAGACAACCTTGTCACACGAAGTTGTGTGCTTTCAGATGCAAGTTGATTTCGAAACCTCATCTAAATTTGAGGTCTCTAAATCAAATTCGTTGAAAATTACTTCTTTCTCGAAAACTACGTTACTTCAGAGGGAGCCGTTTCTCACAGTGTTTTATACTACCAACCTTTCCCCATTACTCGTAATCAAGAAAGGTTTGATGATAATAATTATTTTGAGTAATTACCAATAGTGTCCACTGCCTTTAAAGCCATTGTACCCTTTCGGTAAACAGTGTTGTCCAAGGCCCACACTTTGTGTACCACAACTTCTATATCAAATAACAAACCTGTGCAAGTTTAGGCTCAATCGGTAATCGGAGTCGGGAGAAAACAACGGAAAAACCCACCCTTGTTTCCGCGCGTTTCTCCGTGTCATGACATGTGTTTAAAATAAATCCGTAATTCTCGTTAACGAGAATTTATATTGTTTTGCTGTTTTCTCAAAAAGTAAAGCATTTCATGGAATAATATTTCAAGAGAAGTCTTTCAACATTGCCTTCTGTAAACACTGTAAGTTATTTGTAAATCTGTGAACTTTTTTTTTTTTTTTCTGAACCGAAAGGGTCCAATGGCTTTAAAGCAGGTTCCCCCAGCCCAATGATGATTTCTTGCTATGTACAGTTTGTTGGATTATGGCACAAGCTTGCTCTATAGTTGGATGGTGGATTGATTAGGTAGGATGTGGTTGGATGTCAAAGAGACATGTGTAGGAGTAAAGGATGACAAGGGGTCATGCTGGGTGGGGAAGGATCATACGGGGTCAACAACCATCATAACTGCTTATGTGAATGGGATTAACAGGGTTTGTATAGGATGAATGAGGGATCGATCAAATGGAATCTGGGTGAGTGGAAAGGGTATGTACTTTCTAGTAGGTATAAATGAGATGAAATGGGTTTGTATAGGATGAATGAGGGATCGATCAAATGGAATCTGGGTGAGTGGAAAGGGTATGTACTTTCTAGTAGGTATAAATGAGATGAAATGGGTTTGTATAGGATGAATGAGGGATCGATCAAATGGAATCTGGATGCGTGGCAAGAATATCCTAGTAGGTATACATGGGATGAAATGGGTTTGTATAAGATGAATGGGATAGATCGAATGGAGTATGGTTGAGTGTCAAGAATATGATTATCCTAGTCGATATAAATGGGTTTGTATAGGATGAATGGGATAGATCAGATGGAATCTGGGTGAGTGGCAAGAATATCCTAATCGATATAAATGGGATGAAATGGGTTTGTATTTTGATGAATGGGATAGATCGAATGGAGTATGGTTGAATGTCAAGAATATCCTAGTAGGTATACATGGGATGAAATGGGTTTGTATAAGATGAATGGGATAAATCGAATGGAGTATGGTTGAGTGTCAAGAATATGATTATCCTAGTCGATATAAATGGGTTTGTATAGGATGAATGGGATAGATCAGATGGAATCTGGGTGAGTGGCAAGAATATCCTAATCGATATAAATGGGATGAAATGGGTTTGTATTTTGATGAATGGGATAGATCGAATGGAGTATGGTTGAGTGTCAAGAATATCCTAGTAGGTATACTTGGGATGAAATGGGTTTGTATAAGATGAATGGGATAGATCGAATGGAGTGTGGTCGAGTGTCCATTAATGTGTACATTATATGGAATATAATTTTTAAACCATCAAAATATTATTGTTAAGGTTTCTCTTCCCAGATGTCATTTCAAATTTGTAACTTAAATTATAGTTTATTAACAGCTGCATCTGTCATATGGGCATGATTCTTGGCCCTAGGAAAATAACAATTCTGTTGGTACATTTAGGTTTTTGGTGACTTTTGTTCAGGCTACTAAGTATACATTTGAAATTTACTTTAAAAAAAAGAAAAAATTACCATAACAGCTTAAAATTTTGCAAAAATAAATCTATTCAAAAGAATGTGGACTTTTAGAGAGAGGGATTAAGAGGGAAAAAAATTCTGAGATTGTGTATTCCAATTATGAATGATTCTTTCAGCAAGGACAAAAGTGCTTAAAATCTAAAAAAATTCTACCAACTTTAGAAATTAAGTGTTCACAAGTTAGTTTTGTTGTATACATGTTTATCTACATTTCAATAGAACCCAAAAATCAAAGGTATAACAGTTTTGATGATTTTTCTTATGGCAAAATAAATAAATCAGAAATCAGATGGAAGTACCTTAACATGAAGATAATCAAGCCTGACTAATGCAAAATTGCACAAACTTCAAAGTGGTTGAGTTGAGTGAACCTTTTCAAAAGATATGTAACATTTGCTTCTTTATTTTCTAAAAATGTTCCAATTATAAAAAGTGATAAAAACCTCATTATTGTACCACCAGATAATGAGCCTGGTCGTTCATGATTGGCATCACTAATTGGGACTGACAATGTGTTGTGTCATTTAACAAAGGGATAAATTGTATTCCTTGTAGAATATCTCTCCCCAGAGACCACAATGAATCACTCAATTATTGTCTCCACATGAGCACCCAATTAGTAGAAGCCTTCAGATAAAACAGACCATGTGCAGGTCGATTCTTCACTGATGGATGACATCGCTGAACACTATATAACCACGGATTGTCTGGTGATTAGTGTTAAGTAAAATGACATTTATTGCTGGATTCTAATAAAAAAGTAAAAGCTTTGTTTAAGATAAACTTAAAAGGCAGTGGACACTATTGGTAATAACTCAAAATAACTATTATTACAAAAACTTTCTTGATTACAAGTAATGGGGAGAGGTTGATAATATAAAACAATGTGAGAAATGGCTCCTTCTGAAGTAGAGTTAACATTTCTGATAGTAAATTGAAGGAAAAACAAGATGAAAAACCTGGCAGACTTTTAGAAAGCTAGCAATGAAATGAAAACCAGCAATAAACAAAATAAATGTAAGAAAAGAAAAAAATCCAGTCCAGTAAAAACTGTTTCATCTCAAACTGAAGCCAAACATAAAAGAAAAAAAACTTTATCTATTTCAACAACTAGGATTTATTCTGGTAACAAAGGCTCAAAAGAATACTTCTGAAGGTATAAAGGAATATGAAATAATTTCAAGTGTTGACGACAAAGAAGTTTTATAAATCTAATGGTGAATTTAATGATCAGATTGGAAAACATAAAACAAATGTTTCAGTGGGTTACAGTTCCTAATAACAAGTTCCCTTGTTGATTGCGTTTTCCTCCCACATCTAAAAATTTACCATTTCTCCAAACATCTTCAGGGATTACAGAGCAAGGCACTTTTGGGAGTTCCTTGGTGTCATTAAAGGGAAGGTACATGTTTGGGAATTGTCAAGGACCAGCCTTCTCACTTGGTGTATCCCATCATAAGCATAAAATAACAAGCCTGTGAAAATTTGGGCTTAATCGGTCATCGAAGTTGCGAGAAAATGATGAAAGAAAACACACCCTTGTTTGACGAATTTGTGTGCTTTCAGATAGGAATAAAAGACTTACTATTTTAGTTAGAAATTACCTCTTTCTCAAAAACTACATTACTCCAGAGGGAGCCGTTTCTCACAATGTTTTATACTATCAACAGCTCTCCAATGCTCGTTACCAAGTAAGTTTTTAAGTTAATATTTGTTTTGAGTAACTACCAAATGTGTACCTTCCCTTTAAGGATATTTTAATGAGTGCATGGAGAGAAACTCTGAAAGTAACTGACATAAGCTCTGAAACAAACTCTGTATTTTAATTGCAGCAATGACAATACAGATGTTACAAACAGAGAAAAAACCTTGACATAACCATGGAGCAATTTGCTCCATGACATAACCTACTTCTGTTTCTGTTTTTGTTGTATCCCATTAAACACGACCTAATTAGATGGAATTTTTACTGGTTGGTTATGGAGGTATGTTGTGGACGAATGGTCTTGTGCAACAGATTCAAGTTTGGTGTTTACACTGATCAGCAGAGTATGGTTTCGAGTAGCGCCATGACATCACAGTGACCAGAAGAAGGAGGTAGCAAAAGACTAAAAGGGTGTATGCAATTAATGCGCAAAATAAAACGTGTTTCAAGAAACTGAATGTGAAAGTTTGAGGAGCTTTTATAAGCTTTTAAAGGAAGGTTAAATTTTGCAACAAAACAAACAGGAATAGAAAGTGACTCTTTCTGAAATTGCTGTCAGAAACCTTGCTTGGTCGTGGCCTTCGGCCAGGTCTTCATCACACAGCCTTCGGCTCGGTCCTTTATCACACGGCCACGACCCTGAAGGTTTTAAATGGCCATTTAAGAACTCATCGCCTACTCTTTTATTCCCTTTGTGAATGCAGGAGATGCCCAATGATAAAGTGCTGAAAAGAACCGATTATCATTCACTGACAACTAGAGGATAGTGGATGAATCTACTCCTCTAAAACGGGACAGTGTATTGTACTTTTAAAGGGATTGTTTATGTTTGGTAGTTAAAACCCATTGTTTGTTTCGATCTAATAGTTGTCCATAAAACTAACATGTGCAATTTTCATACCAAATGATGGTAGTGCTATTGAGATATTGCCGTAATGTCCGTGCAGGAAGAAGAATCTGCTATTAGGAATGCATTATCTGAGAAGCGTTACTGCAGCACTCTTCTCAGATTCAACTTGGGAGGGGGGGGGGGGGGTGGGTGAAAGGTGATATATATTTCCATAACTGCAGTTCTTCGAAGTGAAAAGTTTCTCGCAATGCACTATAATACCCAAAGCTGCTGCACTTCTTTCCAGGTTGCCACATGGTAGGGTCCAGGTATCATGTTTAACAACTCCACCCAAATCCTGTTCAGGAAGTTGTCTGTTTTTGTAGAATGGTCTAAATAACAAGATGCTTATCATTTGTACTGTTTCACGGCTCAAACGTTTGGATGTAGAGTTACAATAAAAGTGAAGCAACGACACCATAAAGCCAATAAGCCATTTCCAATTAAGATCTGTACAATGACTTGCATAGTCACAAGTTATCACTTCACTTTCATTTGAATTCCTCAGACTGTAGCGACAGTTGATTATGTCAAATGGTTTGGGGCAAGCTTTTGTATAGCAACCTCCGGATGAGCAGACCCATGGTACCATCGTGCCATACACATTTAATCAAAATTGTGTATGGGTGTTCAGTAATTCTAAGGTAACTGTGCAAAACGGTTACCATTCATTTTCAACGTCACTACCAAATTGTCATTTAATATTGTAGTTTGTCCATCTTTGTCCAATCTGTCTGTCCGTTGAATTTGTTCTTGTTTTATTTGTCCTTGTAAGGCACTTCACTACAAGCCTCAGCTTCTAGAAGACGTCTACTTATTTTGTCTGCTATCTTCAACACTTACTACAGTTACTACACTTACTACTTGTTTACATCAAATTCCCACATTTGCATTGTTCAAGTTTTTCTTCTTCAAGAAAGTCTGGAAATAAATGTGAGTTTGAATTGACTCATTCCTGTACAGAGTACAGCCTACTTTCAAAGCTATAATACAGTAACACAGTATCGAGAGTGACTGACTCTGTCCCGACAGAACTAAAAGAGAGGATATCCTGTAAAACCAAACCTTAAAGTACAAAGTATCTGTGTGGTTTGACAAAGAATAAAACCTGAAACAGGAAACTTGGTAGATTGTCAACATGTATGGAGCCATGCCTCTCTATTTGGGCACATCTTTTCAATTAAAGGGTTTTGATACCTTTTGTAGATAAAGTTTTTGGCCATGACACGAATCCTACTCAACGAAATATAAATGTATGTAATATAATTTATCTGTATAAGTTTCAGCTTCATTAGTCGTCAAGTTTTTGAGAGAAAAAAGAGGTTAAAATCACAGAGCAATGTTTTAAGGACAGTTGCCTAAATACGTTGTATCATGCTAAAATAATTTTTGTCTCCGGAGACAAACAAATATTGTAGTGACATTGTTTTTACTCATTTCTCAAAAACTACAGCACCTCGGCAAGTATTATGTTTTAAGGGAAGCCTTCTACTATCATTATCTTCAAACCACGTAAGTTTAATGTAAATCTGTGGATACGGTGTTTTGTGTCAAACAAAAAGTACCTAAACCCTTTAAGCAGTTTTTATCTTAAACATACCCTGTGGGAAAAATGATAATCCAGCCAATATTTACAAATCTATTTGAAATGTTGCAATAGAAAGTCTAATTTTCCATACGGAAGTTCCCCTTTTTTCAAGCAGACTTCACTTTGAGTTCAATATGTATTGAATGTGACACACATTATTAGCAACCACAAAAGCTTGCTTGCCAAACCACTTTGGCCAACCGGTCTTAAACATCTCCAGCTTCAGCTACAATAATTTCTGCTAAAGCAGCTCTAATGAAACTGGGCCCAGAGAATTCAGACAGGGTATCTAACAATACAGTCTCATCTGAACCCTGGAAATATTAAATTAAAAAACAGTTGTGAGATTTCAATGTCACTTTCAATTGTGCACAATGAATTCAATCCAGCATTAATGTTTAGAGCTAGACACTATGCTTAAAGGTACAATAATGGGTGGATTGCAGGCTATTACAAATATTTACAAATATTATTTTTAAACAAATGATCATTATCCCCAAAACACTGTGAACCAGTTCCTCATTTTAAAAACATTACTTGAAGTTAAATTTCAATTCTCATCCTAGTTTGATACACTAAGTGAGGATACTGGTTGTTGAGAATTACAAAACGTGTTCAATGCCTTTAACAAGGAATCATCGGTAAATTTCTGCAAGCATTCAATAATTTTTATTTAGAAACCCTCACTTGCTCAAGGCTGGCATGACGAAACAGAGAAATTACAACAGCTGAATAGCTCTTAGACGTGCATCTCAAATTTACACTGAATATATATACATATGAAATTGCCTGTGACAACTTTGAAGTTATCAACTTCAAGTACAAAGCTATCACTGCAGTCCTTGAAACAACCCTCATCGTGACCCGCTCGAATTAATGAAATCTAAGAGAAATTTTCACACACATCGTCATGCAGTTTTGTAATAAACGAGCGGGGTAAACCTACAGACTCCGGGACGAAGGTTAAATTGATCCAATTCAACGGGAATAATGCAGTGGAAAAAGAAAAAAAGGGAATAGAAGGCACACTTCAGGAAGTTGAGCGAGTTTATTTTTTCGTCTTTGGATTGGCATTGATAAGAATCTTAGCAACCGGGGCCCTGCAGCGTCCGTTTCTTTAATAAGCACGGTATATGCAGGGTTGCATGTTGATCAGCCCAAATGGTTGCCTAAGTTACAGCAAAGAGGAAGGCAGAGGGAGCACCGAACCAACAGCAAATCCCGCTGCAGAACTCTTGATTAAATCGCAGCCAATATGGGGGACAATGAAATAAAGCTTGATTTGGTGTGAATTTCAGCAGTCCAAATGTTGAACTTGAGGTTTGAGTTTGAGGAAGGGGAGTGATTCGTTCTGTAACAACAAAGTACAGAATTTTTATTAATCGGCTAAAAACTGATCAGTATATTGCGCCACAGCACCTTGCGCCACAGCACCTTGTTGTAAACGATTACATGGTGCTATGTAAAGGATTAGGTCTCATATGTCAAAAACAAAGCTCCACGTGCAACACCTTGCAGATCAAAATCCTTGACAAAACATAGACTGTACATCTCATTGTGTTCATTGTTTAAAGGGAAGGTACACGTTTGGTTATTACTCAAAACAAATATTAACTTTTTAACTGACTTGGTAACAAGCATTGGAGAGCTGTTGGTAGTATAAAACATTGTGGGAAACGACTCCCTCTGAAGTAATGTAGTTTAAGAGAAAGAGGGAATTTCTCACTAAAATAATAAAAGACTTCTAGCTAGAAGTCTTTTATTCCTTTCTGAAGCACACAAATTCGCCCAACAAGGGTGTTTTTTCTGTCATCATTTTCTCACAACTTTGATGACCGATTGAGCCCAAATTTTCACAGGCCTGTTATTTTATGCATTCAATGGGATACATCAAGTGGGAAGACTAGTCTTTGACAATTACCAAACGTGTACCTTCCCTTTAAAACAGAGTCACCAAATTTAATGCAATCCTGACAAACTGAACATTGCAAATATGACAAAATGACAACAAGCTACAGTGCAAATCTGACATACTGACGAATAAGCTACAGTATGAATTGTATTTGAGGTGTATTTAAAACTCTTTTGCTGACTCTTTCATGTACCATTATGGCTGTAGTTTTCTCCGTTTCGTACTCTAGTACACGTACAAGTACGATACATATATTTTGCAGTTTTCTGTGATATGCTAGCCTTTTTTAACTAAGTTTCTTTAATTCTCTTAAGAAGTTTTATTGTTGTAAAGCGCCTTGGGGTTGGGTCAGCATGAGGCACTCAATAAATCTAATTATTATTTTCTAAAGCTTATTCATCGATTTGTCAGATTTGTAACTAGCTTCTTTCTTCATGATTTTCACAAAGAGCAACAAACTTTTAAATGACATTTATTGATGTATACAGAGAGAGGAGCCTATATCTCATTTTATGTTTTTCACAACCCTAAAGATGCATGATAGCAACAGAAGAGCGGAAATGTAGGCTAAATCATTTTGGGGTTTCATGAAGAGCCACTCATGTCAGTGTAGGCGTGATTACGTAACAGACATATCCATTTTCGATATGAAAACATGTTATTCAGATGGGTGTTAGAAATAGGTTATCTCACTTTTGAGGTTTCGCAAAGACCTTTGACTAACTACTATGCCAATTAGCCAAATAGGTCGCTCATTGGAAAGGTCAAACTTTCACAGAATCATAATTATGAGAAGTCTTTAACCACAAACCAAGGTTTGCAGTTCTATTTCTAAGCACCGTGTAAAATCTAAATCCCAATCATGCCTTTTAACATAAATTATGTGGCTCTTCATGAAAATGGTGATGATTTGTCGGTTCGTCAAATTTGCAATTAACTGGGTTGGGTGGTGTGTTTATTGAAAAACTAGACGCTGGAAATGAACTTCCCCCTTCAAAAGAAATAACCAATGATGTGTTCATCCCTTAGGCCTAAAGGTATTACTTTATACAGGGATAGTAGAGCTGACAAAACAGTCGCAGACAGTGTTCATGTTTTGTGTGTTAAACCATGGAGGAAGAAAATCTTCCTCTATGGTTCAACCACATAGGTCTACTTGAAATAGCGAGTCTGTGAAAATCTGGGCCCAATTTCATAGAGCTGCTTAACATTTTGCTTAAGCAAAAAATGCATTGCTTAGTAAAATCAGATTACCAGCCAAGACTCCACTCAATTGTTATGCTAAGTAAACAACAGCTAAATACTAGTCATAAGCAATGTATATGGCATGAAATTTTTGCCAGTAACATGTGTAAAATAAGCGAGATATTTTCGTGCTTAAACAAATTTTTTGCTTAAGCAGCTCTATGAAATTGGCCCCTGGGCTTGCATGAGTCAGGAGAACAAAACCATACAATTCTCAGCAGATAAACACATCGTTTTTAATATTTGTTGTAACAACCAAAATCAGCTTAATTGCAATTTTTTTTGGAAGGTTTCAGATAAAGTTTTCTCAAAAACGACGCTCATATTAGAGGAAACTATTTCAAAGAAAACAAAATGGCTCTAGCATAAATTTAATTTTTTTCCTCCGTCCGCTTCCTATGCATGGTGGTCTTACATTGCTTTTCAGAGACCTACGTGCAATCAAATCATTTAAAGATACAGGATTGGTAGAAATTATGAAAAAGCCACGAACAAATTTACATTTTGTGTGATCAGTCCTACACATGAAATAACAAACCTGTAAAATGTTGCCGTAATTTGTTGTGGAACAGTGAGTCAGGAGAACAAATGTGAGAAAAAAAATTAAGCATGTAAACACATTGTCCTTAATTTAAGTTGTAAACAACCGAAATCTGATAGTTTTTTTTGTGGTTTTATTTCTTTCTTTATTTCAGAGGGGAAACAAACTCACAGAATTTTTTTAGTATGACTTTCATAATCAGTAAGCTTTCAGACTAAACTAAATTATATAATTTTCATCCTGACCAGCAGCCGATATCACAAAACTTTACCCAACTGCGCAAGTTTATGGTGCTAGTTATGCCATAAACGTTGGGCAAGTGGACTACACAGTTGCGTAAAGTTTTGTGAAATCGGCTGCAGTCCTGCAACACCTTTAATAGGGTAAGCCTACTGACTAAATTTCACTGGGCTATCATCATGATCATATTGTTTGCAAGAGACAAAGTGTCAATCAAACCCAGAGACTGTCACATGATCATGTTCTCAATGTGTCCCAGGTTCTAAATGTGTCCTAATTGAATTTCCATGGGATGAGTTGTCAACCATCCAGCAACCAACCCATCTCTCTTGTAATTCAATTCCCCCTCCCCTCCTGTGTTTCTGATACATAACTCTTAGGTAATTATAGCCTTACACAAGCATTATGCATGTCAGTTACTAATGCAAACTGAAAGACACACGAGTAGCCAACTTCACTGCTAGCTAACACAGCGAAAATGTTTATGTATGTCAGTTACTAATGCAAACTTAAAGACACACGAGTAGCCAACTTCACTGCTAGCTAACACAGCGAAACATTTTGTTGACCGTGTGAGCACAACAATAGCTAACTTCGCTGCTTTAATAATACTGCGCTGCTAACTCCGCTGCTAACAAGTGAACATGCCGAACTATTCCTAGTGCCCAAAACACCTACAGGCAAAACAAAACAAAAGAAGGGGGTCTGCTTGTATACAAATACATGCGTATAAACACTAGAATACAATGTACTTTTACAGGGGGCGGGGGAGGGTAGCAAAGACTCTATATATTAGGATGGAACAATTGGGATGTCAGTTTGGATATTAAGGCATTCACTTCAAATCAAATGTACTCTGTCTGAGAGATGTTACCCCAGGTGGTCTTCAGACATCTGTTCTTCTACATTGCCTTGATTTTATCAAATACTACGTACTCCCTAATGAAATATTTAAAGGTACACTGTACCTCTTGATCATTTGATAAATAATCAGTCCATGTTGTCACAAAGATGCTATTTTCTCAACAAGTAGACATTGCATTTCAGCTAAAACTTTCATAGGTGACTTTTATTATATCTTTCTTGATGGTTTTGCTTCGATTTGGGGTTGAACAAAGAAACATTGATGAGAGCAGGATTTGAACCAACAACCTCCGATTTAATGTGCCGGTGCTCTACCAACTGAGCTATCTAGCCCCATGTTGCCGGTCTCCCTATTTTGTCATTACCTTTGTTCATAACCAGGGATTTCACCCATGGGATACAACCTGGGAAGCAGCAGCCACATCAGCCAGGGGATCAGCTTAAGGGGATGCAACTTTTAATATCTGATATCAAATAATAAACCACAGGGGCAACTGCCTGAACAAAGTTGAAATTATATAGGGTTTTAACAATAAAAAATATTAAAAAAACAATCTATGACTCTTTAACAGGTATGATAATTTGTACTTGGGAAAAACAAAGGAACATTTTAAATCAAGTACAAGGGCTGAACTATGTATCTGAATGGTGTAGGCTTCCTTAGACTTTTTAGGCTTTTTAATCACTATTTAAAGGTTATTCAAAGCTAGAGCCAAATAATCGGAAATCAGACTAAAGTAGGAAGAGTATCATGCCTGCTTTAATTTCATTTTAAGTGTACAATCCCTTCAGCAGTAATTTTCTTTGAGCACATCTGTCTATGATAAAGCCAAGAGCGCGCTCCATTTCCCACTGAACTGACCCTCTGTTATTAAATCATCATCAATTCATCTGCCTGGCTTCAATCCCCACCAAACTCTTACAAGAAGAAGACAATTATTAACAAAAGCCATTAAGATTGCCTGGCTCCTGAAGAATTCACCATTAAAACAAGTTTAAGCCTTGGCTATTGCATTCCTTACCCTAAAAATGTAATAATGTTCAAACTCGTGCATGCACTATCGTTGCCGATTGTACTTTGAAGAGTTTCCAAGCTGGTTGTCAGTAGGAAGTGGCCAGGTGCGTGAAGCAATTACAAGGGGCACACCAAAGGCAAACACCAGGGGTACAGAGGCAATGACCAGGGGCACAGAGGAAATGACCAGGGGCACCAAGGTAATGATTAGGGTCATCGAGGCAATTACCTACATGTTGTATGTACAAAGAATTCCTGATTTTTACTTTGCAGGACCTGGGGTGGATTTCACAAAGGTAGTCCTAACTTAGGACTAGTCCTAGGCAATGCTAAGAGATAGGACTGGTCCTAAGTTAGGACCAGTAACTCATCCTAACTTAGGACTGGTCCTATCTCTTAGCATTGCCTAGGACTAGTCCTAAGTTAGGACTACCTTTGTGAAATCCACCCCTGGACCATATCAAATTGTTTTATACAGTCTAAGACATAATGAAATGACTTCTTGAGTGGCGAGTGGTTGGTCACTGGCAAAAAAAAATCCCTTCATGTGTAGGCCTACTTTAAAAAACATTTCTAAATTCCCAACTTAAGTTTGTATCAAAACCACAGCAGCATGTAATTTCCATCAGTGTTACCTTACACCTACTTAAAAAAAGCATTAAAATGTCACATTTTGACAACTAAATTACATATGTGTCAAGGTTTCCAGCCTACATCTGAGCACTCAGGGGAACCAACTTTGTGTTTTACAATTAACTTTACTTCCTGACTCTTTCCTTCCAATCTGCCAATCTGAATTTTATCACAGGTTCTAGTCAACGTCAAAAAACACTGGCGACACTTTCATGTGTGGTTGAAACCTAGCAACCATGGGAGGATGAGAGAGGGAGCATGAACCTTTGCTTCATCAGAGAGCAAATTTATGTAGAGCAAGCCGGTGGAACGACTTGGAATGTTCTCTGCTTCTTCTACTAAACAGCGACTTAAAGGTGTACCCATACTGCTTTCAGTTCATTTTGTACACAGTTGTATCAGCATCAGGGCTCAAATTTGACACTTGACTACTGACCCGAGGCCAGTAGTTTTAGTGTTGTGCCAGTAAACTCATGTGTCTTTGCTTACAAGCAACTTATGTCTTTGCTTGTTTGCCTTTTTAAATTGTTTAGTGATTTGTATTATCTTCTGTGCTTTTTGATATGCCCCCTCTTGCCTTTATGTATTTTTAGGGTTTTAGGAGACATACGCCTTTTGGTGACAGTTATTTTTTTAACTTTTATGCTCTCCTGGGCACCCCACTGTTGTTTTACTTTGTTTTCTTAAATATTTTTAATGTATGTATATGTGCTTGTAAATGTGATTGCCCGAATAAATATTATTATTATTATAAACTCATGACCAGATAGGTCCAGTAATCTTGTGTTTTCCATTGAATAAGAGAACCTCACTGTGGTGTCTTAAACAAATGTTGACTTTGAGTCTGAAAAATACCTTCTCTAGTCTATTGAGTAATGAAGTATGTATGCCGATAAAGACAAAAGAGATAACTCTTCTCTCATAACATAATGTCTTAGTGCTTGTTCAAATAAAAACGGTATGCATATTAAACTGTTTTGGTATTGTAAGAACACAGGGCCAGTAAACATTTTGAGCAACAAGCTCATTGATCTTGTTGACTTTCCTCTCAAATTCGAGCCCTGACCATACACAATCTGTGCATTTGAATAGAACATGTATCAATATTGACTGCTTCCAGTGCTTTGGTCTAAACTATGACTCCCAAGATGATCCCCCAGTGCGTTCTATTTTCCCCCGGAGGCGAAGCTGAGAGAAATTAGAACTTTACGGGATCACTGAGGGAGAAGTAGCTTTTAATGAGTAAAGGCAGTTGATGATATTTGTTTTATAACACCCCCTGCCTTTACGTCTAGGTACCAAGAAGCTGTCATTGCTATGCGGGTAACGGTACATTACAAAATAAGGAGAGCAAACATAGGGCTAGAAAGCTCAGTTGGTAGAGCGCTGGCTCTCTAATCTGGAGGTCGATGGTTCAAACTCCCCTTGAGTCAATTTTTCTTTCTTCAACCAAATGTTAAAAAACTGTTTCTACTTAAAAATAAATCATTACTTCAACAAGATTAAGGGATGAAGTCTCCTATTCAATTTCAACCCAGCTTTAAACCATCAAGAAGAAAGGGGTCCTCCTATAACAAGGTGAAAGTACCTTTCTATTAGGAATTTGAAAAGGGAACCATGGCAATTGCTGTAGATGCAATAGATTACATTGGGGCCGGTTGAAGTACCCAGAGGCATGCATCTGCTCAAATGGAGACCTACACATGGTGAACATATGCAGGTCATGAATTCTAAGGAGACCTGCCTCTTCTGCGTCATGATCTATTCACTATAAAAATGAGCAGGATACCAGACATGTAGATTGCCAAGTGACATTTTTTACCTGGTAACCTCATACAAATATTGTTGTGCTTTTCAGCTAATATGTATGCTTAAAGGTTTTGGGTACTTTTTCAAAATGTCCATAGATTTACATTAAACTTACAGGGTTTGAAGATAGTGATAGTATCAAATATTACTTTAGGTGCTGTAGTTTTTGAGAAATGAGTAAAAAAAATGTAATGAAAATACGCTTGTAAGTGATTAAAATAAGTTTCGTCTCATGAGACGAAAATTATTTTCATGAAATTGTTTTACTCATTTCCCCAAAACTACAGCACCTCAGCACGTAACATTTTCAGGGAAGCTTTCTACTATCATTATCTTCGAACTGTGTAAGTTTAGTGTAAATCTGTCGACATTGTGTTTTTTGTCCTACAAAAGTTACATAGACCCTTTAAGCAGCTCAAAAACCACAACTAGTAACTGAACACAAAACAATTTTGCTTAAAACAATTTTGACTGGTAACCTGTTTGTCACTAAGCAATACTTTTCTGTGCTTGGCACATTTTTGTGCTAACACGCTTTAAGAAATTAGGCCAATGTCTTTTCATTGTGCTCCCTTAAACTATTCGCATCAACTATAAGATTTTCTCACAGATGAACCCTTAGTCAAGCAAATAAAAATGTTCTGACGACTCTTAGATGACACTCCAAGTATAGTAACTGAATGAGTACATACTGAACACATTTCATTGGTTCACACCATCTCAGACTGTTATCAATAAACCCAACATTGTCTCGAACCAAAGACCCGGACCCAAACAAAGAAACAACCCCGAACTACCACATACTTAGGCCTTCACAGAGAGCCATTTCTAAATATCCATATTTTCTGTTGATTCCACAGGTGGAAATCCCATTATTGTTTGACGAGATGTAATAATCGCAGACGAAAATCATTTCCCTGATCAAAAGGTCATGGCAACAGAGTTTTGGGATACACAGGAACAAACAAATTAAATAATTGCCAGCCTGGGCTAGTTTGCAGAGTTGGTTTGTACTAGTGATTGGGTAACTTTGCCGCCACTCAAAATCACAAGTCATGTTCATTTATACATCTGTTCAAGCTGCCTCTAAGACGTTGGCCTATTTTTTTTATATTATTAATTTCCTACTTCACTTAAAGAACAAGGCAGGGATGTGATGCAAAGCAAACAGGTACCTCAACTCCTTCATACCATACTCTGTCAATCTACTCAACCTCAGTGTTTAACTACTTTGTTTACTTTCTGCTTAGCTGTTGTTTTCAGTTTGATTCCAATGTGGTTTATTATGTAGTTTTCTGATTAATTAATATTATGTATTTCCAGTAGTTTATTTTTTATTGTGCCTTATTAATTTTGTCTGTATTGCATGTATTCAAAATGAATTTTCTCCATGGTAGGACCAATAAAAATTGAATTGAATGGGAGACTTTGGAACGCTAGGTGGCAGCAGACTTACCAGGTAACCTTATGTTGCTTACGTAGTTCTGAGCTGTGCGCACATGACCGAGAACAATGGATTTTACCTGGTAAGTCTGCTGCCATCAAGAGTCCCAAAAGTCTCCCATTGAATCAAATTGAAAGCTTACGAGCTTCAAAGCCTCCTTATACACACTGCTCTTGAATGCAAAGGTCGTGGGTTTGAATCCTACCCGAGTAATACGCCTGTGATTTGTTCGCAAAACTCGGGAAAGCACCGAGTATACAGTGCTTACACACATCGGGTGTAAGGGTAAAACAAAAATTAATAAAGTCATGGAGGGTTACGATGGATCCCCTGCCATTTTTAATGTGTCTGGAATTTAGCAGTGAGATCTTTGGGTACCAGTTCTACCATGACTGTGTAGTTGTAGCTTCGCAATACCAAATTGGCCACGACAGATACACAGATATGTAATTATATTAGAATGGCACCAGGAGGTTTTGACAGCATAGGACCACACAGCACTGCTCAATCTTACATCAACAGGCCTCAGGTGGTGCATAGTTTGCCAATCTTGTAACGCACATGATTGGTGATAACCTGATGACAGTTACCAGAGAGTATGTTATCAGCAAGATGTACAGTATCTGAAACTTTCCGTGAGGCAGGGGAGGAGAATAAAACACTTTGTGCCCCTCAATGTAGCATCTTGTCCTCTGTGCATGAATAATACATGTAAACTGTGGGTCTATACAGCTTGGCTCTGCTTACCATATTCAGCAAAGAATCGGTGCTTACGGAAGCAGAGAATTTCGTGCTCACGTCAAGTGTATTTCCCAGGATAGCAGGAAATTTTTGCTTGCAAGTGCACGTGCGAAGTCCACGTTACTAGGCATTCTTTGCTTACACAGCTAGCGCAGACCATATAAGGATGTTGACATGGGTGTCATCCACTAGAAGCCTGGCTGGTATCTTCCCAACTTTTACGAAGCAATTATGGTCAAGTGCTCCAAGGCACAAGGGTAATGACCGGGTATCGAACCCACACTCTGCTGCTGACAACACCGCTTGGGTCTGAAGAACTAGACTGCTCGGCCACGACATGCTTGGCACTTTTTACAATCTTTTTTTCTTTATTCATTTTAAAAATCTATTAGGACAAGATGTGAGCCTCAAATCCAGTGGTCAAATTTTATTTGATCACGAGTGACATATAATTTGTGAACTAACAGAAATTGAAAGCAAAACTTGTGGCCATAAAAGTGCACCTGGGGCCTCATTAAAACGGGGGTTCTTATCATGAAATGTAGTATCACTTCTGTTTTCCAATTCAGATAAGGTTTCGTAAACACACGCCTTGGTTCATTTCATGGGAAAACTACAGCTACATACATAAAGTATTCAATTACATGGAAAAAGAAGATCTATACAATAAAAGTCACTGTCATGTAACTGAAAGATTTGAGTTTAAAACAGTGTCTGGTTGTTGAGAAAACAGCAAAAAACTGTTGCAGTATTTTCACAAGAACATCAAGCCATCCTTGTTTAGCGTGGTGGCAACAGGTACCAACACCCACATCTCGAGCAGCGGCATTCACAAACAGACACCAATCCTCAGAAATCTGAGATTCAAATGTTTTTCTAAATATATTATTTTAGCAGAACGCTTACTACATGCCATTACCAACTTTATAACAAGGAAGCTTTCAGATAGAAATAACAAACATTTGATTTTGGGTCGATCATTTCAAACAAGGTTTGAGCCAGGATTTGGTAAAAGGTTGTCATAATGTCGTGAAAATAAAGAAATGAAAATTGTCCCAATTGTTTGCTTACAATACAGTAACATTGTCATGTATTGAAACGGCAGATGAACAGGGTGTCAAAGTTTTTAAAAAGGTGTCAAAAGGACACCCAGACACCCCTTTGGCTAACACTACAAAAGTATGACACTACCCTCCTGACCTTTAAACCATGATTAAATGTAAATAAACTATGTATCTGATCAGTAAGAATACAGATGTTAACAGTTATTTAGGAATATTTAAAAATTCAAAAAGTGCCCTCACTGTGGTAAAAAAGCGCCCCCTCACTGTGGTAAAAAAGCGCCCCCTCACTGGGGTCAAAAAGCGCCCCCTCACTGGGGTCAAAAAGCGCCCCCTCACTGGGGTCAAAAAGCGCCCCCTCACTGGGGTCAAAAAGCGCCCCCTCACTGGGGTCAAAAAGCGCCCCCTCACTGGGGTCAAAAAGCGCCCCCTCACTGGGGTCAAAAAATGCCCTCACTGAGGTCAAAGGAGGCAAATGATTGGGCGATAGCTGTTTGTTGTGCGTGAAAACGCGCGCATCAGTGTAGCGTTTCGCGATATATGCAAGAGGTCTATACAATTTACTAGACTTGATTCAAGTCTTAGATCGCAGTTATTCTTCTGCATCTCCGCCACAAACACGCCCCCACATATTAGCTATCACGCGCCCTAACTCGCAATCTAATCTTTGATCGAAGGCTAAATGACGAAGGTTGATCACAAGAGGGCGCTGTTTTTAGCGGCTTTCAGGACGACTAAAATACAATGGTCAAAGACTTGGAACCAAGTCTATACATTGACTGTATGATGAGATTACGTGTCCCTCATGTTATGATCTGGAAATCATTTCGACATGGATTTCTGCAGGGTATGCCAAAATGAGGATAGAATTGATGTTGGTGATTGCATGGTTTTATTGAAAACTACAGGACGGGAATGAAATAAATACTTTCTAATTTATCGTTGTAAAAGTTAATACGGCGTGTCTAGCATCAACAGATGTGTAGTCCATCAAGCATACCGTGGGCTCGGACCATACTGACTGTTGGTTTTAGATTACAACCTTTCTTTCGTCTCCTGCCTCCTCCCCTACATTTCATTAAACCATTGATGAAATAGGCCTACTTTTTTTTCCTACAGTGGGGTATAATTTTATTACATTGGAAATAAAGGACTGGCATGAAAAAATGGAGTTCCGCTTTTACCGAATGACAAAGTGATTTGTCATGTGGTGATTTCTTTGCTTTTTTTTCTGGAGGAGGAATTTTATGTGGTGATTTATGGCAAAACATGGCCATGCCACACACTTCCTGCCAAAACTCAAAATCAAGTTTATTTGTTCATCAAATAGATTTATATTTTTAAGACGACTCAAATGGTTTTACTGTCTGTAGCTGGTGAGGGTTTCTTTAGAAGGTCTGAGACTAACACTATCACATCACACTGACACCATGTCTGAAATTTCAGATTTCTTCAATTTCATTTAATACCATTGCACTTTTTCCGAGAACAGCACCAAGAAGTTAATGCACAATGGTAAATTACTAGAAAAGGAAATGCATCGTTACCATACAAATAAGGCTCAAATATTTTGAACATTTTACTCAACGTTACTGGGCGTTCTTCACTTACACAGCTAGTGCTGAAGTTTTGCGCTTACACTGCAAGCAGAGAATGGTGATCGTAAGCGCAGAATTCAGCGGTAAGCAGAGCTTGAAATTGTGCCCAGCTGTGCAAGCGCAATATAGAATCTATAGATTGGGGCTTCTTTCGGTGGAGATAAGACTCTCATACCAGAGCCCAATTTCATAGAGCTGCTAAGCACAAAAATTTGCTTAGCATGAAATTTTTGCCTTGATAAAAACAGGATTACCAACCAAATTTCCACGTGTTTTTAAGGATAAGCAAACAATAGCTGAATACCAGTAATAAGCAATATGCAACAAATGGATATTTGGTTGGTAATCCTGTTTTTATCAAGGAAGAAATTTGTTGTGCTTAGCGGCTCTATGACATTGGGCCCTGGTCAATATTAGCAGCGACACTCAATGGCACTGATTAATCACTATACAATACAAATATAATGACAGGAAAGTACGCCGTAGATTAATTAACTGTTGTGTGCATAGCATAGAGGAAGGATTCTGATGCATCTAAGAGTACATAGGAGGACCCTCCATGGTAGGAGCATGGAGGAAGACAATCTCCGTGGTAGGAGTGTCCTAACATCTTTCTACAGTTAGGTACGTCTCATTCCTCTGGGTCTGATTTCACCAGACAGTATAGCATAATGAACATGTTGGAAACATGTGAATAAAACTTAAAGGGACACGTCGCTTTGGATCGGGAGTTGGTCTATGTATAGAGGTCTATGAAAGGCATTTTAAATCATTTGTGATGAAATGCATTATAGGGTTAGAAAGAAGTTTAAAAAGTAGAATATAATAACCCACACAATTAATGTGCCTCGAAATTGCACAGTTTTCCTGTCATGAACTAACACGACATTCTAATTTACGGAATGGCTGACCTTGTTCGTTTGTAAATTAAAAGGAAACCTCGCAATTTCAAGGTAATACTTGTTAATGTGTGAATCGTTGTCTACTTTTAAACATCTTTCTTACCACATGCATTTTATAACAAATAGCTTTTCATAGACCAACTTGCCCAATACAATCCAAGGCAACATGTCCCTTTAACATCATAATGGCAGACCCATGGGTGTGGACGAGCCCCCCAAGCCCCCCCCCCCCCTGCCCACATTAATCCATCCCTGTTTACATGACAGCACATTGGATTAGCGAGAAGCCAATCCCTTCCGGCAAATGACTCTCAACCTCAGCAATGTGAACTCTTTGGACCCTCCCCTACATCAGCATTTCTTTGTGTGTATTGCAGGCAGATATTGAGGCTGTTTTCTACAAGCCTCGGCTTACTATAACAACCCCTCTTGCACTCCTCTATTGTACATAGTTATTTCCTAGTTACTTATTTATTAATTGCTTCGACAATATATCAATTATGTATACTTACTTGGGCTTGTGATTTTGCTACCTTTCTATGTACTGTTAAATTCTCATATTATTAAACTATTTCCCAAGCAAAGAAGAGTGTGGAATTTATGTCATATTGAATTGAATTGAACCAGGCATGATTTTGGGTCCTTTGGAAAAAAGTAGGAATATTTTATTGAGTACAAGAGCTGACCTATGTTCACATGGTGTAGGCTCTAATATACATTTCAGGCTATTTAATCACAAACAAGTTGGGAAAATTTTGTTCCTATTGAACTAAAAATTCCTAAATAGACTGAGCATATCAAAAACGAGAAACCAATTCGAGTGAAGAATATATTTTTTTCAATGAAATCCAGTCTTCTTTTAAAATTCTATTTAGGTTAATAACAGGGGAAACTGGCCCAGTAAATTATAATTGATTTAGTCCCGACATTTAAATGAACGCGACACATGAAGATGTCAACTTCATGTGTAACATTTAATTGATTTGGTCCCGACATTTAAATGAACGCGACACATGAAGATGTCAACTTCACGTGTAATATTTTAGATGAGTAAAGTTCAAATTCCATTCACTGAAAACTAGAACTCTTTTATTTGTAGGTTATGTTGACACCATGTGAAACATTATCTGTGGTAGCCTTGATTACATTGATAACATTGATTATATAATTGATTATAGATGATCGTTACACATGATGAAGGCCGTTTCATCAACATCATGGCATTGAGAAATGGGTTAATTATGAGTAAGTTCACAAGCGCACCATGGCTAACTACGGGGCCCAATTCCATGGAGCTGCTTTTAAAAGCAGGAAATATTGCTTAACAATTTTCTGCTCAGAAGAAATGAGCAGGATACCAGTCACAAATTGTACATGTGACGTGGTATTTTGGCTGGTAACTGTTTTCTGGTAAGCATTATTATTTAGTGCTTAGCTGCACTTTAGGCTTTAAAGCAGCTCTATGAAATTGGGTACTGGTGGACTTTTTTACTCGAACCCAGACTGGTCGACCATTTGGTTGACTCATGTGTTCGACCATTACGAGACCAGCCTCGGGACCATCATTTCTTCCCTGGTCCAGGTACCGGTAGCCTTGTTTGATGATAACATGTGTAAAGCGCAGAAGGGAAACAAATGATGAAACCAGCGAATACTGTACCAACAGCAGTTGACTTAACTTTTAAACGAGATGTTTGAGTACATACTGCACTGCGCATGTATGCTGATAGTCAGTACTCAACCATGGGTTGACTAAATGTATGCACTTAAACTTTACTCTATGTTGAATGAAGACGATGCTTAAAGACGCTGGACAGTGGACACTACTTGTACTTGTCAAAGACCAGTCTTCTCACTTGGTGTATCTAAACATACTTTATGCATAAAGTAACAAACCTGTGAAAATTTGAGCTCAATTGGTCTTCGAAGTTGCGAGATATTAATGAAAGAAAAAACACCCTTGTCACAAGAAGTTGTGTGCTTTCAGATGCCTGATTTCGATACCTCAAAATCTAATTCTGAGGTCTCAAAATCATATTCGTGGAAAATTATTTCTTTCTCGAAAACTACATTACTTCAGAGGGAGACGTTCCCAATGTTTTATACTATCACCAGCTCCCCCCTGCTCGTTACCAAGTAAGTTTTTATGCTAATAATTATTTTGACTTATTACCAATAGTATCCACTGTCTTTAAGATTGAACACACCCAACCCACACAATGCACTCTCCTTTAGCGTTTTAAAACACATTTCCAAAGGGCTTAATAAGTATCAATGTATCATACGCAACCAACTTTATGATGATTCGGTTTCTATTAGCAAAATATGTCTACAACAAGTAAAAAAGGCAATCGCGTTGTCGTGACTGCCGAAAAACAAGTGAAATTAACACCTTCATTGATTTCCAATTGATTTCTGTCAAAACACTCTCATGTAAAACCACGCAAAACAGGTCAATATCTCCTCACATTGCCAAGTGCAAAACACTCAAACTGTCAACTTGACTCCGATGACGCACATGATGCGCAAACTCTACACACTGAATGCAGAAACACTGGGTTCATTCATTCATAAATTTATACATGTACATTAGTACAGACAGGTAGTAAAGGGACTGTGTCTAATTGAAGGCCTTAGGGCAAGATTTAAGGTAAACTATGCCTATGGCTTCTAAAAAAAAAATATTTTTAGTACCAACTCTCTGTGGATGGACGGAGTTTGTTTTGTGTTTTTAATGCCGAATAAACAATATTCTAAGAAATAAACCACAGAGGCACTGACTAAAATTAAAGATAAATTGACTGGAACAGGACTTGAATAAACCCTACAACCTCCGGATAAACGTACAAGCACTCTACCAACTGAGCTATCTAGCCTCAGCCCTAAGGAGACTACCCTAAGGAAACTCTCAGACCAACATAGGGCTGGGCCCAATTTCATAGCGCTGCTAAGCAAAAATTTGCTTAGCATGACATTTCTCCCTTGATAAAAACAGGATTACCAACCAATTTTCCACATGAATTTTAAGATATAAAAACAACAGCTGAAAATTTCATGCTAAGCAATTTTTTTTGCTTAGCAGCTCAATTAAACTTGGCCCTGGATAGCTGGTAGAGTACTGGCAGGCTAATCCAGAGATTACAGGTTCATGTCCTGCTCCACTCAAGTTTTCTCAGTTCAACCCAAAATCAAATTTCTACTGGTATAGATTAAGCATTTGTGTAATACTTTGATTTGTATAAATTTTGTCTGGTGCAGACTTTTACTGTTCTTTTCCAGCGCCTTGAGACGAATTCTTTCTGCTATTGTTTTTGCGCTTTATAAATTGCTCTTTATTATTATTATTATTTGTTGTTATTTATCTTAAAGCCATTGGACCCTTTCGGTAAACAGTATTGTCCAAGGCCCACACTTCGTGTATCACAACTTCTACATCAAATAACAAACCTGTGAAAATTTGGGCTTAATCGGTCATCGGAGTTGGGAGAAAACAACGGGAAAACCCACCCTTGTATCCGCGCATTTCGCCGTGTCATGACATGTGTTTAAAATAAATCCGTTATTCTCGTTAACGAGAATTGATATTGTTTTACTGTTTTCTCAAAAAGTAAAGCATTTCATGGAATAATATTACAAGAGAAGTATTTCACCACTACCTTCTGTAAACCCTGTAAGTTATTTGTAAATCTGTAATTTTTTTTTTTTTTTCTGTACCAAAAGGGTCCAATGGCTTTAAATCTTCGGACATTAAATTACAAATATATTTTAAAATGTCCAAGTCCTGACAAAATTTAGTTTAAACTACAGTGAGTGTAAATTGCTCTTTATTATTATTATTATTATTATTATTATTATTATTATTATTATTATTATTATTATTATTATTATTATTATTATTATTATTATTTGTTGTTATTTATCTTAAATCTTCGGACATTAAATTACAAATACATTTTAAACTGTCCAAGTCAGGATAAAGTTTAAATTTAAACTACAGTGAGTGTTTTATTTTAAAAATAATTTGTTAGTGAAGCTTCCATGGCATGATGAAGCATGCAAAGTAGAACCTTGCTACATGTGTGTCGCTCATGCCTGTATGCTTTGTTTTTAAAAAAGGGCAAGGGCACCAAGGCATTTATCCTTGGTTAAGGGCACCCTATGGGGATTTTCAAACTTCTACTGGAGCATCTTAAGGGCACCAAGGCAATGACCAGGGGAATGGAGGCAATTGCCTTTGTTGCCTTTGTGGAAAATGCCACATTCCGATTCACTCTACCGTTCCATATTTAATTGCGTTAAGTTTATCATCAGTCCTTGTGTCTAGCTTATAATGCTGGTATGCAATGGCTCTAGATTTTAATTGATTTCTTTGTCTGATAGTAGATAGTAATCAGGGATGGATTGTTAATTAATGTGGCTAGATTTTGTTTGACAGGTCAATGGCTTGCATACATGTGGTGTGATTCAGTAATTCAAAGATAATGGATACATGTGCAGGGCTTGAGTTTGGGGGAAAATCTACCTTTAATACAGAGAAAACAAATTTATGTAACTTTTAATGCCCCCCCCCCCCAACCATAAAAAGTATTATAACATGGTATACTGTTACAACTAATGCATGAAATCTATTTCAAGTCGATGTTCCTAGGTTTCGGAGGCAATTACTATCCACCATTACCATGATGAATTTGCGTTTTCTCTCAGAAAAAAAAGTGGTCACAGTCGATAGTTTTTCCTATGTCCGCAGTCACCATGCTAGCACCTCCATGAAGATGTTAGGCTTGGTTCCAAGTCTGTGATCGTGGCTTTTAGCCGCCCTGATAGCCGAAACAATATTGGCTGAAACAGCGCCCTCTTGTAATAACCCTCCGTCATAAGCCTCTGATCACATAGATTTGCGAGTAAGAGCGTGCGGTAGCAACTCTGCGGGGAATTCTGTGTGGCTAATGCAGAGAAATAGGCCTAATCGCAGTCTCAGACTTGAAATCAAGTCTATGAGGACGTATAGAGAACGCACCAGTCTTATTAGCATTGAACATGCCACTGACAGGATGGGAGGAAATGGATCTGTGTGAATGTAATCTGCTGATTGGATAATCTGTGTCAATACACATAGAGGGTCTGTCATTTGTACCCACATCCGCAACTTGTTTGCTTGGTCTGTCTTGTCCCCCCAGCCCCCCCCCCCCCCCAATCCCACATGCTATTACACTATGTCCATGGACACTACATAAATTACATGAATCTGATGAAGTTGTTGTCGTTGCAACGAAAAATAATGCAGTTCTTGTTTTGTTTTTTTACCATATCGGCACACAATTCATGCATAGTGGCTCGATATACTAGCTTGGTATGGGCAAAACCTTGATCAAACTCATTTCCTGAAGGAAAAAAATCCCCAAAATCAGATTTTAAAATGATCTTGAATTTCAATTTCACTCAATCACTGAAATGAGTTTCTACCCATTGGACCACATACCGGCCTGCATGTAATTAGCATGCGAGTATACACCACCGCTAAACACACATCGATGCATCAAAGGCAAACACAAGTACTTTTTATCCCCGGTGCAAATTTAATATTAAAATCATTGTGATACCCGCTGCTTAAATGAAGAAATCCTACTGCCAAAGCAACCGGGCAAACTCAGTGGTCTAGCCGATAGAGACAAAGGTCAGGTGTTCGAGTCCCAACCGAGTAATATCAGTGCATTGTAATAATCTGTATAGTTAGGCTACTTTGTATTTTGTGTAAAAAAAAAGGGCTAAACTAACAACACAACAGTGAATCATACAGAACTTCTTTCATGTGAACACAGGAAGTTTCATGTCAATACAGAAAGTTTCATGTGAATACAGTATGGTCAATAACATTTATATTTTTGTCACTTCTGGTCAATGCCACGATGCCACCGACACGCCCTACTATAACCAGAGAGGGTAAGAGGACTCTGTTTAAACAGCCAGGTCAATTGGCCCTTTTATTATCCCTAGTGCTATGTTCCCTGTTCCCTATTCTCCAAACTTCAAACCAGTGGCATTGTGTTTGTTCATTGATGAGTCAATGGAGTGTGAAGAGCTTCTGTATAGATTGTTGTGTTAGCTCAGTGAAAGTTTGACGAGACTGTAAACATTTGCATGGGGGTCTCCAGGGTCTACCATTGCTATACTGTTATAAAAGCAACCCCCCCTCGCATAATACAAGGAAAGTCGACTTCAGCTTTGTAAAATGTGTTCTGCCACTGTGGTATCAGAAACATCCTACAGTTGCAATCAGGGCCCAATTTCATAGAGCTGCTAAACACAACAATTTACCAACTGAATTTCCACGTGATTTAAGCAAACAACAGTTGCATCTTAGTAACAAGCAACATGCAACAAATGGAAATTCGGCTGGTAGGCTAATCCTGTGTTAATCAAAGAAGAAATTTCATGCTAAGCAAATTTGTATGCTTAGCAGGTCTATGAAATTGGGCCCAGTTCTTTGTCACTTTTACCCCCTGCTTCTTGTCCTCAGCGAGCATCCTTCAGGATTGTATGCCTCGTTTTTGTATGCCTCTTTTTTGAAAGGCAAGGGCACCACGGTAGGGCACATTAGTAAAGGGCACCCAATGAGGATCCTTCGTGTACACATCATTGCTCCATCCCAACTTGACACCAACCCCAACCCCTTATTTTGATTTGAGTAACCAAGTGTTGAGGGGTTTTCTTGTACAGAAATTGTTCCCCCCCAAACTTGACAGTAGCAAATGGTGCCAACTTGAGTTGGTGTGCTATAATAGTTGAGATTGCAGCGTCGCAGTAATTACAGGGTAATTACAGGAGAAGGAGAGGACATTAAGAAATGGACCTGACAGGGAATGGCAGCTACAGCAACATGAGCAGCAGATCAAGATGGCGTCAGTGTTGTAGCCACAATGGACGGTGCCGTGAGGGCCTGCCCAGGACTCACAAATTTCGCACAACACTCAGAGCAAAATACTAGCATTTTGCCCGAATTGCACTTCAGTTATGATGGCCCCATATCTAAACATGAATAGTTTTCGCCCTTGGTTGGTGGACTAAATTGGATTTAGAGCCCACCTCTAAAGTTTGGATAGCTACATGTTGTACAACACTGGTTTGCGTGAACTTGTGATGACCACCAAAGCGCAGAATTAGAGATTCCAAAGAAACCCTTGAACGTTGTGTAAATAAGCACTCACTTCAAACCCGCTGACATTATCTTTAATTTATTCTGATTACACCTGTCACAGAGATATATTTGAAGATAAACAACATACGATCCAACGCTGATCACGTACATTCTACTGCAATAAAACAGCGTATTGATTTACACAGTCTGCACTTCAGTGATCAAAGACAGGCAATAATTTAATGACAAGATTTTTTGCAATCTAAATTAAGGGGAAAGGAAAGTTGTGCAAGACAATTTGTGGAGGCTAATTTCTACATACATGTAAATGGTCCACTGCATTTGGTCATTTGCAATTTATGTTTTTGCTTGTACAGTGTAAGTGCCAATATTTAGGCATGGTTAACCAACCAGCAATGTCATGTCGGCAACTTGATAACGGTTATTAATGTTTCAATTATAATAATATGTCACCCCTTTCCTCTTTGGCAATAAGTACATTTATTTATACTGCAAATTTAATTGAAAATACTGAATTGAAAAAGCCTCTTTATTTTTATTGCAATAAAAAGATGGTGGTTTTTTGTTCTCATTGGATAGCAAATTTCTTAGTTTAGCAAAAAAAAAGAATGGGCAGCAATCACAACAGTGTCAACTTTACAGAATTTTGTTTTTTCTGCTAAGCAAGCTGTTCTTGCGCCGAGCAAATTTTTGTGCTTATTAGTACTGGGGTGGATTTCACAAAGGTAGTCCTAACTTAGGACTAGTCCTAGGCAATGCTAAGAGATAGGACCAGTCCTAAGTTAGGACGAGTTACTGGTCCTAACTTAGGACCAGTCCTATCTCTATTAGCATTGCCTAGGAGCAGTCCTAAGTTAGGACTACCTTTGTGAAATCCACCCCAGGCTGTATGAAATGGGGCCATGGCGCTAACAAATGATGCATGTTTCTGTTTCTGTTTCTGTTATTGTTCACCATGTTTCTATTAACACATGATCTAACAAACCAACATGGTACCGTTGTCAGAACAGAGAGTCATTGTTGAAGAAGTGTGGAATGATTTAACTTTCAAGGTTTTGGTAGATACAGGCTGCTGGTTGTTAAATGCCCCCTCCAGGGATCTATGGGATTGGGATGAAGGTATTAAATGAACTATAAAATCCTAGATAAAACATATTGTTGGAGAGTTGTTGACTTCAAAGGGTGGGATTTTGTCCATTTAAAAGACACTGGACACTATTGGTAAGTGTCCAAGACCAGTCTTCTCACTTGGTGAGTCTCAACATGAGCATAAAATAACAAACCTTGGCAGCGAAGTTGCGTAATAACAATACAAAGTTGTGTGGTTTCAAATGCTTGATTTCGAGACCAGTCAAAATCTCATTCCGAGGTATCAAAATCAAATTCGTGGAAAATTACTTCTTTCTTGAAAACTACGTTACTTCAGAGGGAGCCGTTTCTCACAATGTTTTATGCTATCAACAGCTCCCCATTGCTCGTTACCAATTTATACTAATAACTATTTTGAGTAATTACCAATAGTGTCAACTACCTTTATAATACAAAGTCTGAATTAGCTGCTTCGGCTGTGGCTTGATTGTCACAGGAACCTGCATTGATGCATTGAGGCTCCCTTAGTAACAGCAGTAGCCATAGCTACAGACAGGGGCTGAGCTAATCTGAACATGACCTTTGACCTATGTATAAATGACGAATAGACACAATTGATTTCTTCTAGTTAATGTTGTCTATTCAATTTGACACAATAAAAATATTAGGCCTATAAAAGGTAAAAATACAAGATTGATAAGAAAAAAAAACAACATTGGTAAATTTTAGTCTGACTATGATGTTCATACAATTTAAAAGAATAAGTTATTTATTTGGAATATTTCCCTCTGAAATAAAGTCATATTCGGGAAATCTGTGAGTGAAAAAAACCAAAAACAAAACAAATGGTTTACTTTTAAAATGAAAAATGTGCATGGTTTTTCACAAATTTTCTCTTAAACAAATTTTCACATGTTTGTTAATCAGAATTTGCATGGTATATGTAAAATTATTAGACTAAGAATGTCTAAGTTTGTTATTTCATAAAATATGATTGATCAAACAAAACGTCCTGTCTGCGACTATTTTGTAATATATTTAACTAATAGAAGAAACATGCTGAATTAGTAGATGCCACTGCACAATGATAATGTTGCAAGGACAATCTGTACATATGACCTGCTCCCGCTTTAAACTGGTTATTATTAAAGTACTGTAGTAATTGACAGACAAACTTGTTAATTAAAACACAGGTGCCCGCTGCCCTCTTCCTGCAATCTAATCCAAGGCCAACTTAAATGAATTGCACAGGACCTAAAAGAATCAAATCCAGATCTTGTTTATTGAATTATTTTAAAGCAAAATATCTACCATTGCACAGTAGTTTTCACAGAGGGTTCTCCCAATAATAATAAATAAATAAATAAATAATAACCAGATTTGTATAGCGCCATTCCATTTAGATCATGGCGCTCAGCACAACGGGCAATGAATAACAAAAAAATGAACAGTTTTTAGCGTATTGAGCTGATACTATGTGTGATTTAATACTAATAATTAAAAGGCATGTATTTATAAAGCGCCTTAACAAAGAAGATCAAAGCGCTGATAAGAAAAAAGATGAGAATCAAGAAGACAAAGACAGATTTGCGAGCCGATATGAGAAAATGTTGGCCAATACGGAAAACAAAATAATCAACATATTTTTAACCCCACAAGATACAAAGAAATCCTAAAGTTACGGTACCCACTGCTAAAATATAGGATTCGAACTGTCTCTATCTACTGGGCAAACTCGGTGGTCTAGTAAGACATCTGGGCCCAATTTCATGGCTCTGCTTACCGCCGAAATCTGTGCTTACGATCACGATTCACCGCTTACTTGCAAGCGCCGAATTTCTGTGCTAGCCTTGTAAGCGTAGAATGCCTAGTAACGTGGAGTACACACACAAGCCAAAATTCGCCGCTAACCCGTGAAATAAGGTTGCCGTAACCACAGTATTCCCTGCTTCCGTAAGCGCCGATTCTGTGCTTACGGTAAACAGAGCCATGAAATTGGGCCTTGCTCTAGAATGGCATAGGTCGTGGGTTCGATTCCCACCAAAGTAATTATGCCTGTGGATTCTCTTTACAGGACTCGAAGAAAGTACTGAGTACACTGTGCTTCACACACATTGGTGTAAAACCAAATAAAGAGACGTATGTAATAATGCTATAAAAATAATGTACTCTCCTCAGAGTGAATTGCCACTGGCAAAAAAATATGTTTTCATAATTTCAGTTTTACAACGGTTAAATGCTCTTTTTCAAAATAGAAAGGGACTTTCCCTCTGACAAAAGCCTGTCACGCCTTCCACCAATTCTAGGAATTGTGGTATTGTAGTATGTTGAAGATGGTGATAAAACACTCTCTGGCTGTATTGCATCAATAATATTTTCCTGCTTATTTCTAACTGTATTTTTTATTGAGGAGGGCTTGATATTAAACCAGCTGTCAAAATAACATGCCTTCTAGGCAATCAAATTTAAATTATTGGTTGTGCTTTCAGGCAAATGTGTTTATAACGTGTTAGTTTCCAATGTGCATGAACAATTTAAAAGCAGTGGACACTATTGGTAATTACTCAAAATAATTATTATGATAAAACCTTTCTTGATTACGAGTAATAGGGAGAGGTTGATAGTATAAAACATTGTGAAAAACAGCTCCCTCTGAAGTGACGTAGTTTTCGAGAAAGAAGTAATTTTCCACAAATTTGATTTCGAGACCTCAGATTTAGAATTTGAGGTCTCGAAATCAAGCATCTGAACGCACACAGTGACCATGGTGCCACAAGGGTGTTTTTTTTTCATTACTATCTCGCAACTTGGACGACCGGTTAAGCTCAAATTTTCACAGGTTGTTTTTATTCATATGTTGAGATACACCAAGTGAGAAGACTGGTCTTTGACAATTACCAATAGTGTCCAGGGTCTTTAATGTGCACAGTTAAATGCTGTGGTTGATTTCCACAGGATTCAGGTACTCCATCCCACATGAAATAAATCTTTTCGTTGCGAGTTAATTAGGTGAGGTTTGCGGTGGCACCAAGTCTAAATCTCAATTGAGTAGATTTGGTTTTGAAATGAACCAGTGGTTGACAACTCAATGTTTTGATCAGTATGCTTCCAGTCTGATCGGGTGGTTCAGAGTTTTTTTTTCTTCTTTTTTCTGTCTTCTTGGTTCTAGGGTTATATATCACGCGTACAGATTTGTTGTCATTTGAATGGTGGAACAAGTGCCTTGGAAGTGTCATCAATTTTTTTGCCATGTATCTGCTTGTATGCTACAAAAGTTAATATTGGATAGACACTCATCCAATATGGATAGTTAGTGGACACTTCAAATCGTTGTTTCCAAAATTGTTCCTACAGCTGTTTGTGGGTTATACAATACAAATATTGAATGCATTTTTTCATCGTGGTTAAATCTGGCTTTAAAAATGGAGTAGTCCGGATTTTCTGTGTTTCACCTTGTGATTATAGTCTGCAACAATGCATACAATAGTTTGTAACATAGGCCTAATAAAACAATTTCTCCCAGGAATGCCATTACAATTGAAACCCAAGGTTGCCCTCAAGTATTTGTACAGATCCCCCAATTTATACCAATCAGTTTTTTATTATTGAAAGTGTAAGTCAAATTTAGTGAGCTATAAAAATGTTCATTCTACAATAAAAAGCGTAATGAAACGACCCCTTGCTTTTTCTGTGTACTTTCTGCACTCTCTTTCTCTATCATTCCACATTGTGAGTGCTTAAAATGTTGTAAATATGTCGTTCATGTGTGTTCTGTTGTCATTATCCTTTGAGAAAGATTTTGCTACTATGGTGGAAACATCGAGCCATTAGGCCTAACTATTTCTTTTTCAATATATCTTTTCCTGCGTAATTTCCTTTGGACTCCCTCGATCGGTCCATAAAAACATTTGGCTCTATACTAAAATAGTGCATCATAATTAACACTACCCGGTAACTGCTTCCCTGGTTTGAAATAATAAATGTGTCACGGATTCATTTGTATTTCACCATTTATGACCCCAGCTCCTTTAGCAGTACGTGTACTGAATCTTGCTCCACACTGGAATAAGGGCCAGGTGTTTCTATTTAAAGCAGTCCTTTCAATCCAACCTATTGATTTTCAGCATCGGAAATGTACCGCCAATTCTGATCTGAAGGCAAGAACCGATGCTGGATGAGAAATCAAAGACTTGCATACCCATAGTGACATTGTACGCATACACCTTAAAGGGAAAGTTTAGGCATACCTCTGGTTTTTGGAAAAATTTGATTTTTAAAATCCTATTAGCCTTTCTAAGATCGTAGCCACTATAGTAGTGCACTCTGTGGTTTGGATGTATACAGGGGTCGATTTCACAAAGGTAGTCCTAACTTAGGACTAGTCCTAAGCAATGCTAAGAGATAGGACTGGTCCTAAGTTAGGACCAGTAACTCATCCTAACTTAGGACTGGTCCTATCTCTTAGCATTACCTAGGACTAGTCCTAAATTAGGACTACCTTTGTGAAATCCACCCCAGACAAATTAACCCAAACCCTACAGTGTATAAAATAGTATTGTGTTCACCATATTTCCAAATGGCTTTAAAAATACAAATTATGTAATTAATCAAACTAACCTGTGAAAATTTCATTTCAAAAGGTACTTGCGTTTTTGAGATATCGCCGATAAAATACGCTAAATAGCCATGTTCTCTATGCCCACCCAAATACCAAGAAGTTTGAGGGAGTGACACTGACATACAATGTATCATAAAAAAGGACCACGGATCTCTATGCCTACAATAGGCTGATGATAGGTGAACACTATACAGCAATAGTATGCAATGAAGAACAGTTCTCTACTTTTCCAAATGATGTTTGATCTACAGCATTGGAATACAAATATTCAAATTTAAAACCACTTTTATAATGTATGATACACGCACAGTTACAGCTGTCTCAATTCTCGCGTGTTTAATGAGTGAGATTACGAGTGAGCAACCACACATGACATAAATTGGCACAATTGGGTACATTAAATTGTTAATAACTCGTACAGTATCAAGGCTCACCAATATAGCATATTACTGGTTTTCATTTATGAACCACTCGGGCATTCTCATCTCAAGGACAAAATATTATTAGTTTGAGTTAATACTGGGGCTAGCACTGTTTCTCACTGCATGGTAATTGATGAGCGTCTGTCATTGCTATCACAACAAGTGCATTGTTTGTGATGGCTTGCACTGCTAATCTAGGGCTATTGTAGGCAGTTTTCAGTAAAAATGGCAATTTGAATAATATTTTGGTTCACTGTTATATCCACAAATATTTTCTAAACCACACTAGTTGAATCCTAGGACTAAAAGAAACAAATCTTACACAGAAATTTTGTGAATTAAGCAATACAGCCAACTGTTTGTGTGTACTTTCTGTTTAGACAAACATTTGCACAAGATTTTGCATTTTCACAAACAGCTTTCTTTTTTTCACTTCAGTAAGTCCAATGTGATCTTTTCACAAGCAGGCTTAAATTATTTCATTGTTGTAATTTTGATTATGTTTAACTGGTAAGGTTATACTTTGGTAATGACCTCGAAAAAAAAACGTGTTATTTATATTGGAAAGCTACTTCCTTGTTATAAATGGTAATGGTAGTAAGCATCCTGCATTAAATTGTTTATTTCAGCTGAACTGCGCTGTTGATTAGAAATTTATAAAAAGTAGGTCAACAAATTTGAATCTCAAAAGATCGCCTGCAGGCGACTTTTGGAAATGTCTGTGGTGTCCGTTTGAATGCTGCCCTCAATACAACCAGAGATATGGTTGGTACTCGCTGTCACCTCACTTTTTAAATGTGAATGGATCAATGATCTTGACGAAAATTCTGTGACAGTTTTTCGCTGTTTTCTCAACCGAATGTTCAATGTTTTTAGCTGAAATTACATGTGTGGCTTTTAACTGTATCTTTTTTGAAATGTTCGCTTATAAAACGTTCAAAAAAACCAAATGATACTTACTTTTAAGAAGTGCAAAATTTATGTGCAACTGCAGACAGTTTGAAATATTTAAAACCACAATTGGTTTTAAATTTACAGACAAATTGTTTCTTTTACTTTTTAACACACTGTCGAATACAGTGCAGGACTTGTGTTTTATTTCCTCGTTTCATTTTGTAATCTCATTTAGTTTCGACCAGGTCTCTTTTCCTGTTGTAGGGTGTTTTTGTCAACCAGGTAACACATCCTTTTTATTTAACCAAGTTTCCAGACCACTCTAGGTATCTAGTCCTTCGAAACCAAGCAGCAGGGTCAAATCAACTTCCTTCTAAAATGGTCTGATGAAACTAAAACCTTGGCGATACCAGTCTGGGTTTCCATCTGATAGAAATGACATGTCAATGTAAAAACTACAGTAGAGAGCAAGCTGAAGAGCCGTTTACAAAAATAATACTACAATGATGATGCAGTGATGGTGCTTTGCATTGTTGAGCAGAGTGTAAAACTAAAAACCTGCAAAAATTTGACTGTGGTCACAGAGCTCACCGAGTATCAATTTCAGCATTCACACATTCACACCCATGGAAGCCACAGTTTTTGATACACACTTCATCCTGACAGCACACCAAGTTTGATTATTTTTCAAATTGGAATTGTTTTTATAACTTAAACAGAAACAAACCCAGTCCATGTAAAACTGCACTTAGCAGTAAAGCCCCAACAGTCAAAGTTCCTTACAAATGCCTAAGTGAAAGAGTCAGAAGGGTGGGGACAGGTTGGCCCAAATAAAAACTGCTTTCACAGGCAGGGTCAGTTATTCCTATGACATCCAAGTCCGATATATAAAATTGGTTTGGAGTGACAAACATGTTTACACAGAGGCTAACTAGCAAGATTGAGGGATGTGTTGATGTACAGTACTCTGTTGAAAACAAAATTAATTTCTCTGTATCACTTTGTCAGTATCAACAAAATAGCAAAGTAGTAAAAATTATTAATTTTGTGTATCCCAACATATTCTACACAAGATAAACAACAAACCTGTAAAATTTTGGCTCAATGGAATGGGTCATAAAAGTTGCAAGAATAGGCCTATAATTTAACAAAAAGCACCAATTATTGTATGGTCATAAATTGTTTCAGCGACTTTTTTAAAGTCATTTGTGTGATTATAGTTATTTTCTTCTATTTTCAAGGTAAAAATGCAAGTTTTCCAGATCTTTAATAGTCATTAAATTGTAGAATACCCTAGTCATCATGCTGCTGGTGGTGGCTGCCGCTTGATCGCTTAACCTTCACTGGGCCTCTTTCAAGTTGCGAGGTATTTTGCAATTGTTCACTGAATTTCCATTACCAGTAATTAATATTTAACTAGCCAAGGCTACTTTCCACTCAAGTGCTACACTGCTAGGCAGTGTGGTAGTATTCATTGTACGAGAATTCTGAAGAGAGTCACCAGTTTGTGGAATTTTGAAGAGGCATCAAGTCCAAGGACACAGCCAATTGAGTGACTTGTCTTTTTGGATAACTTTCCGTATCCTGACTCCGCTTTTTCACTATTTTTTTACAAAAAAAAGATCTCATTGAGGTTAATTAGATTGTTTTATTTTATATCGAATGAAAAAGTGGTGGCGTGATACAGAAACTTTTCTGTACCTTAACTCTGAGTATAGGAAACAAAGGGATCTCATTGAGGTTAATTAGAGGTTAATTAGATTGAGGTTAATTAGAGGCATTATTTTAAAAAAGTGGTGACGTAATAGGGAAACTTTTTTGTACCTTCTCAGAGCAAGGAAAAATTGTATAAAAATTTACAAGCTCATGTTGCAGTACATGTACTCCCCTAGAACTATATGACGTTCGTTCCGCTAATGAGTATATGTGTTAACTTACGGGAGATGAAAATTGATAGCCGAACGAATCTCATCATAGTTCTAGGATTAATGTTTAATGGTTTTGTTACTATAGAGATGTAACGCTCGGTGACATTTCCATTTATATTTATGTACATAAATCAGATCAGATACCCATGGAGGTTAATAGATACCCAAAAGAAGACAGAGCAGAACTGAACAAACTTTCACAATAGCAAAAACTTACTTTTGTTACGTTGTCTCCACGTTCGACCCTCGTCGTAATAAGCGTCTTCCACGGCATAAACCAGGCCGAATAAAACACTCTCACACCGGCAACATGCAAAGGCGAAGGGGGAGTAACCAACCAAAAGCACAGAAAATACCGAGGAAAACAAACGGATGTATTGTCCCTCCTCTGACACCACACGAACGAAGTTCTTCCACGTAGTTTTTGAGAGAGACGGTCACAAACAGTAACACCGCACGTTCCTCGATCGTGCAGTTACAATGCAATCAGCAGTATGAGTACACTTTCACTCGCGAGGCTCCGCCCAGCCAAAATGGCAAAAAACGGTCGATAGTCGACTGCCAAACCGCTGCCCAAAATTCAGTCAGTCCGAAGCCACAAATTACGGTGCAGTTGATAAAATAACATCACCTTAACACTGTTACCATACCATTTCCTCTCTGTTGTTGCTGTCAACTTCCGTTTGAAGGAGGAACGACTTGAGCCTGGTCTGTGTCCTTCTGACTCGGTTGATTGTTGGGAAGAGCATTCTGTAATCTCAGCTTGTTTTGCTCCATGGACGTATGGTATGGATCATTTCATTTTACACGGCACACATGCAGACTGTAGTACTAGACGAGAACCCGGAAAAGTTAGTGCATGTTGAACAGCGCCACCTGTTGGTTGGATCTTGCCACTTAACACAGTGTTTTTTGATCCCCTGGCTTCCCCCCCCCCTTCCCAGGGACCAATGATTTCATGCACAAAAAGTAGCTAAGCCCGACAAAACTATGCTTACCAGAATAAGGTTACCAGTTAGATTAACATTCGACATGTACAATTTGTGGTTGGTATCTTGCTATTGCTTGGCAGGGCAATGCAATCGGGCCCAGGTTGCAGCTTTAGCTACATAAGTTGGTAGAGGGCCTGCACATTAATCTAGAAGTTGGTTTAAATCTGGCTCTAGATAATCATGTTTTTGTTCCTTCTAAATCAACAAACTTGCTTCACTTTTCTAAGGCAATCCTTTGTTTTTTGGTTGAGGCTCTAGCTTTCAAGTAAAATAGATTCTCCTTACAACCATGGAGAAATAAAATTGAATTATGAGCAAGGATAAAATAATTTATAGTCATGAAAGGTAACATGACTATAACAATTCAGAGTGAACTACTAAACACAAAATTAATTTTAAATTCTCAGACATTATCATTCAGTTGACACTTTCTTTTGATTTCTTTATTTAGATTTTTAATTATAACAACATATTCACATCAAAACAGATCATTGCATAAGTAGCGCGCCGAAACACACACACACTTTCACACATTATATGCAAATTAAGCCAGGGACAATGCACAAAATACATTTGACATGCAAAATTGCTGATGAACGTAAGAAAAAGTCAACATCCCTGCAAAAATTCATTCAAATCCAAGTTTTTAATCAACTACTACTTCACAGTGGCAGATGATTTCCCATGCAATACCTTAAATGAAAGCTTATAACTTTCTTGAATCTATAAAAAATAGTTATTCAAAATTCAAGTATCAAAATTATTCACAAAAGCAACCTCTCATCATTTTCCTGACCAAAGTCCCTTTTTCCCGCTGCATCTCGCAAAACTCAATGCTGTCATCAATTACCCACACATTCTCCTTTGTGTTGCCATAGTAACCCATTTTAATAACCTTACACTTTGCCTTCCCTAATCTCACTTATCATTATGTAATCATAGTTATCTACACCGATCTCTTTGAGTTGCCATAGTAACCCACCATCTTACTCATCAAAGTTTCTTATTTCCGCCTCATCTTACAATCTTTAATGTTATCATCTATTTTATTATGTTGCCATAATAACCCCTCATCTCACTGATCACAGTGTATCATGACTTTGATAGCCCCTCCTGCTCCTGTTCTAGACGTCTCAAAGGCGTCCAGCGTCTTCTCCAGAGGGAAGTGATGAGTAATGAGTGGTTTGGCATCCACCTTACCAGACGCAATCATCTCAAGGGCTAGAGGGTAGCTGCAACACAAAAAGGCGACACTCAAAATTCAAATACCATGAAATTAACCAATCAAAATTTCAATGAAGCTGGAACTTTTGTGGATGCTTCTTTATAAGTAGGATTTGAAACTTTGCAGGAGTATAATTTGAGTGAGGTTTGCTTTATCACCATGTGATATTCTATCTTTTGAGAAGTGACGGTTCTCAAAAGAACCCGCTTTTTATAGTTTTATGCATTTTTACTTTATTTTGCCTAGAATGTAGGCAAATTTAATATGCTTCACTTAGGAATACACCAGGCTTACAAAAACTTTCTGTAAAACAGGTACTTCAATTATTCAAGCTTATAAGACCAAAACTTTTTTTTTTTTCCTGAAAACAATAGTTTTTTTAGTTTTTTATTTAGCCACTTCTCTATCAAGCATTTCCTTCCACATTGTGCCTTTACATTTGATGTCAAAATTGTACCCAACAAAGCGTCACAGAAGTTCTTCAAACTTGATTTCTAAAAAAAACTTCATCCAGTCTCAGCATGAACAAGTTACTGTGTGTAAACAAAATGTGTATAGTCTCAAAACTTCCAATTTAAAAAAAAGCACAACAAGGATGAAAAAAAATGAGGATTACGAACCAATTGGCGTATCTGAAAACGCCTCGTATATCCACTTCTCGGACTGCAGCATTGACAATGGGTAGATCCATGGAATAGGGCCCTCTACCGACGAGAACAAGAGCACCCCCTGATTTAGTTGCCTGCAAAAAAAAAAGGTAATAAAACCTAGTTTGAGAGGAAGGATCCCTGGTAGACCTGCTCTAACGTACACTGACATTCTTAAAATGGACACAAGTCAGCCATGGGGAACAGAAAGGCATGGGGAACCATCGTGATTCGAGGACATCACTCGACTTAAGCAAGTAAATAAGCAAACCGAAAGTTAACTCCTTAAAGCACTTTTTCCTTTTCACACCTTCTCATATATCGGTTTGTGGGGCAAACTGAGAGGGCACTAAGGCCCCAATATAGTGCCCAGTGAAGGTGCTCACTTGAATAGGGTACTGTTGTCTCTGCCCCTTGATCAAGCCGCCAAAATGACAACACAGCAAGACTGAATGGCAAACAGATTTGAGATTTACTTTGAGGTTGTTTGACTTTTGTCATACTCACATAAATACCAGTCTGTACACTGGGTGCTGCCCCACTACACTCCACGCTGACGTCCGGCTTACATCCCAACGCTTCTTCAATTCTACGTGCCATCTCCTCAGGATCTCGAGTATCCACGCGCAATGCATGATGGGCACCGAGGTTCAACGCCATGTCCAGACGACCTTGGTCTAAATCTAAAAATTAAAACAGAAGTTGTTGTTCAGTAAAGGCTTCATACAGAGAAGTCCTCTATCCTCTTTACTTTGTTCCAAGACGCAAACACCAAGACAACACTTCCATTGATGAAAATCTCAGATTTCCATCATTGTGATTCCCAAAGTGACCGACCCCTCATTGTTTATCAACATTAAATTAGTCTTTATCCTTGTTTATTACACCTGTTTATACACCCCCAAACTTCAATGTTCAACTCAAACAAAATGTCCCTGTAGGACAACTACAGAAAATATATTTTAAAAAAATAAGTTGTATGCGGAGTATCTTTCCAACAGTTTTATTTACCTGTGACAATGATCTGAGCTGCTCCCATAGCTTTAGCACTTAACAGAGACAACAGCCCGATAGGACCTGAAGTAAAGAAAGCAAACAGAGGTTTGTTACACAATAAAAAACAATGCCAGGTGTGTCTTTTTTCTTCCTCCATGATTCAGTGTATACAAAAGTTGGCTGCACCATTTTCTTCCTCCATGGCTGCACACACACTCTCTCTCTCATTTTAATCTTTTTGACTCCTGGATGAAGCCGCAGTTACAGCCAGCACCAGAGTGTACGTATACGACAGGACAATTTGTCCCTTTTTATTAATTCATTTACGACTCTTGTTGCTGTAGTATGCTGTTTGGCAGTAGTATACAGGCGCACTGCTGTAACAAGTTCACTCATTTGACAAAAACAACAGAGCATTATATTTTCTTTCTTAAGTATTCTTCACTTGCAAAAAGGCAAGGTAGCCAAATTTCCATTGAGTTTTTATTGTGTTCATTTCATCAAGAGCAAAGAACACACTACTTTATTAGCCCATTTCATACTTCCTGTGAATGCCAATTTTGATTCCACAGTATTGTTTTCGCAGTGAATGTTTCGCAGGAGCGGAGCACTAAGTCAACTGACGCAAATTATTTGTTGCGAATTTGTGACGTAATCTCACATTCGCATTGGCAGGAAGTATGAACCAGGCTTAACACAGATATTTTGTGATGAAATTCCAAGGTGTACTATTTACCTGAGCCAAGAACCAGAACATTACTTCCAAGTTGCACGCCTCCTCTACGACACGCATAGACTCCTACAGCCAGAGGCTCCAACAGGGCTCCCTCATCCAACGTCACATGATCTGGTAGCCTAAAGTTAAAAAAACAAAATTGCTAAACATAATCAGTTTATAGTGAATACCTGAACTAGCCGTTTGAAGATATCTGATTTCAACACTATCAGGGAAGGTATTTATACGGTAACCACTCCTTAAGTTAATGGCACAAAAAATTGCTAGGTTTAGGCCGGATCCGAATTGGCGGCTACGGCCACCGCTACGGCCGTATCGCTGCGTCATCATGCATTGAAGTATAGGACGCCCTTAGCCCTTACTGTCAGAAACGGTTTACAGATTGTGTACTCGATTTACAAAGTATTGTTCGTGCATGGACTAACCCGTTCCGGACTTTCAGCGATATCTCATTGACCTCTGAATTAATATGTCGGTGCTCTACCACCTGAGCTAGTTTGCCCTTTGTTAGCAGTCTCCCTATTTTTTCAATATATTTCTTTGGGGGTGCCAGTCAACTTCATAGTTAAATGCCAGAACGATGACATTGTTCTATTGCAAAGGTTTTCTCAGATGCCAACAGACAAGAAAAAAATGCTTAAAATTTAGAGTGGTTCCTTTTAATACCAAACCTACTTATAACAGAAGTCAGCAGCATGGCAGTAGAACCGACGCAGGGAACCGTCCACTGGAGGAGTAGCACAGAAGACGATGTCTGGACAGAGATTGTAACGTCCTCCCTTACAGAAAGAACACATCCTACATGGAACACCCGGCTCTATAGCCACACGATCACCTAGAAATTTAAGTAAAAAGTACACTCTAAAAAGTATAACAGTATTATGAAAGTACTGAAGCCACTTGTATAAATTATCACAGTGACTTATAGTTTTTTGAAGAAAAGTCAAGGAAGCACTTCAGAGTTCTCCGTTACACTGGTCCAACTGGCCAAATGCCAGTTAAAAGGCAAAAGGACCAGTCAGAATTCTCACCAAGTGGGCCGGCTGGCTAGTTCAGTGTTGAAAAGCATCCCAATTGATAGTTGTTATATTTCTAGCAGTCGGGGGGATTAGATGGAGTGTTAAGATTATCGCCTACATATTCCTGAATGCTCTGGTCTTCGTTCTTCTGACACTCATAACAGGCTCTCTGAGACCAGATTGCGACGGTCATGGGGAAAGATCACTCTGCGAGACTTCTCCACGACTTCTGGAACACTCTCACAAGAGATCTTTGTACATCATCTACATCCCTTCAGTGCTTCAAGTCCAGTTTAAAGACATATTTGTTCAAATATTCTTTCTAAATCAGTATCAAGTTGTTTGTTATACATGTTCCATTAATTTTCTCTTTGTGCGCCTTGAGTGTCTTCATTGGCAGATATGTACGCGGTAAAAATATATTATTATTATTATTATTATTATTATTAATATTATTATTATTATTATTATACTACTACCCTATTGAGAATGAAATATGGACTAGTGAAAAAGCTGAAGGACCGTTGAAATAACCAGCTAAAACTGATCCTTCTGGCTCGTCACTGGAAAAGTTGAGGGCAGAACCCTGCAGTGGAAATTCATTCTTACCCACTTTAAGGCTGGTCACACCATCCCCAAGTGCAGACACAACACCCGAAGATTCATGGCCAAGAATCATGGGGGCATTGACCACAAACCGGCCGATCTTTCCATGGACAAAGTAGTGGACATCGGAACCACAAATCCCCACCGACTGCACGCGGATCTGCACCTCTGGAAATCAGGAAAGACAGAAAGTTTTAATATTTACAATCAAAAATTCTTCATGTAGATCTACTGGGCTGATCCCGACTATAATTGGGCTAATTCTACAGTTGGGGCAGAGCAATACGTTATAAGTTTGGCGCCATTCAAGAAAGTTTGAAGGTCAAAGGAAATCTACGCCCTGGTTGTGGAATGGATGTTTTAACAAATACCAATCCAATCACCTGCCATTAAAACTTACCATTTCGCCCTGGCTGTGGAATGGGCGTTTCTTCCTGAAAAACAAAAATTATGATGGAAAATGTTATTATTGCAGAATTTATAAGCTTTTGTATGTTACTGTCATATTCGGGATCGTTTCCTGAGACAACCAGAGCATACTGATTGAATTGTTACACCACCTTTCAGGACCACAACTCAGAGAGAGTTTTATGTATTAAGTGTCTCACCAAACCTCACTAGCATGTTATCCTACCAAGCAAAGTTTCAAATCCCTAGACGAAAGTTAACACAAACTTTACTAGATTGTATCTCCAGTATGCAAAGTTTCAAAGCCTTCTCCTGTACATGGTGCTACTTCAAACCTATATAGATTGTATCTCCACCATACAAAGTTTCAAATCCTACTCCAGTACATGTGTTACTGGAAACCCTTCTAATAGACTGTATTCCCACCCAGCAAAGAATCAAAATATAGAATTCTCAAACTTTTAGCTGACTATTATGAAGTCTCACCAGTACAAGCTCTCCTTTCTTCTTCAACACGGCAGTTAAGTTTTTCTCTTTCATTTTATTTAAATAAAATTTCAAACATACTAAACTAAAATTGCACAATTCTCTAGGTCGCGATTAATACAGCACACAGCAGGCTTACATTCTCTGATAACGAATGCAGTGTTTACCTCCCTGCACACAGTTCTTGCAATGAACATCAGTTCATCATAATCAAAGATAAATCAAAGATTAAATCTGATAAGTAAACACAGAGTCCTAGGCTTTAAAAAGGGACATGGCTCACATCACACACCATATCTAATGTATTGATCATTGTTGATCAGCAGAGTAAGTTGCAAAGATCAGGGCCCAATTTCATAAAGCTGTTTTATTTTGCTAAGCAAAAACACGAGTCGGGCACCATGTGTGCCACAACAATGCAAACTTAATTTAATTTGAGCTGGTAACCTATTTCTGCTAAGCAAATAAATTGGCCCCTGGCTGGGCCCAAAAGTTTTGCTAAGCACAACAAAATGTTGCTTAGCAAAAATATATTGTGAGTAAGCAAACAGCGAAGAGCTGGTTTCAAAAAAATGCTTGAAAAAAACCTTAAAATCCCTACTACCGAGGTTTTGTGTCCGCCGTGGTGAGCAAGATGCCATGTCTTCGTTCGCGATAGGATGATGTAGACTTTATTTCAAGTCTGAGATCGCACAGATTAAACTATCGCATTCTGAACACCCGATCACACTTTTGAGGCTCGTGAATTCCTTGCGGTTATGGCTAGATATCCGCTTCATTCTACATTGAAGTATGTGACATTCTGACACACAGTGACACACTTAGCAACAGCTGTAGCCATAACTGTAGCCACGCTACTTCAGCAAGACCAAAAATCACCATCACAGACTTGAAACCAAGTCTATTTTGCTGCTGCCTAAAGGGGGTCCCCAAGACTTGAGATAAAGTAACCTTGGGTAGATTTCACAAAGAGATAGGCTTAGTCCTAACTTTTTAGCACTAGTCCTAGGAGACATACAAATTGCATGGATAGTCCTAGGTTATGACAAGTAACTGGTCCTAACTTGAGATAAGACTAGTCCTAACTCTTTGTGAAATCCATTCAGTGTGTTATTTTTAAGGCAACCAGCCTAATGAGAAAGTAAACAGACAAAGTCTGCTCTGTGTTGTTGTATGTAGGCGGATCCCTTTGCGTGTAAAATCTCAGCTCAAAAGAGTTGCAGGATTGTTGAAAAGCTTTTTGGAATTTCAACCAAAGAAGCTTCCATTAAAACTACAAGAGGTATGGCTGGAACAGGAAATCTGTCGGCTGTGCTAAAAAAGAAGGGAGAGCTTGTATTGGTAAGTACAACCTCTTTACAAACAACTGTAGTGTAAATATTATTGGATTTGGAAATTATTGGCAAATTTAAAGGTAACCTTGACAAGTCAATGGTCAATGTCAAGTGGATTTCAATAATTGAGAAGTTAATTTTATTTTACCCAACACAGGAGGATACCGCAACACCCCTACCAGAGAAAAATGGTTTGTTTAATCCTTTTTGACACTATTTTAAATTTTAGTTACTTAAAGCCATTATACACTTCTGGAACAGAAAAATAAAATAAAAGTTCACAGATTTACAACTAACTTACAGGGTTTACAGAAGGTAATGGTAAAAGACTTCTCTTGAAATATTATTCCATGAAATGCTTTACTTTTTGAGAAAACATTAAAACAATATTATCAATTCTCATTAGCGAGAATTACGGATTTATAGTAAACACATGTCATGTCACGGCGAAACGTGAGATCACAAGGATGGGTTTTCCTGTTATTTTCTCCCGACTCCGATGACCGATTGAGCCTAAATTTTCACAGGTTTGTTATTTTATATATAAGTTGTGATACACGAAGTGTGGGCCTTGGCCAATACTGTTCACCAAAAGTGTCCACTGGCTTTAACCATTTTATTTTTATTGTAAATCATAGATGCTATTGTTTGAATGAGGGAGATTTTGCAATACCGGGTACCTAGAAATATAGTATTACTTGGGCGCTGCACTCAAAACTTTTCTCGAATTTCGTCATAAGGCCTATCATTTGATAATGACAAATTTTGATTGATAACGACAAATTTTGACAAAAAGGAGTACAGCGCCCAAGTTACTGGGTCTAAGCTGTTATTGGCATGTATCATCCCTTGTGGCAGTGGGATGTCGAAGATGGTCCAAGTTTCCTTAATGTGAAGATCACCAAAACAAATAAACAAACATCGCAACACCCCAACAAACAAATATACAGAACACCTAGACCCAGTAACTGAAGCGCTGTACTCCTTTTTTCGAATTTTTTACACAGTACGACCGAGAATGTCAAAAAAGTTTGAAAGGGAGTACAGCGCCCCAGTTACTGGGTCTACAGAACACCATTTAGTTCTACTTGACATCAATCTTGCTTCATTTCATATTGATAAATTTTAGAAGTAAAATTAAAATAGCACCAAACAAACAAGAGTAGGAATATTCAAAGAGCATAAATATTAAAAAGATTTCTTAAAATAAACACCACAACAATTTACTAGCCAATAATTAAAACTACACACCACGAAAGTTAAAAGTTATGAAATTTTCTTTCGTGTTCCACAAAACAATAAATAATGATTGTTTTGTTTCTTTCCCACAGAGGTCCAAATCAAAATGCACGTAGTTGGTATTTGTGGCTCAGATATCCACTATTGGCTCAATGGCGGTATCGGTGATTTTATCGTCAACGCCCCAATGATTCTCGGCCATGAGGCAGCGGGTGTGGTCTCAGCTCTTGGAGAGGGAGTGACTACTCTGAAAGTTGGTAAGAGTATACAGGCAGGCTAATTTTCAGCTGATCAGCTGATTTCCTCTTTTTCTTTTTCATAACAGTGCTATAAAAAACTGGGAAAAAGGTTAGGTGTAATCGACCGTTTCCTCTTTTTTTTTGCAACTAGAAAGTTGCATGTCTGAGTATAAAAGGAAAACGTTAAAAAGAATTGAACTCGAATCAAGGGACTCTTGCCTAATGCAATTTTTGATGGAAAATGGATAAACCTTCTAATAGTATTATGTAACACTATGCAGATCAAATGCCACTTAAGTATATGTAAACCATGCCACCTGTAACTGCCGTTTAGCAAGAGGTCAAACCTAGGTATACAACCTGGGAATTGGAAGCAGAGGGATCATCTTTTAGAATATGATAAGGCTATGGAACTAAGTCATAAATAGCACCATTAATAGAATGTTAAATTTGAAGTAAGACTTGATTTATATTTCTCAGGTGACCGTGTGGCTATAGAGCCAGGTGTTCCATGTAGAATGTGTTCTTTCTGTAAGGAAGGACGTTACAATCTCTGTCCGGACATCATCTTCTGTGCTAATCCTCCAGTGAACGGTTCCCTGCGTAGCTTCTACTGCCATGATGCAGACTACTGTTACAAGTAGGTTTGTGCATTGAAGGGAACCACTCTAAATTACTGGGACCTTGAAAATAATTGTATTTCTTAAGGCCGTGTCCGAAACCTCGACTTCGGCTACAGCTACAGCTAGATTGCATGCCTCTCCCTATTCTTCAACCTCGGCAGACACGCTGATCTAGTCGCAGCTGTAGCCGAAGTTGCTGTTCCACAAATAGCCTTAGGTGGGCAATCCTGTTTTGAAGTTACTTGTTGATCTACGTCTTTGAATTATTTCTACTTCTGACTTCTCTTGAAGTCAAGGCACTGTCCTCTTTCGGCTTTGCAAACCTGTTGCGCAAATTTTTACTTATTTTGTAGGCTGCCTGATCACGTATCCCTGGAAGAGGGCGCCCTCTTGGAACCTCTTTCTGTCGGTGTTCACGCATGTCGTAGAGCAGGCATCAGACTTGGACACAATGTTCTTATCCTTGGGTCTGGTAAGTCAGTTCTTGAGACCTAAGCTCCGCAACGCACCTGTTTTTAGTTCAAACATCATAACTTGTTCTTAACTTTTGTTGTTTGTTTTGAATGACAGCAGGGATGTGACTATAATGCATTTCATGATTTGTTTTTAAGGACCTATTGGATTGTTGTCGTTGCTTAGTGCTAAGGCAATGGGAGCCACTCGAATTATCATCACCGGTAAGCACAAAACATTCTTGCTAAGCACAAAACTTCCTGAAATACAAAATGAGCTTTAGTCCAAGGAGGCTGTAACAAATTAAAATTCCTCAATGAATGTTGCGTCTTTGGAACAAAGCAAAAAAAGGGCAGTCAGTTTGGCACAGTGGTATATTTCTCCTCACCACCTCTGGGACCCCGGTTCAAATCCCACTGGGGGCCCTATGCGGATAGGGTTGTCAGTCCCTACCCCTGGAATAATTCTCTCCTACATCTAAAACTGAAACTGTCTTCTTTGACTTCTCTCCTTTAGGTTCTTAGGTAGCACAGTGACTAAGTTTGCTTTTCTAAGAGTCCTTGGCTTCACGACCAAAATTAAAAAGTGAAATGAAATGAGACAGAACTTGAGTATGAAGCCTTCACCCAAAACAAATTTATGTTTAAATTTTCAGATTTGGACCAAGGTCGTCTTGACATGGCGTTGAAGCTTGGTGCCCATCATGCATTGCGTGTGGATACTCGAGATCCTGAGGAGATGGCACGTAGAGTTGAAGAAGCGCTGGGATGTAAGCCGGACATCAGCGTGGAGTGTAGTGGGGCAGAACCAAGCATACAGACTGGTATCTATGTAAGTATGCAGTGTTGTGTACTCTGTTTGTGGCACAGTCTGCTGACTCGTTCAAGGGGTTGAAGGAACACGTTGCCTTGTGTTGGTCGTATTGGTCTTTAAAAAGCGTTTGTAACCGTTTATTTTACAAAATGCATATGATTAGAAAGATATTTTAAAGTAGAATATAATAACCCACACAAGTATCACTTGAAATTACATAGTTTTACTCTTACCTCGTCGACTAACATGGTCGATCATTTATGGGAGTCAAATTTTTGACTCCCATAAATGGCCGACCATGTTAGTTCGCAAAAAAAGAGGAAAACCATGCAATTTCGAGGAAAATTTGTGTGGATCATTGAGTTCTACTTTGTAATAATCTTTCTAACCATGCATTTTATAGCGAACGGTTAAAGACGCTTTTCAAAGACCAACCTGACAAATCCAAGGCAACGTGTACCTTTAAGATCAACTCAATTTCCCATTTAAGTGAGCACATTTTCTTTTCTCACTATCCTGTCTTGTCCATTTGGAAGTCATCTGAAGTCTCTCTCTCAGACAATTCATTGGAACCAACCTGAGGCTTGGAGGAAAACTAGTTACAATGGCAACGGTTCAAATCCCACCGCTGCCCCCATGAAGAATGAGTATGAATGTACTCAAATAGATATGTGGAATACGTCAACTGCTGACAAAAACAAGGCTTCTTATATTTATCACATCAGCACTCAAGCAAGAGTGGAGGTTAACAATTAAACGCCTACACACACACAAAGTATAACATTAGTTCCCTTGTGGTAAAATGACACTCTACTGAATGCGTTCCTGTTTTCTTTCATATAGGCCACAAAATCCGGTGGTGTTTTGGTTCTCGTTGGATTAGGCCCACCTACTGTTAACATTCCCATCGTAAACGCAGCAGTTAGAGAGGTGGACATTCGTGGCATTTTCAGATATGCTAACTGGTGAGTAAATAATGACAGTATCTGAATATATAAAAGAATAAAAATAACTAATAATGATAGTTTGGAAGGTTTATCATCCTTCCCCTGGCAGCTGAGAAAGCTGAACTGTGAAGGAAAGTTACAACACATTTGAGCTGCAGACTTGAAAAACCACCTTTGGCAACCAGCCACATTGACCCAATGAGACCACAGAGATTGAAAGTGAAAGAATATTGAAAGAAAGAGATTGAAAGTGAAAGATTTTTCTAGGGATGAAAACCAGAGAGCTCAGAGAAAAAACCCATATAACCCATGTGTGTTAGCACTGTATACCCGGTACTTTCCCAAATTCTGTGAAGAAAAACGACCTTTGTAATTCTAGAGCAGTGTCATACTAACTAGACCACTCGGATTGAAGAATTTGTTGAATTGATTCACCATTTTCCATGTGTTGATAATGACAGTTTCCACAATGTATGGATTGTACATTGGTTCGTAATTTACTAAGTTGTGTTGTTTATGTGTTGCAGCTACCCTCGAGCCCTTGAGATGATTGCGTCTGGTAAGGTGGATGCCAAACCACTCATCACTCATCACTTCCCTCTGGAGAAGACGCTGGACGCCTTTGAGACGTCTAGAACAGGAGCAGGAGGGGCTATCAAAGTCATGATACACTGTGATCAGTGAGATGAGGGGTTACTATGGCAGCATAATCACATAGATGATAACATTAAAGATGAGTGTAAGATGAGGCGGAAATAAGAAACTTTGATCAGTAAGATGAGGGGTTTCTATGGCAACTCAAAGAGAACCATGTTGATCTTCTTCTTAACATCCTGTCCACACACTGTTCAGCCAGAACTGAACACAGCTCCTAGCAATATCATTGTACTCTGCAAGGTCCTCAGTTCTGCATTGCACCAGTAGGGGGCATCTCAGGAGGTGTTCCATAGTTTGTGGCTCTGTCCCACATGCAGGTCACGTCTTCAGAGTCCAGATATCCCCACTTCTTGAGAGACACCCAGCACTGGCCAGTTGTTGTTCCAAGTGTGTTGAGGCACCTCTATTCAGCCCAACCTGATTCAGCACCGGGGGGGGGGGGAACTCTTCTGAAGCACTCATGTCCATGGATGTTCTAGGTGGAAGTTTACCAAGTCCCTCATCTCACATGGCAGTTCGATAGCCCTGGCTTCTGCACTTGAATTGACTTTGTTGAGGAAGCTTTTCCTGGACTTGAGTAGATTTTATAGCAGGCTCATGGCTGAATAGAGGGTTTTGCTTACATCGGTAGTCTCGAACATCATGTGGCGCTATACCAGAAAGTATGTACAGGATACTCTAAAGTATGTTGATAATCATGATTAGATAATGATGAATTTAGGATAAGGCTAAGTTTAAGGTTAGTGAGATGGGTTACCATGGCAACACAAAGGACTGTGGGTAATTAGTGGAGATTAGGTCCAAAAGATACTGTGGGGCTTGTCCATGCAGAACTTTGACCAAGGAGATAAAATTATAGGTCTGAAATATAAAGAGTTGCTACTGCATGCTGGAATATTTTTGTTTGATCATTCAAAGTGAACTTTTTACTGAAATTTACAGGTATCTTTCTTGCCAATTTGTTGTATTAAGATCGTGATGTTTGTTGTATTAAGAATGTGAGTGATTTAACCAGTGGATTTGTTTTCACCGAACTCAGGAAAGCGATGAGTATACAATGCCTAATACACGTTAAAATTATAAACTTACAAATTACTATGCTTTTTATGTTTTTTTTTGGGGGGGGGGTGGGTGGGGGGGGGCAAGAACAGCTACTTGCAAGAATTGCACAATGATTTGGGTTTGTTTTTCACTTGAGAAATTTTGATACTAAACTTGATATTATATACATGATAAAAATTATATTTTACAACAGTAACGCAAGTAGACATTAATAAAATGATTTCGATCGGTATGATAGTATTTTTGAAAAATTGTAAAAGGAGCATTACAGAAATGGTATAAAAAAAATTCACTTGAGAAATTTTGATACTAAACTCAATTAGTACAGATTTAAACAAAACTTACTTGTTCTAATGATGATGATAGTAGAAAACATCCCTCCTTTGTAATATTTCCTGTCTGAAATATTGTAGCCTATTTGATGAGAAATAAATAATAGTAATAATAATATTAATAACAGTTCTCATAATTATAGCACATTCACAATAATTTTCTCAATATATGCTTTGTTAGTGCCCTATAGTCATTGGGCCAATAACATCCCTTTAATCTTTCTCATCTCCCTGGGGAGTACGCAACCTGTTATGGCAACCGTAGCGCTACACAATATCAACCTCTACCCTCGCAGGTGCACATTTATACTCCTGGGTGAAGAGAAGCAATAATAGTAAAGTGCCATGACCGGGAGTTTGAACACTATCACCCTTGCTGTAATATAAACACCTTTAATAGAGGTCAAAGGTTAGAGTCCGATAAACCAAACTGTCAACCAGCAACCACACAAGAGAGCTTAATTTATTAAGTGCATTTTTAAAAAAAAAACTAAAAAAGAACGAATTAAACCGGTACAGTCTGGCTTATATTTCCTGGGAAAGCAAATGTGAATTTTGACGTCACAAATTCGCAACATTAACAATGCGCATCAGTTGAAATGTGCTCAACTCCTGATAACATTTGTGGCAAAAACAGGGCTGCGACAACAAAATGAGGTATTATAGACTAGCAAACAAGCTGACGGACCTAAGAATTATCAAGCTTACTGGTCCTGCTGGCTAGTCACTGGAAAAACGTTGAGGGCTCCTGAAAACGGCCAATTGAAACCAATTCATTTTTCAATTGGTCTGAATTGGTTGGTTTGTGATGAGTTGGTTTCTTATGGTTTGGGTCATGGTTTTGAAATGGTTTTAGTTGGTTTCTAGTTTTAATGCTGAAATATGGAAACCAGTTGGTTTCAATTGGAAATGAATTGGTCCAATTCATTAAAGGTCCGAAATGCAAAACAACAAATTCAAACCAATTCAAATCATTTGGTAATGGGGGACGCGAGGTGGCAGCAGACTTACCAGGTAAATCTATTGTTCTCTGTAATGTGAGCATGCTCAGAAATGCGTAAACAATGAAAATTTACCTGGTAGGTCTGCTGCCACCTAGGGTTTCAAAGACTCCTATTGAATATTTCCAATTGGTCCCAATTCAATGTCTTAAATGTGGTTTTATGTGGGTTTCAAGTTGGTTGTAATTGGTTGCCGGTTGGACCTCAATGGGATATTTGAAATGGTTTCAACTGGATTTGATGAGTAGGTCATTTTAAGTGGCATTCATTCTTACCCACTTTGAGGCTGGTCACACCATCCCCAAGTGCAGACACAACACCTGAAGATTCATGGCCAAGAATCATGGGGGCATTGACCACAAACCATCCGATCTTTCCATGGACAAAGTAGTGGACATCGGAACCACAAATCCCACCGACTGCACGCGGATCTGCACCTCTGGAAATCAGAAATGACAGAATTGTTTTTAATGTTTGCATGGAATATGTTTTTATTTACTTTGCCTGGGGTCTGGTTAGAAAAGGGGTCTGGTTAGAAAAGGGGTTTTATTGTATGGGGCGAGAGTTATTGCTGACAGAAAGGTCTGAAGCTAGAATTTAAAAGTTAAGAAATTATGGCACTTCCACCTTTTCTACAGATCTGGAGAAGTATATCAAACAGTAGGACTGTTCACCAAGCAGATATAAACAAGTCTAATCAGAGACAAAAGTCTAAAATTGCTCATTGTGTTGTTAACAAAACACTTAGAATTAAAAAACATTGAACTTCCAGAAACCTCAAAAAGGTCAGTGTAAAATTAGTCATTTCAGTGGACCATATGGACCAGACTGGGGTGTTCTTCCCTTAATCGTGTACTTTGTTGCTATCAAACTTTAGAATTTGCCTACGGGTACCGGACCTCCATGAATTGACCAACTGTTTGAAATCGTGGCTTTGGCTAATCCTGCTTGGGCTATCAGCCAATCAAAAATGAAAATGTGATTTAGGGTATAGCAGAATTAAAAAAAACACCAAACTGGAACTCTGCCAAAGTTTGGAATAGGGCCTACTTTGGTCGATCCAAATTGTGGTTGGGCTAATTCAACAGTTTTTTCAGTCGTTCCCTGAAGACAAGATTTCAAACAGTCGGTCAAATTCGAAAGTATGAGAGCAACACCATATACCCGTTCTGGTCCAAATGGTCCACAGAAATGGACAAAATGACTATTTAATTACACCATGTTTTTGATTTTTCTGGAAGTTTTTCTGGAAGTTGTTTTTTAAGTGTTCCCAGCATACAATTAAATACAACAACCATATACATCCTCTGGTAGTGATTTAAACCAAAAAAAGCACAGCGTTTACCTGTTCTTACAACATCAATTCATATATTATCGAAGACAAATCAAAGATAAATTCTGCTAAGTAAACTTGTAGCGTTAATTATTCTATGTATTCAGTGCATAAAGTCTCAAAGTCCTAGGGTTTTTCCTTTTGAGGACATGATGGTCACATGTGGCTCACAGATTACACGGAGAGGTAGAAATAAATCCAGATTCCATGGTGTAAAGTTTCAGCACTCGGGTACACTTTGAGTACCATGAGAGTACAGAGCACACTTTTCTTAAAACTGTTTTAACTTTTAACAGCAAACAATTTATTTGCTAAGCAACAAAAAATGAATCGAGCACCACCCAGGTCAAATTTGCAGTTGAACCCAGTTAACTGGGGTCAACTGGTTCAGCTGGATAGTGACCAAACTCGTCCATTTTACATATTAACCAACTGGTTTGGACTAGGTTTAACTGTGTTCAACTAGGTTTAAATTATAAACCAGTTGGTGTCTGACAGTCCATTTTCCATACTAAACCAACTGGTTTTAACTGTATTTAACTAGTTTTAATATCAACTGGTTTTCAACTAGTTCCAGTTAACCACAGTTTAACTAGGTTCAACTAGAATTTTGACCTGGGCAACCACAACAATGCAAACTTAATGTAATTTGGGCTGGTAACTTGTTTCTGCTAAGCAAACTATTCTACCTCCATAAGGTTTATCGCGAATAGCAAAATATCAAGAGAGGGCGCTGTTGAACCCACACAAAGGTATTGGCGTTGCGTGCGCGAGTCGTACAAACTGCATAGTAACCGCCCCATACTCCTTCCCACAATGCAGTGCGTTTCTGAATCGCTAAACCTTATAGATGTACTAGCTATAACTAAGCACAGCCATTGCAGTTGCTTTAAGGTAAGCAACTGCAATGGCTGTGCTTAGCAAGGTTTTGTGTTTAAAAAATTAGGCCAACACTATACAGTCTACACAATCTGACAATCACATCAATCCAGGCCAAACAATTTTGCTAAGCACAAACAACTTTTGTTAAGCAAAAAAGAGTAAGATATATGAATGTAGCGTAGAGTGGTGTCCAAACAAATGTTTGCAAGAAAACTTAAAACCCCTACTTTCCGCGTTCTGGAGTCCGCCGCAAGATGCCTATACTTCTCTCTCATTACATCTCATAAAGCATATCGTTTCTCGCCAGATCCAGAAAGTATAGCCTTGATTTCAAGTCTGAGATAGCACAAACAACCGACGTCACACTTCGAGGCTCGTGAATTCCTTGCTTGCGGATAAAGATATAGCGACTACGGCTAGTGTTCGGCTTCATCATACATTGACGTATGGGATATCCTTAGCGACACACTTAATAGCAACAGCCGTAGCCATATATTGTAGCCGCTGTTTCAGCAAGACCAAAAACCACAATCACAGACTTGGAACCAAGTCTTATTTGCAGCTGGCTATAAATATGGTATAGTCCCCAAGCCCAAAAATGTAGTAACTCGTGCGTTACTTTTAAGGCAACCAGCCTAATGAGATGTAAACATTAAAAGGTGGTAGGCGGAACCCGTTACGTGTAAAAAGAGATTCTGATCATTTTCATCTGAGCCCAGAAGAGTTGCAAGATTGTTTTAAAAGCTTTGAAATTACAATCAAAGCTTGCATTTAAAAACTAACAAGAGGTATGGCTGGAACAGGAAATCTTTCGGCTGTGTTAAAAAAGAAGGGAGAGCTTGTGTTGGTAAGTACAACAATGCCCAACAAGAGTAGAACTTGAAGTTGAAATCAATTGAAAATTTAAAGGAAAAGCTAGGCAAGTCAATGGCCAATGTAAATTCAAGTGGATTTTCAATAATAATAGAAGTTTTTTTTATTTTTTACCCAACACAGGAGGATACGGCAACACCCCTACCAGAGAAAAATGGTTTGTTTCATCATTTTTGACACTCTTCTCTTACTAATTACTATTAAAACATATTTTCTCTCTTTTTTTAATTGAAGCATTGTCGGCCACTAGTACTTAGTAGTTACTGAGTCGTATTTTCTTTTATAAATTTGTAAAGTTAATAATCATAGATGCTAAACAAATGTTTGAAGTTGAATGAGAAAGATTAGCTGTTGCTAGCTTGGCATTTATATTTCCTTGGGCTGTGGGATATCTAGTTGCGTAACCCTCCTGCCGACGGCGGAGCCGAAGGTACGCCGTCGGCAGGAGGGTTACGTTATCGCAACTATGGGATATCCAATTTCCCTTAATGTGAAGATCACCCAAACTATATTATCAACAAACAATCCAACAAACAAACACCCCAACAAACAAACACCCCAACAAACAAACAAACAAAGATACCGAACACCATTTTTTTCTACTAGACCTTAATCTTATTAAAATTACCAAACAAGAGGAAGACATAATCAAAGAGCATTTAACAAGATTTCTTAAAATTTAGACCACAAAAATCAGAACTTTAGGACTCTATGGAACTACACACCACGAAAAGTAAAGTTAAATAGGAACAATTTGAAATTTTCTTTCATGAAGCAATAACTATTGATTGCCTTTGTCTTTCTCACAGAAAGAGCATTTTAACAAGATTTCTTAAAAGTAATCCACAAAAATCAGAACTAATTAGGACTCTTTATGGAACTACACACCACGAAAAGTAAAGAAATAGGAACAGTTTGAAATTTTCTTTCATGAAGCAGTAACTATCGATTGCCGTTGTCTTTCTCACAGAGATCCAAATCAAAATGCATGCAGTGGGTATCTGTGGCTCGGACGTCCACTACTTGGTCAATGGCCGTATTGGTGATTTTATCGTCAACGCCCCAATGATTCTTGGTCATGAGGCAGCGGGTGTGGTCTCAGCTCTCGGAGAGGGAGTGACTACTCTGAAAGTTGGTAAGAACAGTATAAAAAGAAAACAATTCAAAGGGAATTGCATGAACTCGAATGAAGGGGCTCTTCTAGCATGTTTGGAATTTGATGGAATTGGATTATTTAACCCTCTTACTATTTGACCAACTCAAACCTATTTTTGGGGGTGAACTGATAATGTTAAATTATGTAAGGACAAATCTGAGTCCTTCTTTTTAGCAGATGGATAAGGATTTGAGACTGTAAAGGTTTTGAAATGATTTAGGGTTGACTAAAGATAAAATGACTATAGCCTGATTTAAAACCTGTGACCTCCGATAAAACGTGCCGGCACTCTACCAACTGAGCTATCTAGCCCTATGATTTGTAAATATCTCTGTTTGAGGATGCCATTCAGAAGCAATTTCACCTGTAACTGATGTATAGTCAGGGATCACACCCAGGGATACAACCTGGTAAGTGGGAAAAGAGGGATCACCTTTAAAAGAGGTTGTGTGTGATGATTAGGCTATGAAAAATGAAAGAAATAAGTAAGATTTGAAGTAAGATTTTGTACTCTTTTTAGGTGATCGTGTGGCTATAGAGCCGGGTGTTCCATGTAGGATGTGTTCTTTCTGTAAGGAAGGACGCTACAATCTCTGTCCAGACATCGTCTTCTGTGCTACTCCTCCAGTGGACGGTTCCCTGCGTCGCTTCTACTGCCATGCTGCTGACTTCTGTTACAAGTAGGTCACATTCAAGGACCAGGAACCACTCTAATAAATCTTCTGTTTTAAACATTTATTCTTGTCGGTTAGCATCTGAGAAAACCTTTGCGATTGAACAATGTCATCGTTTTGGCGGGTTTTCTATAGAGTTGCAGGCCTGTATGCTTCATTTTTTAAAGGGCAAGGGCACCAAGGCACTGACCAGGGGCAACGGAGGCAATCGCCTTCGTTGCCTCCGTGAAGTATCAGGCCTGGAGTTGACTGGCTCAACCAAATACTTGATTGTAGCCCACACCTTGAAGTGGCATTCAGACCTTGTGTGTCTGGAGATTTGCATACAAAAATATATTAAAAAAACATTCAAGGGAACCACTCTAAATTACTAAGACATTAAAAGTATGGTACTTATTGAGACAAACTTGTTCTGAACTTTCTTGTTGATCTATGATGTCTTTCCCTTATTTCTACTTCTGAGTTCTCTTGAAGTCAAGGCACTGTTCTCTTTTGGCTTTAAAGACCTGTTGTCAAAATTCTTTTTTATTTGTAGGCTACCTGATCATGTATCCCTGGAAGAGGGTGCTCTCTTGGAACCTCTTTCTGTCGGTGTTCACGCATGTCGTAGAGCAGGCGTCAGACTCGGACACAACGTTCTTATCCTTGGGTCTGGTAAGTCACTTCTGGAGCCCTAAAGTCCATAACGCTCCTATCCTTAGTTCAAACAGATTAACATCGTACTTGATATTAACCTTAGTATAGTTTGTTTTGAATGATGACAGGGATGTTACTGTGATGCATTTCATGATCTGTTTTTCAAGGACCTATTGGATTGATGTCTTTGCTGAGTGCTAAGGCAATGGGAGCCACTCGTATTGTCATCACTGGTAAGCACAAAACATTCCTGAAATACAAAATGAATCTGTAGGCAAATTCTTCTCCTTCCAAAAATCCAATGAGGCTGTAAAAAATTAAGATTACTCAATGAATGTTGTGTCTTTGGAGCAAAGAAAAATGACAAATTGGTATCTTGGGCCCAATTTCATAGAGCTGCTTAAGCACAAATTTTGCCTAAGCAAAAAATTCATTGCTTAGTAAAATCAGATTACCGGCCAAGACTCCACTCAATTGTTATGCTAAGTAAACAACAGCTCAATACTAGTCATAAGCAATGTATATGGCATGACATTTTGCTTAAGCCTCTCTATGAAATTGGCCCCAACTGGACTGTCTGGGTTTCCCCTGGAAAAATTCTCGGGGGGGGGGGGGGGGTTTCCCTCCCACATTTAAAACTGAAATTTCCTTCCTTGTCTTCTCTTCATTGGGTTCTTGGCTATAGTATAATGATCAAGTTCGCTTTTCTGAAAGTCCTTGGCTTCACAACCAAAATTAATAAGTGAAATGAAATGAGACAGAACTTTACTATATGAAGCCCTCACCGAAAACAAATTTCTGTTTCCATTGTCAGATTTGGACCAAGGCCGTCTGGACATGGCGTCGAAGCTCGGTGCCCATCATGCATTGCGCGTGGATACGCGTGATCCTGAGGAGATGGCACGTAGAGTGGAAGAAGCGTTGGGATGTAAGCCGGACGTCAGTGTGGAGTGTAGTGGAGCAGAACCAAGCATACAGACTGGTATCTATGTAAGTAGGCAGTGTTGTGTACTCTGTGTGTGGCACAGCCTGCCGACTCGCTCAAGGGGTGGGGACTCGAATAACATCAATAGGACTAGCGGCTCATATCCATCACTCAGTGACGCTCGAGGCAATTTAACATACAGTATATTCCTGCAAGATATGAGGGACTACGTTTGAACTGAGACCTACTCCTTTCACTTAGCACCATGCAATGGTTTACATATTGCTGTAGCGCAGTATGCTGCCAATCAAACCAGGAACACCTGTGTGAACCCCTTTGTTCCCATTTAAGGGAGCACCTTTACTTTTCTCACTATCCTCTCTTTTCCATTTGGAAGTCATCTGGACTCTCTCTCTCTCAGACAATTCATTAGAACCAACCTGAGGCTTGGAGGAAAACTAGTTACAATGGCATGGGTTTGAATCCCACCACTGCCGTCATGAAGTATGAGTACGAATGTACTCGAATAGAGTAGCTGCTTTTATTTATCACATCAGCCTTGAATCCAGAGTGGAGGTTAACAATCATACACCTATACACACACAAAGTAGACCCATGTATAACACTAGTTCCCTTGTGGTAAAATGACACTCAACTAAATGCTTTCCACTTATCTTTCATATAGGCCACAAAATCCGGTGGTGTTTTGGTTCTCGTTGGATTGGGCCCACCTACTGTTAATGTTCCCATCGTCAACGCAGCAGTTAGAGAGGTGGACATTCGTGGCATTTTCAGATATGCCAACTGGTGAGTAAATAATGACGATATCTGAATTTCTAATTATAATGAAAGTTATAAGTAATAATTAGGGAGGCTCATCATCCTTTCCCTGGCAGCTGAGGAAGCTGAACTGCGAAGGAAACAGCTACAACGTGTTTGAGCTGCCGGCTTGAAAGGGCACTGCTGGCAGCTAGCCACATTTACCCATACAACCACAAAGCACGGCCTGAGATTGAAAGTGTATGAGGTGGAAAACCATAGGGCCCAGAGGAAAACCTATGTAGCATAAAGATATAGATGACAGTTTAAGAAGGTGTGGATTTTTTTTTGACATTTGCCATATGCTGAAAAAAAACCAGTTTTCACAATGTATGGATTGTTAATTGATTCAGTCGCAAAATGCAAAAAATAGTTAAAGGCCTGATGTTTCGACCCAAAACTTCAGGTTACTAAATTTAATGTTGTGTTGCTATTTAGCCTTTGAGAGAAAGACTCTGATAGGGGGAAGGGTCGAAATGTCAGGCCATTTACTATTTTTTGCATCTATACTGAAGTGCTTTTGGTTGATTCATAATTGACGTTTTGTTATTATTTATGTTGCAGCTACCCTCTGGCCCTTGAGATGATTGCGTCTGGTAAGGTGGATGCCAAACCACTCATTACTCATCACTTCCCTCTGGAGAAGACGCTGGACGCCTTTGAGACGTCTAGAACAGGAGCAGGAGGGGCTATCAAAGTTATGATACACTGTGATCAGTGAGATGAGGGGCTTCTATGACAATATAATCACATAGATACAATAACATTAAGATAAGTGAGATGTGGCAGAAATAAGAAACTTTGATGCAGATAACCATGATTACATAATGATAAATCAGTTTAGGGAAGGAGACATAATGTAAGGTGAGTAAGATGGGAACTATGGCAACATGAAGGACTGTGGGTAATCAAATTGATGATTCAATAAGATTTATGTCATGAGGCGGGAAATAATGAACTTTGATCAAGGAAGATAAGAGGTTGCTATGGAAAAACAAAGACAACAGTTTAAGATTTTTATGACAATATATATAGTAAAAGAAACATGTACAAGGGGTAGATTAAGGAGAAACAGATATCTGAAAGATAAGGGGCTACAACTGCAACACCGAGTAGATGAGCGCTTGTATCAAAATAGTTATCTTCAAGCAAACTTGACTCCTTGATTCTGGTTGGTCAATCCATAGCAACAAGAATGTTATACTAACCTATGATGCATGGCCAGTTTGCATCAAACCTTGTTCTTTTGAGCCGTTTTAAATCCGCGCATTTCGGTATTTTTAAGATATGCATCAAGTTTTCTTTTCAGATAAATTCAGATAAAACTGCTTTCAGTAAAACATAAGACCAATCTTAGTATGTATCTAACATTGTACCTTTTTAAATTAGTGTTTTTCTTGCCAATTTATTGTATAAGAATCGGATGCTTAAGAATGAGGGAAGGTCATGGGTACGAACCCTACCCGAGTATTTACCAGTGGATTTGTTTTCACAGAACTCGGGAAACCACCGAGTATACAGTGCTTAATACACATCGGTGTAAGATGTAAAAACCAAATTATAAACTTGGTGCGCTTTTTAGGGACACGCTTTTCAAAGACCAACTCGGCAGAGTTAATGATTTGGTTTTGTTTTTACAAAATTTGACATTAAATTTGAAATTATATATGCACATAAACAGTTATATTTCGATACAGTAAAAGTAAGACATTATAAAGATTCGGATCAGTACGATAGTATTTTTTTTAAATTGTTCAAGTATGAAATGGTAGGGATTTTTTTTCCTTCTGAAATCTCAGATTTAAATAAAACTTGCATGATAATAAATAATAATTATAATAATAATGGCCTCTCATAGAGTACTAAAATCTGTCAGGCATGTAGCTCATGGCACTGTACAAGCAAAATTTATAAAAATACATTAGAAAGTACAATGTATCTGTACAATATTGTATCTGTACAATATTGTCTCTATATAAGACTAACACAGGTAGAGATGCAGGGTAATCAGTTCAATGAAACAGAATTACGAAGTGAACAGATCGAGTTTTGAGTAGTTGCTTGAAAGAACTAGCGGATGAGGTTTGGCGAAGAAGAAGTAGATTGTTCCAGAGAGATAGGCCTGCGTGGGAAAAGCTGTGGTCACCTCAAGTGTGCCTTGATCGGGGAAAACCTGAAGATGATGATGATGATAGTAAAATACATCCCATGGAATATTTCTGTCTTTAATGTCATATTTGATGAGAACATAAATAAAACTAATTTCGTATGCTTTCTTCACACAAAAAACAACAAGAAATATAACAATCAAGCAAAGCATTCAAACTTTTGTTGAAACATTTATTTATAGGATTTAATTTGAATATTCTTGTAATAAAATATGAAGGTGTACAAACACCCAATCCTCCATCCCAGCTGCTATAACACAATGTCGTCCAATTATTACTTTCAGAAACATTTTCAACCGATTTGGCAAATTCAAAAATTTTCTTAAAACAACATTCAATTCTCATGCTTCAAATTAAATAGTAATAATAACAAATTCTTATATAGCGCTTTTTTTAAAAATCGTCTCAATGTGCTTTACATTAGTGCCCTGGTCATTTGGCCAATAACATCCCTTTAATCTTTCTCAGCTCCCTGGGGAGTACACAACCTGTTATGGGCAACCGCAGTGCTCCAAAGGCTTCTTTGTACACAATATCAACCTCTACCCTTGCAGGTACCCATTTATACCCCTGGATAAAGAGAAGCAATCTTACTAAAGGACACAAGTGCCATGACCGGGATTCGAACCCACACTCTGTACCCTTGTTATGTAAATACCTTTAATAGAGGTCATAGGTTAGAATCCAAACTATCAACCTGAAGCCGCAAGAAGGGAGTCTATTTAATTAAGTGCATTTAATAAAAACTAAAATGAACAAACTAAATCAGTCAAGCCAGGCTTATACTTCCAGTGAATGCAAATGCACATTTTTGGACGACACAAGTGCACAACAAATAATTTGCATCAGTCAAGTTGTGCTCGACTCCTGCGAAACATTAGCAGCGGAAAAAGGCTCTGATATCAAAACTCATATCGCATTCGCAAGAAGTACGAACAGGGCTTTAATTGGTCTTCACAAAGTAACAACATTGCTTTCCATCATTAACAAATAAAATAAAAATACTAGTTTTAACACAAAATATATATTTTAAACGCTAACGTAAAATACAAGGCTTGTCCAATGAAAGCGTAAAACACAAATCTATCGCTCTCTTTTTGTTAAACAACTAGCCATGCAGTTACATCTCACACACAAGCATGCAAACCTAAGGTTTCTGTTTCCTTTCTTTACATGACTCGGAAGAACAGGGTATTTTCTGTATCAGCACGATTACTACAAGTGAATTTTAACAACCTCAGGCTGTGCCTGAATTCTGCAGTAAGCAGCGTCATGACATTGGACCCGCTTGCCAATTTCATAAAGCTGTTTAGTAGAAAGTATTGCTAAATACTATTGATAGGGACACCAGTCACAATGCAAACCTCACTTAATTTTGGCTGGTAACCTGGGTGTAACCTGTTTCTGCTAAGCGAGTCTTTTCTGTGCTTAGCAAGTTTAAGTGCTTACAGACTTCATGAAATTGGGCTCCGATGCTTTGTCCTTGTCAGGACATAGTCTTGATTAACGATGCTCATTTTGATAACATAGGCACCAATAACGCAGCACAAATTGCTGGTGAAGAGATCTGTATCAAACTAACATCTGGATCAGATTCTTAAACTTGTCCAGTCCCTACCGAGCAAGTGGATATTGCGCCCTCTATTGGTGGCTAATACAAAAACTAGCGCCACAAATCAAGACTAGTCGGGACAAGGCAGTTCTTCCTAAGAAACGCACCTCTACGAGGAAAGTTACAATATATACAGAAACATTTCATGGGGCTTTAAGGCAATCACAAGAGCGCACAGAGGCCATAATTCGACTCCACAATTCAAATAAGAACTACCTTTTTCACAATGTACAAAACATAAACAAACAAAATAATACTTTTATGTTATTAAACATATTATACTAATGCCTATGCAATGCGAGTGTGTTTAAAGTAAACAAGCAATCAATAATATAGCTGTTTCTTATATCAAGCTTCAAGTAAAGGTGACAAATAAAAGGAAAATATTTTCAGTTTCAGCTCAATGGAATACGCGTCTTTGGTCAATTTTCTAAACCGTGGGTCGTTTCACTCTGGCAAACCACAACAACACTGGCAAACCACAACAACACTGGCAAACCACAACAACACTACCAAACTTAGTGATCAAATCAAAGCACGTTGGGTAAAAAAAAGGCATTTGCCGAGATGGCGTATGGTCAAACGAAGATGATAGCAAATTTAATTAAAATGGGAAAACAGTGACAAAGTTCATGAAATTTAGACTAATCTGACCAAAACCTTACTTCAAACAAATCCGCTTGTTTATTGTTAGGTTTTTAAAATGTGTTATGTTAAATTGTACTAAGTGTTGATCCTGGTTGAACAAGTTTAGTTTATTAAAACACTAGACAATAAAACATTGCCCAGCACCCCAAAAATCTTTGATACTGCAAAATGATTGGTTTTGATAGCTTTTGTAGATCAAGTTTTTGACCATGACATGAATCCCTACTCACTGTGAATGAAGATGTATGTAATATCATTTACCTATAGAAGTTTTAGGTTCATAAGTTGTCAAGTTTTTGAGGAAAAAAAAGTGAACAATCACAGAGCAACGTTTTCAGGAATGTGTCGCTTAAATACATTATTTTTACTAATTTCTCAAAAAACTACAGCACCTCAACAAGTAATATTTGAAGGGAAGCTTTCTATCATCATTATCTTCAAACCGTGTAAGTTTACATAAATATGTGGACATTGTGCTTTGGGTTGTCAAAAAATAGCCAAATCCTTTAATACAGTTTATCTTTACAGACCGACGTGCAGTTATTTGCCCAAGTGAAATGCACCCCTGGCCTGGGTACATTGAATATTCAAATAAGTATGTTATATATTTCCACAAATTAAACTCAATTTGTGATAATGGACATTCAAAAAAATACTGCTGGGTATATAGACTGTGCAAGTCTCACAATTTACTTCAAGGACCAAACCATTGAGTTTAGTACACAAATTAAGTTTACTACCCAAGTTCAGGCGTGACTCCCAAATAGGATTTCATTCCTTTTAAACACTGGTACAATCCTCGTCCCAGTTAGAATTTTTTTTTTCAATGTTAATTTTTACAGAATTATTTTGTATTAGATAATTAAAAAAAAATTGTATTTATGAAAAAAATGCTACGAGCATCGTTATTTTTCTAAGAATGTTGTATAAATAAAATTTAAAAAGAAGATTTGATAAACGAGCCTTCCTTGACTTGTTAATCGATACAAACAAGACTTGCACAGCCTATTACACAAAGTTCCAAGCTAAGCTCGAAACTTACTGGGAACCAGTTACAGATGTTCGAATCACATGCCATTTCGGCTGATAACCAATGTCTCATTTCATAAAGCTGGTTATGGTTAGCACACACAAATTGTAAAACAAACAAATCCACTTCAGGAAATCTAATTCTATACGACCAACAAAAAGACTGATTTGTAGCTCGGATACACACATGAAAGCTATCAGATCTGATGATCTTTAGGATTACGATGTCATGATGCGTTGCTGGTGCATGTTCCCTGTCGTTCAAACAAACGTTGGTTCTTGGAGCTCATTTTGGACGACATGTCAAGAGATTTACTGCGCTTGTGTTCGTGGATTGTTGGGAGGCTGTTTGTCACACACTGAGATGACCTGCAATGAAATCATACCAACATATAAATATAAGAATTTCTTTCATACATGACATATTTGTGAAAAAATTCCAACACTTCAGAATGTCACATTTCAAAGAACGAGAACCACAGTTAAACAAAAATTAAGGTACATGCTTTGATTTGACAAATTGAAACAAGAACCAAACTTCTTACACAAGAAATGTTTACACAGTGCAGTATTTCAGACAGACATGTCATTTAGAAAATTTGTACTGGAGTTCAGTTTCTAGACTGTAAATTACCAACTATTACTAATTAACACTAAACAATAACACTAAAGAGAGGGCGCTATACAGAAAAGAGACTTTGGAGGTTACTACAGTTTCGGCCCCTTGATTGTTTCTTACCTGTTGTGTTTAAGATGACTTTTCACCAAATGTCCAGCAGCCAGAGCCGACATGAGAGAGAGCTCACCAGCCAGGACGGATGAGCTGATGATACGAGCTAACGTACGAGCATTGCGGCCTGGTTCCTCTGGACACGCACCACGTACGCCAAGCATCTAAGATATAAAACAAAATATAAATCATCACGGTTGAAAAAGAGAAGAAACAAAATTTACTCGCATAAACTGCTTACCCACCAAATGTACCATAAATTAATAAGATATAAAACAAAATATAAATCGTCACGGTTGAAAACGAGAAGAAAAATTTACTCGCATAAACTGCTTACCAACCAAAAGCACTATAAATTAATAACTGGTTCATTCGTTAGTGTTGCACTCACCTCTAAGCAGGCAGCTTGTGGTGGCAGTATCGTCCCGCCTCCGACGGTACCAACCTCGATCGATGGCATAGTCACACTGATATAAAGATCCTCACCCAGGGGGCCTGAAGGTTCCATCAACGTCATGCAGTTGGAACTGGAAATATTCTGCGCCACATCCTACACAAATTTCACAAGATTAGGAAAAGGTAAAATTAGCATCCAAGTGCAAAATGATGTTACGTTAAACACTGTGATTTTCATACAAATTAATTTCAAGGGTGGATTAATTTAAATTTTTGGATTCCAATGTACATTGCTTTAAAATGAAAAAGAAACAAATCATTGATCTCTATTTTATTGTTTTATACGTTTGCATTGCGTACAGAATGGCGTGACGACTCTGCGATATTTTTAAAAACGTCTTTGTAAACACGTCTACATAGTAGACACATCTGGGCTGGCTTGTTTTATTCAGATTATATAAAGAGATAAATGAATGAAAACCATTCACTTTCATGGGTCCCTATAAACACTAGATTTGCACATTCTATTAAAGCTTTACTACAAAGATAGAATCCCTCTGTAAATGAACATACCTGGCCAGTGGCTATGTAGATTGCAGTGACGATGTTAGATGCGTGAGCGTTGAAGCCCCCTATGCTACCAGCCATAGCAGAACCAACAAGATTCTTACTGATATTCAACTCAACCAGGGCTGGGACGGATGTCTTTAAAACCTGAGGGTTCAACAGAAGATATTTATTAGCATTAATATTTTTCAGGATTATTACAAAGGAACTGTACTTGAACTCTTAGCAATATTTTCTATGTCCTAATCCCACAAGAATCAAGAGAATCTTGCCTACCTTTTCAATGACGTGGGCAGGGATTGTGCACTCACTGACGACAGACTTGCCCCGTCCGCTGATCCAGTTCACTGCCGCAGGCTTCTTGTCTGTGCAGAAGTTTCCGCTCAGACTCAAGATCTCAAATTTGGGGAAGTTGTCGTGAATCTTCTGCAAAGCCTTCTCTGTACCCTAAGAAAACAAATATCAGAACAAATGCTGATTATAATTGAACGCACATGAGAACACGGAGCCTGGAGCCTGAGCTGGAGCCTAAGCCGAGGTTTGACAAAGGCCCAATGTAACCAAGCAAAGGCTGGAAGAGCAAATAGTCTGGTTCTTTTTGTTGTACCATGTAAATTTGCAATCATTATTGCTATTTGATACAGGGAACATGACCGTGACAGAGGCAGCAGGGTAAAGGTATATCAGGCCGTGTCCGAATTTTGGCTACGGCTGCAGCTATGACAGTTGCCAGGATTGTTGCTAAGGGTGTCTTATACTTCAATGCATGATGTCACGGCGATCCGGCCGTAGCCGTAGCCGCCAATTCGGATCCGGCCTAAGGCTGTGTCCGAATTAGTGGCTACGGCTACAACTTCACTAGATTTCTGCGTCATCATGCATTGAAGTATAGGATGCCCTTGGGAACACCCTTAGCAACAGCCTTAGCCATAGCCGCCCAATCGGATATGGCCTAAGGCTCGCTGGTTAACAACTCAACCTTTTTAACAGATTTTTGTGTCTTCTGTTTTTTCCCTATCTATGTAGCAGGAACAAACCAAAGAGTTGGATACAGGGAACATAATAAAGATGGTGGCAGCATGATAATGGTATGTAGGTCTCACTGATTAACAACACAACTTTTCTACTAGACTTTTCTTTTTCTCCTAATCATGTAGCAGGAAAAAACCAAAAGACACTCACCTTGGACAGCATGTTCATGCCCATAGCATCTCCAGTCTTAGCCTGGAATCTCAGAAACATGTGTCTGCCGGCCAGGCTACTCTGGATTCCAGTCAGACGAGCGAAGCGACTCGTAGAATCAAAGGCCTCCTTCACGGCGGCAAAGTTGTCTTTATCCTCAAGCCACAGTTTGACCTCACTGGGTGGAAACAAAGAAAGATGGAGAGAGGTCAAGTTTATTCACAAAACGAGGGTCAAGTTTTAGTGCAGCGCCAGAAACTTCAGCTGGACCACAATTTCATAGAGATGCTTAAGCAGAAAATATTACTTAATAGTTTCCTGCTTACTCTTCAGCAGATTAGTCTTAACTCTTTGTGATATCCAAACGGATCCTAATTATAATGTTTAGTACTTTAAGGAATCTGAAGAAGTTGCTTATCTCATCAAATTGAGGGATTGAGAAACTGTTCGGCTTACCTAGCTTCCTTTGCAGATGGCATTCTTGCAACTGGTCCTCTTGTCATGCCATCAGCAACCACTGTACTAGTCACTCCACCAGCAGCCTGGTTCAAACAAAATACAACATACATTACAACATCAAATTAAATTTCTGGTGGTTAGGTCATCGGAGTGTGGGTACACTTGTGTCCTCGAACAAGATGCTTTAATATAATTGCATCTCTTCACCCAGGGGTAAAAACTGGTACCTGTGAAGGGTAAGAGGTTGAAAAAGCCTTCTGAGCGCCACATTATTTTTAATTTTTAAGTGACATGCTGTAAACTGGCCAACCATCATCAATAAGATTTTTAACATTGCTTACATGCTATATGCAATATCCAAAATGCAAAATGACAACATTAAAGGCACTATATCATTTATCAATGTGTAAGGTATATAACAATGTCACTGAACAATCAGTACAAGAATTTGTTTTCACGTTTTTAAGGAAGATGCCACATTCATGACATCTCGAGGAAACCAATACTACAAAAAAATGTACTAAATGACCTTTAACCCCTGACCCCTTACCATTATAGCTCTACATCCTCTGTTGGTACTAGCGACCAGACATCCTTCTGTTGTTCCCATGGGAACCATGTACTCTTCGCCGTTCATCAGGAGGGGTCCAGCCACACCCACAGGCAGGGGCATGTATCCGATAACGTTCTCACAACAGGCTCCCATGACCTGAATAAAAAGGTGGGGAAATAAAATAAAAAATAGGAAATGCTAACCTTCTCTAATGTAACAAAACAAAATAAATTGCTTTGGGGTTGAAACAAAGAAAATTTACAAGAGCGGAATTTGAACCAACAACCTAATTTCTAACAATGTTTCATAGTGTCAACAGCTCTCCAGTGCTCTTTTCTAAGAAAGTTTTGTATGGTCATTCATTTGTTGAGTAATTACTAAAGTGATACCCTCCCTTTAAAAAGGGGAAAAAACTGGTGTCCCCTCAACGTTAATTGCTTCAAATAATTCTCAATCATTTCATTCAAAATGAACGGCTAAATTTATGAACTTACGTATGAATACTGGTAGTTTGTGTAAGGTAGATCGCTCAAGGCCCACGCCTTAGGAAGCATGGGACTGTAGATTTGTCTTCGGATGGCCACGCCCCTCTCCGGGTCTTGGAGGATGTCCTCCAGCTTGTAAGATGGAATGTGTTTACTGGCTACCAGAATCCTGACCTCTTCGTCCGTCAGATCGGTCATTTCCTAAAGGAATATTGAAGGAAAATTGTTTAAAAATCAAAGTGTTTTTGAAGAGTCGGCTGAAACTAGGATCGACATTTTAGAAAGGTATATTGGAAAGTTGGTATTTCTCCCTGTTGGAACAGACAGGGTTTGGATTTCAAATAGCTTTTAAAAACAGTGTCAACAGCACTATCATCAGCTCTCCACTGCTCATACTACCATGTTGGTTTTTATGTTTACAACTATGTTGATTTTTTTAGCAATAGTGACCAGTATCTTTAACAATCAAGATGATGTCTTAAGTAACCTCACCCCTGAATTCAGTATGGTCACACACTCTGGCAGCGATCTTGGTGCTCTGGGCATAACTGGTGAGCTGCAGCGAGACCCCTCCTCACGAGGACTCTCATTGTCGTCTGCAACGCTCTCCGAGTCTGAGTCTTTCTCACCGACAGTGAAGAGTGCTTTGGTAGCGAATCGTACAGGGTCTGTCTGCACGCTAATGGTGGCAAACTTCTTCATTGGGGGGACTTCCTCAACTCTTGGCTCTTCTGTAAGAAAAAAGCAGGGGTAAAAGTCATTGCTAATTGCTGACAAGAAAGACCAAAAGTAGAGTCTAATTTTGAGGAGGTATGGTAAAATGGTGGGCATTTCTGGCATTTGGTAACCTCTATTCGTAAGATTTTACAGAGTCTTACCAACAGTGTACCCAGCTCTAGAGAAGAAGATCAAAGAGAACGATTTGTATATGCAGAATATATTACAACTAATTTTCTTCAACGGCAAACTTTAAAAGTCTGAAGTGTCATAGGTTTTTTGTAAGACTCTGTGAATCAACAGAAATACAAAACTACAGGTTTGGACACATTGTTGAATACTTGCTTTTCCCGTTGGTAAATGCTTTACTTCTTTCAAGAAGCATCAAGGCTCACAGGAGATTTTGAGAAAATCATGAAATCAGGAAAAAACCTGAGCAAGAAGTCACACTCCTGAGAAATATTAATCACAGAAGTGCTTTGGGCAAACTGAAAAAAAAAAAAAAAAAACAAGAAAAAAAAAAAGAGGGGGAAAAAATCACAAGCTTCAAACCAACATTGCTATAAAATCTTGAATAAATCACACACCTTCTTTGGTTTTTGGCTCTTTTGTTACAACAGCTGCTTTGGTTTCTTTCTCAGTTGTTTCTACTTCAGTCATTTCACTTTCCACTCTGTCAATAAAGATGTACTTGATGGCAAGAATTGCTGCCAGCACCAACACTCCAATCTGGTCCAATCCAAGGCTTCCGAACCTAGGAGAACGAAACAATTCAATGAATACCGGAAGATTAAAAATTTAGAATTTTTTTTTTGTTAAAGAGTTTCAAATATTTTGAAATAATCCGTATTGCTGGTTGGTCTATTAGTACAATTGTCAGCAGTTGACAAAAAAATCATATTCTAAAGGGGAAAATTTGTTTGTTGGAACGGTAAAAACCTACAAATGAATTCACAAAAACTTTACACAACTGCTGCGTAAGTCCACTTGCGCAACATCATTTATTGTGTACCACTGAAACACAAGAAATCTTGCACAAGTGGACTTCATGCAGTTGTGTAAATAACTTGGTGATTAGCTTTACCAAGGAATGTTATAGGCTGCTGAAAAAAACTAAAAAACACCTGAACTGTGAGCGCAAAGCGCCAAAGCTTGCGAGCAAAACGCGCAAAGATTTCTACACATTAATCTGTGGCTTTAAAAGCCCTACTCTGCAACCTTGGGTGTTCTGTATAGTATGATTTTTTTGCAAGAATGCGGCAAAAAAAAAATTAGGGTGAAAACGTAAAAATTTCTTACCTCGTCAGGTTGAACTGCCAGAGCGGCATCTCAGGTTCAATCTTCCTTGAGAATTGAGACATCGTAGAGAGATGACTGATCCCAGTCTTAGTGGATTCCTCTGCCTTCATCAGATGGCTGTGCACATGAACCAACAACAACCCCACGGACTGGAACAGAAATCACATCAAAGAGTGATTAAGTCCACTTTTAAGGCATCTTTACCTTTCATCACAAGATTTGCCCTATTGGCAGCCATCGCAACAATGTTAACTAAGTACAATTTTAGCTGGTAATAACTGTGTCCGCTAAACAAGATTTCTCTGTGCTTAGCAAGTATTTGTGCTTACTGGCTTTGTGTAATTAGGACAATGATTTAGAAAGCTTTGAGTATACCAAGTTTAACCCACTGGATAACCAAAAAACCATAACCATCTATCAAATCAATATTATCTATCCCTATTGCATAAAAACACCACTCACCATGATGACCTTTACCCTCTGCACCACCGGGTTAGGTTTCTTGTCTTCCTCTTCCTGTAGCACCTCAGTGAACTGACCCAACTGCCAGACTGGACGGCCAACAGGGTTGTTGTTATTGGAAAGCTGCATTGAGGAAACACACATTTGTAATGTCTTCAGAAAATATAGACTACCTTCTGTTGATTCCTTCTTAAGAACCAAACACAACTTTATATTTGTATGGCCTTAATGTTTTGCTGTTAACGGATGTTTCAGAGTATGTTTAATCAAAGTAATGTTTGGTTTTTCACATCATTATTTGGATACCTTGAAAACTAGCGGTACAGCATTTCTTCTGCCTGACAAGTAAAAAAATTGACTGGACAAACATTTCAAAAAGATTTCTTCTGATGTACCTACTCACAAACATCACTGATAAATTTCCACACAATCAGACTTTGAGTAAAAGTAAATGTAAAATTATGACATTTCGTACAACAAAATAAAAAATTTGTTTACCTCAAGGACAAGTGAAAGGCATGCTGGGAAGAAGGTCATGAAGACGACAAAATTAGCGATCACAGAGAGACATCCAAAGCAGCACATCTCCTCCAATTTGGGGATTCCTAAAAGAAAAAGGAAAAATCGCATTAATTACCTTCATCAAATTTTAAACATGAACGTTTTATCACAGGGTTATATCCAGTGAGTGAGTGAAGTCTTAAAACACAGCTCAAGATAGTAGCACATGGTGACATTTTATTTGCTTAATCCAGCCATTTTGTTTTTGCTTGTACTGTTTTTTGTACCTATGTCATTGCATTGTTTGTTTGTATGTAAGTTGCTCCGATCTTTGTGGGGCGCTATATAAATGCTTACATTAATACTATTACTATTATTGTTATTAATCAAACTGAAGCTCTTATGGCTGAATCAATGGTGCATTGGTTCAACTTCCTTGCGTAACATTTAAGTCCTTAGGAAAGAATTAAAGGCACTGGACACTATTGGTAATTACTCAAAATATATATTAGCATAAAAACTTATTTGGTAACGAATAACAGAAAGCTGTTGATAGTATAAAAGATTGTGAGAAACGACTCCCTCTGAAGTAATGTAGTTTTTGAGAAAGAGGTCCTTTCTCACTGAAATACTTGAATCTGAGGAAGACATCATGCCTGAAACTTTTTCTAAGGCATCTGAAAGCACACAAATTTGTGCGACAAGGGTGTGTTTTCATTCATTAGTTTCTTGCAAATTTTTACACACTTGTTATTTTGTGCTTTAGGTTGGGGTACACCAAGTGAGAACACTAGTCTTTGATGAAAGGTGTTGAGTGCCTTAAAAGGCAGTGGACACTATTGGTAATTACTCAAAATAGTTATTAATATAAAACCTTACTTGGTAATGAGTAATGGGGATAGGTTGATAGCATAAAACATTGTGAGAAACGGCTCCCTCTGCAGTGGCGTAGTTTTCGAGAAAGAAGTAATTTTCCACGAATTTGATTTCGAGACCTCAAGTTTAAAATTTGAGGTCACGAAATCAAGCATCTGAAAGCACACAACTTCGTGTGACAAGGGTGTTTTTTTCTATCATAGTTATCTCGCAACTCCGACGACCAATCGAGCTCAGATTTTCACAGGTTTGTTATTTTATGCATATGTTGAGATACACTAAGTGAGAAGACTGGTCTTTGACAATTACCATTAGTGTCCACTGTCCTTAAAGAGACATGTTGCCTTGGATTAGGATAAGTTTGAAAAGCTTACCTGATAGTGTCCCCACACCTATGACTAGACTCATAACCAAGGCATCCAGGGAGATATTAGGACCAAGTACTGCCATACCCTGAGCTATGTTCTCTGGAACCTCTCGCTGTGAAAAAAAATAATCAGAGACTAAATTAACTAACAAGAAAATGAAGCCAATTATGTCACAAGGGACAGCACAGGCCTTATACTTCACGGAAGAAACAAAGGCAATTGTCCCCCTGCCCCCGATTATTGCCTTGGTGCCCTTGAAATGCTCCAGTAGGAATTTACAACTTCCTCATAGGGTGCCCTTTAAGAGAAAATGACTTGGTGCCCTTGCCCTTTCAAAAACGAACGATACAGGCCTGAAAGCATATGGTCCAGTTAACCACACTTCACCCAAGGCCTAAGTTCAACAACAAAAAGTAGGCACAACAAAATTCTTTTTACCATACACAAGATTTCCAACTAAAGTAATATTATACCTTTTCCCAAATTTATTGTTTGCTGTTTGTATATATTTTCATATTAATAATTAATTTGTATTGCTCTTGCTTAGAGTGTATCTTTACAAGCCGCTGAGATCTTGATGGAATGGAGGTATAAAAGTATGTTGTATGTAATGTCATGTGTTTAAGGTTTATCACTGGTATCCTGCTAATCCTAGCAAAATGTTCCTCTCTCCACTTGACTGCTTCTTGTACACCAGTGTATCTGTTTGTGTTGCATTGTCATTTAGCCTTTGAGAAATGGTCTGCCACATCAAATGCCATGCCTGAAACTTTTTTTGTGGCAGAAAATAGACACGCAATATGTTCTGCTTAAGCAGCTCTTTGAAACTGACCCCAGGTATTTGTCTTTTAAATTAACAAATTTAAGTCGTATACTTGGCACAGATATTTTCATGGAGTCTTAAATACGAGGTCAAATGTTTATATAATAAAACTGAATATATGCTGGCACTGCTGGTATCCTGCAAAATACACCCACGTAAAAGCATCCTTGGCTGTTCAGCAGAAAATACTTTTGAGGGTACCAGTCACAATAATCCAAATATAATGTATTTTTTGGCTGGTTTTTCTGCTAAGCAATAATTTGTCCGTACTTAGCAAGTTTTTGTGCTTACACATGCGTTCATGAAACTAGGCCCTGCTTGAGGCAAGGGTTTCTTGGACTGAATTTAAGTGGTGCATCTCAGCTATTTTTCCTCATAGTTAAATTGTTCAATTTGTTACTGTAACTTTTTGATACATTGTGGTGCTTTTAAACTTGTGCAAGCAATGTAGCTTCTTCTTTTTGGAGATTAATAATAATAACCGTATTTATAACGCGCCTTTTGCCAAAGGATGCAAAGCGCCAGGTATTATTACTGCAAGGAGTGGGGCGAATTTTGAGATATAAGATCTAATCCTTAAGCACCATGTAATGGTTTACAAGGTGCTGTGGCGCAATATGCTGCCAATCCAGCCAGGAACACCGGGGCGAACCCCTTCTCTTGTCGATAAGTGCACTGGGTTCTTTTACATGCGTTTACACAACACATGGGACCAACGGCTTTACGTCCCATCCGAAGGACGAAGCAATGGTTATGTGTCTTGCTTAAGGACAAGTGTCACGGCTTGGGATTCGAACCCACACTCTGCTGATCAGAAACACCAGAGTTGGAATTTGGTGCTCTTAACCGCTCGGCCACGACACTCCCACGATTAATAAAGTTCCTTATGTCTTATTCATCACACTCACCTGTGAATCACTGCTCAATGCAAACTTGGTCAAGGCACTGGCTTTAGTCAGGTCAATCAGAAGAAAGAAAAATGGTAGCGCTTCACTGAGGAGACAAAGAGAAAAACCAGTGTTAATGTTCCATCCTGAAGCTCTTTATACAATCTGGCTCAGAACACGCAGGAAAACTCCCTGTTTATCAGCTTATAAATGATCAGTTAAACAGTTTTAGGTAAAAAAAAAGGGACTTCACTATTTTATTGTTATCAAGTGCCATGTTTCCCCCCTGAATTAGTGATTTAGTCTGGCCCCATTTTGTTGGAACAAGATTTCATATGCTATTGCACATACATGTACAGGGTACTTGACTTACTTGAGTCCAGTTAGTTCTACACCAAACAGATGAATGACGGCACTGCTGAATACAAAGCTGGAGAAGATGGTGAAGAGACCAGCAATCCCTGCAACACGCCAATAACCCAAAAAGGAATAAAATTTAAACTCAAATCTCACACTTACTTCCATACTTCATGAACATTTCAAAATAGTATAGCCAACACAATAATTATTATAAAGAAGATAAACAATGTATCCTGAGCCCAATATTCCATACAATTTTTCTGTTAAGCATGTCTAAGCAAGACACCAGTTATAATTGGTGTCCAATAAGTGTTTCAGCCAGTAACCTTATTCTGGTAAGCATAACTTTGTTGTGCTTAGCAACCTTTTTGTTCTTAATAAGCAACTCTATGAAATTCCACATCGACCTGAGATTGGAATCACAGTACTCTTTTCATAATAGCAAACCGTACCAATGGTGTCACTCTTGCTCGGAAGACCCCCCCCCCCCCGGAAAATAAATAAATAAATAAATAAAATTTAAAAAAACAAGGGATTAAGATTCACCATGCCACTTATTGAACACAGTGCAGTGGGCTAAAGTTGCCTATTGTTAAGGAAAAAGGGTTTTAACAAAACAGGCTGAATTCTCTCGATTTACTATTTTTACTTACAATTTAAAAAAAGGATGGGCTGAGTTCTCTTGATTAACTATTTTTACTTAAAACTAAAAACCAGGGGTGGGCTGAGTTCTCTTGATCTACTATTTTTACTTTAAACAAACAAACAGGGGTGGGTCGAGTTCTCTTGATCTACTATTTTTACTTTAAACAAACAAACAGGGTGGGCTGAATTCTCTTGATTCAGATTAATTTTGCTGAACCATCCTCAGTCCATCCATGAACCAAATTAAATCTATTTTAACGCATTCTTGAAAACAAAGAGTCACTTTAACAAAAGATAAAATCAACAATCAGATGCTTCAAGTCTTATCTTGCAAAATATAAGTAGTTGATATCATTTTGACCTTATATACAAATATAGAACATTTCAAACGCTATATTCTACTTTGTTCCATTTATATAACCTTCGCTATTTTAAAAAGATTGTTGAACATTTTCGCAATGTTATCGATAGAGCTATTCTTATTCAGTGTTGCTTATCAGCGAAGCTCAAAAGTCAAGTCCAACAAACAAAAGGAGTCTGTAATAATTGAACGAGCCATTTAAAGCAAATAGCGTCAATGCAGATGTTTTAAAAGATATGATACTTTCAGGCCTGTATGCTTCTTTTTGTAAAGAGCAAGGGCGCCAAGGCATTTTCTCCTTAGTTAAGGGCACCCTTATAAGGAAATTGTGAATTTCTACAAGAACATTTCAAGGGCACCAAGGCAATGACCAGGGGGCATCATTGCCTCCGTAAAGTATCGGTCTCATACTTTTAAATATCAACCTGTCTGTAGTAAGAAAAAATAACAAACAAAAAATAGTCTGTAATAGTTGTATCATGGGCTTTTACGAAAATAGCAACAAGTCAGGTGTTTTAAGAAATGATACTTTAACACAAATACAATTTCTAAAATAGAAACATTTACTGATAATTTGTGAACAGATAAAAGTAAATATCAAAATATTAATAGCTTATCAGGCCTGAAAAGTAGGAACCAATTTACAAACAAAAAGGGACTGTTATAGTCGTATGAGCAACCCGCAAATAGAAACAAGGCGGGTGTTCTTAAAGAATGATACTTAAAAGAAAATAAACATCTCTAAAGTATAAATTTGGGGTAAAACCAAAATTCATATTTTTTATCCCTGATGTAAATTTCCATGAATTAAATCTCTAAAATAGAATTTTTTTCTGATAACTTGTGAACAGATAAACAAAATATTCCTAGCTATCCTACACTTTGAAGAGGAACCAAGGCCAAGACCAACAGAGGCCATGGCCTTTGTGGCCTTCATGCCCTCCCTGAAATCCAGGCCAGGGGTGGGTTTCACAAAGGTAGTCCTAACTTAGGACTAGTCCTAGGCAATGCTAAGAGATAGGACCAGTCCTAAGCTAGGATGAGTTACTGGTCCTAACTTGGGACCAGTCCTATCTCTTAGCATTGCCTAGGACTAGTCCTAAGTTAGGACTACCTTGGTGAAATCCACCCCAGGACTACTTAAAATTTACAACCAAAACGCAATAACTTACCGAGGATATATTTTGATCCGACCATCCTAAGCTTGTGGAATTGCATGTAAATATAGAAGACAGCCATTGCATTGGCTAACGTTACAACAAGCACATCTGATGACAGCATATCCTGAATAGTAATGGTTGAAAACATTAGAAATTTGTTAAATTACAACAAAACAAGGCGATTGTGATCGATGTCACCATTTTAGCAATTGATGACATTTTTACAGCGTTTGCATCTTGCAATCTCAGGGAGATTTTGTACAACAATCAGGGAGATTTTTCGAGTAACATTCAACATAATAGGGACAAAGGTTTTCATATTCCGGGAGGTTGGTCAAATTTGTTCCTTGGAACATGGAAAGATTGGTTTATATTCAGGGAACTTAGTTGGCAGCTCTGCATTTTACCATTCAACTTGAAATATAAATGGCTTTTGTATCTAGTTGGAATAACATTTTGAGTGACATCAATTCATTCTGAGGATGTATAGATTGTACAAAAAGTGGTTCATTCATCGTCGTTTTCTTTTTTTCTTTGAATGATCAACTTTGATGTTTATATAGTTTGACACTTGATGACATCATCGTGACATCATGTAAACTCTGACCCCTTTTGAAGTTTTCAACCCTTCAGTTTCAATCTTGAGTTAATGTCTATTGGAAACATTTGAAGGAGCATCAAGGCCACAAACCAGGGCAATAGAGGGCATGGCCTGTTCCCCCCCCCCCCAAAAAAAAAAAAAAATGGTTTAAGAAACTCTTTTCACTTAATCACCCAGATGGGGCAGGACAAATTGCAGGAATCCAAGCATGAAGCAGTTAGGTTTATGGCTTTTTGAAAACACACTACACACTGCATTAATAATGATCCATGTATACCTGTGTCTCTGTGCAGTGATAGTTCCATCCGCACACCTTCGGTAGACTGGTGAAGTAGTCCATTGACAGCAAACAGATAGTAAAAGTCAGGGTACCGACAATCACCTCCCACGGGTGGGCGGAGCAAAAGTGCCCGTAGGCACGGAAGACATGACCCAGCATCTTCTTAACACTCCTGGAAAAGTCAATAAATTTTATGTTCAGTTCAGTTTAATAGATTTTGATGCTTCAATTTTCATGGTTTGTAAACCATGATTTTCATGCTTCAATTTTCAGGGTTAATAAACCATGTTTTAAAGATGCCTCAATTTTCATGGTTTATACATGAACCATGATTTGCAAATGTTTATTGCATGTTCTTGGTTTGTAAACCATAAACTTCAAATGTAAACCATAAAAAGGATTTGGCAACACTTTTTATGGTTTACATCTATTGCAATAAACCATGGTGAAAACTGTCCATACATATTAAAATTGCTAGACAACTAATTGCAGAGATGCAACCAGGGGTTGAAAAAAAAAATCTGAAAAATTTTGTGGTGACGTTTTGGACACTTAATGCAGTAAACCACCCCAACCTCGCAGCCAGAAATAGGGACAAACCTTGACTGATTTGTTGCGGTCGCCGTAGGTGAACATACGGAATCTGTATATTTGACTAGTTTTGGGGTCAAACAAACTTTGGGTCGCACAAGCCCAATTGTAACATTAATGCAAAAAAAACTCAAAACGTAAAAAAAAAAAATTAAACAATTTTTTTTTTTTTGTGGACAATCTTACCCGCTAATGTCTGCCCTTAAAAAAACTTTTTTTCGTCAACAGCCATTTTCATGGGTTTATGATTTGAAGATCGGTTGTGTAAAAAACTTATTTTGTGATAAAAATGTTCGGTCAGCAACGCACACTTGGAAATAGCGCGGAGGTAGAAATACATGTACAGATATAGGCTGATTTAAATCGGAAAAGTTGCATCTCTGTAATTGACAAACGACGTCCCATACATCTCTGCCCAGTTTCATCAAACCGAGTAAGCAGAAAATGCTGCTTAGCAAAAAATGAGCAGGACACCAGTCACAATTGGTGTAACATGCTCGCTACCCATGGTGGTGAGGCTGCAACCAACCATGTCATCAGCAAATCTCCATAAATGCTGCAAGGAACAATAGACTCCCACACAGACAAAATCATCCCCTGCCCCTTATGCAACCTTCTCTCTTTCAATATATCTACAGTGTACTTGTACTACTTTGGAATGAATCAAAACAACTGTTATTTTTATAACAACTTGCTGGTTGATTAAAACAACGGTTAAGGTAAATACCGGAATAGGCGACGACCAGTAAATCTGGTCGAGTCGTAACATTTTTATGGTTTCCGGGTTAGGGTGAAGGAGTGCTACATTATTAGCCTGTCAAAAAAAGGTACCAGCAAGAATACAGAGACAGAGGAACCTTTCTATATTCTGCAGTTTGACGGTCAATGATTCATGGACTTTTCTGCCCGGATGGGGGCGTCAAAGTCCTTCACGATGACTTGGGCCAGGAAGGCCCCATCTAGCGATTTCTGTTACAGCGCCCTCTCTACAAGACTGCAGGGCTTGTAACAGAAGGCTGGTTCATACTTCCTGCCAATACGAGTGCAACGCGAATTTGATATGAATTTGACGTCACAACTCTGTTTTAGCTGCGATATTCGCAAGAGAGCTTTGCACAACTCAACCCACTGCAAATTTCGTTGAGAATTTGTCAACATTTCTATTGTCACAACTTTGTTTTAGTTGCGATATTCGCAAGAAAGCTTTGCACAACTCAACCCACTGCTAATTTCGTTGCGAATTTGTCAACATTTGTATTGCATTCGCATGAAGAATGAACCGGGCTTAACTCAACATTTTTACTGCACCAGAATTTATTTTACGAGACCAGATTCAAATTGAACAAGCATTTAACCTCATTTGTTGAGCTACATTTGAAATTTTCGAAACCATGGCTTCGGCTCCAGTTTCGTTTCAGGCTAGCTTGGCCCAGCCAGTATTTTGACATTTGCGCGTACTTGTGCGTTAACATGCTCAGGGCTTCAGTGAAGAGAGAAAAGAGACAGAAGCCGAAATCAAAGCCGAAGTCGTGGTTTCAAAAAGGGCCTTTGATTTGTGACAAAACTGAAATACATTCAGATTTTTTTTAACATTTTTCACAGAGATACTACACAATGAGGTGATACTGTCGTTAGTTAAGTGAAAAACACAAGACAACCTGGCTTGTCTGGTAAAGATTTTACTGGCCCAAAGCTAAATGTCCAGTGTTAATTTCGAGCCCTGTAAAGAGGCAAGCCAGAGGGACGTCTTTTGGACTTGTTTTAAACTTGGACACCCTGTTTTATCTGTCATTACAAATATATATTTATTTAAGTGAAAATATTGAATCCCCTAGTTTTTAAATTTCCAGCAAATTTAGATACCCTTATTACCAAATCCTTGCTAAAACCTCAGCCCTACTTAATGTGACCAATGAACAGCAATTTAAAAAACGTATATCTTGAGAAACTAAAAGCAATCATTGAGTTGTTAAAATGCTTAGTTATTTAAAGCCATTGGACACTTTCGGTACAGAAACAAAATGAAAGATTTACAAATAACTTACAGGGTTTACATAAGGTAATGGTGGAAGACTTCTCTTGAAATATTGATCCATGAAATGCTTTACTTTTTGAGATAACAGTCAAACAATATAAATTCTCCATATCGAGAATTACGGATTTATTTTAAACACATGTCATGACACGGCGAAACGTGCGGAATCAAGAGTGGGTTTTCCATGTAATTTTCTCCCGACTCCGATGACCGATTGAGCCTAAATTTTCACAGGTTTGTTATTTTATATATAAGTTGTGGTACACGAAGTGTGGGCCCTGGACAATATTGTTTACCGAAAGTGTCCAATGGCTTTAAAGACAGTGGACACTATTGGTAATTGTCAAAGACCAGTCTTCTCACTTGGTGTATCTCAACATAAGCATAAAATAACAAACCTGTGAAAATTTGAGCTCAATTGGTAGTCAAAGTTACAAGATGAAAGAAAAAACACCATTGTCTCACGAAGTTGTGTGCTTTCAGATGCTTGATTTTGAGACCTTAAAATCTAACCCCAAGGTCTCGAAATCAAATTCAAATATTTTAGTGGAAAATTACGTCTTTCTTGAAACTACATTACTTCAGGTGGAGTTGTTTCTCACATTGTTGTATACCATCAACCTCTCCCCATTACTTGTTACCAAGTAAGGTTTCATGCTATAACTATTTTGAGTAATTATCAATAGTGTCCACTGCCTTTAAATGCTCATGATTTAAATATTGAACTAGTTCAGTTGTAAAACTTGGGAAAGTGTCTTTTTCTGATTTCAGATTTTTGACCATGGTATTGGTAATATTAAACTCCATATTATTTGATGTTTTATTAGTCATGCCTTTTGAAAATTTGGTCCGTCTTCTACAATTACAAATTGGTCCGTCTTCTAAAATTACAAATTAATTTTTTTATTTGCCAACATTTCACCTGAACATTGTGTAATGCCCAGATTAGAAGCTACATTGTGTTTGAGAAGACTAAAGATTACAATTTATCAGTTCGATCAAACTTTTTAATACAATGTTATCAATATTCTCAAATCTACACGTACCATAGACGTGAATGATAATCTCCACATTACGATGTATCAAGAAAAAGCAATTGATCTGATTTATAACATGATATCACGAACTATTACACTCATTGTTTGCCCAGCAACAGAGTTTCAAAAGCATTGTTCGATTGAATAACATATTGTGTCATAAATACTTGCGCATACAATGTTTATCCCACACATCAGCACAGGGCAGAATATATTCATACTGTTTTTAATGATAAGACTTAATTCTTTTCTCTTTTCTCTAAAAAGATTTAAAGGTGGAGAATAAATAATCGGTTTACATTTCTCTGTAACTGCAGGGCAACTGATCGTAAGATGGTGGGAAAAAAGCCATCAAACAAGATAGGACTAGACACATGGCACTTGATTTATAAAACTGTGTCTGAATGCTAAAAAACTTCCATGCGATTGAGTGCAAAAGTTTTAAAACTCAAAATTTGAAACCACCCGAGTGGAGGGTCCAGAAACCGATCGAGTTAAACCACATCGGTTTTTAAAGATGAAACGCTGTCTGGACAGAATTAAATTCACACATCCGGTTTTAAACAGCGCAGTTGACCCACGGCTTCATTATTTATGTAGTTGTAATTTTGATTAGCTTAATTTTATGAGTATTTTAAAATTGCCTTTCATAATTTCTATTGAGTTTTTATTGAAAGAATATTTTCTCAAATTGAATTTTGACAGCTGATGCCATTTCAAAATTACACAGACTTCCATAGACAATTCACCAAATGTATGTCAAATTGTTTGTGAATGGCCAATTACAGATCATGATCGGATGTGATAATAAGTTAGAATCCCGACAATAATTTATTTTAATTTCAATTCTACTGTCTTTGGCAGATTTTCTTTTTAAATGACGGCAAATTAACTTCCTTGAATCTATAATAACAGCATTCCAAATTTAAATCTACAAGCAGTTCAAATCTGTCATTAATTGGACAGGCTAAAATCTTTGATCATCTGTATTTTAAAGGAACACGTTGCCTTGGATCGGACGAGTTGGTCTATAAAAAGCGTTTGTAACCGTTTGTTATAAAATGCATATCGCTGGAAAGATGTTTTTTAAGTAGAATACAATGATCCACACAAATTTGCCTCAAAATTGCACGGGTTCCTTTACTTTGCGAACTAACACGGTCGGCCATTTATATCCATAAATGGCCGACTGTGTTAGTCGACGAGGTAAAAGGAAAACAGTGCACTTTCCAGGCATGTTTGTGTGGATCGTTGTATCCTACTTTTACAAAATTTCTACCCACATATGCATTATATAATAAACGATTACAAACGCTTTTCAAAGACCAACTCGACCGATCCAAGGCACCGTGTTCCTTTAAGAGAGAAAAATTGTACACAAATAGACAAACACTCACCTTACTTGACTAGTGTTACTAATCATAATGCTTTGTTCCCTACAGTTACTATGAATATCAAGTGCCCACTGAAACATCATGGAAGGCGAGTCAGTAAACCCACAGCTGAGAAAAATTCCACTTTCCACACTTACATTAAGAGTGAAAGGGTCTTTAAATAACAGAGATTTATATTGTCCAAAATGCACTCCAGTCGGAATCAAAATGAAATCATCATATTCACACAAAAATTCGGAATAGTCTACTCCACAGGGGAGGCTAGGGGTTGAAGCTATTTCAGGCTTTCAAGTCAGATTGAGACTTTTGATACCATCTTTTTTAGTATCAATGCTGAGATTTAAAACACACCTGTGCCAGAAATGGAACAGGCCATGGGTGACAAAAAATACATCAGACTCGTCTATGATTGGTCGAAAGTTGTCCATCAGCTGATTGGGCATAGGGACTGACCATGCACTGGGTGCATGCACAGAAATCTTGCTGGTATGAGAGTGGGGTGATGTACGTAGTTGGCTGAGCATTTGGCGCCTACATGTACACGACCTACTTTGCCTAGCATTAAATTTGTTACAGCATCATATTACACATTACCTGTCGAAAGCATTATTAACATTACTGCTGGTGAAGGTGACCAATGAAACCAAAAACAAATTCTCCGCTAAGCAGTTAGCACAAGTTTTCAGCGTGAATTTCCCAACTTAAGTTATGCAACTCTTACTTCCATTTTGGAATACAATGAATGTGACTGATTGTTGAAAATGATAAAACCATTCATTCAATTAACTAAGTAATCAAATATTCAAACTTTAAATCAACTAGGGCCGAATGGCATGTTCGCCACGGTCTTCTGTGCCTACTTGACTTAGGCCAAACAAAATAAATGTTGTGTTTACGGTAACCCGACCGACCTGAATTTTTTGCGGCCGAATTGCCGACCTCAAAACATTTTTCTAAATATTTTGTGAGTTGGTAAAATTTAAAATGAGAATTTTAACATGTTGCCTCACTTTAAAACTGTTTATTACGACTTACCAGTGTAATAATGCATTTTTGCAAAAATCATGGCGATATCAAAACTTGTGCACCCGGCCCACGCCTAGCCTAGCTTACTGTACTGCCACAATTTTTTCTGTGAAAGGTGCACGCGCCACCCGATGCCCGGCCCCGACGCACCCGCTGTGTTCACAGCGTACTTCGGGGCGATCCAATGTCACACGAAACGAAATTGGGCCCCTGGCAGCCGGCCGCATATTGGACACCACAACAAAACACGGTACAACAGTACAGTACAACTAGCTGTCAGTGGTACAGCACGAAACGAAATTGGGCCCCTGGCAGCCGGCCGCATATTGGACACCACAACAAAACATGGTGTAGCTGTCAGTGGTGTACAGCACGTGGGTGACCGGCCGCGTACGTTTACAACACGTTTTACACTACGGACAGACTGCGAATGAAAACTGCATCAAAACATGGCGTCGACGTCAGGCAGTTCTTCGTGCGGTAACATGAACAAATTGTTTAGCTTGAAAACAGAAAAGTGCCTCCATCAGTCAGCCAAGTTGAAGCTAGTAAACATCGATGTCAGCAAGACATTTCTCAATATTTTCGAAGATCACCATGGGCCAAACTTTTATCACGTTTGTGCTCACAACACACATTCAGATCAGATCAGGCTGACATTCAAAATAATAAGTTTGACCCTCAAAAGTGTTTATTCATTTTGCTATATTATTTTGGGGAAAATGTGAGTTGTGAGTTTCGGCTCTGTTGTTAATGTTATGGTACACCTTGCACCACTGAGCCTACTGAGTGACATCATTTTCACCCAGCAACCCGGAGGTTCGTCAGTCTGGGTAAAGTGCAAGTAAGTGTACAACAATGGAATGAAAAATGTGAACAAAATAACCACACCTCAAATTGAAAGTTGGTAAAACTGATGTCAGCATTTAAAACATGGCCCTGATTTAATGGTAAGATAAAAAGTTTCCTTGTAACTTCTAAAGCGCTTGCAACTTTACCTATGTTATGTTTTTTCTAAAACAACTTATAAACGTTTATATTTTACCACTTTCCAACATGAGGGTTTATAACTTGATGAGTCGAACAAGGTTAGTATAATTCATGGTAACGGGTTTAAAATATTAACAAATAACTCAAAATTCAAGAACTTAAAAATAAAAATAAAATTACAAAATAAAATTATTTTCCTACCTACCTACCTGGAATTTTTTAGGGCCGTTACCGTAAACACAACATTTATTTTGTTTGGCCTTAAGCCCTACATCTCACCTAATCTGAAAAAAATATGCAGCACGGCTGTATGCTTCGGTTTTGAAAGGGCAAGGGCACCAAGGCATTTTCTCTTTGGCAAAGGGCAACCTATGAGGAAATTGTAAATTTCTACTGGAGCATTTCAAGGGCACCAAGGCAATGGCAAGGGGCAACGGAGGCAATCGCCTCTGTTGCCTCTGTGAAGTATCAGGCCTGTATGGGACAACATAATGTAAGTGCTGCCGTCGATTCCACAAAACTCTACCTAACTTAAGACTTATCTTAGGACTTAGGACGAGTCCCATCCCTGCACTGTAGCATGCAGACCTTAAGATTAATCCTAAGTTAAGACGAGTTACTCGTCCTAACCTCGAGATAAGACGAGTCCTAACTCTTTGTGAAATCGACCCCTGGACCAGTAAGCTTGTCATTTCACTAGTCTACCAGCTTTTTCTCTGGTCCATATTTTACACTTAGAAAAGGATTGTTTTTTAACACTAAACTAGCCAGCTGTAGACCACTTTGAGCAACAATTTTGACTAGTTTTTTTCTGAGTGCGTTTTAACTGGCATTCGTCCACCAGTTAAAAGACAGTGGACACTATTGGTAATTCTCAAAGACTAGTCTTCACGGTTGGTGTATCTCAACATGCATAAAATAACAAACCCGTGAAAATTTGAGCTCAACTGGTCATCGAAGTTGCGAGATAGTAATGAAAGAAAAAAACACCCTCCGTCACACCAAGTTGTGTGCTTTCTGATGCTTGATTCCGAGACCTCAAATTCTAAACTTGAGGTCTCAAAATCAAATTCGTGGAAATTTACTGATTTCTCGAAAACTACGTCACTTAAGAGGTTGATAATAATTATTTTGAGTGATTACCAATAGTGTCCACTGCCTTTAAGGGTAAACGCTAAGATATAAGTATAGTATCAAGGCACTTTATAGTCTGGAACTGGTGTCATGGTCCCAGCTATCCGTCCGGGTTCAGCTATCCGGAAGACCAAAGAGGGTTAAATAACATCATGCCATGTCTGCGAACAGGGGAAATTATAGTTCAGTTTCAGTACCCTGCTGAGTCGATACAGTGAAAAGAAAATGATCCGTCGACTCCTAAACTTTTTTTTTAACAACGCCTCACTCCATTTTAAATATAAACTGATAACTACATAAAACTGTCAATTCCATTGAATATTGAAGTATTGCCCATACAAAAATAAGATTATAAATGTATCTTCTTTTGGTGCCTGTTCCCCACAAAAAACTGAATAGATAGTGTTCTTCTCAATTAGATTCCGATCTTGTAACAAACTTTCCGGTTCAATAAAAGTTTTGAGCTACACAAGCCTTGCAGTCTTGTTGTTTTTGTCCCCCATATTCAAGACCTGGATCGTGACAACGGCATTATAGCAAAAGTGCATGACAGCAAGTGTCATTTTGTTACTGTGCTGAAAACAATCTAAGCAAAAGTCATTCAGAAGAGATGTTTAATAAATGTATCGATCGTCATTATTGGTTTACAATCAATTCTGGGACTGACAAAGCTGCTATTTACTGTCAGTTGAAAGGATTGGAAGCTTTGTACAGGCAGATTTTTCCGTTGTATGGTCACGGTGGGTTATTTTGTTGCTATTTATTAATTCAATATAGTTTGAAGGCAATACGGGATAACAAACTCCCTACAAAGAAAATTATAAAAGGACATTCAATTTGTGACTCAAGATCTCGTGCTTCTGATCAGCAGAGTGTGGATTTGAGTCTTCACACAATGTGTCCTTGAGCAAGACACAAACCATGATGAGACATAAAGCTGTACTATTATGTGTAGGTCCTGCGTATTGTGAAAAAAATAATGCACTGGGGGAAAACCCAGCAGTCGGGTAGGATCTTAAAATCTAATCCACGTGCAATTCTGCAAGGCTCTGAGCCCAATTTCATGGCGCTGCTTAACGGTGCTTACTGTAGCAGAAAAATTTGCTTTTAAAGCCTTAGCGTATTTCACAGGTTGGCAGAAAAATTGGGCGGCCACATTGCGTGTTTACCGTGGATTTGCACTGTGACATCATTTATTTTCGTGTGGTCAGCACCGGAAGGTTAGCATGCATTTTCGTGTGCTTACGGTTAGCAGTGCTATGAAATAGAAATTGCACAGTAAGCACAAAATCCGCCGCTAAGCAGCTCTATGAAATTGGGCCAAGGTTTGAGGTGGGATTTGAACCAGGGTACAGGGGTGAAAGGCAGAAAAAGAAACCACTAAGCCAATCTGATTACATCACGTTATTTCCACCTTTTGGTAAACATTGGAGTTGCAACGAGCTTATTGGATTCTAATCTAAAGAAAACAACAGGTTTACAAATGCTTTTTCTCGGGACCGACCTCAAAATCTAATTCCAACGTCTCGAAATCAAATTCGTGGAAAAACACTTCTTTCTCAAAAACTACGTTACTTCAGAGGGAGCCGTTTCTCACAATGTTTTATACTATCAACAGCTCTCCACTACTCGCTACCAAGTAAGACTTTTATGCTAACGATTATTTAGAGTAACTACCAATAGTGTCCACTGTCCACTGCCTTTAGAATATAATCCAAGTTGTAGGCCTATGACACGTATGATGATCTAATTTAAATTAACTCTATAGTGTTTCATAAACAGCAATACCACTCTTAACTTTGCTCACCAGCAGTACCACCCCAATGGACCAATGTTAAATTAAAGTTATGAGGCTAGTAAAATGAATGTGAGAACTTACCTTAAAAACCTGGAAGCTCAAGTATACAACTGACTACAAGACAATATATTTTACAACTGTCTTCAAGACTGAACAGAAAATTGCACTCCAATAGATATGACTGCTTGTTGCGACAAAACAATAAAATCTACATTTATTGTCTAAAAAAAAAAACCCTAGCCCAGGTTGGACTCCTCTGTTTGATCCAAAGTCTATGCAGTGCAATGTACGTATACTGACATCCAGGGGGAATAACAAAACCCTTGCCTTAACAAGGGAGGAAGGCCCTAATCACCGACTCGTTTTGTTTGTACAGTACATAGTGTACACACTACATAGTGTACAAACGAAAGGAGTCCGTTGTTAGGGCTTACACCACGTACGTTCCAGCCCCATTCAACGTGCAGTCACTTTGTTTTCCAACTTTGCGCATGCGCGAGTTTGTTACCGCTGCGAGTGACGACTGTTTGATCTTGACAACCCAAGCCACGCACGTATAAACCATTACTTTCAGTCCATTTTTAACACTGTTTTTCAAAAGTGTCACGCATTCTTGTAAATTTATTTTGTTTAAAATTATATTTAAATACTGCTAAAAAAGTAAATTGAGGATAAATCTGTTGTGCTGAATAAAATCTCACGACATTACGGTTGCTATGCTGTGCTAAATCATACGTAATTTAGGACGACAAAATGTCAACATTTGCAGATGTATAACTTTATTTCTAAAGTTTTCATGTCGGAACTTTATAGCACAATATAAGAACAAACACTTTTACCTTATTGTATCGATTGTTCCTTTTACTCAAATTATTGTTAACATTTTTATGACGATTTTTGGAGCAGACAATAATTAGCACACAAAACGGATTGGGAAATTATGTCAAACTTCGAGAGCACGCAACTCGAAAAAAAATATTTCGAGCAATACTTGTTGTACATGAAATAGTCGTTGAATAGCCTCTGCAACAAATTAGAAATACATTTTTGGTCGAGAAAACTTCCAATTTGTAAATATATGTCTCAGTAATCCTATATTTAGCGTATTTGTGTATTGGGGTGTACCGTATGGGTTTTTTGTAACTATGAAATTTCCACTAACATATTAATATTTTTAAGTTTAAATAAGATTTATAACAAGTGAAAGAGGTCAAAAGTATGTATCAATCATCCTAACTGATGTACATAGGTCACAACACCGATACATGATTGGCTTTAGAAGAGCAAGGTTCTTGCATATTCATGACGGTTTGTTGACCTTTTTCAATGCAACAAAGTTCGCACATGCGCAAAACTAATATGGACTTGTGAAACGTACGTGACACAACCCCAACTTACAGGACTTACACATTATTCATTTCACAATGTTGCAGTGCTACAGCGCGTGCGCGACATGCCATGATGAGTGAACGGCCGACGGGCAATGTAAACGGACAGCGCGCACGCACTGCCTTGTATTGTAACACCCCTTTCACAGAATGGTTTAGTCCAACAACAAAATAAAGCGTTTGAAAAGCGATGCGGCAAGTTCAAAATATAAACCTGGGAATTCGCTCCGGGATCTGGTAAGTTTTTGTCCTTTTTCTTCAAAAAATATTTTCTCAATGGTGTTTTGAGTAGGGAGTCCGGCACTTTTGAGGTTTTTCCAGAGCACCTACACAAAATTGGTATCAATGGAAAGCTTGTCCCATGAGTAATGTGATAGTAAAAAAATTATTGCCATAGGTTCATTATTCACAAAGTTATGCTTGTTTAAACGTTGCTTTTTGGGGGGAGGGTGTCTGTCATATATTTGAATCAATTTTTCTTTAGCGCACATACACACAATTGGTATCAATGGAAAGCTTGTCCTATTTGTAAGTTGATAGTAAAAAAAAATACTGCCATAGGTTCATTATTCACAAAGTAATGCTCGTTTAAAGTTTTTTTTTTTTTTTTTGGGGGGGGGGTCTTCATGTAATTCAAATTTATTAATTTCAACATTTGTTAAAACCAGGGACAAGGCACTTGACAACAAAATTGGTCGATCCATTCCTGCACGATAAGTTTCAAAATAAATAAATAAATAAATTTTAAACATGAGTCATGAGTGTTAATCTGATGTCACTTTTGAGTAATTTTGTTTGTTTTGTGTCCTTTGTTGTTCCCTTGATAATAAAACCATGATAAAACACTATAAAAAAATTAAAAAATAATAGTTGACGATGTGCTTCAAGTTTAATTACTGTTTCTCCGTTGAGGATGTTCTGTGGGACCAGCAACAAAATTTAATTTTAAAGTTTAACCACGTAACCATGGCGTAATCGCTAACACGCAGTTCAAAATGGAGGGGCTGTAATACTTGCCGTCAACCTGCCGTCAATTCGCTTGGTGCTGTCAACTAAGCCCTTACTGTCAACTTGCCGTTTACTCCTCCAATATTAATTTAAAATCCACAAAAGAGGCAGAGAACTGAAAATATTTGCTAAAGAGAATTTTCATAAGTTTGAGGTTACATTTCAGTTCTATAATTGAGTTTTTCCCTCGCAAAAAATCTCAATCAGCAAAGCCGTCGGCCGACATCTTGTTTTTCACTTAACTTGCACAAGATGGACAACAGAGGGAGCTTTCCTGCACATGGAATAGTCTTAGCTCAAGACGTTAATGATCGTTACCGTGAATATCAACCTCGTCATCATAGTTTACTTTTTAAACCATCTTGACAAGCACCCTTCTAGCAACTGCTCGACACATCCCGGGGACGAGGTTGTGTTAATCATATAGTCGGTCGCGCGATGGTCACGCAAGGGAAATCTTGCGCGCGATCCTAAGACTGAGGCCTAAAAACTGTGTCTTTTTATGATTGCGCGTCAAGATTTCCATCGTGCGACCGACTATAAACCGACACTTATGTACATCGCTTCCTGTAATTTGCTCACTGACGTCTTCTGCCAAGACTAATCAAATACTGCCATCTGCGTAGTGGTTGTGTTGACGGCGGCTTGACGACAAATAGTAGAACAGAAAATGGAAAACTCAAAATGATAAAAATGGAGTCTGGACCTGCCTCCAAAAGATGGGCTTGCGCTAAAATGCGCCAGCGTTTACAACAAAACTTATGGATTCATTTTGTAGCGGTGACCCTAACACATATGATGATACCCCTATTGGACTTTATTTGGTTTCAGATTTTCAGTAATCAACGAAATGAAATGAACCTGACACCAATCTGGAACAAATTTTACAAACAATACAAAGTTTGAGGCAAATTTTCTTACCTTTTGAAAGCCTAAATGTTTACAACTTTCTCACGATCGGGAACGCTTATTTCTCTACAACATTTGTGTGAAATATAAATATTGTGTCACCATCCTCTCACGAGATATTAAGGCGAAAACGAGAACACATCGTCACGTGAAAAAAATACAAAATGGATGCGCCCACGTCAGCGGTGGTTGTCTGAAAGGTGACAGTTAATCGCAAATTTTCTCATCTTAGTGCACGTAAGTTGAAAAACAAAACAATAAATGATCACAACTCATGATCCTGAACAACATAAGGTAATTTGGAGCAACTAAAGCGCCGTATATGTAGCACTTTTTCATCGATGAAGTTTGCCCTTTTTTACGTGTGACAGATACAAATACCCAAAAGGGGCGGATCGGTGGACTCGCTATTTTGAGTATTCATTAGACATTGAGGATTAAGAACATACCCTCAGAATTTGTGTCATGATTCTTAAAAGTGGTTAAAAATGGGCAAAATCTGGTGACTAGCTGTCGAAATTAGTCGTGTTGGACCAGATTGTCATTTGCCGATCAAAAGAATCTCGTAACCCTCCGGCCTGGCGGCCGTTGGGAGGAGGGAGGGTTACGTTATCGCAATTAAGTAGGCCTATAATTATAAATGCATTTTTGTTTTTTTAAGTTGTATCCTCCAATCAAAATGACAAAGATCTATTTAAATTGGACGTTATAACATGGAGCAATAAAATAAATGTTATCCATTCGTGCAATGAGTGCGAATATTTTCATTCTTTGAAAGATGGAATGTTCCAACCAACTCAGCTCTGCCTCCATTGAATAGAACCGTGGAGGTAGAATTAGATTCTACCTCCATGATAGAACATTCCATCTTTCAACTCATGAACATATTATTCACACCATGTTCACACCACCATTGCACTCAGTCACATTTTCATAAACATTCATAATGTTTAATAATATTATTTTGTTATTTATTGAGGCTAGCTAGAGTTTCTTTAAAAACTTGATTGACTGTCTCCCAAACTAAAGCTTGCTCCTTACACAATTCAACTTCAAGAGCCCCCTGACCTCACCCACCAGTCGCCTGACACTCTCAGCTCTGGGTGGATGGGGTTAAACCAATCACCCGCTCAGTCTGTCGCGATCGAACCATACCCAACAACCAATACGGCCTACCACGTACTTATCACGAACCCACGCCGTGCACTTGCACTCAAAGACGGGTGTGTTCTTGTGTACACACTGCTGCACGTCTCGCACGTAGTAGTGCAGTGTCCCATTGCGTTATTGCTATGGTTCATTCCTCCAAGTAAAATATCATTTTTGGTGGGTTCAGTTATGTTTCTTATTTACAAATGTACTACCAATAAAGCATGGAAAATAAGGCATTACTCACTTATCTCCTCTGAGGTTAATCGGCGTTCTTAGAGCAAATTTCTTCTCATTTATATCGAATCGTACGAGCTATTTCGGTCGCCATGACTTATTCCGTTGATGGTACGATGATGTCATCATCATCGGACGATTCGATTTTTGCACGTTAGGTGTTTACGCCCTCATGGTTCGCTATCTTTAAAGGCCCTTTTCGAAACCACGGCTTCGGCTCGGACTACGCTCTGCTAATTGCTTATAGCATGAATTTTCTTCCCTAATATTGCTTGTTCATTCAACTGATGTTTGCTTAAATTTGCTAAGCATGAATTTTCTTCCTTGATATTGCTTGTAAATTCAGCTGTTGTTTGCTAAATTAATTTGCTTAGCAATAGTATGAATTTTCTTCCTTGATATTGCTTGTTACGGATGGTATTCAACTGTTGTTTGCTTATCCTGAAAATCACGTGGAAATTTGGTTGGAAATCCTATAAAGGGAGACATTTCATGCTAAGCAATTTTGTTTGTGCTTAGCAGCTCTGGGTGCTTAGCAGCGCAATGAAATTGGACCCTGGTGTTTTTGTGAAAACACTGCAACGTCATATCCCGATCTATTTATCGGGAAGAGCGATTTGAATACCAGCCTATACAATCTCCAGGGCACAACAAACCTGCTAATTAATATGAAGCGTTGTGTTATTGTGTTCTCAAAGATCCAACTATGGGGAAATTCCACGAATCGCTAAATCCATTCGACAACAAAATAATCCCTTTGAGTGGCATTCCGGCGTACAAAGAGGAACTCCCTGGATGGAGATGTTCTACTTAAACCAACCATGGCTGACAAACAACAGGACGCCCACACAGAGGTCTACTTTGACCACTGAAGGACACCGCATGCATGCAGGTTCGAAAAATGCAAAAGACGACCGGCGCGTGTCAAAGAAGAAAGCCGAGTTCGCTCGACCCGATGATGATGATGATGATTGTTTTGCTCTCTGCAAATTCTACTGTCATATAGACCATTAGAATCTTCACCATATTTATCGATTTCTGCAGTGCAATAAGGCCCCCTTTACACCACCAATCTTCTATAATAACTTTGAAAACCTCTTTCAATAGTTCACACCATGGAGAATTTTCTTCCTCCATGTTCACACGAAGATACATATCATTCAATAAAGACTGTGTACAGGCATTCACTATACCGTTGAACAAGACATCTTTTCAGTGTGTGGGTATTGTAACAAAATTGGTGTAGTTTGTATCTCTTTATGGCAGTAAATTGGATGCGCTCAACTTTAAAAAAAAGAAAGTATAAACTATTTAAAACTCCGGTGAAAATGATATATAAAGGCCGTAAATTGGGGGTAGTATGGACTACTCCATGAATGGACAGACCGACAATGGACCATTGTTAGGTTCTTTTTGCATATTACATTTTGGGAAGTACGATTTGAATAAACTATAGTCTTCATGAGCAATAACTTCACTGATTGGCTGGAGTTTTGTGTTTTTCTAATGCTGAAACTTGTATTTATCTCTCATGTTTGAAAATGCAATACTTGAGATCCATCATCGACCAAAATAAACCAAGTATTCCAATTGACATGACACAAAGTACGCCATTCAACTTAAAAAAAATCACCTGTTGGTGTTTTGTAAAAAACATGAAGTTGTTGTCTCTTTATTGTTCGGGATCTATCTCGGTAAATTTGATGCATTGTTTTAGTGGTTTCTCAAAAGATTTCATGGAACTATATTTCAATAGAAGTCTTTCACCATTACCTTCTGTAAACCCTGTAAATTATTTGTAAATCTGTGAACTTTTTTTCTGTACCGAAAGTGTCCAATGGCTTTAATAAAAAAAACTAAATCAAAATCTCGGAGAACAATATTTTTGAACAAAGGCCTTTATAATGTCCTTGGTGGACAGTACAATATTGGTCATTGTTAAGTTACTACCACTGATATTTTTTTGGAAAGGACGATTTCGATTTGTATAATCTATGATCTTCAAGAGCGTAACAACTTTACTGATTGGCTGGAGTATTGTGTTGTTCTGATGCTGCCATGGTAACTGTTTTAGATCATTTGAAATAATCTAATCTATTTTGTTGAGAAAATGAAAGATTCACCATCTACCCATAAAATGTGTGACACTTGCAATAAATGGCACCAAGCGCGTCATTCAATAATCCTTGTTGCCCCCCATACTACCTGAAAACATTCTGTTGGCGCTTTGTCAAAAAATATTAAGTTTATCTCTTTATTGTTCGGGACATTAACTCAAGCTCGGTATCTTACAGTAAATTTGATGAGCTTACTTTAACAAATAATTATAAATAACCAAAGAGTCGATGTAAACATCTGATTTTTTTTGTCGATCAAAACCGTTATCACTATAGTACAACGGACAATTGTCAAGTTCTATTTGCGTATAACTACTACTTAGGAAAGGACGATTTAAATAAATCTAATCTTCCATTCCTTTCACTGATTGGGTAGAATACTCTGTATTCTGATGCTGAAGGTTTGCTAAAAGATCCACGCGTGTCACCTTCCCAATTTGGGTAGTTCAGACAGTTTGAAACCCGTCTGTCGGGTGGTTTGGGTTTGGAGACAGCGGTGGTCGCAAAGATGTTCGGGAAAATATTCTTTACGTTTTTCGCAACTCTTACAGTTTCTTACTGCATAGGAAGTGCTCAGAACATAAAGGACGCTTCTTTCCTCCGCGCTCAGAACCACGAGTCGTGCAGCCGTCTGCAGAAGGTACCTCTGCAGAATGCTTTCTACGGGGCCACAGGTGGAATGTTGCGTGGTTTCGCCTACCAAATCCGTAGAGCACTGTCGACTGTATCATGCGTGAGGGACTGCATGCTAGATCCTAGCTGTGTTTCAATCAATTACTACTACTTCTTGGGCAGCGAGAATCGGTGGAGTTGAACAACGCCACCAAGTCGCAGTACCCGGGAAACTTCAGCAAGCTCCAGTTGGGAAGTGTCTATTTCGATAACAATAGCAGCACGATGTTCTCCTCCTCGGCTTCTGTCCCGTGTAGATAGCTTTTGAAAGGTTATTACTACGAGAGCAAAATCCGGTACCAGTATAACCCTTTAGGCCTTGAGCTGTACACTCCCTTGAAAGGTTGGTGCGACACGGAGGGTACCATGTTTGAAGAAGGTGTGTTTCAGAGGCAGGATGATGGAAGCGTGTATTTTAAACTAAACTAACTAAAGCAGGTCGGAGCAGGAGGCAGCGAGCCCGTGTGAGTGGCCGCTCTGGCCAAAGCCTAAGGAACACGGGAACCAAGATGGAAGAGTGGGAAGGAGGACACTGGGCAAATTAATTATCCTCACTTTAAGTTCACGGGGATAACTAAACAAAGTCTAAATTCATCTCGGCGATGAAAGAACACTTAGATAAAAGAACACTTAGGTTGCACAACGGACATTCATTCCCAACGCAAGACCTTGACCAAGATGTTGTTTACAACAAAAATTGCCAAACAAAATTTTGCGGAGAATGGTGATGTGGTTCAACAGCTGTTTTATCTGAATAGCGATTACTTCATTAAGCCTATTGGCTGTAAAAGGCAGGACTGGAAGTTGGACGTTATTTAAAGAAATGCAACATGAAGAGATATCCAAAGCATACAATTACAAAGTTTTTAGTCGAGCATTTTTATCAACTTTGGGCCAAAAATCCCGAGGGAAAAGTTAAGCATTTTCATCAAATCTGGGTCAAAAATTCCAAAAGTCACCAGGATTGGGTAAGTAAGCTCAGCATTTTTATCCATCTTGGGCAAAAAATTGTTTAAAAAAGGGTTATTTTTATCTAGTTTGTGGCCAAAATTTGAAGAAAAACAAATCATAAGGGGTAATGTGCAGTATTACTGTTTATACAATGCGGGCAGAATTGAAAAATTCACAGGGGCAAGTCCAGCATTTTTTTTCGCAATTTGGGCCAAAAACTGAAAAAAAAACATGAGGGGTCAGTTCAGCATTTTTATGCAATTTATGCTAACCCTAACCCAATCAATTTCTTACCCTATTTTTTTGGGCATTTAAGCGAAAATTGTCATCAGTAATCTCTGTTTTTGGAATTGGTGGGTAACTAATCGAACCCCCCCCCCTCAAAAAAGAAGAAAAAAGATGATATATATAATAAACAAAATGAAATAAAATATTTCCCCTATATGAGGCAAGTCTTGGTGTGTTCAAAAAGGAAAAGTGAAATACAAAATGGTTTCGGATCTTAAATATTAATTAATATTTTTATTTAAGTTAAAAAGTACACAAAAATAAGGTTAACATTATACCTGTGGTGTCTGCAATGTGAATTCTGTGAGCTTGATATAAGCTATAAGCTTCTTATTTTAACTCTTAAGGCTGGTTTATAGTCGGTCGCGCGATGGTCGCGCGACGGAAATCTTGCGCGCAATCCTAAGACTGAGGCCTATAAACCGTGTCTTTTTATGATCGCGCGTCTAGATTTCCGACGCCCGACCATCGCGTGACCGACTATAACTCGGCCTTAAAGATGCTGATTTTAAATGAAATAAAACAAAGTTATGTAAAGTTACATAATGTATTTATAAGCATCAATTATTAAGGGAATCAATGTGTGGTGAAGAGGTTTTCAACTAGTGGTTTAATCCCAACAAGGCCTGGTTCTTGATAATTTTACCGAGACAAAGTTGAGGTAAATTATCAAGAACCAGGCCTCGGCGGGTTTAAACCACTAGTTGAAAACCGATTCAACACACTTTGATTCCCATTCATAAATACATTTTCGGTAAAAAAACATAAACACTTATGGTCAAAAAGTAAAATAAATGCAAAAATTATAATTTGTCAATGATTTCTTTCAACACAACACCCCTCCAGCTATGAAATGGTAAGGCCCAGTCAAGGCCCTCGGGTAAACAACTCCTTATAAGGGAATGCTGTGCGGGTCGCGCGTATCGAGTGATGTGGCACAACTGTCTCCGCCGTTGCTCTTGACTAATAGGAATGAAGAAACTGTCTTATAAGCACCGGTGCAAACTCGTGTGTCACGCCCATGTTTCAACACTTTTTACTGGTCATAAACAAAGGTTTATACACATCCACGTGACGCGCTCTCCACCAACAGGAATAACGAAACTGTCTGAAGTATTTATGAATGATGTTTTGATCATTCTCCAAGTATGTTTATAACACATCTATTGCCGTTTCTTTATCCTGATTCGCTAAAGCAGTCATGTCAGGTTGATCAGTATTTAGGCTGCTACATGAAACTTGCAAGAAATCTGCTTACCAGATTTTTGGAAATCTGCTTAGCTAATTTGAGAAATCTGCTTAGTTTTAAAGCATATTTTTTTTTGGGGGGGGGCAGATATCTTCTTAGCCAGGGAGGGGGGTTTGACGGGGTTGAAGGGTAGCACTTCTAGTTAATTCCTTTCAGTGCAGAGTGAGGGACAAGATCAGAAACAGCTGCAGTGTATAGATGGATTGCACATGTCGTCATTGACCACCATCTTTGATGAAAAGTGCAAGCGTGAATTGGCTGAGAGTTGTTCCATTGTTTATCATCAAATATGGCGGTCGATGACGCTTTGTGCAATCCATCTATTGGTACACCATCTCTTTATATAACCCATTTCTCAGTGCGTACTTCCACGGATTGAACCAGGCCCTGCCCTAGAGTCTGAAAGTCTTCAATGATGGCTTCTACATTAGGGACCATTAGGGGCTCCTTGGTTCCCGATGCAGCCCCTTGCTGGGGCATCTTAGCTTTCGCCTGAAGAACCTGAGGTCACAAAGAAACAAAACCTCTTAAGTCAATAGACTCCTTGCATACAACATTAAAAGCTCAAATAGCATAGTGATTAAGCTCACTTTTCGAAGAGGCTTCACAGTCAGAATAAACTACATGAATTATTAAAGGCACTGGACACTATTTGTAATTGCTCGTTAGCATAAAAACTTACTTGGTAACGAGCAATGGAGAGCTGTTGTTAATATGTTTTTTCTTCAGCTATTCTCTTGCAACTTCGACAACCAATTGAGTTCAAATTTTCACAGGTTTGTCATTTTATGCATTTTTTGAGATACACCAAAGCAAGTGAGAAGACTGGTCTTTGACAATTACCAAAGGTGTCTAGACTCTTTAAGGATATATTGACAATATGTGGATTTACCTTGAAAGCTTGAGGTTTGAAGGCCGTAGGGTTCCATAAAACAGTGATGTAATCGCCGCCATGGTGATCGTAGAAAAACAAAGCTGTGTCGCCGTAAGCAATCTAATCACAAATCAGAATTTGAACAAATAAGAGAGTTAATTGGATTTGTGGAAAAAACATTATGCAAAATGGGGAAAATTGTCTGACGTTTTGACCCATGCAGAGTTTTTCTCTCAATGGCTAAATGACAACACATCTGAAGGATGCAGAAATAATGGTTAAGTGCCTTGCTTAATAACACAAGTGTCAAGACCAGGATGCAAACCCACACAATGCGAATCAGAGACACCAGAGCTTGAGTCTGGTGTGCTTGTCTACAACTAGCACACTCCACGAAAAGATGACGCACGTAAAAGAACCCAGTGCACTTATTGAAAAGAGGACAGGGTTCGCCCCGGTGTTCTTGGATGTGGCTGCTGCAAGCACCGTAGCACCTTGTAAACCATTACATGGTTCTAAGGATTAGGTCTTATAGTTCAAAAACTTTGTCCCACTCACCTTGCAGTAAAAACACTTGGCGCTTTGTATCCTTTGGAAAAGGGGCATTATAAATACCGTTATTTTTATTATTATTATTATTAAAAACAAATCAGTCATAAAAATACTTACCTCCAACTCCTGAAGATACAACGTAACAGGATCAAAATCTACAACAGGAAGCTGCTTGACCTCTTGGGTGACCTTCTTCTCAGTTGCTGACTTCTGACCTTGTGTTTTCATCCCATCAATGCTCTCCCCTCGTCTGGGAACCAGTTTGGGTCGGAGATGAATAACAACGTCGTAGAGGTCAATGGGTGGCCGGAAGATTTGCTAAAATAATGAGAGAACATTTAAGTGTGGAAACAGAATTAGCTGTTGTAAACTGTTGACCCCCCATGAAGATGGAATACATGCACAAAAATAGGCCTGTGTTTCGACTCGAGCAGAGTCTTTCCTGAAAGGTTAATGACAACACAACACACATGAACAGGTTGGTACTAGTTTGTGTGTATTGTCAGGCCATATGATAACACAACTCACATCCCATTTGTTTTCTATTGCCTATTGTTAAGTTTTGTCTTTTTGTTTGCCTATCAGTATACTAATTTGTTGCTCTTTGCTTTTTTGTGAAGCACATTGATATTTCTTTCAGTTAGGAAATGTGCTATATAAGAATTAGCTATGTTTCTTCCTTGAAGCGGAGCTACTGTAGCTGCATTGTCATGGTTTATGGTCTTACCTTAAAGTCCGCTGTTGCATCCGTCACCATCATCTGAGACATGAGAAGTTTCAGAGACTCTTTGGCTAAAACAAGTAACCTCTGTAAGATCTGAAATGTAAAAAAACAATAACAATGGTTTAAAAAAAAAGGTTTTACTGGGGCAAAGCAACATGATGATACCAAAACCTACATCCGTATGCATTGTAAACGGGGTAACCCTGTTTCAACCAAGGAGCAGGTGGCAACGGCCCCTGGAAAAATAGTTTGTAGCTCACACCATGTTCTCAAGCAGTTGGACTCAATAAAAAAATAAATAAATAAATAAATACAAATACAAAAATAGTTCTAACCTGAGCTGTTGGTTGTTTCTGTGTCCATACAGAGTTGAGCCTATCAGTCGGTGTGGATAGGAAGACATCCGGAAGTTCACTTCTGTGCTCAATGAAATGCTGTCGTATTTCTTCATAGTCGGAACCTGTGGAACAATTGTTTTTTTAAGTGGCAATTAACTTCTAAGATTTCCTTAATGCACTTTAAGAAACAACCCGTCTTCACATGAACTTTGAAAATCCAACAAGGTCCAAAAAGCTTTTTTTACTTGTGTGAGAAATTACCTTAAAAAAAACCTGTTACTTCAGAGGGAGCCATTTCTCACAATGTTTTATACCATCAACAGCTCTCCATTGCTCGTTACCAAGTAAGTTTTTTCCCCTACAGTTATTTTGAGTAACTACCAACAGTGTCCAGTGGCTTTAAGTCTTATCAGACTTTAATTGCTTACCTTTCATCTCACCATTGAGATTGATAATCAGCGGAGATTCTTTCCAATCTTGACGGACCAAGAGATGAAGAAATCTTACTAATCCAACCGAGGGTGAACTGAAAGAAAAAGACATGCAATAATTCATCTAGTGTTTTTGCAGATGGTAACATATAACATGCAATGCAATCATCGTGATCTTTGCACCGCTGGAGGAAAACCAAGAGGGAACTTTTCTATTGAAGCAAGCGCCATTAGCATTTTTTTGTGGTTCCCAGAGCTATATAAGACGTTAATATTATTATCTGTAAGTTTAAAAGTTTTTCTCAAAAATGTATACATGTAAGTCAATGTAAGAAATTTGTATCTACCACAGAAATGGAAGATTTTTGTTTTTAAGTACCTGAGACAGCCCAAATTGTGAATGGACATGCATGCTGATGCTGAAATTAGTTGAGTTGATTAATCAGCTTTTTAATTTTTCTTTTGTTTAAAGCAAGTTTGCCTGAAACAAGGCTAATGATAGCCACTCTTGGTATGGGGCTGCAACAAGAAAATATTTTTTAAAGTGGGAAGAACTCAGGGGAGCTGGAGGTAGTAATTGATATTCCTTGTAAAACAGTCTAGGATGGAGGGAAACATGCACCACGCAGGGAGTTCCAAAGAAATGTAGTTAGTGGTTTAAGCATCATTTTGTTGTGCTTGGCTACTTTTTGTGCGCTAAAGCAGCGCTATGAACCTCAATGATTGAAATGACTGACATTTTACTCACCAAGGTACAGTGTATGGAGCCGGCTGGATGAATAGATAAGCCACTAAGAGGTCAATGCACTCTTCAGGGATATGGTTGGAAAGGAGATGAGCACAGACCCAACGCTTGGCTAGACGGACGGCTCCACTAAAGGCTGGATGCTGCTGATGAATTCTGAAATACAATCATTTCCATGTTCAGAGCTAAAACACCATTGACCTACTTTAGAAATGGACATTATTTGTTCAAGATTTTTCTTGTCTTTAAAATATAGCTCCAATCCAATGATTGCCTTTTCTTTTTAACACTCGGTATAAGAACTCAGTATTATTTTTATTATCTCACCCGTGTAGTGTACTTGTGAGTCTGGGTAGCATTACAGTTCGCTTCTCCAGTTCGACAGACTGCGGGTTATCACGTAGTATCTTCATTCCATCAGGGGCAATGGTCTCCTTCAGTAAACCGACTTCTCGCCTGTGAGCAACCTCTACTCGGAAGACGTAACCGCCCTGGGGCACAAAGACAAGATAACATCCATAGGGTCAGATCATTCAGAATTGGGCCCAATTTCTTATATCCTGTAAGCACAAAATCTTGCTTAGCAGAAACAAGAAACCAGCAACAATTCTTAAAGTGTACATTGTTGCAATTAGTGCCCCAATCATTTTTTGCTAGCTAATAAATTTGACAAGCAGTATATTCTGCTTAAAACAGCTTTATGAAATTGGGCAAAATAGCAGAAATGAGCAGGATCTCAGTCACAAATTGTAAACACCATGGTAGTTTGGCTAGTAACCTTAACCTGGTAAGCAAAATTATTGTTTCTGTGCCTAAACAGCTCTAGTAAATTGGGTCCTCTAAATCTTCATGGACGATAGTTCACAATCCTGTCCATGCAGTGAGTAGTACTAGACAAGTTATGCACTACTGTCTAAGTTTCTTCATTAACTTGGGCGGTCGGATTGGCTTAGTGTACCTTTCCTCGCCTCCCACCTCTCGAACCATGGTTCAAATCATCCACCGTGGCACTATGTGGACCGGGTTTTCAGTCCATGCCTGATGAATGGGTTGTCCCCTGCAATAATTCTCTGGGATTTGCCTCCCACATCTAAAATTGAAACATCCTTCTTTGTCTTCTCTCCAATGGGTTCTTGGCTAGTCTGGTGATTAATTTCGCTTTTCTGAGAGTCCTTTGCTCGACAACCAGAATAAATAAATGAAATGAAATGAAATTTAGAATGATTTTCACCTTCAGAGCATCCAGGTATTTGGGTGTCGCCGAGGTGACTAGTTCATGTTGTTTATGAAGCATCTCAGCTAACCTAATGTGAAACGCTGCTTTGATCCTCTGTATGGCTTCAAGACCGTCTGGCCACTTCCCACTTCCTTCCAGATGACAGATTACTGTAAGATGGAGACAGGAAACAACAAAATTAAAAGCTGGTCGACGGAATTCTCCATTTCTTTGAAATCTGCTTAACAGATTTCAAAAAAAAAAAATCATTAACAATCTGCTAAGCAGATACCTCAAATCTGCTAAGCAGATTTCTCAAATCTGCTAAGCAGATTTGAAATTTGCTAATGTAAATTAGCTTTTGTATGGATTGAAAAAATGGAATTCTGTTTAAAATCAGAGAAATCACATCCCTGATAAAATTTGTAAGACTAGAAAAAAAAAATGAACACAACCTTTTCTGTGGGACATGCAGTGTACTAACCTTTAATGGCAGGGACCCACTCAGGGCATGGCTGATTGAAGACTGGCACCTGTACGTAACCATTGACTCTAGTAAGAGGGGAAGTCCTCTTCACATTAACTGGACCAGCTGGAAACACCTGAAATGTCCAATAAAAAGAAAGGCTAAATAGAGAGTTGGCCATACATTCATACACACAAGCAGGGAAGGTTTTACCGATTTTAATGCTCATTAACAATAAAACAAATTCCCAGTGAACTTCCCAGAGGGGTTCCCACTGTTATTCCCAGTGTTAATCCTAGTGAAATTTCCAGGGAGATCACAACTGAAATCGCAACAAAAAAAAAAATCCAAGGGAAAATCACAGTGAAATTCCCAGATAGTTTTCCACTGCTATTCCCAGTGTTATTCCAAGAAAATTTTCCTGATAAATTCCCAGAGAGATTCTCAGTGAAGTTCCCAGTGAGATAAATTTGACCTTTTCATATTTTTTGAGTTGGAGATGTCTGTACCCAAAGTGGTGAATACAGCTATGGCTAGCCATAGCCATAGCCATTGCCTTAGCCATAACAAACGATTCAGAGACAGCCGAAACCAAAGGAAACTCCAGGGAAGTGACTTTCCCCAAGAAAAAAAAAGAGCTGCTTGGAAATGGTATAAGATGGGAAACCCAGTGTCCTCCAGGAACTTCCAGGCCAGTACCACTGGTTCTGCAGTGTGAAAAGGGTTCAATTCAAGTGAGCACTAACCTCTGTGTATCTAAGTGCAGGGGAAATCCCTTGAATTGATGTCATCACTAAGGGGAAGTCCTTTAGACTCCTTAGGTCCTTGGTGAAGTCATTATAGCTCTGTATCAATGCTACGTTATCCTCCTCGCCAGTGCTACCAACCCCTGGGTGGGGATCCTGTCTGTCCTTGGGTGTGCTCTGGGTTGTGGCGTGGGGTTTGCTTGTTGCAGATTGTTGAAGGATAGGGTTCAACTGTCCGCCAATGTAGATTAAAGTATCTGGTGATATGCCAGCGTGACTAGAGGGTGGAATAGGACCAGAACATTAAAAACAACTTCAGAGGACTAGCCAAGTTTAAAAAAATTCAAATCACAACCTTTTTAGCTCACACTACTCCTGGTTTAGGAGAATTTGTCATAACTTGTGAATATACATGTAAATTTCTTGGAAACCAACAAAAATGCCAAAAGTTAATTATCTAACTTCAGTAACCTTGAGTAATGTAGAGCAATTTGAAGTAATCTGGTGTTATTTTGAGTAATTCATTTGAGTAAAAGGCAGTAATTTTGAATAAAATGGGGGAAATTCGGAGTACACAATAGTTAACTGAAGTATTGTTGAGTAATCTAGAGGAAACAGGAGTAAACTGGAATAATCTGGAGTAAACCGGAGTAAACTCGTGTAAACTAGGGTAATCTGGAGTAAATGGAGTAAACTGGTGTAAACTGGGGCAAAAACAGAGTAAACTTGAGTAATTTGGAGTAAATGGAGTCAAATTTGAGTAAATCTGTGTAAACTGGGGTAATTTGGAGTAAACTGGAGTAAACTGGAACGACTTAATTTACACTGTATGTACAACTGAAATGACCAGTATGACTCAAACCAGAAAAAAAGGTTCCAATGATAAGGAAAGAGAAGTAGTCTTACGTGCTGAGTAGATGTTTGATGACATGACAACAGATTAAACGTTTCTCAGCCATTGTTTGACCTGGCCATACGACTGCCTCACAGATTGACCCATCCTGGAATCGACGCAACTCAGAAAGCTTCCCCCAAAACTTCTGAAACTCCTCCGCCTTAAAAGTAAACAACAAAAACAGCACAAGTAAACCATTTGTTTCCTCGTTTTCATTACCAGAAACAAATAACTATATTAAAATAGATTCTTAGAACAAGAACTAAGCATATATAAACATTTGATATCATTCATCAGCTGCATTTATTAACTATAACTGCTTTTTATTAGGTTGGTTGTATGTTTTTTTGCCTAGTTTACATTGACGCCTTTGACATTGGTCACCAGATTGTTGAAAAGAAAGGCTTGTTCTTCAAGGCAGCCGCTACCGTCAATAGCTATAACCATAGCCAAATTCAACATCACTTGATTCCGATATGGCCTGACAGAGTGCGACTAAGTTTAAAGGGTTTGGTTACTTTGTGAACAACACAAAACACAGTGTCCACAGATTTACAATTAACTTTCAAACACGATTTGAAGATAATGATGGCAGAAAGCTTCACTTAAAATATTACTTGTTGAGGTGCTGAATTTTTTTTTAGAAATGAGTAAAGCAATGCCACGAAAATAATTTTCGTCTCAGGAGAATTTTTTTGTTTTATCATGAACAATGTATTTACCAGTACTGGTATTTACCTGTCTCACTTGAAAACACCGCTCTGTGATTTTCACGATTTTATCTCAACAACATGACGCGTAGTTCAAGCTAAAACTTCTACAGGTGAATCATATTACATACATCTTCATTCACACTGAGTAGCGATTTATGTCACGGCCAAAAAACTTGACCTACAAAAGGTATCAAAACCCTTTAAAGACCGACCTCTGGTGTGTTAGCCTCTGGTCCTCTCTCCAGCACACTGTTTGCATACTCCATGTTTAGTAGTAGACCAAAGGTCAAAGGTCCCGAGTCCTCAGGCTTTGGAGGTGGACTTGATGTACTCCACTAGTAAACAAACAAAAGGTTATGTTAAACAATGGATATTCAGTTTCGGTTTGCGGTAGTACCATGATAGGCTTTTGAGAGAGAAAAAATGTGCGAAAGCATGCAAGCTTGATAATTTGGGAGCATGAAGCCAAATTATTAACATTTATCTTCTCACCTGTTGGTCTGGCTGGAGTTTGACTGCCACTAAATCCACTCTGCTTCCAAGACCTCGCTGCAGCAGGGCGAGAAGTTTCGGTAAGCATGTCGTCACGTAGTTCTCTCCTCGATCCATCAAGGCATCATCCAGCTCCTTGAAACACCGGCAAGACGTCTTGAATTGGCTCAGATCCTTCAAGCTGGAAGGATAAACATTGTTAATGTGAAGCCTAGGACTCTCAGAAAAGTAAACTTGACCACTTTACTAGCCAAAAACCCAATGTAGAGAAAACAAAAAGAAGATTCAGTTTAGATTATTATTATTATAATTGGTTTATTAGAAATGCAAACATGGCGGCCAAAAAGCCGAATTGCGGATGCATATATACAAAGAGAAAAAACACAATAATTATTACTATAAATCTATTAAAATTTGAGAAAAAAGCATTAAAGTTAAACAAACTCATATTACACAAGGGAGCAGGATGTCGTAAATGTACAAAACAACTAAATATTTATAGATTGTTCCTTTGGTGTCTTTGTAACAAAGTAGTACCTATTTTTGTCTATGGGAGAACGCCTAACATCACAAGGCCAGACAGCCACTTCAAGGCGAGGGCTACACTTAACCAATTTGGGCTATCGAACAACCACCTACTCCCAGGGCTGAAACAGGGTTAGTACCCCCTCATGACCGGGTAGTGAACCAACTCTCTGCTGCGAACACCAGAGCTAAAAGGTCAGGTGAACTAGACCGCCAGGCCACGACACGTAAACAATAGTAACTTACTGGAAGAGATGATCAAACGTCCTGACAAAGGGCACCTCCATCATGAAGAGACAGTCAAAGCTATTAATAGCCTTTGTATTCAGGTAGCGCTCAGCTAGCTTAGCTTCATGATGTACCTAGAAGACACAGATACGATATAACAACTAATAATAATAACAACAACAATAACACAGCATTTGTAAAGGCGCACTACTGTATATCTTATATAAAACCATTCAAAGGCGCCAGTCAAAATGGAAAACCGGGAATTCTCAAGTGGTAGGGAAAGCAAGTGTGAACAGGTGCGTCTTCACTTGCCCAGGCAAGTGGAGATTTTGTGTTAGTAATCACAAATCGATACAAATTATTCATTAGATAGGCCTAGTCATTGGATAAATGTACAGCGTTTTACATCTGTGTTTTGAATGGTCCGAATGGATGTTTGTCAGCTGCACATTTGCTCGTCTGCATGGGATTTGCACTATGTTTGTATTACCATGTACATGTATTGCATGTAATGTTGTTTGATATGTATACATGCAAGTAGGATTTGACTGCGAATCTCCATGTGTGAAATGAGTGTGTATGAGGTCAAAAGGTGCATTTGGAAGGATACTGACATAGACTCAAGGCAGGTTTCTGGCGTCAGACATTCAGGCTACTGGTTTTGAAGCGGATCCTTAGGGGAATCTGTTTACCTGTTTGAAAGTTGCCTTGTTCATGTTTGCACAGAGATTGAGGGAGCCCGATGGATCCAAGAATACGACATCAAAACACTGATGGAAGTCTGCAATACTGGGTAGTTCTTCAGTGGCTGGGTCCGCATTCAGAGAGATCCCCTTTGTTGTCCAATCACTGTGGGCTATAAACCATCAGAAACAAAATTAATCAATCAATTTTGTTGAGTTAATTAGGAGCCATTCCAACAGTTTTCGAACTCATAGTGCTGTATAGTAAGCTCTCCAGGGGAGCTAAGGCAATGATCAGGGGCATCAAGGCAATTTCCAGGGGCACCTGGGCAATGACCAGGGGCACCAAGGCAATGATCAGGGGCAGCAAGGCAAACACAAGGGGCATCTAGGCAAACACAAGGGGGTATCAAGGGATTAACCAAGGGGCACCAATGCAATGCAATTACCAGGGGCAACAATGCAATGACCAGGGGCATTAAGGCAATGACAGAGGCACCATTAATGACCAGGGGCATATAGGCAAGTCCATGAAGTATCACACAAAATTGACTCAATATTGTATTTTGTTTGCATAGTACTGCTACTGGCTTCCTAAATACTCTGTTTTTGGTTTAAGTTTACTCAATATTGTACTTTGTTCGCTTAGATCTGCTTCTGGCTTTTTTTAATTTCTTAGGTTTGTTAATACTTAATTACTTAGATTAGTGTTTTTTAGCCTTTGCTTATTAAATTGTTTCTCTGTGAAGCGCCTCGAGCGCTTTTTAGGCAGACTTTGGCGCAATATAAGTTTTCGTTATTATTAAAATGGGTTTGTTACTCACCTATGAATTGAACAGTGTTCCTAAATACTTGGTAGCCACTCATTAGCTTGTTGACAGTACGTTTAGACACCAGGTAGGCAACTAGCATTGACGCAATGAAGCCACTGAATGCTCCACCACCCTGAATACCAAATAACCACCAAACGAAAAGGTGAGAATAATTCAAAAAATCAATCAAAGCGCCGACGCAACATTAAATACAAATTAAATAAAAACCATTAAATACAAATTACTTGATGAAAGCCAAACACTTTCTTAATTTTGTTGAAAAGCAGGCCAAGAAAAAGTTTTTTTTTTTTCAATTCAGTAGGTGGTGTTTTCCTGCCGGGGGTTAGGGGATAGAGGTTTTTCGGTATGCACCCGTAGTGGGAACAAGGTTACCTTATCAAGTTGTCTCTGATGGAGCCAGACCTTGAGGAGTAGTATGCCATCCTTGAACCCAGGGAAGTCCAGGGCGGTATTGTACAGACAGTGTAGATGTTTCTCCATGTACATGTCGGCCAAGATGGCGTTGTTGTATGCTGGGTTGGCTGGGAAAGTCTCTGTGGTAAAAAACATTTGAAAACAACGTTTGAAAAAAACCTAGTCCCTACTTGACATCTTATAGTGTATAGTGGGGTTGGGGGGGGGGCCTAGTAGTACCTTTCTTTGCCTTTCACATCTAGGAACACAGTTTGAACCACACTGAGAGTACTAGTTCAACCTCAAAAAGTTTTTGACTTTCTGCTTCTTCTCAAACATTTATACATGAGTTAAATGCCAATCCAATATTTTACTTTAAAGGCACTGGACACTATTGGTAATTACTCAAAATAATTGTGAGCATAAAAACTTCCTTGGTACGGGCAATGGAGAGCTGTTAATGGTATAAAACCAAGTGAGAAACGGCTCCCTCTACAGGAACGTAGTCTTTGAGGAACAAGTAATTCTTTCTCAAAGAGGTCTCAAATTCAAGGCATTTGAAAGCACACAACTTGTGCGACAAGGGTGTTTTTTCTTCCATTATTCTCTCAGACCTTTGACGACCAATTGAGTTCAAACTTTCCCAGGTTTGTTGTTTATGAATGTGTTGAGATACACCAAGTGACAATTACCCAGTGTCTTTAAATACTCCCTTTATGCTAAACCTTGGATACTGTTATTGACACAATTTTTTTCCTCCAGCCTCACCTTCTGTGTCTTCATCCCCGGAGTACCATTGCTTACGGATGTTACTCTTAGTGGGAAATAAACGAGACATCTTAAAGCTATCGTCTGGGAGGCATGGGTGAAGCTTCACATGGATGTTTCCGCTGCTCTTCCCTTTAAACATCACAACCGGAAAAAAAAATTAGGAAATGTTTTGTTTATGTTTGTATTTTATACAATGCTAACACACATCGGTATATGGGTACAAAATAATAGTAATGATATATGCAACTTTAACATCTCTAATTTTTGTTTGTGTTTTTATGCTGAATAAATAATAATAATAATAATAATAATGATAATAATAAACAGTTCTAATAAAGCGCATAATAAAATAATGTCTCTACGCGCTTAGGTTGAGTTTTAAGTTTCAACTTAGTTTGCCCCAGGTTGGAACAGTTTTTAATGTGGTGTGGAAGATGGTTCCACAGTTCAGGTGCAGTGAATTGGAAGGCTGCGTTGTCCATATGATTTGATGAAAACTGGATGCGAAGTGGGAAGATCTTTTTTGCTGGAGCGAAGAGTCCTTCAGGGACGATATTTGCTGATAAATTCTTGAAAGTAAACCAGGGCCATTTATAATTATTTTAAGTAATAAACCACATGGGAATCGGACTGGGTAAGTTTATAAATAGTTTGGGGTTTATAATAATAACACATAGGCTTCAAAAACAACAAAAACAACAACAAAAACAAACAGATCCCTACCGGCAAGTTTCAGTAAAACTATCGGCCTCATCTGATCACCATCCTTCCAGCAATAGCTGACCTCTTCCACCAAAGCTTGACCTCTCAGCTGATTGGCTAGGTAAGCACAGTAGAGTGCTCTCTTGTGGTGGTACCGGAAATTCAGGTAGTCTTTGGGCTGTCTGCAAGACTGATCAGTTGAAAAAAAAAATATATATAATACTTAAGAAGTATGAAAGACAAAAAGATGCTTTACAAAAGATGAATTGCACATGACGTCATTGACCACTATCGTTTATGAAACGTGCACAGGGGAATATCGTTGGCTGAGGGTTGTGCGCAGTGCGCACACACGTGTTTTTTCCTATTGTTTATCATCAAATATGGCGGTTGATGACAACCCATCCATCAATATACATAACTTGGTTGAAAGTGACAGCCAGGGTAATAACGACATAATGTTCACACTATAAACAAACAAACAAACACACAAACAAACCTGGATATATTAGAAGAAACAAACATGTCAAAATCTTTGTGGTAGTAATAAATATACATTGTCAAACTAACTAAAATTTTAAGAGTTGGTTAAAAGATATTTAACTAAAAGAGATTTGGCGTAACACCATGTGAACATTTAAAACAAAAGTAGTGTTGGTTCTGAAAAGCAGCTGTGTACTCAACGGTTTGAAACTAACAAGATTACGGATTTCGCAGGCTATACTCACCTGTGGCATTTCCAAGGCTAGGTCAATGTTGAGGTCAGGTCGGGTCAGCGTGTCTAACAAGAAACTTCCTACTACTTTCACCGAGGCTGGCTTTTGGAAAGACATACGACCCTTGACCTGTGTTCTCTCCCAAGTGATTGGCGTTTGAAGGTCTTTTGGGAGCCAACTCCGTAAATCTGAAATCTGTTTGAAAGGAAAAGTTTATATCACATAGATTAGAAAGACTGAGTTTTTTTTACAAACCTTGGATATGGATAGTTTCTTATAGAAGCTATCTTTATTGGCAACCTGGGTTTTGATCAGGAGCACAAAATGTAGCTAAGCACAACATAATTATGCTTACCAGAATAAGGTTACCAGCCAAACTGCTTTGTCACATACAATTTCTTACTGGTATCCTGCTCATTTGTGCTAAGCAGAACATTCTTAAGCAATATTGTCTGCTTAAGCAGCTCTATGAAATTGGGCCCAGTTATTATTAAGCAGTTCTATACAGACAAGTGCTTCACAGGCCAATCATGCAAGGAATAGACCCTTCCCATGAAATATGCTTATTACATTCATGCATGCATACAGACACTTTTGGTTTGCAAACGTCTTAGAGATGTGCACTAAACAGATGCCGATCTAGGTCACGCAGCCATTAGCCGCATACAAAACAGCGCAATGATCCTTCATTTTGCCACTGATGGCTTGTTTATCATGAAAATATCTGTACGAAGACAAGAGGCTGGCTACACACCTACTACGTTGGGAAAGAGGTGCAATGTTGATCCCAACTCTTCACCAAAACTGTACTTACCTCAGCTACTTCTTGCGACGGCAGACTTGTAAGAATGTTATTGAGCTCCTGAAGTGTCTTCGTAATGAGTTTCTTGCGCTTTTCCTTCAGTTGGATCTCACCAATCAGCTCTCCCATCTGAGAAATTAACATAACAGTTTGCAACGTAAGAAATGGAACACTCGCTGTGGTTTTAAACCAAACTTGTGTCCTTGAGCAAGATACATTCCCAAAATGCTCTGTCCTTCGAATGGGACATTTAACCATAGGATTAGTAGTGCAAGTACAAGAACCCGGAACACTTATCCTTGAAGAGTAAGGGGTTAACCAAAGTGTTTCTATGTCACATAGCATGCATCCTTGTTTACAGGTTTCCTAAGGCTTGCGAGCTACATGTACAGTGATTAAGTTCACCTGTGAGGCATACTTTGGTTTCATTACCAGATATCAAAATGATAATAACTTCATAACCAGAATACACTCATCCCATCTGGTTCCTTACTAATACTAGCCTGTACATCTGATGTCACTCACTTCGAGGCTCGTGAATTACACCAGAGATCTGCTGTTGAGCCCACATACATAACCACCCTTGACCTTGCATCATTTCACATGGCATGCATGGTTCTGGAGATTCCCAGTAAAATTTGACGTATATGTTGCGGCAACTAAGGACAAGGGACAAGTCTTAAAGCCATTGGACACTATTGGTAATTACTCAAAATAATTATTAGCACAAAACCTTACTTGGTAACGAGTAATATGAGAAACAGCTCCCTCCGATGTATCATACTTTTCGAGACAGAAGCAATTTTCCATGAATTTGATTTCGAGACCTCAGAATTAAATTTTGAGGTCTCGAAATCAAGCATCTGAAAGCACACAACTTCGTGTGACAAGGGTGTTTTTTCTTTCATTATTATCTCGCAACTTCGACGACCAATTGAGGGCAAATTATTACAGGTTTGTATTTTATGCATATGTTGAGACACACCAAGTGAGAAGACTGGTCTTTGACAACAACCAGTGTCTTTGAATCCTTACCTGCAAACGGAAGAGATTGGACTGGTAGAGATTCTCTGTTTCCTTCAAGCTATTCAGTTCCTCGTTAGTCGGTGGTTTGTACAACTGACCTTTACTCAATTTAGCTTTCTTGAGAGGAGGGGTCCAAGCTGACTCGGCAGACGCCATCTTGGCCATCCTTGCCTGTCTGTACAATAAAAATACAGGGATTACATAAAATGTAATACTGGAAACTGTGATTGAGGGGGTAGACGGAAAAGGAGACCCAGTAGAGGACGTACGTCATGGACTTTGGTTGTGTGAATAAAACATTGTATGCATAATTCATGTTTGATGTCGGGTCAGATGACAAATGGAAATCGAGGCAAAGCGGGTTAGGATTAGGGTTAGGGTTAGGGAATGACCTGACCTAAATGTTTTATTCATATCACGGTGATGACGTAGGGTCCTCTACTGGGTCTCCTTTTCCGTCTACCGATTGGGGGAGGCAGGCATGATACAATTCAAGGAGGCAACGGAGGCGATTACAGGCGATTGCCTCCATGCCCCCCTGTCATTGCCTTGTTTCCCTAGCCTTGTCTAAGGCTCTTTACGCAAGCACCGACCCGCTCTGAATTCACGAACTGCATAGATAGATACTATACTATAGTTAGCAATTGATAGTAATTGACACCGTAGGGTCGAAGTATGGTTTTTCAAGGTTTCTGAACCTCGTACAATAACAAATGAAGTCACAACAGATTGAAACCTTAAAAATCGACCAGGCAGAAGAGCTCGCGTGTTTGTTGTCTTTTGGAAGGCATAACTTATTAACGAAAGCACCTACCTAGTACTGTAGTAGGGACACAGTTGCGTTTTCACCATTGAATTTCGGAAAAGTTTCCGTATGGCGCCACCACTTTTTCATTCGATATGAAATGATTTAGTATCTAATTTACCTCAATGAGATATCCTTTTTTGTAAAAATGAGTGAAAAAGTGGTGGCGCCATAGGGAAAGTTATCCTGAATTTCTCCTGTTGAGGAGATCTGTCACCTTTAATAATTAAGTTTAATTTGATGTCTAATTTTAATTTATTTGGGAAAAAGAAATCTTTGCTATAACAACGGTACACGGAGGTAGTGTAAGCCTCCATGATCATTGTACCCTGGGGCGCTGTACTCCTGTTTTCCCGACATTTGTCATTATCGGTCGCAGCGCCCCAAAATTTTATTAATTTTAGTGAGTAGCCTAATAAATATTGCAAAAATGCAATCCAGATGACAGATTGACGACGATACACAATTGACAATAAATACGCTGTAACAAATCGTTACACTCTTTTTGTTTTCAAGTACTATTATAAGATCTTAAACTTACCTTGCTGGTCTGCAGTATCAGGAATTTACACAACAATTTATACCGACTTCTGATTCAGATTGTCGAAGTTCTACATGTGGTAAACAAATCTCAACCACATGTGCAGTGACTACCGCCCTCTATCGGTAGAGTACGGAGTTAGAACGTGGCCCTTTTCGAAACCACGGCTGCGGATCCTCAAGCACTCGGCTAAGGCCGAGTCTGAAATAGCGGCTACAGCTACGGCTAAGGCTAGATTTCCGCATCATCATCAGTGGATAGGCCTTAAGCTGTGACTTTTTGGCTTACAAATTGGATAAAATTGCTAGACTTGCCCCTTGCAAATATTTCAGTGGCTGAAATTTTTCCAATATTTTACAAAATATATTTCCAATCTCGGCCTTTGGGAAAACTAGGTTCCTCTTCTGGCTGGTCGCTCACGGTTCCTAAGGGGCTCTAGTGACCTCAATGCCAGTCCATACGTGTATAATGTGTAACCACAATACACAATTCAACTTGATTATCATTTTGTGTACAAACAAACAATGACCAAACGCAACAAAGTTCTTACTAGTTTGTAATGATTGTTAAACCTTTATTTCATTTTTACCACCTCTCAAAAGTCGTTCAACATTCATTTCCGTATGTATTCACATTTTGCAGTTACAAGATCGACCACTTGATCAATATTTTTGTAATTCCCAAGTAACATCGGGCAAATTGATGAACACAAAACACATTTTGTCTTCACTATAATGCCGTAATCCTGCAACCCAAGATTATTAAGAGCCCAATTCCAAAAAGCTGCACATATGCACACATAGCTAAGCGCAACAAATTATGCTTACAAGAATAAGGTTACCGACCAAACTACCATGTCACATGTGTAACTTGTGACTGGTATCCTACTCATTGCTGCTTAGCAGATATAGTTAAGCAACTCTATGAAATGGTCCGAAATCATCGAGCTGCAATATTGAAAAAAAAAATTCTGCTAAGCAAAAATTATCAGGATACCAGTCACAGATCATACAGGCGACATAGTGTTTTGACTGGTAATCTTATTCTGGTAAGCAAAGTTGTTTTGTGCTTAAGCAGCTCCATGAAATTAGGCCCCCATAGTGGTTTGCACTTAGCACTATATTGAACAACGAACAGATCAGATGGTATGTACTACACGTCATTTTGTAATGAGCAATTATTTACTCAAAATATTGGTAATAAGAATAACCTTGTTATACTGAACATCACAACCACGACCCAATCTTATAAAAATTCACTGGGCAGATAAATGCTAAGCATAAAAGCATCACGGTCTTCAGCCAGATTGTCACAAAAACTACACAAAAAAACAGCCTTGGTTTCTCTGCCAACCTTTGCTAAAGGTGACTTCCTTCTGTCTTTATAAAATTAGGTCGCGGATAAAAAAGCCTCCCATACAACACAGAAATACTGAATAAGAAAAGACAATCCCTGTACAAGATACGTTTCCATGGTTCCTACTGTACACAGACGCTAAGTTGATATGATACAAAGGGTAATAACTCCAGAAGGTGTCCATCCAATATATACACAAGGAGACTTTTTTCAACAAAGAATTATGTTCATCTTAAGTTTACATTAATCATTTTGTTTGTTTCTTCTTCAAAAAATTACTTAGAAGTTATTAAACTGATCGCTAAATCATACACAGCATGGCAGTGGTCCTGAAACAAAGATGTATAAGTATTTTACAAATTAATTCTTTTACAACGAATTCAGAAATTATAGCATTTTTATAACCTCATTACTTTTATTTTTTTTAAGTTTCCGTTTTTGGAAACCCGGCAAGAACAAAACCAAACAAAATTAAAACCCTGATTACTTTCAGACTTCCCAGTAATGTACAAAAATTAACCCATAATAACATAACAAATTATATTCACATTATTAAACTCATTATAGAAATTATCCTTCCATCATGGCTAAAGCGTTGTCCTATAAATGAAGAATTCGGAAGATCCATGGTTTTTAATACTGATGATAAATCAGTGTTTGATCAGTACATGGGTATTTTCCCCTTGCACCAACGTCACAAATTGCTACTTGTTCCTTGCTCACAATTGTAGGAGTCAACTTTAAAGGATTGGGGTACTTTTTTTAAAACAAAACACAATGACCACATATTTACACTAAACGTACAGTTTGAAGATAATGATATTAGAAGGCTTCCCTTAAAATATTACTTACTGAGGTGCTGTAGTTTTTGAAAAATGAGTAACACAATATCACGAAAATACGTTTTACATGCTAAAATAATTTTCATCTCACTGAGACTAAGATTATGTTTGTGACTTGTTTTACCTGTTTCTCAAAAACTTCAGCACCTCAGTAAGTAATATTTTAAGGTAAGCTTGCTACCATCAAACCGTGTAAGTTTAATGCAAATCTGTGGACATTGCGTTTTGTGTCCTGCAAAAAAGTATCCAGACCCTTTAAAATGCGTAAACGTTGGTCGTCTGAACTGCGTACAACACATGGAGATATTGACTCCCAAAATGGCGCAACCAAGATTATTGTGATGATGATGCAAGTATCGGGGTATATAAAAGCAAATAGGGCTTAGGAGTTAACCTTTATCATTGTTCTACCATCCTTGTCATGTTACTTGTGCTAAATAGCGAAAAAAGGGGTTTGTAAGCACATAGTAGTAAAACACTGGTTTGTTTCAGACCCATGCTAGTGTCTATCGACTCACGTCACTAAGCTCAGGTTCATCTAGAAATGTAGTGCAGACAAAACAGTCTAAAATAAACCTGTTCTGTAAAACAAAGGCGTGAGTTGTCATTTTACAACTCACACCACAACTGACGTGTTTTTCATAACAAGGCACAAAAGAAGAAAAGAAAATACACCAAAATTAAAAAACTATGAAATAAAACACGTATAATCTAGAATTGTCAGAGGAGAGATTTTAAGTATGAACTGGAAATACTGGTGACGTTTCAGGAAAGTGGAGAGCGGTGGAGTTAAACTAAAAAGCAGCACGTACATATTTTGTTTTTGTTCCTAAATTTTAACTGTTATAACAAAAGGCAGGTGATAAGTCAATCAATTAACTAAAAATATAGATCTGCGTCAGATAAGTATCAGATTTTGATGAAAAAAACCCCCGTCTTTCAAGACATGATACAAATTCAAAATCATTTGGCACAGCGATTAATGGAAGCATTTTGAACCCGGCTAAAATGACATCTTACATTCGCATGTAACTCAGGTCTGTTACTTATTCTACTCGAAAGTAACTGTCATTATTAATCTCTTCAAGCTGAGTTGATGGTGAAACTTTCAACCAACAGTTCTTCCAATACACTTCTAAAGAAAATCTAAATCATGATTATTCTGATATTATTTGAGGTTGGATTTGACGATGAATGATAACAAAATGAATACCAGTAAATAAAAGAGTGACGTTGATAAAGAGTTTATATAAATTAATTTCCAGCAAAATATTTAGATTCCAAACTACATGCACCAATGCTAGATTGCCAAACTGATATGTCAGGGGTATTCAATGGACCAGATGAAACCCTTGCAATAGCAAAAAAAGGTTACCGGCCAAATTACTGGACATTTACCATTGCTGTGACTGGTACTCCACTAATTTCTTGCTTGGCAAAAGAATTTGCTTAGCAAAATTTTCTGCTAAATAGCTTCATGAATATGGCCCAGGAAGATTCTTATGCTGACTGCTCGACGCAACCTGATCTAGTAACTTGATATATTTGTTGGATCTTGTAGCATCTTCAGCTTGGTTTCTCTATTCCTTCCAGGAGATGCAACATAATCCAACTAAAAGTGACATTTATTGGATCCTGTTGGATCTGTCAATCTATAGACCAGCATTCACGGAGCCACTTCCGCAAAATGCCTGGCTACCATATTGCCATTTTGGGAGGCAATTCCTATGTGTTCAGAAACCCAAATTGGGGGACAGAACAGGTGTGTGCAAGTGCACTGTGTTGGGCCAATACTTTTACTCATGTGGTTTCTTGCTGGAATGCCATTTTTCTAGGGTTGTCTAAAATACATGCATGATATACATCAGTCATAAATGCTGACATGTCACAAATACATAATAAAATGATTTACATTTCACGTGAAGCCCTAAGGTGAAGTTTGACATCATCAACCCCTTGTGGATTGACTTAAGTCGAAAATGTTTTCACACATTTCGGCAAAATCTTGATTCTCATTTATAGTGAACCGGGGTGGCTTTCACAAAGAGTTAAGACTAGTGTTATCTCGAGTAAGGACAAGAGTTACTCGTCCTAACTTAGGACTAGCCTTGCGCTAAGAGAGGACTAGTCTCAACTCTTTGTGAAATCGACCCCAGGGCCCAATTTCATCATGCTGCTTAAGCTCAAAAAGTAGGTAAGCACAGCAACATTATGCTTACCAGATTAAGATTACCAGCCCAAATACCATATCACACGTACGCTTTGTGACTGGTATCCTGCTCATTTCTGCTAAGCAGGAATTTTCTGCCTAAGCAGCTCCATAAAAACTGAGCCTGTGTAAGCACCTAGCTATTTGTACCCTATTAGACTTCATCTTACTTCCAGCAACTTACAAAGTGATGAAGTATTAATCATTATCCATTAGAGTGCACTAAGCAAATCATCTCCTAACATTTTCCTGATCGATTCTGAAGGATCATTGTAGAGTAATAAATGTGCTTGAATAAACAGGTGAAGACGTCGAGAGAAACTCATTAAGGGCTCCCTCTACCAGGCATTGCTGAATCACTACAACCGAGTCACGCTTTATGAAGTGGGTTGGACAGGCTAACCACTACAGGAGGAGGTCCCCGAAGGCTTTCCGACACATGTTGACAGCGAGTTGGGGTGGCTTGTCGTCAGTTTGCAGCAACTTGCCGAACGGTCCGTTCTCTTTCTCCAGTTTGTAGAAGGCCTCACGGTACTGCTGGTCGAATGCGTCTGAGGGATAAGCAAAACATGAATCTTAAAGAAAGTTGTAAAATATCATGTGGTTTCAGTCTAGACCTAGTGTTAAAGGTTTGCTACATCGGAAAATATTTCTTTTGAAACAATTTCATGGCTTTGCTCTCACTGCACCTTTAGTTTAAAACTTGTGAAAGCAGAAACACATAATGATGCGAGAAAATGAAACTGAGAAAAAGGGGTTTAAAGTCGAGTTGTTTATTGAAAAAAGAATTGACACATTTTCTTTTCATGATAGTTTAAACCTTTTTTGATGTTCTTTGTCATGAAGGAAGCTGCCAATTAATATAATGTATATTTTGCCAGTTAAATTTAGAATAAAGGTATCTTCGAAAAATCACCCGTTGGCCTTTGTGGCTTGTTTTGCCACTGATACTTTTGACAAACGGCTCATAGAGCTTAATCGCATCACATATGTATTCTCAAAACATTTATTCTCAGAGACGACGATCCAAACCTACCATGATCGATATTCTCTCTGCCCATGGCTACGAAGGACAGGAACAGTAGCTCTCTGTAGATGCTGCGTCGACCTGATTGGTCCTCCCCTAGTTTCTTCAGCTCTTCTAATAGGAGCACTATTGGTTGGTACACATTGTTGTAGCGGATGTACTTAACTAGCTGCACCATAAATCTATTAAAGAGAATGTATACATTTGGTTATTGCTCTTAAAATTATCGGCACGCAAACTATTGGCTAGAAGCCTACAGTTGTATTCGATAGTATCAAGCATTTTGAGAATGTTTCACTTGGAAGTGATGTGGTTATGTCAAGACATATCAGTTTGTATCTGTTTACCAACAACAAGGACCTATAGTATAAATGCCAAAAATTAGTTAATGACCCGGTGTGGCGGTTTCAGTCTTCCGCCGTGTTTCAGTTTTCCGGGTGACGTAGTCGGACATATCATCACGTTGTTCGAACGGTTTTAGCTTTCCGGCGTGTTCAGTTTTCCGGGTGACCTGTCAGACACCGCCGCGAGTACCCTGGCGAGTACTGTAGTTCTCTCAGCAGTGACCCCAAATTGTTTATTATTACGATTATTTTCTGTGTAGTCACATAATCTCTTGCCCCATCTTTACATGTATTCATGGGTACAACTTTAGGCAGGTCACACTCTGCTTACATAAAAAACAACCCATACGATCCACGCGTTTGCCGCTAGTTGTACTCGACTCGTGGACGCCGCCATGACAGCTACCAGAGGGTAACGGATGACTCAATACGGCACTAACAATGGACTACTTTCGCTTGCTGTGCGCAGGCATCGCATGACGTAATGCTACCGTATTTGGTCATTCGGAAAACTGAACACAGCGGAAAGTTGAAACCGCCACACCGGGCCCAATTTCATAGAGCTGCTTAAGGATAAAGTGTTGCTAAGCACAACAACACTAATCAGAATACAATCAGACACCAATAAATAAAACTTACGGTTTGGAGAAAATCTGTTGATCTTTGACTAACGGAGCGAGGGATGCATTTCCCTGGGCGCCCCATAGTATATACATTGGAAGCACGTTCTCATCGTACAGTTTGACATTGTCCCATAGCACGCTGATCTTTACGTAGCGGGAATCGGTTGATAACCACTGGACACTCTCCTGGTTTGAAGGGAAAATAAAGTCGACTTAATAGCTTTCTCTCGATCATTGTAAAAATCTCATCCCAATCCCATGAAGTTGTGTAGCAGAAGAAAACAAAATTGCTTATTGAATTTCTGTACAACAGTATGAACTGGTAACATGACTGGTAACAATTTCTGCTAAGCATGGCATTCATATGCTAAGTAAATATTTTGCATAAATAAGACTTGTAAAGCGCACAGTATCTGAAGAAATAAAAATCCATTAACGGGCGCTGATTCGCAAAGAGGATTTCAAATGCTCTTTTGAAGAGATGAGTCCTGAACTGCCCTTTTTGTCATGTCAATTTTTAAAACAACAGTTTTGAAAACAACTCATGTACACATAGCAACTATCTTAATATAACTTAACTATCAATTTACAATCGCTGTATCAATGATTGAATAAAAAGAGCTTGAGTTTGTGGAACACAAGATCTGCAAAGAGTTCCTCATAATGTATCTGTTGTTCATTTGGTATTTTTTCAACAAAACGTTAACCCATGATTGTGGCTATGCACAATTGTAAACGAATCTTAGACATTTGACCAACTGATTTAATACAACTTTTTCAGGGGCATTCTCCAAACCACGAATCTGGCTTCAGGCTCTGATTGATGTTTCAACCACCATGCAAAAATCTAGTTAAAAACGATGATTACAGAGCACAACCTGGAGCCCAAGCCTAGGTTTGTAAAATGCCTCATGTCATTGGGAGGTACTTACGCCATTATCTCTGTTCTCACTGTAAGCTGCCAGTAGCACCCCTTGCAGGTAGTTAGGGAAGTTAAGTCTCTGGAAGTACCACACCTAAGTAACACAAAGAAAAACAACAAATCAAAAATAAAATGCACGCAGTTTGTTCTTCTGGTCATCGACTGCAAGTTGACAGTTCATTATTAACAAATAAATTTATCGGACAAGAGTGTCATAGCCTAGCCCGTGTAGCAGTCGAGCTTTATCTGACACATCTTCTATTTGCTAGTTACCAGAGTGTGGGGGATCCTGGTCAAGGCAGGATTCCCCTTTTACACATTTGTGACAATACAGATTTAAAATCTGGGTTACTACTAAAACCTTCTGAGCCCATTGGGCTATTTTACAACAGCTTAAGAGCGCAAGGCCTGCAGTACACAATAGTTTCAGTAATTGCTCTTGCCAAACTCTCGACACTTGATTCCCAAAGCCTTTATCTTTCATTCTTAAAGCAACTCACCAAGTTCCAAAAGATAATAGGATGTTGCACTACGAAGCTCGGTGCTCGTAGACAAGCCTCCCCTTCATTCTCAATCACATTCTCCACCTCCTTACGAAGCACCAGAGGGCTGAGGTATGGCACGGAGATCGGTCCAACCTTGCAGTCCTTACTGGGTGGCGGTAAGAACTCCCTGGAGCTGCGGACGCTGGAGGGTATGCTGCCGGGGTTGCTGCTGTGGAAGTCCTTGAATTCCTCGATGGGTCTGCAGCGGGGTAGGGTCATGGCGCGTCCTCTGGTACAGAAGAAATAAATTTGTCTTGTTTAGTTATTTTGCTGTTATCTTTTTCATCGATAAGTTTTTATTCTGTTTTATTAATTTATTCAGGAAGGGACCACAATCCACATGTCAGGCTCCGGTCTGGATGGGATTTACAGAGGGTGAAAAGTAGCGAAAGAATCTGAGCAGCATTACCGTTTTTCTGTAATGGTGGGTTTTATTTAATAAAACGCGTAGAGTTGCATGGCTATAAATGGTAGTCACAATGTGTATGTACTTACCCATTGATTTGACCTTTGAGGGAGAGGTCAGTTGAGGTCATACACTCACTAGACGACCGCCTTCTAGTGGACATTGGTGATAGCCTAGGTGACCTTAGTTCACCTCTAAGCGTTGCTTCTCCGGCTGATAGACTAGCCTTGACTGGCTGCTTAGGTGTAGGGGCCTTCTTGGCTGGTTGCTCACGGGAAGGAAGGTTGCCATCTTTTTCATCTACATCTACAAAAGAGAGACAATTTTGAAATCAATATTTATATTACAAGTATTTTATTACTTTTTTCATTTTATGCAAGTTCTTCCTCAAGCAAGGTTAAAAGAAAAATGAAAATAAATTAAATCTGAAGGTAGTAATTGATATTCCTCTTAAAACAGTCTAGATTGCAGGATGGAGGGAAACATGTACCAAGCAGGGAGTTCATAAGAAATGCAGTACGTGGTATCAAGCTGTGGAATGGTAGAAAGGCTGAAATGAATTTCCAATCGGGGATAATAATGTGAAATCTAATTGAAACGAATGGCCCTAGGTCCTATGTTCTAAAACTAAGCAAATCAAGAGTGTACGAGTGAGAAGAAGCAGAAAGTCTGAATTCATGTTCAAACATTCCTAGGAGTAGACTATAATTAGACAGCGTACCTTCCTCTTGCTCCTCTTCTAGTGACAGATTATCCACACTCGGGATGGACTCTGATTTCTTCTTTGATGCACTCAGCTCCTCCTCGGTCTGGTTACTATCCTTTCTCTTCATTAGCGATGCGGAGTGGAGGCTCTGCATGCTCTCCGACGATGGGCTCGGGGTGATGGTGCAGACCGGCATGGTGGCCTCGTTACGGAAGTCTCGCATGGCGATGTTGAGAAAGGGCACTAACTGAGCGTGGCAGAAACAGCAACTGTGGGAAACAGGGGGCAGGGTACCACACTCGGTTAGTATTGGTTGTAAGGACGTATCCAAATTAGCGTCTACAGCTACGGCTACGGCTGTTACTAAGGGTGTTGCTAATGAGGTCCTATTCCTCAGCGCATGAGGTCCTATTCCTTAGCTATAGCCACTAATTGGGACACGGCCTAAGTCTCATTTATTCTCATGTCTAACAAATTCTCTACCTTGACAACTGAATGTGACAATTTGTCCACAATGAGTTTTTATTTAAAAGCCCTACTCTGCAAACTGGGGCGTTTGCAATTTTTTAAGAATTTAATCTCAATTAAAAAATGTAACTAAATAATTTTTTTATTTGTATGTGTTTCTTTTAAGAATACATATATATATATATATATATATATATATATATAAAAAATTCAAAGGGGGTTAAAAAAAACCTTGATTTCCGGTTAAAAATGGAGAAATTGAATCCCTGACAATACCTTGTCTTAAGATTGGACTCGTCAGCCGACCATCCAGCCATAACGGCCTCATCATACAGCATGGCTTGGCATTTGAAGCATTGATAACAGCTAGTGATGTGAACCTCGATGGCGTGTCGACGTGTTGCGCAGTCCTCCTGGTCTTGACCTGGTTGGTTTAGTGACTGGCAACTTCCTGTGAACACGAATCAATTATAAATGATGAAACTTAAAAAATCGTTAGATCTTCACAAAGGGTGAACAAAGAAAAATAAAGTAAATTTGTCTGTTTAACCCCAAATCATTTATAATAAACCTCTATTAAAGGTACCAAAGGAATAAAACTACAAAAGATAAATGACGAGTCTCACCTTCTAATGACGAGCCATGCAGATGAATTCCCATATTACCCAGTGAGATATTATCCATGAACGAATCGTTCCATGAATGAGCCATCTCACCTGTATCCTCTTTCTGCGACACACCTTCCAAGTTGTTCAGACTCCCAGCAGTGGATGCCCTCATCGGGATAGGCTTGGGGGCCGCTGGGGACGAAAACGACCGGGTGTACTCCCCGATCTTCGAGGCAAACCCTATTGTCTTGGCCCTGAACGCTGTGCTGAACGTCTCCATTTGGTTGGAGGCGTTGCTGAGGGTCTTGGTCAGGGATTGACGGTTGATCCGAGGAGTGAATCCACTGATTCCGGAGAAGAGACTTCCCTTACGGGGAGTGGTCCTGTCCCTATTGGAATCCAGACTGTCTCTGGAGCCCGATCGAGAGCTATTGGAGTCCAGATTGTCAGCAGAGCCTCCCGAGTAGATGGGAGATGACGGGGCTTCTTCAAGAGGGACATCGTCTTTCTCGGTTGCTTCGTCCTCGGCTGCAACTTCCTCACTGTTCTCCTCCTCGATCGTGTCATTCCAATCAGTTCTTAAATCCACTAGGTCCTTCTCTTTCTTGCCTACAGTACATTCCCCGTTAGTCAGGGGTTCTAGTCCTAAACCAAGAAGATCTGGAATGCCTTGGTTCTCCGTTCCTGCCCTATCTTTGTCCGTCTTGACTTCATTGTTTACTTCAACCGTGTTTTCCTCCTCGAACGATATCAAGAGATCCTTCTTGCAATCCTGTGCTGAAGTAGTCAGAACTGTCCTGTCACTATTAGTTTGCTCGGAAAGATTATTTTCATTGTTTGAGATGCTTCCGTTTGGAGTCCTGTGACTTAAAAATTCTGGCCGACTCCCAACGGAGTACGATCGTGGTGCTTTTATGACCTCGGCGAGGTTCGGCGAGGGGCGACAGTGAATACTATTAGTTCTTCCTCCGAGAGGAGAGGTGGCAATTGCCGACTCGTCGTCCGTGATGCCCTCCAGGATTTTGGCGTCACTTCCAAACAACTCCATTGAGACACTGGAATCTCTGTCGATGCTCCCATGGCTAGAGAGGCTAAGTCCAAACGGAGAGCTGGCATCACCGCTTTTGTTGCGCTTGTGCAGTGAGCCCTGCATTGGAAAGGTGAAAGAATGGTCGGCACTACGATGGCGCCGTCTTTCGCTGGTTTCAGTGTTCGGTTCCTTGGTGTCAACTCCTTCGAATACACTTTCTTCAACGGAATTCTCCAAGGATATTTGGTTGTTGAGTACCATACCAGTTGAGCTCCCTGATAATTACACATTACAAAGTTGGATTAAAATATACACAAAATCAGCAGAGCATAAAGAAATGACTTTGATCTTTAAAGAATTACCTAAAGAAATAACAAACAACTCTGACACTGTATTCAAATAAAGGCAGCTATTCTCCAGAAGTGTACTGATTCTACTTGGTCCAATTTCATGGGCTCTGGCTACTGCAGAACTAAGCGTTCCCCATAGAGCACAAATTCTGCGGGAAGCAGATCTATGACATTGGGCCCAGATAGGTTGGTGATTCATGCAGTTTTTAATTATTCATGCCTATTTTACATGCACAAGGTGACAATTTGCTACCAACCACTAAGAGCACAACGCTGAGCCCACTTACACCCACTTATCCTGTTCACTATTTGGTAGTCAAAATGTACACAAAGAAATAGACTCCCAAAATAGTGGACGTGCATTTTGTGGAGGTGCGTTCCATGTTGTGCAAGGGGTCAATAGACCAAGCAAGTCTCACGCTTTTCAAACATTTTTTGAGGGCCACTACGGTCCCATGTAAATCTGTTTAACACATGAAGAGCACAAACCATGCGTACTTTAACGAGTCCGAATATTCAAATATGCGCAAGCCTCGCACAGACTGTTCCGTTTAAAGTAAACATTCATAAATGAAGTGGTTTTTGTGAAATGATAGCCGACATGAACACACAGACTAACCCGTGCTGCCTTGTAATGTACCCATGCTCCCAGTGCTCCCTAAGCTACTCCGGCCGTGTCTGACTATGCAGGTACCAGAATCATTGGCCAGCTTGCTCTCAGACTGCTCCGTGGGTTCACTCAGCACTTTACCCACGTCAACGGAGATTGCCACAGGCTGGGAAACCGGGGTTGATGCAGCACTGCTAGCACCCACTGAATCTGTTGCATCTGTAATAAAAAAAATATAAAAAATAGAACAGGCTAGTAAGACATTTGATGCAGATATACCTCACTTTAAGTGAGTCTCAATTCCATATTCAGGACACCACACAAAAGGCCTTTTATCACAAAGCTTGTAAGCATAAACACTTGCAAAATACAGACAAATCTTGCTGAACAGAAACTGGTTAGCAGCCAAATTTTTACATTGCTGCAACTTGTGACCCACTCATTTCGTGCTTAGCAACAATTTTCTAAGCAGTATTTTCTGCTTAGAAGCTTTGTGAAATTTGGCCCTGTTCTTTTCAGAGCCAAAAGAGCTGTATACATACATGTAGTTGTACCCACAAGTTAACTTTTTTCCAGATGTGAACTTTTCATGGAAACTGAACAGTTTTTAGAAAGCATACTTTGCCAAACTTATAACCCAAAATTAAACTGAAAGTATGGAAGTGTTGATGAACTTTCATAACTTGAGGGAGGATTATATCAGTAATGTTGAGGGAGGATTATATCAGTAATGGCTATGGGTGCATGTTTTTTTGTAATGAAGATGTCCATTGGAAGATTAGTCAAATGTATATTTGAAATGCGATGGTAATATGAAAGAAATAAAGAAATGAAGATTGACGTCAACTATTTACAAACTGTATTCACCGTCAATTACACAAAGTAAACATAAACATAAACAAAAACAACACCTCATAGACTATTGAGCATGGCGAAACAGCAAAAAAACAAACATAATTGCTTTGAAAGCAGCAAAGCAAAAGCATAACCCATACAAAATAAAAGCAAAGACAAATAAATGGCTCAAAGTTCAACACCTCAAATACAACAGTTCTGTAAGAATACTTTCTACATATTTCTCTTTGCAGTAAGACTATGTAGTTAATCTAATTGTTCAGTTTTGGTGGTTTTAAAACGAACCAGTAGAATACAAATTCTATATTCAGTTTTCACTTTTTTTCTGGGAACCACCAAAGAATAGTTTGCCATGGAGTAAGTGTTTTTATCAAGTGCGTAAGTAAATGATTTTTCTCCGACAAGAAACACTATTTTAAGGGGCCCTTTTCCCCCTAATTTAGGTTTCTGGAAGACAACTGCTTTGGGATTTTTTTTCTAAGAGAGGTTTGCGGTAACACCATGTGAATATCTCTTTTTGAGTATTGTTGGTTCTGAAAAGAACCGTTGGTTTAAAGTCTCGACTTTTCGATCAGTATGCTCTGATTGTCTTCAGGTTTTCTTTTGCCAGTTTTGGATTACATTGTCTTCAGGTTTTCTTCTGCCAATTTGGGATTAAATTGGGTGCAAATTGGATGCAAAAAGAGGCTGACCATGTTTCATCAGATCGACATCAACACTTTCTTGTCTCTTTGCGAACTCCTCAGCTTGACCTCCGACCTCGCCTTCCTCTTCCTCCTCCTCCTTGATCTCATCCCTGGATTCACTGTCACTGCTGGAGCTCTTCTCCGTCCCATAGCGGATCGGGGACAGTTCAGGCGAGGCCAGGACCTCGTTGGGTGCGGATTCATCCATGATCATGGAGCTATACCCCATATCCGAATTGCCTGTAAAGCGTAGTAGGGCAAGATGCCAGTAATATATATGCAAGCTTTGTTTTTATCAATTTGTGTATAAGGGTAGCAGGAAATCTTCTAAGATTAACTTGGCAACAAAAAAATGCGAGGGTAAATTAGCTTCAGAGTAACAGAGGCCTGAATGAGTTAGCAACCGATGGGTGTTAATAACAGGTTGTATCATATTTCAAATTAATTTAAAAACGAACCTAGGCTGGAAGGAAAACATTTATATGATATGAGAATTAAGGGGGTGTTTGAATTGGTGGCTGCGGCTGCAACCAAGGCTATGGTAGTTGCTTAGGAAGTTTGTAAGTGTTATAAGAGCAGAGGATGCTTCAACAAGCGCGGTGGTCCTGCCACAGCCGTAGCCTTTATTTCATGCCCAAAGCCGTAGCCATGGTTGAAGTTAGAGCCGCAGCAGCCACAGACTGAAGTATGATATGAATTTTAAGTATCATGTACATGTATAGTTAAACTGTGAATGTTTACCAATGAATTAAAAAAATATTTTGCTGAGCAAATAAGATAAATTTTTTAGTAAAGATATGATTGATTCTTATGAGTGCTGATGACATTTTGCAAAACCTACTAACTCTTTAATATCTAAGAATTTTGTTATATCCTTAAAGGATTCTGTAGCATCTATTCTGTATCATATATTCTGCAGCTTATAAGGGATTGAAAATGCTTGATAAAGATAAGGGCACCAGCTTAACAAAAATCTTTGCAAAATGATTTTTTTTTTAAATACAAATATCAGAAGTGCTGCTGTTTTTTCACCATCTAGCATCTATTCAGTAGCATGTAAGAGATTGCATGTCTAGGACTAAAGGTCACTGATTTTAAGAAGACATTTTTGGGGGATAAAATAATCTACAAATACTTGAGATCTTACCAGTGCTGCTCTTTTCCTCTCGAGTCAAGTTAGTCGGCTGCGATATCAGCTGGATGAGGTCATCACCCCGGCCGTCAGGTAAGGGGTCAGAGGACCCACTGTCCCCACTGGTACCACTCCCTACGTCTACCTCACTGCTGGTGTCCGAGTAGATGCTACGTCGGTGGTTCAGACCGCGCCGGAGGAGGGTGACCGCTCGGAGGGTGTTGCGTAGTTTGACCCACTGCTGGTAGCCGCTGAACCCGGAGGCGGGCCATGTGCTCTCAAGTACAGCCTGCATGAACACCAGTTAAACGATGGGTTAGAAACTATCGAGTGGCCATGTTGGGTTTATGGATTGGTCCAGTATCAAAGAACTATTTTGCATGGAATAACACTTAGCAAATTTATCCGCTAAGCAAAATTATATTAGGAGCCACTTTTAAATTCTGAAGTTAAATAACAATTTTACTAGTGCCTGATTTCAGCTAAGTGTTTTTTTTGTAGTTCACCACTGACTCACTCAAAGAGTTTTGGGTTCTATTTCTATGGTCTTAATGAACACCTTCCAGTAAGGCCTTGGTTCATACGCCCTGCGAATGCGAGTATGAAACAAATCTGAAGCCGTCACAGGGCTGTTTTCGCTGCCAATGTTTCGCAGGAGTTGCCCTCATCTCTACTGTTCCGAATTATTCGTTGCGAAATTTGTGACCTCATCATTCGCATCGCAGGACATATGAACCAGGCTTTAGTCACACCACTTTACCATGTTGTAGAAGCCATAGGTGATAGCATTGGGTTCGATTCCACGTCGCTTCATTTCCATATAGACCTGGACTGCCAATACAGGCTGGCTGTACTGACCACATAGCTGCATCAGAATACGATAGCAAACCTACAAATACACAACAACATTGAGGATTGAATAACCACATTGTATTCAACTTTGGGGTGAAAAAAAAAGAAAAAAGTGACTAGAGCAAGATCCTGACCTGCAAACTCAGGGTTTACATATTGACACATACAACATTATTGATTCAAAATTTTAGTGCATAAAATTCTTACATAGAGGCTGGTATTGTGCAGTTAATTACATTGAATGTTTTGGTAGAAGAGATTATTTTCAAGTAGCAAACAATACATTTTGTGTAACATTTTGCTCTGCCCTTTGACAAACTCACTTACAGAAGCTTAAGTTGCACAAAATAGTTAATGGCCTGATGTTTCGATCCTAGCAGAGTCTTTCTCAAAGGCCAAATGAGAAAGACTCTCAATACTGGCAACACGATAAAATGTTTCAAATTTTCAAATGTGGCTGGATATTTTTTTATAAAAAATACCATTGAGAAGACGGACACAATACTGGGGAACCTCTTTGGGTTGAGATTGAGAGGCAAGGGGTGAGGGATGAGGGATGTGGGGGTGAGGGATGAGGGATGTGGGGGTGGGGGATGTGGGTGTGGGGGTGTGAAGGGGTGAGGGTGCGGGGTAAGGGGTGTGGGGTACAACTCACCTCATCAGCCAGCTGTAGCTCCTGAGCCTGCATTCTCTTCAAGACCTCAAAGGCCGTTCTCAGAGCTCTAGTCTTGGAATGCGTTGCTTTGACATAGGAAGGTAGATGAAGGAACCAAAGAGCATAGCACTGACCCAGCAGGAAACTAGGAATAACGCAAAATCAATGTAAAACTATTTTAGCCATTCATAAATGAAAAATATTTTTGAAAAGAACTCTTCCTGCAAATTAGCCCGTTTGCCTGTCTGTCAAGTATTCAAGAAATGAGCGCCATACAAATGTACATCGCTTTTACTTGTGAATCTCCAGAACCATGAATGCCATACTTATGTGTAAATGATGCCAGGTCAAAGGTGATTATGTACGTGGGCTCATCGGCAGATCTCTGGCATAATGCACAAGCCTCCAAGTATCATATCAGGGCTGCTTAAGCAAAAAAGTAGCTAAGCATAACAAAATCATGCTTACCAGAATAAGGTTACCAGGTAAAATACCATGTGAAATGCACCATTTCTGACTGGTATTATGCTCATTTTTGCAAAGCAGACAATTCATTAGCAAAATTGTCTGTTTAAGCAGCTCTGTGAATATGGCCCCAATGTTCAGGCTATGTTTTATACTGATTATTTGTCACCACCGAGAGCGTCTTCTAAGACAACCACTCACCTTGCCCATTGATCGGGTGATGCGGCCTGCTGCTTGGCCATCTTCTGAGACTGTTTGATCTCATGCTTGGTCCTCCTTGGGAAGGGGCTACTCTGCTGCCCGCTGCCACGTAGACTCCTACTACTCATTGGCGTCTTGTTGGGGATCTGGGGCCTGTTGTGGTTGAAGGGATGGAAGAGCCTCTTCTGAAGGACTGGGAACTTATCGTAGCTAATTTATAAAATATAAAATAAAAAAATTAATAAAATAAATGTTTGAAATTTGTTAGAATGCTAGCTGATATAAAAATTTAAAAAAAATTGTTGATGAAATTTACTTATTTGTTGGAATGAAACCACTGGATCTTTCAAACTGCAATCCAAAGATATTTTCAGTTAGAAATCGATGAAGATAAGTTCAGAGATGCCAACATTGAACTTTAAAAAAGAGTAGCATCTCCCAAAAGTTAAGGGCGAGCGTGGCTACGGCTCCCTAAACCGATCTTTCTATTACTCTCTACAATGCTAATTAGCTCATTTTCAGGCATTGTCGTGTAATAACAATAACCTCTGTATGCACCACCAGAACAGCTACAAATGTTTATAATGGCCAGTGAAAAAAAAAAAAAATCCCTCATCTTCTGACTTTGTTTAAAAAAAAAAAAACATAACAAAGGGTGGCCTTACTTAAATGTTTTTGTTTTAATGGTCAGAAATGCAACAACAAGCTATTGGGAGAGAGAGAAAAAAAAAAAAAGAAAAAAAAACGTGTCCGGTTTTTGGGCAAAAAATACGTGTCCGTATTTTGGGCATTGTCTGGACATCGGCGCTACAATTACTAGTAAGAAAACATGGAAACTGTCTAGCTTAGATCTCACAGGCCACTCAGTTGAAGGTATTTTTGTTCAGAAGGTCTCCTTTTTTGTCGCCATTATTTCTTACTTTTTGTGCCAAGCTTCGATGAAGTACATGTACAGACAGCGTGGGCACAATAATAGTAGATACATGAGGAATGAGGTTACTGTGACACGTTAGCTCACACACAACCTCATTCCCCACGCACGTGTGCACTATTCCCCATGGTGTAATAGAGATCAATGGGTACGATCTTGCAGCAATGCACTAGCGTAAAAATACTCGTCCGGCCAGCCAGCGGGGGATCAGAGGGCACGCAACAATCATTACGTCGAGACACGTATATTGTTCGAGTGAATTCGCCGCTATTATTCAACACTGCGTTCTAAAATTAAAAGTGTTTTTTTCTTTTCTGTTACAATTATTTTGATATTTTTCTTAATTTTTATTTCCACTTAATAGTTCATTCGTTGTTTGCATGTATCGTACGATTTAATAAAATTATATTGGGCGGCTTGTTTAGCGTGTTTTATTGAGTATTATCGTAGCCACGGCTCGAAATCGTATTTGCTACGCCCAAATCGTGTATGTTGGTATCTCTGTAAATTTTAACTTTAGATGCGGAGGAAATATCCGAACAAGGAAACACGACCATCCCCTACAGGAACTAAACCCAATCCACATGGGTGGTTCCAATCAAGGTTGGATTCGAACCTAATGAGACCAAATTCCATAACATTTGATGAGAGCTGTTGGCTTCTCCAGTTTAACCACTCTCATTGAAGCACATTGGGCAATGAATCTACTCTCTACATCAGCATCAGCATGTGTGCACCTCAAAATGCCACTGATGAGATTGGTGGACTTGAGAAACACACCAATAGTAGGAGGGTTAAATGCGATAGAAGTATAGCAAGCCTACCCGTATTCTTCTCCCCCGAAGCCATTAGAGTCTGGAGGAGTGACAAACACTGTATGTTCACTTCCTTGTTGATCCTCCACATCAATCAACTGGGCCTCCTCACGTCCATCTCCTTCAATCTGGAAATAGTCAGAGCAAAAATTATTATTATTACTTCTTTATTCTCCACATGTCTAAAATTATTTAAAGCTGCACACATGTATGGTATTAGGTCAAGAAAGCCATTGTTCTATAAACCTACCTTATCTACACATTCATCAAAGAAGGCAAATTTCTCATCGTTTCCAGATACAAACGACCGTTCCTCGATGAACTTGATAAACATTTGCGTCTTGAGAAACTGCTTGAAGAAGGGATGAGATGTTTTCTCTCTTGTCTTCATGAAACCTGCAAATCAATATTTGTAAGAACAGTTAGGTGGAATCTATGTGAAAAACGGGTGTAAACAGTATTCATTATTATTATTTGTATATATTTCTGACTAAGAGAGGTTTGCAGTAACACCATGTGATTATCTTTTTTCGAGTAGTGGTGGTTCTGCAAAGAACTGGGGCCAATTTCTTAGAGCTGCTTAAGCAAAAATCTTGCTTAAGCACGATCATCTTCAGGATCATCTTCAGGAGCATACTGATTGAAACGATGAGTGGTTAACCACTGGTTCTTCTTAGAACCAACACTACTCCAAAAACGGGATATTCACATGGTGTTACTGCAAACCTTTCTTAGTTATACTTCCACCATGCAAAGTTTCAAATCCTACTTATATATTTCGGTTAATGTAACCAACGATGCCTCATAGGTGAACTTAATCACTGTAGCACACTGTTTGCTGACTTTACTTCCAATTTACTCCGGATGGCTTACCTGGGTAGTCAAAGCGTGCACTGGCGTCAGTAACTCTGTGGTTGGGTTGTTGAGTGATGGGAAGGAGGTTGTGACTGTAGCCCTTCAGCATGGATGCCATGAACGTCAGGAATGCTTCCTGGATTCTGTGCTCCATTTGCCACTGTATTAAAAAAAAATCCAAAAAAAATCTAATTTTTATGAAATTATATCCCAAATTTTCAACCACAGAAGGGTGAGTATATTCACACTTTTAGATTTTGTTGATTATACAAAACTGAAAAATACTGATAAATGGAGACCTTAGGAACAAATCCTGAAATCTGGGCCCCAATTTCACAGAGCGGCTATAACAGAGAAGGTTGCTTAACAATATTCTGCTAACCAGAAATGAGCAGGATACCAGTGCTAAGCAAGTTTGTCTGTGCTTAGCAAGTTTAAGAAATTTGGGGTCCTGCTTACCTGTTTCTTCTTGCGGCTGAAGTCATCATCTAGAGGTGCCACCTCCACAGCCTGGTCATCAGATACACCATCTCCGATACCAGACTCACACAGCTCAAAGTACAGCTTGTTTAGATTGCTGTGAAGACGCTTAGCTGGTTTCTGAGCATAGGAAAAAAAATAAAACAAATAGTAAATCAAAATGCAAATTATACAGATTTATGGACACCCCATGTAGTTAACAAAACACCTCATTGGCCCTTTTCAAAACCACTGTTTAGGCTTCGGCTTCAAGCTCCATCCTCGCGTCTGAAGCCCTGAGCAAGTACGCAAAACACACGCAATTGTCACAACAACCGCGGGGCCAAGCTACCCTGAGCCAAATCCAAAGCCGAAGACATGGTTTTGAAAAGGACTCTAATCAGTTTCAAACTTAACTTACAGACATAATATGTGGTCCTTGGAAAATAGTACGAATATTTTTTTCGAGTACAAGGGCGCACAACAGCTGACCTATGTACATGTTATTAAATTACAAGTTTATCTAGGGCAAAAAGAAAAAGAAAAGGAAATCATACTAAAGTAGGAAGAATATTATGCCTGAACTTATATCTGCTGAAGTAAACTTAACTACCCGTAATTTGTTTATTTGTAGATAATTTCTTTAAAATATAAAGCTTTCCCTACCTTTGGCAAGATTTTCCACGTAATTGGCTTTCTCTCATCGGACCTATAAGAAGAAAAAATAAAAAAAATCAAATAAAAAAAAATCCTGTTCAGTACTTGACAAATTAAAAAAAAAAGCGGGAAAAAAACCCACACACCACCAAATGTACCCAAAGTACCCACATGGCAGTCACCATGATCCCCAATGAATAGCATTAAACAAGGAAATGAAAGTCATGAGAGATGGACCATGTCACCAGTGCAACCCTCTACCATAAAGTAACCATTTTCTAACACCCTAAAACACCTGAGCTAAATGACCAATAAACCACAAGAAGAAGACACATGTCAACATCATTTAAATCACTGCGGTACCCTTGCTTAAATATAGGGTCTGACTGCCTGCCTCTAGCTATCGGGCAATCTCCGTGGTCTAGTTGGTAAGACACTGCTCTAGAATTGCAAATGTTGTGTATTCGAATCCCACCAGAGTAATAAGCCTGTGATTTTTTAACACAGAGCTCGAGAAAGTATTGAGTACAGTGCTAACAAACATTGGTGTTCTTATGAGTAAAACCAAAATGAATGTTTTCTTTATCCCGATGTAAATTTCCATCTAGTAACATCACAAATCTTAATAGAAAAGGGTCCAGCAGAAGTAATTTTTAAAAAATTCATTTGCCTATTCAATTTACAAAGACTTTGCTGAAATGAATGTGTAATTGGAATCAAAAACCAAGTAATAAAACCAAAAGAGAAACTGACTGGGAAATCTAAATTGTTTTTGGGTTGAACTCTTAGTTGAACTAGAGCGGGATTTGACTAACTGATGGGTGTATCATTAACCAAAGATCAACAAGAACGAACCAATGCCATCTCATTGTAAACATCTATCTGGAACAGCAAATAATCTGCCTACATGAACATGCATGTCATTCAATCAAACAGAAACAAGTCTGTATGCAGAATGACTCAAACTGTAAATGAATAAAAAGCCTTTTGAGAAACACTCTTCTAGAGACCATTAACCAGTTTAGAATAAACAATAACACATTCAAATGCAATGTCACCCAAGAGACTAAGGCTGTGTTCGACTTAGCGGCTATGGCTATGGCTTGATGGTCCAATGAATTTTGATGCATATGATGTCCATAGCAACAGCACTTAGCAACAGCCGTAGCCATAGCCGCCAATTCTGACGCGGCCTGAACAGAGAAGAAGCCAAGGTTAGTTGATACATACACTGATGAATCCATGTTGAGTTTACAACTTGATAAGGAGACAAGGGGCAAGATTCAATGATTCAACAAAAAAATAAATGAGAATGAGATGAATGTGATGGTCCTGCAGGGCCCAATTTCATAAAGCCTGTAGGCACAAAAAAACTTGCTAAGCACAGAAAAGTATTGCTTAACAGTAAGTAAGTTTACACTGTTGTGACTATTGCCCCACTATTGTTCTGGTTAACAGCTTTATGACATTGGACCCCGGTGGTATCTACCATGCAGTTACCACAGTCACAAGGAAGAATGTATTTGCTGTGCACAACTCTCAGCCAATGATAGATTAGGGTATTATTATTATTTTGACCTCAACACCACAAAAACTTTAAAAAGCAGGTGCATCACACGCTCCGACTGATTCCACGCTCACCATGTTGGTGGTCAAAAGGTTTAGGTGCAAACGCCGCGTCACCTAAAATGCGCACTTCACTGAACAACACACATTGACATTGACAACCAAAATGGCGCATCCAAGATTATTCAGATGACGACGTCAGGTGAATTGGGTCAATACTAAGCAATTTTGCAGAACAATGAAACCAAAACTAAACAGCGAGGGAGCTGTTTATGGCTTGTGGAATCATATATGCAAGAGGTATATTTTTTTTTACTTGTGTCACATAAGTCTCTTGTAGCTCTGTTATACAACCCTATGGGTTCTTAACTTACTGCAGTATGCTGTTGGTGTCGATATCCAGACAGGTTGCGTCCGTGGCTGGTTCGTACATATCAAAATAGCGTGAATCTACTCCAACGATGACCGGTAACGGGGCACTGATCACGGTGGATAGGCTTAGTGGACACAGGGGGATGTATGGACATTCCCATACAAAGGGGAAGATCATCTACAAGAAAGAAAACAAAACATGCTAACAGTTATGAACATTATAAACATATTTCTCGTGATGAAACCAAGGGTGCCTCATAATTTATCTCAATCTATGCAGCTCACTTTTGACAAACAATTACTACTATTATAACTTTCTGACAACGAAACCAAGGATGCCTGACTCACGAGTGAACTTAATCACTGTAACTCACAAGCCTGAAGAAACCTTTAAACAAAGGTGCTTATTATGTGAGGAACTTGCTGAGAACTTGTCTTGCTTAATATTCTACTACAGCAACGTAGATTTCTTTTGGATTTTGGGAGACTTCTCTACTACTGTGGAGTAGACTTATGGAAATTTAGAGACTTCTCAGTTATAAAAAGAACTGTCAGCTGCTTATTAACTTTTACCTTGAAGGTATGAAATGGGACGGGACTACTATATTCGCTTAGTAATCAAGGGGACTTGCAGGTATGTATGCTTCATTTTTTAAATGGCAAGGGCACCAAGGCATTTTCTCTTTGATAAAGGAAACCCTATGAGGAAATTGTAAACTTCTACTGGATCATTTCAAGGGCACCAAGGCAATGACCAGGTGGCATGGAGGCAATTGCCTTTGTTGCCGCTGTGAAGTATCAGGTCTTGACATCTTTTTTGCAGAAATTTTCAGGCTAATCATATTCCAGACTCACCTTTTCTGTATAAACACTGCCTCTTTCACGAGGGGCTGCGCACACACACTTAGTACCTTCAAGCACAAACCGCACATTAGCCCCATTACACCGACGCGATTGAACCTGACTTACAGATGCTCTTAACATACACTCCACACTGCCTTCCTCTGGCAACCCTTAGATTGACACAGTCTCAAGGTGGCTACCCTTTCTAGTCTGTCATTCACCTTCCCTGTTCTTTAAAGGGACGGTGCATAATGTTTGCAAATCCTATTTCTTCTTCTACTTTTCCACGAATCATATTAAAATACAGGAAATGGCTGTGATACATGTGTCTGCTTTTATTTGCCAAGCTTTCAGATTGCAACCAAAGTGACTGAAATATTTGACATACGCACTTAAAATCGTCAAGAATAAACAAAAGAGAATCTTTTTCCAAACATCAGTTACTATTAATTAAATGCAAAAAAATAAATAACAGCCCGACAATTCTACCCTTGCAGAGTCCTTCTCAAAAGCTAAATGACAACACAACAAACATGAACAAAAACAATGCAATGGCTGTCATTTGAATGAACTCTCCCTAACCCACCCCCTCGTTTTGCGTTGTTTAACACTATAAAGTCAAGTCTACAACATGACTAGATAGAAACAGCCACCCCCGCAATGCTCCGGTAAACCACATTAGGCTAACTGGTGCTTCTCTGAGCATTAACTTGCTCAGCAGAGAGAGGTTTAGGCTAACTGTAGAGACAGGTTACCAACCACTGGCATCCCGCTCACTTTTGCTTAGCAAATTTTGCTCAGCAACTTTTGCTAAGCAATTTTTTGCTCAGCAACTTTTGCTCAGCAACTTTTGCTAAGCAATTTTTGCTAAGCAACTTTTGCTCAGCATTTTTTGCTAAGCAACTTTTGCTCAGCATTTTTTGATACGCAAGCTTTGCTAAGCATTTTTTGCTAAGCAACTTTGCTAAGCATTTTTTTGCTAAGCAACTTTTGCTAAGCATTTTTTGCTAAGCAACTTTTGCAAAGCAACTTTTGCTAAGCAACATTTACTAAGCTACTTATGCTAAGCAATATTTCAAGAATAGCAACATACCGTAGATACAGCTTCTGCCACGCCTGTAAGCAATGCTGGTCTGAGGGAGTGTAACAACAGCTTGTGCTCCAATAGAACGAATGCCAGCATGTTCATGCTGTTGTCAGGCGCTAGATTACGCAGCATGGCACAGAAAGATGCTCCACTAAGTGGCATGGGGGACGTCTGTGGCTGAGCTAGGACCAGAGAGTCATGACCAAGCTGGGGAAATAATAACAAATATTTGTATTACTACTAATAATATGTTTAATCGTTTTAAGGCTTATCATGTAACTGTACATTTCAAAAGTACATTATTGGCCTTCAGAGAAGTAAATTCGTTCATGTAACCGACTTGTGAGATATTTTTGTTGAAATGTTTTGGGGAAAAAATTTGATCCCTGTTTTTCCCTGGGATTTATTTATCACTTTAGGTACCATGAACTAAATAAATTGCAGTGGTTTGAGTTTAATTTCAAGTAGAATCTGTCAATTCATCACAAATTTCTCATTTTTATGGCATTTTTTTTTTTACTGTGGTCTTTCCTTCATCATACTAAACATCAGGCTTTATGTTTTCTCTTCAAATATTATTAGCTTTTGTGAAACCATTTTTTCCCTGCCAATAATATGTACTCAATCATCATTCCTTAACAAAACAAGGTGATTGAAAATAAATGAAATTGGAGTACAACTATAATATATGCATTAAAACAAATTCTGGGGGGAAAATGCTGCTGGGAAAAAAGAAAAGAAAAAAATGCATTTAGAGGAAACCAATCCATCATGTTTCCATGAGTATTTTCAATGACTTTTTTTTTTGCTTTCCCAGACAGTGTTCCATGAAATCCAGGGCAGCCTACAGAAATCCTTCAATTCCTCTTGATGTCTTTACAGTAGTAATACTATTAGGCAGGTGAGCTATTCAAGTATTTGAACAAATTCTACACATATTAAATTTCCCCTATAGGTACATAAACAGATAATGCACCCCATGTTATTCAGATCCACATTTATCAAATAGAAGAAGAAAAAGAAGAAGGGTAAAAAAAAAAACCTTAAAACTCAAGACCCTTGCATTAAAGCTACAACAATTATGGGTCTACCGGTACTTAAAAATGCACTTTTTGAGATATCATGGAAAATCTGGAGCAGATTAGTCCATGAAGGAAGAATTATCCCACAACCTGAGAAACATATCTGACACTACATGTAGTGACAGTGCTGTAACACTTCTCAGATTCAAATTATGGGGCATAAAAACTAATATCTTTTTGCACTATAACCACTTTACTTCGAAGTGAACTGTGTCTCAAAATGCTTTATACTTATCAAAAGCTGTTGTAGGCTTCTAACTAATAAGTTTTTATTGCCATTCATTTTAAGAGTGATTACCAAACATATACCGTCCCTTTAAATCTCAAAATGTTGTCCAAATCTCTACTCCACTTTCAGTTAATATACTTTGTTTTGCTTCTTACAGAACTAGATATTAACAATCAAATTGAAACTCAATTGTCCTTAATTGCATCCCGACTTTACAGGATTTAGTAAAGTGGTTAGAGGGCAGCTGGAATTCTGAAATCTAACAAGCCTGTCATCAAAGTATGACCCGGGTGGATAAGGGGGTCGAGACACCTGTTGGGAATGTAGGTCATGGGTTGTGTTCTCACTGCAAGGTACCTTTGCATGTTTTTCTTCTTGAATTGCATTTAAGTGATGCATTATAATCACATATATCAAAACATGTCTATTTCTGAATCTATAGCTTTTTAACTTTTGGTTGTCTTGTGTATAATTTTAGCAGAGTTCTTGTTCTTTTTTGGCGCCAGGAGTGTCATTATTGACCATGTTCCAATTCTGCTTTAGTAAGTTATTCTTTGTCCATTGTCAAGTCTGACAGAAATGGTGTGTTACAAATGTTCAGTGTTTTTAATAAGAGATGTGGTACCTACTGCTACAATATAGGATTTGAGCTGCCTCTAGCTACCGGGCAATCTCGGTGGTCTAGTTGGTAAGACACTGCTCTAGAATTGCAAAGGTCATAGGTTTGAATCCCACCCAAGTAATATGCCTGTGATTTTTTCCACAGAAATCAGAAAAGTGCTGAGTATACAGTGCTAACAAACATCAGTGTAAGGGTAAAACCAAAAAACTACTATTATTATCAGTGTAGCAATTACTACCAAAAATATATTTCAAATAGACAAGTTTTTAGAACTTGGTTTTTAACAATGCTGTACCGCATCTTTAACCCTGTGTGCAGGTGGATGCTTCTCCAATTTGATGTGATAAATCTCTTCAGCTCTTTTAGTATTTTGTTTCAATGATGTCAGTCCGGTTGACAGGTAATAACGCTAAGCAAATAAGGGTCGGCATCGTCAACAAACAGCCTCCCCTCATAACAGGGAATAATTAGGGGCCGTTAAAATCTGGGTTGAGCAAACGATGCAAACTGTTCTGCCCGATTCTTATACTAATGGCAACACTCAGCAGCAAATTTTCCTCTTTTTTTTGTGTGCAGTGCAGCTGTTCTTTTTATTTCATAACAATCAGCAGCAAATTTAAAGGTATGGTGTTTTGCACTATTTTTATATTTTTAAGAACTGCCAGGCAGAAAACATTTCCTACAAAATAGATCTAGAATGTTAGTTGCATTGTGAGTCTCATAAAACAGCTAAAAGTAAATTTATGTGCTTAGCAGGACCCAGTTTCATAAAGCCTGTAAGCACAAAAACTTGCTAAGCACAGACAAGTATTGCTTAACAGAAACAGGTTACCAGCCAAAATTACATGAAGTTTACATTGATGTGACTTGGTGCCCCACTAAATGTTTGCTTTAACAAAGAAGTTTGTCAAGCAGTATCACCCCAAACACCTGTAGGCCTATGATCAGACATGCCAACCTCTGGGATCACAAAACTGTATTCTGAAACCCCAAAACCTGTATTTTGCATCAAAAACCTGTATTTTTTTTTAAACACGCGTAAACGTAGTTTTAAGCCCCGAGACAGGCAAAATAGAGAAGGTGTGAAGGCCATTAAGTTATCAAACAGTCTAATTAAACCAGTAAATTAAAACTTGAAGAAAAAAAATAATTAAAAAAAATAAATAAAATAAATAAAAAATAAATAAAATAAATACAAAATAAATAAAAAAAATTAAAAATTGGGCAGAGGTTTCCCTACGGGTGGTTAACCCAATGGAACAGGTTTTGTATGAAAAAAAAGATATGATAAATCATATTTTAAAGACATTGATTAATCATATCCTATTCATATAAAAACCCTTGTCAATTAATTAAATATCATTTTCTTTGTCAAAAGAAGACAAGTACAAAACAAAACTAATTTAATTTCAATGAAGAAGACAAAAAATAATAACAAATCATCCCAAAAAGTTTCGTTTGTTGCATTTGGGGGCATAGTTTTTAAATTTATCTTATAAAAATCTCGCTTCAGGTGCTCTATATCTTTTGCGTCTTTATTTTGGCAAAAAATTCTTTTGCAAACTCGATTCGTCCGATCACAAAACGACCGATACCATATAAGGGCATTTGACAACAGCACCCTCTGTTGTTCAATGAATTGTGTTAGACTGGTTCCCTGTGAAATCGGGACGTCAGATAAACTGGCGTGTAGTATGCAATGCAGGTTTGTGCTACTAGCGTGCGTGCAATGATGGATGCGAGGGAATCTCCGTTGCGCTCGATGTGTGGTGAAAGTTGAATAAGGAATACCCCCATGGAATAGAGTTCACTGGATAATCATTATCGGCCGTAAGTAGTCGGCTGAAAACTTATTTGTGTCAATAAAAAAATATTGAACTTGAGTTAAAAAAGGGCACGACGGCCAACTAGGATAAAATTGTATTTTTGCGGTGGCGATGCTCAAAACCGTATTTTTTTTGCAAAACCCGTACACCCGTATTTTTTACAAAAACCCGTACGAAATACGGGAAAAAAGTACTAGTTGGCATGTCTGTATGATTCCTAATGTAGGAGAAAGATAAGAATTGCAACAAATAATATCGGACAGACTTACCTCCATTAGTATTCTTGGCCTCTGAGGTGTGGGGAAAATGACTTCATTCATGAAGTGGGAGATATGCCTGCAGCATAAAAGAAAAAAAAAACATGGTAAGTTTTTGTTTTTCATTGATATCTTTATTGATATTGAAACCGAGGAATCAGAAAGCCTGGAGCTGTAGTCAGTAGTCCTGAAAAAAAAAAAAATGTGAAGAGAAAATAAAACACAAAATGGCAAATCTTTGAAACAAATATCTGTCAGAGAAAAAACCCACACAAAATAGTTAGTGGCCTTATGTTTCGACCCTAGCAGAGTCTTCCTCAAAGGCTAAAAAACCTGACAGCCAAAAACTGCTGAGAATTGTTGCGTTGTGCAATCTTAGCACACACCCGTAAATCTTAAGAGAATTTCATCCGGGACAATTCATCGACCTCTGAAAAAAGCCTGGGAGTATTTTTCTAGCCTTGCCAAAAAACAGGTGTTTGAAGAAAGTTCAAGTGAAGACTTGTTCATACATGTTTTCTTCGTAAAAGAAAACACGTAGAAAAGGGGACTTTGATTCTTTAAAGCGTAAATGTGTACACATTATAAATGACAGAATACACAAATTAGCTCTTAGAATATAAAAATTGTTTTAAAATCTGATACCTTATAATATCTGAAAACTTGCAAACTTTCAAAGATAATTAATGTTGGGACAGGACAAGAACATTGCGAAGCAGGATCATCCACCCCTGCAAACAAGGTGTTGTAGAGCACAGCTCGAAGAAACTACCAGGCAAATTTCTTGTATTCTGAGGAATAAACCCCCATCCCCCCCCCCCCCCCCCAAAAGAAAAAAAAAAAAAATTAATTTCCATAATAACCAGCATTAGTATAGGTCATGTGGGTGTACAATCATGCACGTAATGTGATTTAGGTACATTCAGCCACTGCTGCGATTAAGTTCATCCCATTAATTCTGATTCTGATTGTAATTTTTCTTCTTCTAAGAATTCTGTTTTTCACATTGGCAGCTCTGCTGAAGGTAGAAAGTTGTTGTGAAATAAGAATCTGTGCCTAGAATAAGAGAGCTGCCTCATCAGCAGAACCCGTCTCCTTACAGGCTTCATGAAGTTTAGCCTCCGTACTTCACCTGTCTAACTACAAGAGATTCAGGATCTAATACACGTTCACCGAACAGCCAAATGTACATGCGCTGCATAAATAAGGTCAATTAAATTAAGATCCTCTGGATGGTGTTTCAATTACGCACAATGCAGGTTCAGTCAATGCGCTGATTCGAGAGAAAAGCAAAAGTACAAAACTCTCCTGATGTGTCTTGAGTCTGGAGTGTCCCTTAATGTCGCCCTGTTTGATGTAATTTATTCAAGTCAAGCTGAGATGCCCCGAGGCATCCACCTTGAGATAACGGATTAGCCTCCCTAGAAATCTGGCATGATGCCGAATGCATGCAGTGAGAGGTTCTACGCATCTGTTGCGCTAGAAAATACCGTAACATTCGCATGCATTGTACGTTGATCCATTATACGTAAAACAACCTGATCAAGATTGTCAAGTAAGATTTGTTAGATTAACACGTATGTAGGTTAGCCATGGGGGCGTCTACTACCTAGAGGGGGGCCCAATTTCTAAAAGCATGTGAGCTTACAAAATTGCTTAGCACAGAAATAAATTGCTTAGCAGAAAAAGGTTACCAGCGGAAAAATCATACAGTTTACATTGCTGTGAATGGAACTCCACTCAATTCTTGCTTAGCAAAGATACTTTTAGCAAAGATAGTTCACATTCTATTCTTAATAACAAACAGCTGGACCATTGACTTTTGAAATAACGTTTAAATCTTTGGTTCCCAATCTGTTTGTCAAGATTTGTATTCATTCCTCAATGAATTTTACGCTCACGCATTTTTAGACCTGCATACAATAATCTTTTCTAGCAATTAAAAAAAATCATTAAAAAACAAATATTTACAATCTTCTCTAGACCATTGAATAGACATTGCTGTAGCCGAGTCAGGGTTTAAAGCCATTGGACCCTTTCGGTAAACAGTGATGTCCAAGGCCCACACTTTGTGTACCACAACTTCTATATCAAATAACAAACCAGTGAAAATTTAGGCTCAATCGGTTATCGGAGTCGGGAGAAAACAATGAAAAAACCCACCCTTGTTTCCGCCGCCTTTCGCCGTGTCATGACATGTGTTTAAAATAAATCTGTAATTCTCGTTAATGAGAATTTGTATTGTTTTGCTGTTTTCTCAAAAAGTAAAGCATTTCATGGAATCATATTTCAAGAGAAGTCTTTCACCATTGCCTTCTGTAAACCCTGTAAGTTATTTGTAAATCTGTGAACTTTTTTCTTTTTTTCTGAACCGAAAGGGTCTAATGGCTTTTAAGTGGAGCCTTGCATTTATGAACAAGCAAAGCAAGCAAAAAAAACAACAAACCAAAACCCCAGTTTTATAGAGCTTGTTTTAAAAGCAGAAACTATTGCTTTAAAATTGTCTGCAGCAATTAGCAGGATACCAGCCACAAATTGCACATGTGACATGGTGGTTTAGCTGGTAAACCTTATATTCTGGTAAGCATGATTTTGTTATGCTTAGCTACTTCGAAAATGGGCCATGGTGTGATCATATAGAACTCTAGGGTGTGATCATGTGTATACAATGGGCATAATTAATGAGATCTTGAACACAGTGACTCCTCCACAATGCTTTGAACACATGAAAGGGAAGACACCATCTGATGTACTAGACATTGACACATATACAACATGATTACCTTGAGGGGTAGTCACATGAGTCTAAACTCACACAGTGGCAGAAAACACCCCTCATTTTACCCTTGGGGTTTGAATTGATTTTCTTTTTTTTAGTTGATGTATTTAACATATGATGAAGTACATGCTTTCTGGAAATGGAGCTGCACTCACACCGTGTCCCTATAGAGAGGCATGCACAAACACACTCTTGCATTTTAGTCTACATGCACATAATTATGTACATAAAATGGATACACATTTTAGTCTCCAAGGATATGGAAAGGTTTGCAGTAACATCATGTAATGACTATCTCTAATGAGTTGGGGTGGTACTCTGAAAAGAACTGTTGGTTTCAACTCTCAAAAACCACCCCAACTCATTAGAGATAGCCATTACATGTTGTTACCGCAAACCTTTCCATATCGTATATCCACCATGCAAAGTTTCAAATCCTCCTTGTCTTCAAGGATGTTTGTTTAATAATATTTTGTTTCGTAGAGCTGCTTTAGAAGGTGATCAAGAAATCTCTGCTAAGCAACAATAAGCAGGAAACCAGTCACAGATGGTCCATGTGGCATGGATTTTCGGCAGGTAACCTGATTCTGTTCCGCAAAATTGTGTTTGCATAAAGCAGCTCTCTATGAAAAAATTAGGACCAGCTCATTTCGAAAGAGATGAGATTGAGGGCACCCATCAGAGGCAGCAACATGGTATTTTAAAAGGCTCTGTTAAATATTAGTAGTTTTCACCAATTTGTCTTGTTTTTATCTGGATGTCTGTCTTCTAATACATATCTAGGTCTGTTGTTCCAAGTGTTTTAAATTTGTGTCTATTTTTGTTTGCATTGTTGAATTTTTTTATTTAATGTTAGGCGCATTGAGGAATCTGTGACTCATAACGTGTTTTATAAATGCTGTTTATTATTATTATTATTTACTATGTTTTCTACATCTTTTTTAAATCCTTCAGTCTACATGCAGGTACATGTACTTGAACAGTTTCCAGGAAATTCTTCGCAACAGATGGTTGACAAAACAATGCATACCCAATGTCTATTAATACATGTGCTGTCAAATTTCTCAACATCAATGTTTCATGAAAAAAACGATTGTTTAATTTGTATATGTTGTTCTGCTGTACTAAGCCCCAAAATGAGCGCACCGTTGAAGCGCTTTATGATCTGATCTTATCTTCATGTAACATTCGTGTATCCAAAAAATTAATAATGAGGGCATTAATAATGACAAGACTCGGGCCTAGATTCTTCATTGTTTATCCTTGGCTCTTTCTGTGTGCTTTCTGCTGCTCTCTTTTAATTTTTGTTCACAAGACTGCTGCTGTTACACTAGTATACCTGGGCCCAATTCATAAAGCATGTAACCACAACAACTTGCTAAGCACACAAAATCTTGCTTAACAAAGACAGGTAACCAGCCAATATTCCTTGAAGTCAACATTGTTGCAACTGGTGCCACACCCACCATTTGCTTAGTCAATTTCTAAGCAGTATTTCCTGCTGAACGGGTTTATGAAATTGGGTCTTGTTTATCTGTGTTGTGATGTTGCTTAACCTCAGAGAAAGACTCTGCATGGGTCGAAAAGTCGGGCCATCAACTATTTTTTGCGTATTGCGTATACCATAGTAGCTCCTTTTGGTTGGTAAGCAGTTTGCAACAGCTAATTCTACTTTCTCAAGATTTAGGCCTGTTAACTCACCTTTCAATTGGTATCGTGTGAGGCCCCGATATTGATAACCTATAGATGAATGTGAGAAACTTCTTGAAGGCATCAAAGAATGGCCATCTTGACAGCAGGCACACACACTTGTTGGTGTGTACACTGTAGTTTAATGTTACGTTCTTCTTCTCCGGTTTGATGCCGAGATCTTTGCGTTGCTGTGGTGTTAGTTTCTCTTCTGGGTAGCCTTCGTAGAATGTGACGGCCGCACCGTACACCTGCATGAATCCAATCAAATGTAATTAGTTTGGGGTTGAACAACGAAAATTTAACAAAGACTGGATTTGAACCTATGATCTCAAAATTAACATGCTGGTATCTACAAACTGAACTGCGCTATCTAGCCCTATTTTGGCAGTCTCTCTATTTTGTCAATATAATTATTTACTTTAACTCATCTCAATGACTTTATGTCTTCAGCCAAATTTATCTCATAAGGACAGAAAAAGTAGAGAAGTAAATAGTTTGAGATTTAAAAAAAAATATGTCTTGCCTATCAGCTTTCAACTGTTGGTCTTGCAGATTGGTGCCCTGCACCAAAACAATAACCTAGTAGGTTATTAAAAAATTATTGTTTGATCATTTTAGAAAATGCTACACTATACATATGTACAACTGCTGAAAGTTCTCTGGCCATTTAAAAAAAAAGATTCCAGGCTCCAGCCAAAATTTACTTAAACTTCGCCTACAAAATTATTGGAGAGACCTTCATGCAAAAAATAAATAAATTACTCTAGTCTAGGGAGTATTGTATCATCTCCCAGACACGTAAACAAAGTTCTCTAGTATAGACTATACATAGGAAAAACCCCTTAGGAAGCTGGATATTTAGCGCACCTTCTTCCCAGCACTATCGGTCAAGACAAATGTAGAGAAGACGGGCAGTGGATGGTGGCGTGCTGTGGACCAGCATTCTATGGTTGCACCGAGGGGCATGCAAAACCTTGACACTGAGTCTGGTAGCGGGAATTCCTCATCATCTTCAAGTGGGTATCTACTTAAAATTCCTGAAAAGGGTAATTAAAAAAAAGAGAACAAAAACTTCCATGAAACAGGATCCAGAATGTTGAACAAAACCCTTGTTTTGCAAATCAAAGTACTTGCGTTTTCTGTGTGATGCGCTATATAAGTCTAGTGCTATTATTATTTTTATGAGGAGCAAAACTCTAGTTTTAATAACCACAGTTGCTTCTCTTCATCCGGATGTATAAATGGTGGCATGCTGTGATGTTCTCTATGTTTACCTCAATACTTTACGAGTGTCTGTACATTTTGTCTGAGTGTAGTAATAAAGTTGAAGTCCAAGTTTGACTGCCCTCAACTTAATTTAATTGCTTCCTGAAAAGCGGGAAAAAAATGGTTGCGGTACATCGTTTGATCTCAAATGAACCAATTTGTACATGTACATTCCCTCCCACACATGATTTACTACAGAAAGGTCAAGTATGTTGTTCCTTCCATATGTTTCCCAAACGGATGGTTGCTACAAATTTCAAACCAAATCAACACTTTAAAGCTAGTATATTTTTTCATGTTTTTTTTTGGTCACCTTTCGCCCTACAGTTCGTATTTTTCTTAGGGTGGTACATCATTGGTAACCAAAAATATCAAATACAAGTAACTTGTACTCAAATATGTACACAATGTTACATGTATAATGAGGATTTGAAACAAGCAATAATTCACTCTGAAAAGTTCTGTCTGCGTGTTTGCGAGAAACATAATAATCTAAAAAGTTGACTGCTGTATATGCAAATTTAAGTACCCTACCACAAATACAAGACAATGTACAGGTAGATGAAGATGAGGATGATGCATAAACATCCACACAAACAAAATTATATAAGGATTGTACAGCCCAACTTGTTTTTAGTGATCGATTTAGTCATGTTTCAAACTTCGCTAGTTTTAACGTAAGTTTATACTAGAGACATGTAATTTTCCCCCGACTTTCATGGGGACTCTATGCAGTAGAAAATAAGTGCATAACAAAACTTAAATTTAACTTCAAGCCCCCCTTTAAAGCAGACTCAATCATGAGAATACGTTTCACAGGAAGCTTCAGGATTGCTGAAAAGTGAAACATGTACCAGCAAAATAACATAGTGGCCTACAAATAGAGGATTGTTTTCAAAGGAAACTCTATCAGATGATCAATCAAAATTGATGTGAAACAGAAACTGAAAAAAAAGAGTCCTGATACGAGGTCGAAGTGCCAAGGCTATTGATAAATAATGGAACTATCTAACATTTTCATTGCCAAATAGGAGACTGTCGGGACACTAGGTGGCAGCAGACTCACCAGGTAAATCCACTGTTCTCAGAATTGTGCGCATACGCATAAGCATGTAAACAATGGAAATTTACTTGGTAATTCTGCTGCCGCCTAGCGATCCAAAGTCTTCTAACACTCCACCCACTGTTTGTTTGTGTGTTTTTTTTGGGGGGACACAATATGAGATCTTGACTGATCAAATCAGTGAACATAAAATTGCTTGGCCTCTTTCTTTGTTTCATAAGCCTCATATTTCACTATTGCTATTCAATTCAGGGAACATGACCTAGATGATAGTGATGACTGTCAATTAACATCCAGCATTAATCAACACATATTGTACCAAGTACATTTTGTAAGTGTAATTAATCTCTAAAGGCCCGGTCCCACTGCAGCGATAACGAGAACGATAGCGAAAATGACGCAAAGAGAACGCATTCCATTGGTTGAGAGATCGTGTGCGTATTCTGCATGGAGCAGTTCAACCAATAGAATGCGTTCTCTTTGCGTTGTGATTGTTATAGTTTTCGTTATCGCTGCAGTGTGACTCGGCTTCATGCAATTAGCTTTTGTTAAAGTTTCCTCCACCCGCATGAAGCCCAGGGCCCAATCTCACAGAGCTGCTTAAGCAGAAAATATTGATCAAAAATTTTCTGCTCAGCAAATCTGAGCAAGATGTGACATTGTACATGTAGTTTGGCTGGTGACCTTTAATATTTTTTATATTAAAAGAATAATTTGATTGTGCTTAGCTATTTGTTGTGCTTAAGCAGGTCTATGAAGTTTACCAAGGACCTAAAGTGATTGTTTCCAAAAGATCTGATGAGAACTGATGGAGCCTCAGCAGAGCCCAAGCTGAAGCCACAGCCGTACTTTTAAAATGGGCCATAGAATTATTCTGTTGAATACGTCAATTTTTGTTTAACTTGAAATACAATATAATCTAAACTTATCCACAATAAATAATAATTCAAACAAGTTGTGGTGGTTATAATACAGTGTTGCCAGATTAAAATATTTCAATTCCTCCCCTTATAAAAAAAAAAATTGTCACCATAATTTTGAAGAGAATTTATAAGCTTTAAGTACATTACACTACCACCAGGTTGTGCCTTTTGAAACAAAATAATTCCATCCTTAATTCAACAGCTTATGCATGTAATTATCTTATAATCTTCTATGCAGCTTTAACAAAGCTTTTAACACTTACAGGAAAAGCTAGGAGAAACCCAGTCTTATACATTAGCTCTTGAGGGTGTACAAAACCAAGGGGTGCGGCACAAAAATTTGCCCCTTGAGAAAATGGTGCTGCCCCATCATACTACACTTGTCACTCATCAATTTACACAGCAGACATTTTCCAAGTGGACATTTGTATGTAATTGACCCATAGGGATTCCTACCATGGCAGGTCAGCAGATGGTGAGCGATTGATCTATCATGTTCTTCGACTGAGAAACAAGACTTTTAAATGCAATGGCCTTATCAGTGAAAGCAATTGATCCTACAGTTAGCTCAGCAATCAGTTAGGCATTACTGATATGATGATATTGTCATATTTTCTGGAGAAATCGCTCGCCCCGGGGCCGTCTTTAAGAAGATAACATCCTGGCCGCCTGCCAGCAAAATTCATGCCTGGATCGGCCATCCAAGAAATGCTCCAAGACGTCAATGTTTACTTTTAGTTTTGGGTCAACATTTGAAAGTAAAAGTGAATAGATGTTGCTGCTGTTCTCATGTGTACATGTGAAATGGCCTGTGGAAAAACCACTGTAACTACCAGTATATGTATTTGTTTAAATCAAACAAGCAGAACCATAACCAAACACAGTGAACTGGTTGTTGATTTTACTACACATCATCTCCTAAGGGCCCACTTCCATAAAACATATTAGTGCTCAAAATAATGTTTATTTAGTAAGTAATTATTAGCCGGCACAAATTTAAAGAAATGTACCTCAAGGCAATTTGGTGGGTGATCTTTAATAATAGTGACTTTTTTTTTTCTTTTTTTTTTCTGTTACACTGTAAGCATCATAAACTAGCTCATATTATGGCCACAGCAGAGCATTATATCACAATAAAATGGTTAGTGATTACGTCGACTGTGTACACATACAGGGGTCGATTTCACAAAGAGTTAGGACTCGTCTTATCTCGAGTTAGGACGAGTAATTCGTCCTAACTTAGGATTAATCATAAGGTCTGCATGCTACAGTGCAGGGTTGGGACTCTACCTAAGTCCTAAGATTAGTCTTAAGTTAGAAAGAGTTTTATGAAACCGACGACAGCAGTTCCAACGAGTGTATTTACCTGACTGGTAGGGTAATGAGTTGCCCCTAACTGCAGACTTCTTGTAGCACAGGTAGACATCGGATCCAACCATACTTCCTTTGTTTAAGTTCTTATTGATCAGGCAGAATGCATGTGGTGGCGTTTCTCCCTGAAGAAATTAAAGGAACGGTGAAACATCGTTCAAAAGAAATCACTGATTAATAATAATAATTTGGGGGCTAATCATCCTTACTCGCAGCTAAGAGCTGAATTGCGAAGGATGCGGCTACAACGTGTTTGAGAAGCAGGCACGCAAGGGCGCCTTTGGCTGCCAGCCACATCAATTATGACCACAGCTCACAGCCAAGATCAAAAGTGTTTGATTTTTCCCGAGGGAGGAAAACCGGATAGTCTGGAAAACCCTCAGGGCACAGCAGAGAACCAACGCACAACTCAACTCACATATATGGCCCTGGCCGGGAATCAAACCAGGGTCACCTTGGTGAGAGGCGAGCGCTTTACGCACAAGCCAACCATCAACCATGCCAGATTTCGATTTGATTCAAGTTTCACAAATGTTGCGAGTAGACAGGAAGTTTTGCAATAGAGGATTCTGACAAAGGCAGTATTTAAATACAAAGAGAAACATAGATGATCGTTTTATTTCTAAAGCTTACTTAGTACTCATACTGAGGTTAGGGTTAGGGTTAGATTTAGCAAATGTCATCACCAGGCTGCCTGGTACACTTAGTGCACCATTAAATTGTCACTGAATCTCGACCTTACGGGTCATGAAAAATGGTTCCGGATAACAATTTCAAGTTGAATCTCTCCACAGGATGAGCATATCAACACAATGCCATGAAAGCTTTAAGAAAAAAAGATGAAACATCTCTACATTTCTTCTTACCTTATTAGTAAAAATAACACAAATATCTATAACAGCCAATGAGTTATGAGGAGAGGTTTCCGATGCTCTTCTGTAGGTCAGGTAGGCTCTCTGACTACCCACGCCTATTCTGGTGTTCACATTAGCAGGGTTACCGTTAGGGGTGGTGCTCACAATCTCACAGCCGGCCATCACTCGCTCTTTCCCTTCATGAAGAATTCTATATTGATAGGAAAAAAGAAATATGGAATAATTGAGCAATTAGAAAAATATATCAATGAACGAAGTAATACAAATTATTGTAGTAAATTTGTGGGTACAACTATATGTGAAATTCTTTTGGGAGAGGTGTTGGCTCTGAGAAGAACTGGTACTTCTTAAGCAGCATCACCAACGTCATTCAAGCTTCCTCCTGAAGCAAGCAGAGTATACTGTTCGAAACGTTGAGACCAATCCGGCTCTTTCCAGAACCAATACTCCCTCAAAAGAGACTTGTTGGTTGTAACCGCAAACTTGACTATTACATATTTATAATTTATTCTTATTCTTCACACCATGCAAAGCTTCAAACATCACTTTCAGCTTAAACTAAATTATATACCCCTCCCTCAGTTGTGATTCTGATTCATTTAAAAAAAACAATGTCAAAGTCTGGAAATCAAGACTAATTCTAATTGCATAATGTGAACATGAAAGGTCATGCGAAAAAAAATAAAACACTAAAACAACATTACATCATTAACCCTTACATCAAGCCTTCTCTCACAAGCCCTCGATGTTCATAAAACATCCCACCAGCAGAAAACAAAGGTCATGAATCCAAGATCAAATCACGTGGCCCTTTAAACAACACTATTTATTAGTTTGACAAAACAGCATGGGATTTGTTTTCAATCATGTACAAGTATCAACATGATCCTCCGGTCTGGACGGTCTGTTGACTACCATTGGGAGGTAATCAATTACCTTGGATCCAATAGAAGAATGATGGATCATCCACAAGCAAAGGGACTCCTCTTTTAATTACGCCCTTTTATTCTCCAGCGAGTAGCTGTCACAAGTTGTTATTTATTGGAATTCAGACAGGGAAGGCCACGATACAAATGATTGTATGTTGTAATGATTTGAGTGGTAAAATGCCCACACATGTCTTGCAATGTAGTTTTATTTTATTGTTTACAAAGGAAGGAGGGGACTTTTTTTATAATTCTAATTGGCCAGCTGACACATTTTAAAAGACAACCGGCGGGGCTTTCTCAAAATTAATATTTTTGTCTGAGAATGTAAAAATACTTCCCTTTTTTTAAAGGGTTAAGTTCATTGAAACAAAAAAATTGTAAAAAAAGGAGGCGACCTCTAAAAAGGAAGCTAGAGGAGCCGCTTACATGTTGCTGATTTTATTTGGCCTAAAACCTACTTCAAGATCTTGACAATTAACCTTACCCAATATCAGTGAGAGGTAGCTTATCAAACCCTCTCTTAAAGCAGAGGAAGATGGAGGAGCTGCCAATACTTCCATGGTTGAGGTCTGCTACCAAGCCGGACGGTGTGGTCTCAATAACTGTAAAACCTGCAGGAGGCTGTTGGAACATTCACACAAAAAAGAGAATTACATAATATCAAGAGCCATGGGATGCTGAACAGAATCTAAGGGTGTGTTCGATTAGCTTCCCTAAGTCAACCCGGGTCTGCCCCAGGTACGTTCAAATAGCTTTGACGTCATTCCAGGGGCTCACCTGGGTCAGCACCAAGTGCCCTGCTTGTGGAATGGGTCACTTGGGGCTTGCTCGAGGTGCTTGACATCACCACGAGAGGGCGAGTGTGATTGTTCGGTTAGTTCTTGTCAGGGGCTCACCTGGATGAGCACTGCAGGGTCGACCTGGAGAAGCTAATCGAACGCACCCTAAGGATGTGCCCACATTATTGGCTAAGGCTAACATGCCTTTAAAGGAACACATTGCCTTGGATCGGTCGAGTTGGTCTTTGAAAAGCGTTTGTAACCGTTTTTTATAAGTAGAATACAATGATCCACACAAACATGCCTCAAAATTGCGTGGTTTTCCTTTTACCTCGTCGACTAACATGTCGGCCATTTATGGGGGTCAAAAATTTGACTCCTATAAATGGCCGACCGTGTTAGTTCGCATAGTAGAAGGAAAACCACGAAATTTCGAGGATTGCGCAATGTGTGGATCATTGTATTCTACTTTTAAAACATCTTTCCAACCATATCAGCCATTCCATGGTATTTGCGCTTCATAGTAAAAAAATTAAAATGGTTATCAGTGAAGTTTTTACATTTATTTTGAAACAAGAACACCTAGTGCTTCTATTTCTAAAAAGACTTTATAAAAATATTCTTTATTGTTTTTGTGACAGCCTTGGGAGTAAAGGGTAAAAAGTGTACACTGAAGTCTGAAAAATCCTTAAAATTCAGGTTTTGAAAAAAAAATCATGAAACAATAGGTGTTCAGATTTAATCATTATGTATAAACAACAAAGAGTCATTAGTAAGGACAGCCAAAATTAAATATACCTTATTGAACTATTGACTTTTGAAAAATTTGAGTTAATTTTTACCCTCGTTTTACTGTCACGCGAGTCACAAAAAAAATGATTATAGTATTTTTTCTGTTATAGACCCTCAACATTTTTTTTCTTCTCTCTCATAATAGTGGTCTTTTCAAAGGGTCTTTCAAGAATTTATTAGGTTTTTTTTACCTAGGCATTCTACTTTTTAAAAAAAACACCCTCGAGTTTGTCACGCGAGTCACGGCAAATGCACTTAATGCACATGGTTGGCAAAAGCTACCAAAGTATTCTGGGGATGATGTCTACATGGAATGTTAAAAAAGCACCCCAGCCCACTGGAACATACTACTATGCCCCTGAATTTATAAATTGATGTTAGAAAAAGGAATTATTACAGTGTACAATTATGACTTGGCACACTGTCAGCAGATCATGTTGAACTACATGTACCATGTGTACACTGCATACTGCACTGTACAATGTATTCACATCTGCATAATTTATTAATACAAGGAATGATAAACTTAAAACAAGAACGAACAAAAATATTTGATGAAACTGGGTATTTTAAGACAGTATTCTTAAGTTAGATTTGGAGAGGGGCATCAATAAAGAAATTACTTAACAGATGTACATGTACTCAGCCTAACACAGTCTAATGCCATTAGAACTTGACACCAAAATTGGTTGTTTCTTATCAACCTACTCTGCCAAGCGTAGTGAGAAAAAAGTCCTTCCCCCAATCACAAAACAATATAATAATTTCTAGTTAAGGGTTCTCTCTATGAGTTTGAGTGGTTCTGAAAAGAACTGGTGGTTTCACAACTCAACGTTTTGACCAGACAGTGTTGTTGAACCACCAATTCTTTTCAGAACCGTCCCAACATTACCATGTTTAAGTCAAAGCCTCTTCAGATTCTTAATTTTCCTTTAAATGTTGCTTCAGGTGTTTCTTCCTTTGATGAAAAGATTCAATTTCAAGTTCTAAGTGTTCTGAATGAAATAAATTGTTCTTGTTATGCAGTATCCTGTTTAGCTATTGTATATTTTCTCACTTGTCACGCGAGTCACAAACTTCTGTCACGCGAGTCACATTGCATTTAACAAATTTTCAATTTTTAAAAAAATTTTTATTTTGTACTTTTTATTGTAAAGTATAGTGCTTCTCTTGTACTTAAAAAAAAAGTGACCCAGGACTAAAAAGTTTCTCTGAGTTCTCACGAATGGGCAACGGCATACAGGGATACAAGACCTTTCATTTTTTGGCAGTCACGCGAGTCACATTTTTGGAACACCTATAAAAACATGATACCCACACAATTTGTGTTCGTTTTTTGTTTTTTATTATAGGGCTCTTTACTAAGTTTATATAAATTGAGTTACATGAGAGCCACGTTTTATATTTTGGAGTATAGATCTTTCAAAAGTTGAAAAACCAGTGAGATTGTCACGCGAGTCACAATGGAATGGCTGATATGCATTATATAAAAAACAGTTACAAACGCTTTTGTTTTGACCAACTCGTCTGATCCAAGGCAACGTGTTCCTTTAAGTGAAGCCCAAAGCAGCTGTATTACTTGTAGCAACAGCTAGCTGCAGCCACCTAATTTTGACATGGCTTGGTCAAAGGTACATGAAGGGTTAAAGATTGGGTGTTATCAACATTATACTGTTTGTAGGAAAAAGAAAGGGAAACAAGTTTTTAAATTTGCATTGGGGAAAAAAAGTTGTTTTAACTTTTTCTGCTGTTACATTATTCGGGAAGTTGCTTGTTAAAAATCTACAGAGTTTTAGAAAACTGAAATAACACTTTGATTTGAGGTTGAAACAAATTAAATAACGTCTGTAGTATTTCCGCATGATTTTTTTTACAGATTGGCATCTTGATATTCTTGGTTCCTTTTTGTACACTTGAACATCTCTCTTCCTCATCATCAAGCCAACTTTTTTCATCCGTAACCAAATATAAACCCAAGGTCTCTATTTCCTAAATCACTTTCAGGAATGAGGTTCAGATGTTCAGATGACAAATCCAGGCAATTTCCCAATATAAACATTTGCCATGTGTTTTTAGCATGAGATATTGCAATTCTAAAGGACAATCAATAATCGCCAAGGTTTTTTTTCGCTCATCAATCATTTTGTTAAATGGTAAACAAAGTGAAAATGACAGTTGGTCCAGCAAAGAATACAATAGACAAATAACAAAAATTGTCTGGTTTTGCATACTGATGCAATGTATGTGGGTAAATTGAAGGTTTTTTTTTCAGGGGCATTTTCAATTATGGACAAGGATATAAATTCAAGGAAAAAAAACTACTTTCCATCATTTCACCTCCCTAGCTAAATTAATATTAATTGCCTGTAAAAAGATCAGCCGGATTAATATAAAATAACTGACAACTTTCAGCCGTCAAATTTAATCTATTCAAAGTGTGCGAGACAAATCCACGCCGTCATTTACTGGCATTAATTTAGGGCAAAGGAGATTACGTTAAAAAAAAAAAAAATATATAGTGACCTCGTTTCCTCATCAGGGAGAGAGAGGAAAACACTTACCTTTTCCCCTTGGCCACGAATGATGATTGCAACGTCGGTGATCGGGGCGACGGAGCGCTGCGGACGTAAGCCCTCACTCTGGATCTCCTCTTCGAGTGGCCTGGAATTCTCTGTCAAGCCAGCCACCACAAAGTAGTTGGCCACTCGCGGACCTTGGTCCTCCATGACTGGCTACTACTCAAAGTATTCTGTGGCAACAGGAGATTAAAAAAATATAATAATGAAAGTAAATTTGTCAATTGTCTTGTTTTATTGATGGTGCAAGTCTTGCACTGATTCAAACAATTTGAGGAAGTACCATACTTTGTGGGCCTGTATGTATGCTTTGATGTTGAAGGGGCAAGGGCACCAAGGCATTTTCTCCTTGGTATAGGGCATCCTATCTACTGGGGCATTTTAAGGACACCAAGGCTGACCAAGGGGGCAAGGAGGCAATCACCTCTGTTGGCTCTGTGAAGTATCAGGCCTGACTTTGGTCCCCCATGCATTTCTTTAAAAGCGTAAAGGGCTTTAACAGGTCCAGATGTTAGAATAAGGGTGGGACTAAGCACAGTCTACTGTGTACCAGACGCTACGAGTAGTACAAGTTTTTTACAGCTGAAATGTAATTAACATATATAACAAGTAAATAAAACAAAGAAAGATCAAACAAAAACAACAGATCTCTAAACTGCATCTGTCGCTCTTTTTTTTTTTTTAATTCAGTTTCACAGTACAAATAAAACATTGTAAACCACTAAGGATTTCATACATTGTTTGTTAACTAAATAATGTTCACATGACCTAGTTTACTCAACATATTGGCATACTTGAATATTTCCCAGAGGTCATCAGGCTACCTCAACAACATCCTACACAACATGTTTTCCAGGAACACATCAACCACTCTACATGTACAGCACTATTTACAGTCAGTCTGCTTTAAAAAAAACCTGATGCAACACAGGCTCACAGCCTCTGAAACCTGACGTAATTTCTTCCGGAAGAAGCAATGATAGGAAAACAACATAAAAAGAACAGCTGCTTATGAATAAAATGCTGAATTCAAGTGCAGTGTATCATCTGCATTCTGCTACTACATGTGCTATGGGAAAACCCGTCTCCTCCACTGACAGATCCATGGACTGTGTGCCTTTATAAGGAACTATCAACGGACTTCAGAAATCACGGTACGAAATACAAGTCTGGGCTTGCTCCGTCGACACATGCCAAGATGGACAAGGGGAAATTATCCTCACAGTGTAATGTAAATCCTTTTTGAGATGAACGTTGAGAAGTTCACTTGGCTAATTGGCATGTTTAATGTTTGATATGATTATGGATGTGGACAGATTTATCACTCAAGTTATACACAAGTCTGGGATTTCTTTAAATGACTTTCCTAAAAATTTGATAGGTGATAAAAATTTGATACAAAGGATTTCATCCGGAAAGATGTACTGAAAGATGTAATATTTTTTGAGGGTGGGGAAAAAAAGCTAGAGAACAGCTGCTTATGTTTAGCAATGAAAAGGTCATGAGTTCGAATCCCACGCAAGCGATTTGCATGCATTTTCCCCCATAGAACTCAGGAAAGTTGAGATACATTTACAATGCTTGATACACATCAGTATTCTTAAAATTTGTCAAATTCAAAGGTATTTTGTTTTCTACAGGTTTAGTACAGATTTTGTAAGATGTACACATGTGCATGTAATTTGGCTGAACATATTTTGGCTGAATATACAATGTACACTCACCAACCAAACACCTTTCTAAACCGGTGAAAAAAATGTGCATGAAAGAACACTTGTACTTGGTGATACCATAAGTACTATTCCCATAACACATTAAGATCTATGTACACAAAGGTAAATGTAGGAATATCAAGGATCAATTACACTACAAAGTGATATAGAGCTGTATGTCTCATTGTTTGCTGATGGGTTAATATTAACATGTAGGTGCTTTCCATCAATGAGTAAATAAGTCACACAAGAAAAAAAATATGTTTCTCTATCGCACCACAATGCACTGTTGATTAAGGATGAGAGAGGTCTAGGCCTAATCCTTAATTATGATGAATTATTTAAGATAATGCAATATTAAAGAGTTTAAACAGCCAAATAATAATGCCTCTTTGTATGCTCTGATAAAAAAGCAACTCGGGAATGATTTCGGCCATCAATTTTGCATGGCAAATATTTCAACTGAACTTGTTTAATGCACCCCTTTTTAGGAATCTGAAAGCACATACATTTCCTAAAACTCTTCCTAACTTAGGACTAATCTTAGGACTTAGGACGAGTTCTGTCTGTATCCAAAGACATTAGGACGCATTGAACCCATCCTACGTTAGGACGGGTTACTCGTCTTAACCCGAGATAGGATTAATCCTAGCATTTTGTGAAATTGGCTGCAGTGCCTTTAAGAGCCCATCTGAAGGACGAAGCAAAGATGATTTTGATCTCAACAGAAGTGAACACTAGCGCAACCACCTCTCAGACACGACTCTAAGCCAGTAAACAAGTTATATAATCTCACAGTTTAACATTTTAAAGTGTTAGACAATGTAACTGAGAAACACAGAAATGTTGATTAGGGCTACTTTGAACTCCATTGTACTTTATCTTAAAAATTATGCCATTAGTGTGTCATGAACACCCAGCAGGGTGGATATGTGCACACATACACTTAGTCTTTTATTATTATTATTACTATTAGCAAATTGCTCGCATGAGATAATTCACTAAATAAAGCCATTACAGATATATGGTTGTCTTGTTGCTCATATTATTATTAATTTATATTATTTGAGTATTGAAACCGAAGAAACTTACAAAGTGCATTGCACTGAAAGCCTTAGACTTGGACTGATAGAGGAGACGATGTTCAAGAAAAGGGGACTTTGACACATAATCACGTTCAGTTAAGTTGTAACTGACGTAGCTCCGCATTCACACATATTATTCAAAGCCCAAGCATGGGACTAAAGAGGAATGCTTGAAGAACCCCAGCCAACGTGGAGCCAAAACAAACTATAAATCGGGTGAACGTTAAAAAGTGCCTTGCACTGTAACCCATGCCTGAAGATAGGCCTACATTTTGTACTATTTAAAAAAGGCGATGTTGAAAAAGAAAACTAGTTTTCGATGTGAGCAGAAGAAAAACCGGTGGAAGAAAACCCTTACTAGGGAACTCCTACCTAATCAGGCCTAGAGTTTCATCTTTGAGCAGGCAAGGTCATTTTCATTTTGCAAAGGGCACTTCCCAATTGGAAAACCTCCCAAGCCTATGGGAGACTTTTGAAGGGGCACAAAGGCCAAGATCAAGGGCAGCAAAGGGAGAGCCTCAATGGCCTCAGCTTAAATCCAGGCCTGTCACTTCATAGAATTTTCAATCCTACCATAACTAATCTAAGATTTGGTTTTAGGATCATGGGTCTTGATTAAAAACTAATCTTCACCCCCCACTCGTTTCAAAGCCAAGGTAAAAAAAAAATAGTCTCAATGATAAACCATTGGACCATAAAGAAAAGCCTTCAATTTAATCATGCGCTAGATGGCATCTGCACTTTTCAGCAAGTGAACGCTGTTACACAGCAGCGACACTTATGAGCAGGCAGCTGCAGTTTAGTGTGCCTGCAAAACAGAACAGGCTAGTGGGGGTTGATCAGGGAGTAAGCCCCCAAGGCAAGTGCATAGAAATGAGAAAATTACTCCAATGTGGTCCTTGCGGAACAAGGTTCGCCGTGTTCCCCTCGGTAAGGTTGGCCATGTTCCCTCTCGGTGATCACATGATGCAGAAAACTGTAAGGGTTAAGTGTGACACTCTATGCTTACGTGTTCTGTTTACATGTTATCCCTGACCTACATACATCACTGAGAAAACATTAGTTTGAAAACAAAAGTTCATGTGGTACACACCATTCTGTTGCTCTATGGTGATAGTACAATGTTTTTTAACGATTAAATCGAATGGATTGGAAGTACATGTAGAGGAGGATTTGCAAAGAGCGAGTTCTTCAATCAGAAGTTAATTAATGTAAATGTATACACATTTACATGTACAGCAGAACATCCAAACAGATTACCTATAACAGCTTGTAAAACATGTATGTAGGACTAATGTTGATAAATGTTAATTATTACAAACTAAATAATACAATACGAACGTCCTTGTATTCTAGTAAATTCTAAGGACATACGTTTACAAAAACAAAAATAACACGTATGGTACAAATTATATTTGCCAGCCTTCATACATAAAATGTCAGTGCAATTCACTGCTTTCAGTGCAAGCCATTACATGAAATGTTCTCACAGGATCAATCCAACCCAAGTGCCATAGAAAAAATTATGCAAATGTAGGAACAAATTTGACATACATTGTACCCATGAATTTAATTTATATCACAGTGCCCCTCTGTCGATCAATCTCCCTACACTGACCTGGGGCAACACTGGGTAGGAGCTCATGGGTCCGTTGAGTAATTATCCCCCATCAGCTCACATCTCCTAATTTTTTTGGACATCACAGAGGCCTTGTATCGAAATTCTATTTTTATTGGGCTTGCGAGAGGACTTTTGTTTTAATCAAGACCGGTGTTCCCTTTTGCAAACTGCGTGCACTATTACTGTCACTTGTGAGAGGGGCCAACTTTCTTTCTGCTCAATCTATAAATAGATTCACCTGAACAGGTTGTTAGATTGTGCACTGCACTTCGAGGGTCAATAATTGAGAAGTGTGATGAAGTGAAAAAGCTGATGGCATCTTCTTTGAAATATGGACAATTTTTCAACCTCAAATGTCATTTTTCAAAAAATTATTTTTGACCTTTTCAGATATTTCAAATAATTGTATACATTAAGGTTTATTAAAATGTTCATATAAGGATAGTTCAGTTCATTTTAATTGTGTGGTGATCATTTTAAAAGTGTAGAGTCTGCAGCAGTGAAACCTGTGGTTATATTTATTTAATTCAAAACTAGCTTTAAAAGTAAATCACAAGGAACATTCATTGTTTACTATAATGAGGTCCAACAGATGTACTTTCAAATAAAATCAGTAAACAATCAACAAAACACCAAACACAGAAAATATAAGCCTGACAGAGGAGGGCATAAGGTTCACAGAAAAACAAAGCAAATATTGTCTGTAATTATTTTTTTCCTGGCACAAGACTACTGTAATTTCGCTGATTATTGAAGCCTCTCATACCTCATATCTATCAAAATAAAAACTTTGCCAAGCTTTCCCTTTTTCTTTTTTTAGGTAAAAAACGTCAGTTTCGAACGTTATTTTTGACAGATTTGCATGACGTTCCAGAAAATAGACGGACTTAATTGCAAAATGACGTTCCAGACTTTATTACTTTCGCGCAATCCACATCAAACGTACCTGAACGGAAGTTGATTTAGTTTCCAAAAACTAGCGTTCTGAAGAAAGTATTTCCGTTGTAAATCATCTGAAAGACGTTTTGGTTTTTCGTCTGGAGCTGTCCGATGGATTGTCGAACGGCAGTAAATGCCGACATCATTTTCTTGACAGAATTATTTTGCCCGAGTATAAGATCGCACAGAAAAACATGTGCTGATCGCGCGTTCCGTAAAAACACTGAGTGTGCCTGACTACAAGCAGACGTTTGAGGGGGTACGTCTCGTGTCAAAGGTCAACTTACAGGGCGATCAGAAAATTCATGAACGTCGCGCGGAAGTAAATGACAGACAAGGAAAAATTACATCGCTGGAGATTTGAAAAACTGATTACTGTGATAGGTGACCAGGTATCGCAGCAATCATTATCACAAAATAACTATTATTTAAATGTGTTTTCTTTGTATTTTTTTCGAACTTATTGAATGTCTTAAAAATTGGTTAACTCAAGTGTTTCTTATTGTTGATATTTTTGACGGAAAAAAAAGCCGCACGGAAAATTACAGATTTTTTTTTGGGGGGGGGGGGGTTAATTGTCGGACTTTGATTGTCTTTTGCTGTTAAATTATTTGTCAACATCCCCCACCACCTGCGCATTCAAAAGTTAAATAAATGCCCCGCAAATATGAAGTTTTTATCATTTTAAATACCTCAATTATCTAACAGGTTGTTGAGGTCTGTCAAAAATGCTGATGTCAGGGACTCAAAATCTTCTACCTTGATTTATTTGAAAGGCCTGGGCTGTCAAAATTGTGTATAATATCTTGCTAGGTACCTCTTAGTTTATTACAATGTATAAATAAACAAAACAGCTTTCACTTATGAAAATATCAGGGTCCGAATTTCAGACTTACAAATGGTCCACATAATAAAGAAGATGCCTGAAGGAAAAGGCTTTTCGATTTGAAACACATGGCATACGTGCATTTGTTAGTGGAAAACTTTGTCGTAACTCTAGACCTCCAACAACATATAGCAATGTTTGAGAAGATTTCACTAGGGACCTAGAACACACCAAACATGTACATTAATTCCCTATTCACACAAAGTCCAATTTGTTAAATATTCCAACGGAGCTGAAATAAAGCAAGAGACACCTGCTAAATTGTTCTCCTGTGAAATAGGCTTTACAATTGCAGCAATCACAGGTGGAGGTTGTAATAGTATTTTCTCTAAGTAAATACTATCAGAAATAACTCACTAGGAAACAATTTGTCACAGAGGTACACTATACAAAGATTACTGCATTTTAACATTGCACTGTGCACTTCAAACATTGCATACAGTACGTGTGATGACACTGAATTATGGGTTTATGAAGATGTACATCATTACAATAGGCCTACATGGGGAAAGAGGTTTGTCACGATCCTATCGGCAAAAATGCCTACAGATGATTTATTCCCTCCATGTCCAACAAAATAATTTTCTTGTAAATTCAGATCAATGGTACATGCACTGACAATAGAAAAGAGCCCGCCAAAATAACACTTGTACATGAACATTGAATTAAAAAAAAAATGAAACGGGGTTAGGGAATTGACCTTCTGATTATGTTGAACAGTTCAAGGACTCACGTGGGTAGTGTTTAGTGTGAACAACCCACCACGCTAGACTACAGCTCCACAGTGTTAAAATGAAGGGCGCATGGGTTGGGTTTTGTTAAAGACCTTTTTATTGTAATTCGTTAAAAGTGTATTATGTTTCAGCACCAGGCATTCACCCCCTTAGTGCATGCAGAACAGACGTTGAATTGGATTAAATTTGGAACAAAATTTGTATTGGGTTCGGTAATTCAATGGTTTCAGTTTTGAATGGAAAACCCCAAAGAGATATTCCAGAGTTATGCAGGTTGTTACCTTAGGTCCCTACTCAAAGTGTTTGAAGTGCCATTGCTTTTAACAGCTTGAAACTGAAAGGCAATCCAGAGTTGGAAATTTAAAAAAAAATGGTGGTGTACACTTAAAACGAAACAAGAGCTAGACCAAACTCACTTTACAATTACATAGTGTACAATCATTTTTTTTTATATGCAAGTTCGCCCAAAAAACAAGACTAAAAGCCACATGGAGCAAGGACCAAGCTCTATGGTCCGTATAAATACATGTACATGCTAATCTAGGTAATGATTTAGTGATTATGGGTCCCATTATTTTTAATAGGAAGGAAGACACCTACTACAAAGTACATCCACACATTAAAATGGTCAAACATGAAGGCTGCCACCGACAATCAAGGCTTTGTCTGCAGAACTTTTGTTTGTCCTAAATTCCCAGAACACTTAAATATTTAATGGGGGTGTAAGTAAAGGGATGGCTTGTGTACCAACAATAGTAAGGGGTCTATAGACTCACTGGCCTGTGTAGTAAATTAGTCACGAAGTGATTTCAACCCACATTCAATCGGGCCTACCTTGTAAATAGTGCAAAACCTTGACACTTCAGTAGTACCCGAACCAATAGTTTTCTCTGAAGCCATCACACCCACAAGTGGCCCCTGAATAGCCAAGGAGAAATTCACCCTCAGCCTCAGTGACTAAAGTTTACCTTCAAGCCCTTCACAAAGGTTTGAACAGGTTGAATAGGTGGGTCCTTGCCCACCCCAAATCCAACAGGGACCCAATTTCTGTATGGGGTAAGAAAGGACCTACTTCCGATAGGGAGCAATAGGATCCCTACATGATACCCCAAAGGTGTGAATTCAATCAAGCTGATTATTATTGTAGTATTGCACTCTTTAAATTGGCTCCCACTTCATAAAGTTCTCAGATTACTGTATTGTTGTCATGAACCCTATGCATTGATGACATTCTGTTGCCATCTAAGAGGTAAAAGGATTAATAACTCGCCTGTGGCAGAGGATGTCCCTCACCCCCTTAAATGCTCCCATACTTAAACAGAAACTTTTCCTCTAGTACAGAAGCAGCCCCTCCCCCAAAAGTTTGTACTGTATTTCATGTTGCCATATTCTTTTACCCAACCTAAATTAATGTTACATGGGTGTTGTGGACGCACGCTTATTTTAAGCTTTGCTTCTTAGTGAGCAAAATCGTAAGAACAATTTTTACTTCAACATATAAGTATAAATTCTACCTTTCTATTTAGCCAGGCTTGCTTGTAGCTGAACCCCACACAGGTTTGTTTTCATAGATTCCAAGGAAGTATGACTGACTGCATAATTTCTAGACATTTTTAACCAAAGGGTTGCCCCTCCTTTAAGTCTGTTTTCCTGCTTCACAAAAGACCACTCAAGTTACTGTATTGTTGTGGTATTTCCTACAAGTTCAATATTAAGCCTTTAAATGTGATACACACAGGTGGTTGTTGGGTCACTTAAGTAAACACTACAGGTGATAGGGTTAACCATGTGTGAGTAACTCTTCCGAAAGTTCATGACAGCGTAAAATACTGATGGGATTTTAAGGTGAACTTGAGGAAAGTGTTGGAGTGAAACTAATGAAACTCCAGTCAGTATTTATGACCATTTGGTCAGCACTGTTTCCCCCCGAGCAGCGTCCTCTCTTTTCTGCTGGGCAAATGCAAGATAAAATACCCGCAAACCAATCAAACTTCGATAAGTTGTCCAGCTGGCAAATTCAGTGTTGAAAAGCACCCTAAAGGACTTGTGAAAAATGCTGGCGGACTTGTGAAACGACAAGCTAACTGCTTCTGCTGTCTAGTCAAGGGAACAGTCAATAGCAAACTTAAAAGTACATGTAGTTTTCAATAATCAATACTGTGTCTGCATTGAATTTTTCCGAGTCCTACAAAAATGTATTGTATTAGGATACAATAACCTTTAAAAAAATCATAAACAAGTCTAAAGGAACATTGAAGTATACATGTACTACAACTTTATACAATGTAAACTGACTGATACTTTCTGCTTTAAAAATGCTTGCAAAACTTGCAAATCTTGTTCTCAATTATGGTTGTACCATTGAGGGTTTCTACATGTACGGGCATGGTGCACCGGCCTACTTTTTAAACGTTTACCTCTGCATGTGGCCCCCTGCCTTCAAACCATGGGGACTCAGTCAACAACCCCGTACCCCAGCCCCCTCCTGTTACACACAACCACTCAATCAGCGTTATTGATCAATATGTAAATTACTATTTTTTTAACAAGTCATACCTAACTATGCCTTGGAGCAAAATTCCTCTAACAATTACATGTGTAAACCAGGAACCTCTTCTCACACAAAACACTATTCAGATGCAGTCATAGCTAGCATTCCATGCAGCCTCAGTCTGGGCGTTCTTGTTTCTTTCTACCCAAGTCCAACAAACAGAAAGAAAACCTTTGGTTTCAAATAGAGTTGAAAGTTGTTGTTTCCATCTTACAAATCTAAGTTAAAACTGAATGCATACTGTGTATTTGATTTTGACAAGCAATTACATGAATGGTACACAATACAAAAAAATACTTTAAAAATGAATGGCACAGCAATTACATTATCAATCGCACAGCAATTACATTACCAATCTAGTGTCATGAACGATGTTCTACAATAATGTGAACAATATGGAGAATAACATGCATTGTTTTAGTGAAAGTCGCATGAAAGTCATTTACATCTAGTACACAATCACATTGATCAATAGATGCATTCAGTATACAAATTAGGCCTAATGTATACATGTGTACCAGTGAGAATTAAGTAATAACTCCCACACCTTTGCCTTAATGTCATTAATTCCTCAAGGGAAATCCTTGACCTCTTTACTTCACTGGAAACTCAAACTCATCATTTTCTTTTAATTTGATACTCATAGCTGCCATCATTTCCTTCTTGCAGACTGGGAGAGTTCGTCTAATAAGGGAAAACACCAGCATGATCATGGATATTTTCAAATGTGTTCATTAGACAAGGATCTCAGATTGGTTTATTTTCAGGGACTTTTTCCAGCAGAGTCATTAGAGTCAGCAGCTCTGTCGTGGGTGAAATACGTTAGGCAATGATGTACAATGTACACATCAATACACACAGCCATGGTTTTCGGAGACTGATACAGAAGCAAAAGTTAGCAAAAGTTTCATTTGCCAGAACAATGTTGCAACAATCTGCAATTTGGCCGCATCAACAGCAGTTATCCTGTGAAACTGCCTTACATGTGCAGTGTCAAAGCCCCCAAAGTGGATGTCGCATGGAAAACTCTTGATAAATTTAGATTTATAGTGGAAAAGAGGATGTCGACTCACAGACAAATTGTTTCCAACAGGAAGTGAGTTGGATGGTATCCTGATAAACAGCTGAACGCTAGATCATTATACTTGGGATTGTGATTTCCTTAGTTGATTTTTCTCTAAACTTTGCATCAAATTTTTAGCAGGCAGACTGGATTTTTTTTTTTTTGAGGAAGCATAATTGAAATATTTCCCCTCTAGAGGTTGCATTACTTTATGAACTACTATACTGGACATCTGTTATGTGGTGACAATCAAAACATATGGCAAACAGTCAGATCTATCTTCCTTGCAAGTATAAAATACGAATACAGAATGTAACCAATGATCTGTACTCAGTGTCTAACAGGGTCTCTAGAAATGGCCAAATTACCTCACAAGGACAGCAAAACAAAGGAACACAATGCAGAAATCAGATTGCAGACTTTGGAATGTATTCATTATAAGCCAAACCTTTTTATAAAGAGTGTTGACGAGTGAAAGGTGTACAATTTAAAATACTCGTACGCAAGCAAAAACACAAATTTATATTGGATTTAACCCATTCTCATGCTCATAGCTGCCTGAGCCCAATTTCATAAAGAGTGTAAGCCTAACAAACTTGCTAAGCACAAAAAATTATTCCTTAACAGAAACAGCTTACCAGCCAAGATAACATCCAGTTTAAATTGTTGTGACTGGTGCACCACTAAATGTTTGCTAAGCAAAGAAATGCGTCAAGCATTATTTTCTGCGTTTAGGCCCTGAGCGTAACATAAGGTACTGATATGTATGTATTCCCCTCATTGGGCCTCAAACAGTTTTATAAAATTCATGGTGTTAACAGCGCTGTTCCTCAAAGAAAACACAACTCCAAATGTTCAAATCTCAGATTACAACTAGCCTATCTCAAAAAAGTCCTCATCTCCTCTCTAAATAACTGTTCCCTGATGGACTTCTGACGAAGGAGATATCAAGAACTATTGAGTGGTTGATGGAGGCTAATGGAGGAGCGCCCCAGACAGATCTGAACAACTGTCGCCTTGGAAAGCCAAGTGAAAACAAAACAAATATACTAATAAAATTCTGCATGGATATTAAACGACATTTGAGATACGTACATAGTCTGATACAGTCTAGTCATATTTGTTTTCTTTTTTGAGAACTTCTCGTTTTTTGTTTGAGTGGAATATTGTTATGTTGATATGTTCATTCAACCTTGTGTTCAGGGACATACATTTAGGCTATACAGGATGTAAGAGCACCAGTCTACATAATGTGTATGTAAACTCTAATTTGAAGAACATGCACAATGACGAGGACATTTTCCAATCATGTTATTTGATTGGATTTCTTCTCACTTAATTATCATTGAATACCTGACTGAAAACAGAGGGATATCTCATCAGTGACAGAAATGTAGAGGACCTTCCAGTAAAACATTAAATGTACATGGTACTGTAGGTATTTATAAACAAATTGAACAGCCAGGTACAATGGTACATTCTACATGTACTGATCAAGCGTATACTCAACAAAAATGTTCTTGTTGTTGACCCCAGTGTATGCATGTCACACGCCGCCAATGCATGGCACTTGCCATCTGGGAGTCAACAGGTATGCATTTCATGCTGCATCACCTAAAATGTGCACTATTCTGTACTGTATTTACCATAGAGCAATAGTAAACACAAGGACAATGACTCAAAAAATGGTGCAACCAAGGTTATTTCGATAATGACCACTTGTGACTTGGGTATGCCAGTGGTTTCATTGGCTTGTCAACATGGTCAAATATGTTCATCCACACAAGTAATGTGGATACCTTTGTCATGGCGAGGCCATCTTGATTTTCTCTATTAAATCTAATGTATAACCAAAGTGAGGCCAGAAGAGAAAATAGTCTGGTTCCCTTTTCAGTGCAATGAATACTAGCATTCATTACTGCTATTAGATAAAGGGAACATGACCAACATGGTGGTAGCATCATTGATAAAGGTCTATTGTACTGAAGGTATGCACTCCTTTAGTACCAATACAGACCCATGCTGAGCAAACCTGTGTGTAAATACTGGCTGGGGAAAACAGCCTACCCTGGTAATGGGCTAGACACGCAGGTCAAAGGCATACAGCCCAGGGTTAAGACAGATGGTAGGATACAAATACTCCAGGCTCACATGACTTCCCATTGGTTTGAGCACTGTCAATACCTCAAGGACAAATGCATCTATTTTTGACTGGTTTGTTTTTCCTGTCAAAGTATGGCCATGTATGGCACTGAATTGAAGAGGTTTCTTCAGGCAGGGTTTAAGTTCCATCTTTATTTGATCCTCCTCTGCCTCACCACATCCACTGTTGATGAAGCTCTCCTCAAGATTCCTCTATTCACCGTCTATTGATGTTCTCATCTCTTTTATTTCATTTCTCATGAGATATTTGCCTGTGTCTGAATTGATGGTGTAAAAATATAACAAATGTATGAACAGTAATTTGGCATTTGGAATTTTGATTACTGCAGGTCAATTGAAACTACATTCGAATTTCAAGCAAATGTAATCAATTTATTTCAAGTCCGCACCATGAATTTCACAGAGTACGTATTTCCACAACGAATAAAAGTGATACATTGTCTTTTTAAAAGAACTGCCACAATCAAACAAAAACCAAAACAACTGTTTACATAGTGGACAGATTGTACACGTAGTGATTCATGTGGCACGCCGACCTTCACTCGTCTGAATTTCATGAATCACAATCTTATAACAATGCACAAAACATAACAAAATATATCTACGTGTACAAAAGATTGCGGTCTGTATGTCCTTGTTGTGTTAATAGCCATTTATTTATTGCCTGCATGTACAAAGTACATGATCATGTGTACAGTCCACTAATTGTTCTAATGAAAAGTGCAGTTTCACCGTTCAGTTCAAGATCAGCGCTTCTGATGTTGTCTGGGATATTCATCAGCTATTGAAGTAGCTGATGCAATAATGATAATGGATGTCAAAGTCAACTGACAGTGCCCCGTACACACAGTCTGGACCCACACATTCAGCCAGACTCCACATTATGCATGATGCTACATGATTGATCTGATCTTTTCTACAATAGTCAGCAAGGTGTGCAGCGTACCATTGTCTGGCATTGCTTCTGCCCCAAAACGTCATGTCTCAAACATCATGCAGGGTTTCTTAGTTAAATTGGTTAAATTCAGAACGATCACAGACCAAGCACGATAATGGCGACGCACTGTGTACATGTGCATTGTACCATAATGCAAAACCATACAACGGTTTAAACTTGTAGCATGAAATCCATTGCAGGGCTAGCTACAACAGTTTTCGGGGCTATTTACCAAAACTTGTTTTGTTTTTACTAAAAGATTAGCTGTGCTCAGTCCTGTAACTGTTTATTCAATGGGCATCAATCCTCTCGTAAAAATGAATATTTCACGATTTATAGTATAGGCCTTCAGTGCACTCCAACGATACAAAGTACATACACAATAGGATTGTACGTATACGTCAGAGTTTTACACCGTGACATCACTTGTACTTTTTATTTTGACTCAATTTATACCTACGTATAAAATCATCACCCACAATAAATCCTGGTTGCGCCATTTAGGGATTCCGTATGTTTGTCGGTTTAGATGATCTTCCCGTCTAGGGAATTCTGCAAAGCCCCCACAGGGGATATTTAATGCAACAGCCAATCTCTTAAACACAGACATTGGTTTAAGGTCTATGATTACGAATTGCACAAATCAATAAATTGTGATTCAGTAGCTAGACAACAATAGTAATTGTGAAGGATTTAAACCCATAACCTTGTGATTGCGAGACCTGCAGTATAACCATTTGAAGATGGTGTGTCACAATGCAGTCTGTATTTTAAGCATTGCACATGTAGCTAGACTGTTGTTATGCCTGTGCCATTCTTTACAATGTAATTTAACTCACAAAATGGCAGACACATAAAGCAGTCGACGTGATATCAGTAGTGCAAGGGGGATATGATTTATGGAGCAAGGATGAACCAAGATTGAAGAAAAAAAAGAAAAAATTGGGGTTAAACGAAGAACTGACTAGAGTGGGATTCGAACCAACGACCTCAAGGTGTTCTTCCAACTGAGCTTTCTAGCCTTATGTTGGCGATATCCCTATTTTGCAATACATGTATCTTTGTTCGGGAAATTCTAAAAACACACAGGGCTTTCCACTGGTTCTATATCAACTAGAGTTAACAGTGGTTCGCTAACCAAATGCCAGTGAAACACATGAGGACCAGTCCAACTGGTCTGTCAATGTCTGGCTATTTAAAAAGCAACCCAATTTCATTATAAATACAATGTGTACATGTCTGGTTGACTGCAGTGAGAAGACTGGACTAAGAAAATTACTAATGGGGCTAACCCTGGATAAGTATTGGGCCAAAGGTCCTGACATGGTACATATGACAACGTGTACCAGTGCAATATTTCCTTTTAACTGCTTCACATTTTTTCTTAGAAAGGTGACTCATCGGGAATTACCAGCTGGGTAGCAATGCTATTGTACTCCACTCCATGTGTGTCATCTATGGTCATACCAACCACACAATAGACACTGCCTATAAATTATGAAGTCAACATTGTATTGTACTATGCCAGTGCTATACACATTTTGTACACATCACAGCAAGCAGTCAAGTCAGCATTTCGGAATTGCATAAAGGGTGCTAAATTCATTGTAAGATTATTCAAATGCAATTATGAAAAAAATATAGTCTTAACTTTAGTGTACCAACAGGTCACATGTATGCACGGTGCAAGGTTTTGAATTTTGTTTAAACTACAATTCTGACTACAGCCCATAAAATTACATGATGCTTTATAAATAGGGTAATGTAAGCACAGAAATTTGAGGTAAACAAAGCCATGATATTTGGCCAAGTTAGGGTGTAACAAAAACAAAGAGTGTCCAATTGACTGTAATACTTCATGTCAACAATTGAACATGCTCCACAGAAAACTCTGTACTGAATTAAATGGATTAAGAAAAAAATGTATACAAAGTGTGTACCAAAAAATTGAAAGAAAACATATACACCAAGGTACAAAAAATTGAAAGAAAACAAACACCGGAATTGTACATGTAAGCCTTAGAAGTGCCCATATTTAACTTACGCCTTAAACATGCGATAACAAACCGTATAGCCTCAACACCTGCAGTGAATGCTCCACATATTACAACGGTATGTTTGTGTATGTTTATGGCCAAATAAAGAATACTAATGAGAATGCATTGAAAGCAGTAAAGTACCTTTGAACACAGCAACAAATCCTTCACAGTAACTTCTCACTTTTCCAACTGCATGATCCACACTTGAACACACTCAGAAAAAAATGATATACATTACAACATAACAAGTATAACCAACTTAGGTTTCATCCAGAGAGTGTCCTTAACACCAAATGCCTTTTGCTGATGAAATCCTGCAGGGTTAATTTCCCAGAGTCGAGAGTCCGACCAAGGGAAGATTGACCCCAGATGACCCCCGCAGCAGGTTGTTTTCTCTGTATTTGCCATCCTTTCTCGCTAGAATCCAATCATTGTGTTTGTGTGTTCTTCGCTTTAATCAACTGGCAATGAAGGGGCTTACTGAGCTACAGATTACGATAACCCTATCTGATCATTACCTTCATAGACCTACATTGTGCACTTCGACAACTAGTCTCTTTGTCCATGCTCAACAAGGATCACAACTTCAGGGACAAAAATTATGTACCTCATTTGGAGTGGAAAGGATTTTGTGACGCGCTCATTACCAGGGCCCAATTCCAAGGCACTGCTTACCGCACACTTCCGCGCTTACAGTACAGCCCATAAAACTATATACTGTACAGGGTGACGTAAGCACAGAATTCTGCGGTGAGCAATTTTGACGTAAGCACAGAATTCTGCGGTGAGCAATTTTATATAAAATTGGACCCCAAAGAAAAGACGTTGTTTTGAGGCAAACATTATGTTAGTAAATACATTTCATGGTTAAAAAAGAAACATGTTTAGCGCTCTGCCTTTTTGAAAACAGGAAGGAGAAGGGCCTTTGGAGATTGTTTCATAATGTAAAAAGGTACACTGAAACACAATACTAAAGAATAAGAAGAGTACAGCGCTGAAGAAGTTGAATCTTTCCAAAAGATAAGCCATGACCTGTCCATGAAGAGACCACATGTTTATTTATGTATATTTGTATCTTGCAAATTACATGTGATTTACAAGCCTTGAACTTCCTTCATGAAGGGGTAAGTACTTATTACATGCAAAAGGAAAACGTAAATAACTTGTGGGAACTTCCTTCAAAACCACCAAAGCAAAAACACTGGCACCCACGACACATGTGGGCCAAGGCTACTTATGTAGCTAGATAAGACCAATGTCAGAGCTTAGACCTTCAGCTTAGAATAGAACCCATAAAAGTTCCTTAAAAGAACAATTTAACCTCCGAACGTTTCATACAGTCTGGTGATTATTTCAAATGACAAATGGTAGGAATCCATGCAAGTTCCTGCATTGATCTGTGAAGATGTGAAGAGGGACCTTTAAAACAAACACTCAACAACTGAACAACAACAAAATACTTGGGCTGTACGTACGTCATGAGGTCAATGACATAGCACTTAAATAACTATCCCAATGGGTATTTCCATTGATTGGTTTATTATTGAGGTTACTAATGGTCCCCAATGAGAAACCTATAGAGTATTTAAGCATCTTCCGACTAATCAAATACACCCATTTACCATTTTTTTTAAAAGTACATTCTGAGGTCATTTGCAAATCCTAGTACATGTTCTACTGGTCACTAATTTTATGTAAGTTTACTTCTCAAATTTGAAGGCGCGTATAAATGCTTTTCTCATGAGGATAAAATTATCAATTTCAATAAAGCTCTTGAGTGACTGACGTACAGCACTCGCTGCCAAATTAAACCACTAGCAGCAGAAAGTGCATGACAGTACCCATGCACCCTATCTAACACTATAAAAGAGGGTCCTTCTATGGAATTATTCCTAAGTTATGGATCACAGCAAGGCCATGTATATAATGCAGGCCCCAGTTGCTCATTTGAGAACAACCCTAACAGTCCGGAGTAAAAAAAATGAATGCATAATTTACACTCTGCACGTGTTAGGAGCGCAATGTAAACATGCACCCAGGGTACATGGCCGGCGCCACTTCAACAACACATAGAGTCACCATTACAGGTATAGGTTCCTCCAGGGATTGCCTCTATGCATTTAATGCAAGGCTCCATCTCCGTTAAGATCCAAGAAGGACAAGATCTTGGCTGGAGTTTTAACCTCCAGGGTAAGGAAGCAGTGGGGGTACCTGTCAAGACGTGTTGTCTAGGAGCAGCCCCCTCGCATGACGCTGTTTAAAGGCACTGGACTTTATTGGAAATTACACAAAATAACAGTTATCATAAAAACATACTCGGAAACAAGTGTTAAATGGAGAGCTGTTGCTAGTATAAAACATTTTGAGAAACTACTCCCTCTGAGTCGGAAGTACCGTATAGCTTTTGAGAAAGAGGGAATTTATCACTCAAATAGTAAAAGAATTCAGGCCTGAAGCCTTTTTTATGCATCTGAAAGCTCATAAATTTGTGCAACAAGGGTGTTTTTTCTTTCAATATTTTCTTGCAACTTCGATGACCAATTGAGTCCAACTTATTTGTTATTTTACACACATATGTTGGAATATAATACCAAGTGAGAATACTGGGTCTTTGACAAATACCAATGGTGTCCATGCCTTTAAATGTTTCACTGTTTTCTTTACGTGACAACATACTTCAGAATGCAGTCTTATTCAATGCACACTACATATCACACAATCATGCATGAGTTTGATCTATGTGCGTATGAACACGTCTGGCAATAACTTAATGCTTGAGTGGTGATTTAAAAGTGACCTAAAGTAAATGTCATCCATCTTTTATTTTCAATAAAGTCAAACATTATTGACGATCGTGTAAGTACTCAAATCAAGGTGTGCCTTGAACAATTCATACATGTGTAGGTGCAGTAAAGATAAGATTAAATAAACAAAACTTACAACTTGTAATAATTTTAAACAACCAATTATGCTGCTGTGTGTTTGCACACTAGAAAGGAAAATTATAACACCACCTTTGTCAAGAAATTATGTGTTGTATATCATGCATGCAAGCTAATGGGCCCCTTTTATACAACAAAAGTACCTGCACATTTTTGCAATTGAAGTGTTAGATTTATAAGGTACGTCTAGATGTAACTTGTTCATCGAAAAATCGTGCATGATTTATGAACCATTGGTGGCCATTTGCAATTAAACGGATGATAAATGAAATACCACTGGGGCCAACAAGTGCCAGGTTGATCTGCAAAGCTGAGGCCAGATACTTCATTCTTGAATGGGGAAAGGCAATTGTTCAATGTTTCAGTGAGTGAGGAAAGTGTGTATTTGTACTGGACAGTTGGAAAACCAAGGCAAAAACTATGCAAGGACAACCGTATGGATTGCTTCTATGCATCAGTCCAAGCTCTATGGGTCTTTTGTAAACTTTTCACAGGCTAGATGGTATAGTTCACCGACTGTAACACAACTTAAACCTTTTAAATGCATTACACACCAGCAAGTGTTCAAGAGCTTTCCCCACTTCCTCTGGCTACAAACTCCAGAATAAAAGAATATTGAAATGTATAACAGACGGGAAGAAAGGAAGTAGGTCTGGTCGGGTCAGGAAGGAGGGAAACAAGATGGGTTGATGAATGACTAGGCTCAGAATTGTAAGTCATAAGGCTTCCTTTGTGCTCCGGAAATTTATCAGCCTGGGAATTTCATTTTTGATCATCAAAAAAAAATTATATTTCAATAAGACACTTCTGTTGGAAAATTTCCAGGTCTACAAATAAATTTTGAAGGAGCACCGTGCTACATGTACAAGCAGGCCAGTACAAGATGCAAAAGAGGCCATGCCTACGTGATTCCAAGCCTACATGTGTACATCATCATCTCATGAATAAAAAGTGAAACCCGATCATTAAATGTACTCAATGGTGTGCAATAACAACGACATGAATGTGATAGTGTGATCATAGAGCAGAAACAGATTGAACCCAAGTTACAGTGTGTGAAATACATTTTCTTCCCTCAATCTTTTAGAATCTATCCTCATGGCTTTGCTGACTTTCATGAAACTCAGCAAAGTTAACCCCAGCGCACCACAGCCAAAAATGTCTGGTTGGTGACTTTGATACATTCTTTAGGGCTAGGATGAAAATGGTAGTACAGTGCGCTAACAAATTGAGATACATTGTAGAATCAGGTGGAAGTACATGTTTCGCTCCACTCACAAATTTGCAGTATTTTTAACCTTGTGAGGGTGTGTGAAAAAGTTTACATAAATGCAAAACACATAAAGCTTACTAGCTTTTGTTTATGTTGTTTTAATCATAAACGCAAGTCTCGTCTTCAACAGAATTGTTCACATACGCAGCTCCCGATGTATTCATTACACAGTGTGACTGATGTATTTTGATTCCAAGACATACACATAAATTGTAATTGAATTTTTGAGTGAAGTGATTTTGATGGCAGCTTCCAGGTGTCAATTTCATACAAAGACAGCCCAGCAAAGAATCTTAAAGGCTTACTCCTGAAGGGACTCTCTTCAGTGTATGGTCAAAACATAAAGCAAAACAATTGTGATGCGATCAAGCGCAATGAGTCGAATGTGTGTTTATTTACTATTATTTTTTTTATAAATTAGATATTCTTGGTACTATTGACAAACAGGTTATTTATCATCATCAAATCCTTGAAACAAAAAAAACACACATGAAAAGTTCAGGGCCACACGTCACAATGACAAAACACCTGCTAGCATTTGTAGATAATTTTCCCCCAAACACCACTGATGACACACAGGTCAGTCACTAAACACACGTGGTAGATGGTGGGCCTTGGAAAAATTGTTCCCATGGACATCCCAATGGTAGGATAGAAAATGTGAGGGATACATTATTATCAATCATATAAGCAGGTACTGTTTACATACAATACTGAGAAACTATCACCTGTGTACAATATCAACCTTTCATGCATAGCTAGTTGGCCTCCAACAACGAGGTTAGTTCAGTGACTGTAGAAATTAATTTCATAATTTTGATGGCTATCTACATTGGTACGTGTACCAATGGTCTACCAATGATAAAGGTCTCACCATACTGTGTAACTGATCAGTTTACAGGTACTAGTTAGACATTGTTAATAGTTCTGAACAGTGAACCCTATACAGACGTGTTACAATTGCTCAACGCTTTTAAATCACCATACTACACTTGTATTTTTACGAAAAAATTGTACATGTACCAGTTTGTAAAAACTTAAAGAGTTTGTACAGTTAAGAGTTTGTACAGTAAAGTAATTTGTTAAAGCTATTTTTAAAGAATGCCTCAAACTTCTGAAACTGTTTTGTTCAGAAGAAAGGCCATGCATTTTTTATGCCCAGGTGATTTTAAAGCTTGTAAAGTCCATGCCTGTGCGATCAAGGGAATAGACAGAACTAGAAAATATTGTTTCGAAAGTTGGAGAGATCCATCATGACCACATGCCAAGTCAACTCACTGCCACATCAAATAAAATGCTAATATCTATGTTTGTTGTAGGAAAGCATACAGGTGCACCATTTAAGGGCCAATCAGTATTATTTCTAAGTCTTTGTCCCCCATTCAAACATCTGTCTGTGTTGACACTACACTTCTCCACATGTATTGTTACTTTAGTGTTTAACTGCAGCCACTATGGTCAAAATACATTCAACTGCACCAGAACACGTGAATTAAATCCACCTTTGTTGGTTTAATTGATTAAAAAAGCTTTCAATCATCACCATCCCATCATGATTCAATACATTGGCTTGCTTGATGAATGGCTTAAGGCTACAATTGATGATTTTTCTCCTGCTTTAAATGTTTACATGGAAGCCACGACCAAGCCTAATTTTTCATTCTTGTTGGCAAGGAAAGTCTTGTAAAGAAAAGGCACCTCTTTTTATGTAATGATTTAATATTATTTTAGTTTTAGTTTTTTTGGGGGGAAGGGCTTAGAAAGAAGACTCACTCCCAAATTGAAATAATGATAGTTGAATGTTTAAACATAAATCTAAAGTGTATTTTATCTGATGCACTATAGTATGCACTAATAACAAGTTTTTACTGTTCAAACTGAGGTTTAAAACTACACATGTATACCATAGATGTTCACACGTCTGCAAAAAACATGTCCTCAGGCCGACATTCTGATCTTAATTAAATTTCATTTCTTTTTACATATCACCACAACCGTGATTAATTCCTTCCCCACTTAAACGTGCACGTAGTTTTACATTTGAAATTATCCTCAATTTATACCGTTTAACATTTAAAAGCTGAGGACACGCAGCAGTGGGAAAAAAATGCCTCCAGCAGCAGGGGGATCTCCTGGAATCTGATATAATATAAGATAAAACGTGCAATGAGATTCTTAGCTATCAAAATACCAGCCTCAAAAACTGGGCTAGTAGTAGTATTTTGAATAAAGCCGCACCACTAGCCCTGCAAATCTTAAAATCCCAGGGTAGCTGCAGAGTGTAAATTCAGCTCATATAGAGTTTTATATAAAAGAACTAGAGGGCGCACTAGTTATGCTTCTTGCACAAACGCGACGGGATCACAAGGAGACACAGTCACAAGCGCGCGCCATTCTGTATGCGCATTGAATATATGAAACACACGTTGGAGTTTTTGTTTATTGAATGCTACGTGATGCTGTTTTGTCAACTTACAAAATGGCTGCACAAACACACGCTGTGCGATGCCAGTTTTGTCAACTTAGAAAATGGCCGCCTGCGCGCATGCTCAGGTCGCGTATATAGGCCAGTGCGCCCTCTAGTTCTTTTATATAACTCTATGATTCAGCTAGGCATAATATGACCATGTACACTGTACTGTAGACTACATTTATAAGGACATTCATCAAACTTGTACAATAAAATATATTGAAAACAACATGACTCGGGAAAGTACTGAGTATACAGTGCTACATATATCGGTGTATATGGGTAAAAAACCAAAAATTAATATTCTTTATCCCTGATGCAAATTTAACATCTATTAAAACATGTTTTTTTTTGTCAAACAAAACATTTCTTCCGTACTTTACAAAATACAAGACCGAGCTGCGCTTGCTATTCTTGATACGCGATATTGATGTATGAGCAATTTATCAATTTGTTGATAGCAATATGTCGCCAATACTGGGATGTTTACATTCCTATACCTTGTGGACATCCGGCCGAAGTGGCACAAACTTTAAGCGAGAAATGTCAAGAAAACAAACACTCATACAGTTTGAATCTCTAGTTCAGGTGTCATGATAATCAAAATGTCATGACCTTTACAGTTGGTGTGAATTTGGAGGAAGGTACTGTACTTGTGTAGGGGTGAGCCAACAAGCCACGAAATTAATTATCAAACAAACTCAGCACAAAAATGAAATACACTGGAACACCACCAGTAAACATTACTTACACTCCAGTTACACTTCAAGTCCACTATAATCTATGGGAACATTATTATTTACATCCCCATATTTTCACCAAATACTTAACAATTTGTACATCACACTCACAGACTATCCTATTTATAGACCAAATAAAAGTTGAAGTAGTAATAGTAGCTAGTAGGCCTAAATAAAAATTGCGTCATGATGTAGTGTCGACTACACTTCATGGTCACTGATGGTGGGAATGCAAACAATACACAGCTTTCATTCATCTACATTTATATATCAATCATGTCCATGTCCATTGCCACAAAATTGTGGCTGAATTTACACACAGCAAGCTTGAAAAATATATCCTCCACTAAAACGAAAAACTGCAGTTTATAAACCAGGTGTAAACATCACACAGACGACCATTATTTGTATTTATAGGGTCCTTCTCCAAGACCAAGTGGGGGCCAACCCTTAATAAAAACCAAATGGAGGCGGAGCGGCCCAACCAACGAACATGACCAACCAAGTCACGTTTTCAACCCTTCCGGGTTAACAAAACATTGCTTTCCCAACTAAAATTTACCACATAAAATCACGTTTTTACGGGACTTACGTTCAAACTTTACTGCTAAGTTATGTCGTCTGTCCGTTGCTCTGTATAAAACTCAGGAACTCACTAGTGAAACATGTTTTGTCAACGCTATGTTTATCCACTGTCGCAACGTTAGTCCTCCATACTGCTTGTGTCTTGTGACTGTGTTTTTGTGTGATGTGTTCAGTGCGAAAAATGCATGCACAAAACACACGACACAATTTAGCAGACGTTCCGTCCGTCCGTATTGATTATGCATACAACACAGTTGCATTGGAAATCAACGGGGCGCATCACACACACAAAACACGCCCAACATCAAAAGCCAACTTCAACGATTCAGCTAAATATTTGCATTTAAATTGAAGACAAAAAACAACATGTATAAATATTTCTGTAAATCTATTCATCCTTGAGAACATTTGAAGGAGAAAACAATTTAAAACAGTAGATTTAATGTTTAATTCTAAAAGTGATATCAATCCGCATTCTAACTGGTTATCGATTATCAATAGAGGTCGCTGTTCAGAGTTAACGGTAATGTCGTGCGTTTGTTATCTGTGGGATCATTGATGGTCGTCTGCTAGTCAGTGTTTCAGAATCTTGTAACAATAAATAATTTTAACCTAAAGAAAGTATACTTATTTTGCTTTATACCCCACAATTCATAATTTTTTCCCCAATGTAATGTTTTTGACAGGTAATGCTGTATTAAAAATAGGCGGAAAAAAACATACCACACACAAATATACATCATGATTCAATTATTACACTTTTGTAACAAATGAAATAAGTATACACTTATTTTATATAACTCTCTTGACTTAATTATTGCACAATCGGGCAATCTTCTTTGAATTTAAACCTGAAATCTGAAAAATAGTTGTGACCATCCCATGTGCCTCTCTGCTCTTGTTTTTGAGGAGGGATGATGGCGCGCGGCGCTCGCTCCTCTCTCATCTCTATTCGAAACGACTGGATTTGGCTTTGGATTTGGCTAAGGCTAGCTAAGCTTGGCCCCACGGCTGTTTTGACACGTGCTTTGCATACACGCTCAGGGAGTAAGACGAGAGGACGGAGCCTGAAGCCAAATCCAAAGCCGAAACCGTGGTTTCGAAAAGGGCCAAAGGCCTCAAAACCCGAAGTCACGTTTAGGTTTCGAGAGGGCGCCCTTCAAATTGTCCTTTCGCTTTACACTGTTCATAATCCAAAATGGTAGGAAAAAGTGACTCTTAAAATCTCTTTAAATCTCAATGTCTTGTTTACCATCTCAATTTAAAATGTATCACAATTTTACCAACAATTGTTGATCTGTATGATCTGATAACTATTTTTAATTCGTATTGTTAAAGAAGAACGATATTTTACGTTGAATCTTGGTCACGAACGTTCATTTCTAACGTTTTGCGTTATTGTGTTCGATGTAATGTACTGTGTACATGGTGGTGGACATTTTTTAAGTCACGATGATGTTTTTTAATTTTTATGTATCGGCGCTGCCAACATAATTCCTCGTCAAATATGTCTACTGACGTTAGTAAAAAGAGAATTGTGAAATAACTTATTTTTGTTTTTTGGTCATTCAATGCGAGTTGACCACCATGCACCACACAGTTGAGTTAGGCTTGGTTATTGGTTGTGAATGTTCAGTTTTTAATTTTAGTTAATCCAGGCCTAGCCCCATGCATTTAGGGCCCAGTCCACTCGCTCAGTACCCTTTTGCCACGGTCGGAACTGTTGTAAACACAGTGTTGTGCCCTCTTGTCTAGGATTTATCTTCTGTAAGTGTAGTGTAAATAAAGATCTGCATCTTAAATTAAAACTTGGACTTATATTTTGGAGATCGAAGCCAAGAAGACTGAAACAACAAAAAATAGCTGGACTGCCAGATTTGTTTTTTTTAGACACACGTTTCGGGTGAAAATCAAGTGTTTTTCAAGAGTGAACTTTTTATTTTTATTTATTTGAAAATAAAATTTTATTTTAAAATAAAAATTAGGGCCTATCCTTATGATCTTAATTTAAACAACTTGCTAGTTGTCACATTGAATAACAAGGTTTTGTTAGCTCCATTAACAAATGGGACAACAACTCAACATGATCAATCAGTTGTAGTTGACATGATCATAACCCTCTGTCCTCGCAACGCTCTGTCTGAAGGGTGGAGGGCTACCTTTGATCTTAATGAAATGATTGCTACAATTGAGATGGTTCCAGACTGATTTAATCAAAGGAGGTGCCATACACTGCATGTCTATAGTCAACCATTAAAGACACTGAACACTATTGCTAAAACTTCTCACTTGGTGTATCTCAACATGTACATAAAATAACAAACCTGTGAAAATTTGAGCTCAATTGGTAGTCGAAGTTGCGAGTTAATAATGGAAGAAAAAACACCCTTGTCATACGAAGTTGTGTGCTTTCAGATGTTTGATTTCAAGACCACAAATTCTTAATTTTAAGTCTCGAAATCAAATTTGTGGAAAATTACTTCTTTCTCGAAGACTACATCACTTCAGAGGGAGCCTTTTCTCACAATGTTTTATACTAACAACAGCTCCCCATTTTTAAAAACATTTTTGCTAATAGTTATTTTGAGTGATTACCAATATTGTCCACTGCCTTTAAGGGATAGAGATGTTAAGTGAATTTTGATGATGGAGATTGACTCATTTGTCATGTTTTTAGGCTGACGCTGCATCAGGAGAGGTTAAGAAGAAGCGTACCTTCAGGAAGTACACCTACAGAGGTGTGGACTTGGAGCAGCTTCTGGACATGTCCAAGTAAGTTTACAAATTTGCTTCCAAGGACTACTCCCTCCCCTCCCCCCCCCCAATTTTTCCATTCGATATGAAATGATATATTATCTAATTTACCTCAATGAGATATCCCTTTTTGTATAAAAAAAAGTGGTGTAAAAAGTGAGTAAAAAAATGGTGGCGAGATACGGCAGGTTAAACAAAAAAAAAACCCAAAAAACCAAAACCCCAAAACCATGCATTACTCCTATGCAACTCAGTAATTTATGGAAGACTAGTGGGACAAGTTTATAAATTTTGACTGTTGACTACAATGACTAGCTGTGAGCGCCGCGTGACAACTACGCGAGCAGTCGGGTCACCCCAACTACTTCAAATTTGTGAATAGTTGCCCCTTTACACTGATTTGTCATTCACGGCTGATAAATCAACACACACTTTGCTGTAAGTGTACACAACAGCGCAAGATGACACACATGTCTTTCACTGTGTGATCGCGCTGTAAGTGTACACAACAGCGCAAGATGACACACATGTCTTTCACTGTGTGATCGCCATCACACCATAGCACACAGTCCACGGAACGTAGCTTGAAAGGGGTGGACTCTGTACTCGGGCGACCTTTTTTTTCGCAGGCTCATCTGTATTCACAAGTTATATTATGTATGGCTTTTGATTGGTCTTGAATTGTTGTGTAGTACGAACACATTGTCAACGTGTTGCAGCTAAATTAGAGGTGCCGTACATGTGTTACACATGTGTACAGTGTAGCTCAGTATTGTTTGTACATCACACATGTACATGTTCACTAACATTTGACACTTAATTTATAATAAAATCTCTATTATGAAAAGGTGTTGTGTTCTTTCTTTCTCGGCCCACTTTGGCTTGCCAAATGCCTGCTTGCTGTGTTTTTTTTTTACGTATCTATTATTAACTATACTTCACCAACTCATCAGTGATCATCACAATCACATTTTTTTTTCTTTGCTAGAAACAAAATTAAAAAGGAAATAAAAGTTAAGATAGTATAAAATATTTGCATAAATTTGAAGAGTATCCCCCAAAGTTTTAGTGCATTTATTGCTACCTGCTTTCTTTGTTTCTCATCGTATAGTAAATGGTCTTATAGCTTGGTCAGGGAGCATCGTGTACATGTATTCAGGCCTTAAATTTTGTTTCTGAAGAGGCACAGTAATTTACCTCTGATAAGGGGCACTTCTATGATGAAAATTAAAAATTTGTAATGGAACTTTGCAAAGGGCATGCATGCTTACCCATACACTTTTGAAAGCGACAGAATTTTGCGAGTTGGTGTAAGAAGGTTGAAAGTCGGGAGACTAAGCTTATCGGAGACTGGACTGTTAAACAACTCGTTCTTAATAACTTTTTAGGGGCTTTGAGCACAGAGCTTAGAGAAGTTTGGAGGCTTTTTCAAGCCAAAATACTGTTGGATTACCTTGACCGTCAAATCAATGAGGTGTTAACAAGAAAAGGGTAGGATTTGGGATTGTCAGTCCATATTCTCCTCTGATGGTGGTCGCTTTCATCACATCAGAACTAGTGCGAAAAGCATCGTTTGGCTTTTCGACGATGGCCTAGATTACTGTGGGGAAAAGAAAGGGGCCGGTCCTCTTCATTGTGGAGTGTTGAGGTTTGATAACTTAGACGAGCAAAGAACGATGATAGCTTAGACAGTGATTGCTTGCCCGGAGATCATGCAGTCTGGTGATTTGGGAACTTTGATTGTCATTTGGGATATAGGAATGTGGAAAAGACTCCTCTTGAGCTCCTGAGGAGTAAGCGTTTACTGCCGAAGGAAGATGCAAGGAGTGACGTCTGGAACTTCTTTGGGTTCAAAATGGACCCAGACGACGAGTCAAAAATTTTGAACCACTCCGAGGTTATGTGTGCTTTGTGTGAGACGCTGCTTACATATAACGGTAGTACAACCAGCTTAAGATGTCATCTTCGTGCGAGTCATCCTGGTGATTACCGCAAGGTCGAAGAAACTTCTTCCAATGCTCAATCCACACCCTCCCGGTCAGATGTTGGCGCTCGTCCATCCAGATTGAGAAAAAGGGAAACACCATCTAATCAGTTTGAAACAAATGTGAGTATTTTTATATTAAGTCTGTGTCTGTGTGTGTGTGTGTGTGTAGGCAAGCATTGTCTGGTCATTCAAGAAAGATTTGGCCAGACTCGGCATATTAACTCCAACTGGGTTTGTAAACTTGTCTTGAGATCCCCTGGCAGCCTATTGTTTTGAATGACCCTAGATCAAATGTAAAGGTCATTGTGGCTAAAACTAAAGAAATGTATGATGATTGTCAGCTTGATTATTCAGGATCATCCAGGCATTTGTGTTTGTCAATACACCTTAGTTGTTTGTATATTTATTTTTTATATTTTGAATTTGGTTTGTGTTAAAGGAAGTTACATAATTGGTAACAAAACAAAATCGTGAAGGTGACAGACTTACATCAAAATTACACGGTCTAATAATGATAGTAGAAATATTTCTGCCTGAAATGTCATATTTGATGAAAAATAAATAATTTAATGTTGCGTTTTGAGTTTATCGGTCAGTGAGCGTTTTATCCATATATATTTTTGTTCATCATTGTCATCCAAAATGTGTAATCGTTTTTTCACTATTTTCTTGTGACCCTGATGGCCGATCGATCTCAAATTTCTACAGGTTTGTCAGTTAATGTATATAGTGGACTACATGAAGTGCATTCACTGCCAGCAACTGATTAGTTAGAAAAACCAATATCTGTAGTTTTCTTTAATTGTTAAAAACAAAATCTTAATTTATTCAGTCAGATTTGTCTGAGGTGTTGGTAAAGATGGATGCTTTGGAGCTCCTGTTGAGTAAGCAATTAATGCCGAAGAAAGATGCAAAGAGTGACGTCTGGAACTTCTTTGGGTTCAAAACGGACCCAGATGACGAGTCAAAAATTCTGGACCACTCCAAAGTTATGGGTGCTTTGTGTGAGACACTGCTTCCATTTAGCGGTAATACAACCAACTTAAGATGTCATCTTCAGACCAGACATGGCACTGGTCCATCAAAGCTGAGAAAAAGGAAAACACCATCAAGTCGGTCTAAAACGGAAGTGAGTATTTTGTATTAAGTCTGTGTGTGTGTGTGTGTCCGATAACTCATGAAAGACTTGGACGGATTTGGCATATCAACTCCAAACTTGGTTTGTGAACTGGTCTTGGTATCCCCGGTCAGCCTATAGGTTTGCATGGCCCCGAAATAACACGGTCATTGCGGTTAAATCTAAAGAAAAGTTGTCTGATTGTATATTTGAGAGATCACTTTGACCCAGTCACTTTTGTTTGTTAAGACATCATACTTGTTAATACATATCTTAACATGTTTTGAGGTAGTTTTTATTAGTTTTTCAAAACAAAATTTACATTTATTCAGTCAGATTTGTCTGAGGTGTCAGTAAAGATGGATGCTTTTCCAGTATCAGAGCTCCTAAGGAGTAAGCATTTACTGTCGAAGAAAAAGCCGAAGAGTGACGTCTGGAACTTCTTCGGGTTCAAAACAGACCCAGATGACGAGTCAACAATTCTTGACCAATCCAAAGTTGTGTGTGCTTTGTGTGAGATACTGCTTCCATATAGTGGTAATACAACCAACTTAAGATGTCATCTTAAAACAAGACATCCTGGTGAATACTCTGAGGTCCAAGGCACTGTTTCCAATGCTCCATCAACGCCCTGCTCAGATGCTGGCGCTGGTCCATCAAAGTTGAGAGAAAGGAAACCACTATCAAGTCAGTCTAAAACAGATGTGAGTATTTTTATATTAATTCCGTGTGTGTGTGTGTGTGCAGGCAAGCACTGTCCGACAACTCAAGAAAGACTTGGTATATCAAATGTTTTAGAACTGGTCTTTGGATCCCTGGCATCCTACTGGTTTGTAAGGCCCCTTCATGAAATGACACACAGATTGTGACTAAAACCAAAGAAAAGTTGTTGTGATTGATTAAAGATCAATTTCATCCAGGCACTTATGTTTGTTTATACACCACATTTTTACCAGTTTTGAATTTGTTTTTCAGTAATTTTCAACTCAAAATCTACATTTATTTAGTCAGATTTGTGTGAGGTTTCGGTAAAGTTGGATGCTTTTCCAGTATCAGAGCTCCTGAGGAGTAAGCAATTGTTGCAGAGGAAAGGTGCAAAGAGTGACGTCTGGAACTTCTTTGGGTTCAAAGCGGATCCAGATGACGAGTCGGAAATTCTGGACCACTCCAAAGTTATATGTGCTTTGTGTGAGAGACAACTTAGTTATAATGGTGTCAGTACAACCATGTTAAGAAACCATCTTAGGGTGAGACATCCTGGTGATTTCCTGAAGGTCCAAGACACTCCTTCCAATGCTCCATCTACGCACTCCAACTTGGATGTTGACGCTTGCCCATCCAGGTTGAAAACAAAGAAAACACCATCAAGTCAGTTGAAAACAGATGTGAGTATTTTCATTATAAGTCTGTGTGTGTGTGTGTGTGTGCATGCAAGCATTGCCTGATAACTCAAAGACTTGGTCTGACCTGGCATCAATACCAAACTTGGTTAAAGACTTGTCTTGGGATCCCCTGGCAGCCTTTTGTTTACAGACCCCTAGGTCAAATGTAAAGCTCAATGTGACTGAAACTAAAGAAATGTAGGATGACCAAATTAATGTCGTCCAGGCACTTGTGTTTGATAATACACCATACTTGTTAACATATTTATATTGTATCTTTTGAAAAATTGTTTTTGTTAATTTACCAAGACAACCACTTTTGTTTTTCCAGTCAGATTTATCTGAGGTGTCGGTAAAGGTGGATGCTTTTGAGCTCATGAGGAGTAAGCATTTACTGCTAAAGAAAAAGTCAAAGAGTGATGTCTGGAAATTCTTTGGGTTCAAAACAGACCCAGAAGACGAGACGAAAGTTCTGGACCACTCCAAAGTTATGTGTGCTTTGTGTGAGACACTGCTTCCATTTAGCGGTAATACAACCAACTTAAGATGTCATCTTCAGGCGAGACATCCTAGTGATTACCGTGAGGTCCAAGACGCTTCTTCTAATGCTCCATCAACGCCCTGCTCAGATGTTGGCGCTGGTCCATCAAAGATGGGAAAAAGGGAAACACCATCAAGTCGGTCTAAAACAGATGTGAGTATTTTAACAGTAAGTCTGTGTGTGTGTGTGAATCCAAGCGTTGTCCGATAACTCAAGAACGATTCGTCCACTCAGCATATCAATTCCAAACATGGTTTGTGAACTTGACTATAGATTGTGCATGTCTCGCGCGTATCGGAACATAAAAGCATCTCGAATGAAGAATTTTATTTTTCATGAAATTATTTTTAAGGACAAATCTGAACAACAAAAACACTTCTTACAGCTGGTATAAATTTGTATAAGTTTTTAAATCGAATACAAATGTAATTCGTCAATATCATGTGTAAACAAAGGTTAAACTCTGGGATAAGGATTTTTTTTTTGAACCCCTTATTCCAAATCTACACATGAATGTGAAACTGCTAAAATCGGGTTTATACATGGACACGCAACGGTCGACAGGGTCTACTCTTAGGTTAACGCGTGATGCAGTTTAAAGAAGAAGCTTGCCATCTCTAGTCCAAACAATAATATTTTCAGCCTGCGAGACCAAAACAAGCATTTGCATAAGTTTCTTGACCGGAGGTGGGCACAAATTCTAAATTTTTTGCAAGTAACCAGAAGCTGAGGTCGTGTTTAATTATCAGTTTTTCATCATACTTGTTTTTGTTTATATATATTTTTTATGTTTTGAATTTCATTTGTTTGAACTTCCCTCCCAAAAAATCTTTATTTTTTCAGTCCGATTTGCCTGAGGTGTCGGTAGAGATGGATGCTTTGGAGTTCTTGAGGAGTAAGCGTTTACTGCCTGACAAAGATGAAAAAAGTGACATCAGGAACTTCTTCTGGTTCAAAACAGACCCAGACGATGAGTCAAAAATTCTGAACCACTCCAAAGTTATGTGTGCATTATGTGAGAAACTGGTTCCATTTAGCGGTAGTACAACCGACTTAAAAGGCCATCTTCAGTCGAGACACCCTGGCGATTACCGTAGCATCAAAGACACTTCTTCTATTGCTCAATCCACGCCCTCTCGCCCAGATGTTGGCGCGCATCCATCAAAGATGAGGAAAAGGAAATTGCCATCAAGTCGGTCTAAAACAGATGTGAGTATTTAAATATTAAGTCCGTGTGTGCGTGCATGCAAACATTGTCAAATAACTCCAAGACTTGGCCGGACCTGGCATTTCAATTCCAAACTTGGTTAAAGACTTGTATTTGGATTCCTGGCAGCCTGTTGTTTCTAGGCCCACCCCCTCCCCCTAGGTCAAATGTAAATGTCTTTGTGGCTTAAACTAAAGAACTGTTGGATGAATCAAGATGTGTTTGTTAATACGCCGTACGTGTTTATGGTTTTATTTTTTCGAGTTCGGGTTTTGTTAATTTCCCAAAACAATTGTGGGTTTTTTTTCAGTCAGATTTGTCTGAGGTGTTCGGGTTTTGTTAATTTCCCAAAACAATTTTGGGTTTTTTTTCCAGTCAGATTTGTCTGAGGTGTCGGTGAACATGGATGCTTTGGAGCTCCTGAGGAGTAAGCAATTACTGCCGAAGAAAAAACCAAAGAGTGACGTCTGGAACTTCTTCGGGTTCAAAACAGACCCAGATGACGAGTCAACAATTCTTGACCAATCCAAAGTTGTGTGTGCTTTGTGTGAGATACTGCTTCCATATAGTGGTAATACAACCAACTTAAGATGTCATCTTAAAACAAGACATCCTGGTGAATACTCTGAGGTCCAAGGCACTGTTTCCAATGCTCCATCAACGCCCTGCTCAGATGTTGGCGCTGGTCCATCAAAGTTGAGAGAAAGGAAACCACCATCAAGTCAGTCTAAAACAGATGTGAGTATTATTTTATTAAGTCTGTGTGTGTGGGTGTGTATGCCAGCAGTGTTCGATAATTCAAGAAAGACTGGGCCAAAGTTGGCATACCAACTCCCAACTTGGTTGTGAACTGGTCTTTGGATCCCCTGGCAGTCCTTTTTTAGAACCCCCCCCCCCCACAGGTCAAATGTAAAAATCTTTTTGGTTATAAGCTAAAGAGATTCAGGATGACTAGGATCAATATAATCCAGGCATTAACCATACTTCATGTATATATATTTTTATGGTTGAATTAGGTTTTTGTTAATTTCCCAAAATTTCTGAAGAGGAAAAAACAACGCGTACGACTATTACGTCACCAAATTCGCAGGTTTTTGGTGTTATACTACATTTGCATGATAATTTCCATTTTGATTAATGATTACCTTCGGTTGTGACATGGGCTATTAAATTAAAAGGAATAATTAATAAGTATTACATTACTGTTGATAATTTCCTTTTTTTCTTTTTTAATTCCATTGATTTTTTTTATCTTTGACAGAGTTTTGTCATTGAAGAAGATCAATATGAGGCAGGCAGCACCCAAGCTAAAGAGCTTACCAAGGCAGTGGCTTACCACTTGGCACGGGATATGAAGCCAATATACACTGTCATGGAGTCGGGCTTTGTACAAATGCTTAAGACATTTGACAGTCGGTACGTCTTGCCATCTCGGAAAACATTCTCTACAACAATCATTCCAGATATGTACAAGGAGCTGCGTTCCACCACCGTCCGCCCATTCACAGAGTCTGCCAAGGCGTATGCAATGACGACAGATTTGTGGATGGCTCGGAACATGACAAAGTTTCTTGGCATCACTTTCCATGCTATAGATGATGACTGGGATTTAAAAACCTACACCATCAGAAACATGGAGTGCCCCCCTCCCCACAGTGCTGACCAGATTGCTTCAAGCCTGAAGAGCATCCTCAAAGAATGGAACCTGACAGAATCCCGCTTGTCGACGGTTACAACAGACAAAACGCCCAGTATGGTAAAAGCTGTCAATGATCTTGGATGGGGACATCTTCCTTGCTTTGGGCATTTCCTTAATTCTGTAGTAAAAGCTGGACTCGAAACCAACCAGGTGTATACCACATTGACCAGATGCTCGAAGTTGGTGGATATGGTACGCAAGAGTTCCAAGGCCAGCCTGCTACTAACTAAAAAGCAGAAGATGCTTGATCTGCCTCAGAACGAGCTTATCCAAGCTGTCGAGACGAGATGGAATTCAACCCTGAATATGCTCACCCGCTTTGTAGAGCAACAGCAGGCCATATGTGCCGTGCTCCTTGAACTCGAGCATCATGAACTCATGCCATCCTCTGTGGAACTCAAAACTGTCGAGCAACTTGTCACTCTTCTAAAGCCGATGAAAGATATGATTGAATTCTTGAGTGGATCAGATGTCACCATTTCTGGGTTGTTTCCCTGTCTATATTGCCTAGAGAAAAATCTCTTGAAGAATGAGGCTGACACATGGGCATTAGGTTTTGTGAAGCGGGCAATGGCTGAAAAACTGGGCGAGGTCTACAAGGATCGGTACGTGGAGGAAAGACTACATCTTTGCAGCTTCCTTGACCCCCGGCTCAAGACGATGCCATTTGTTGAAGATCGCAGCATTGTTGAAGGGGTGCACGAGTTGGTGTCACTAACCTTAACGAAGATGGCAGAAGCATTGCCCTTTGACTCCCCAGACCAGCAGGGGGATGATGATGTCTCGGAACCCCCATCAAAGACATCTAGAATCACGTCTTTATTCGGTGACATGTACAGCAGCACAGTGACACAGATGAACCCGGAGGCTATGGCTAAGGACGAGGTGTTGCGGTACATCAGAGAGCCATCGCTAACCCTTGAAGAGGACCCGTTAAAATGGTGGAAGATGAATGAACACAGGTTCAAATTACTGGCAAGGGCAGCCCGGGAATATCTCTGCATCCCTGTCACGAGCGTGCCGACTGAGAGGCTGTTCAGCACTGCTGGAGATATTGTTAGTTCAAAGCGGGCTTGCCTGAAACCCAGCCATGTCGACCACCTCACCTTCCTCCATGATAACTTGGAGTGAAAATTGCAGCATGCAGGGACACAGTCGGCTCTTGTTGGCAAGATCGCTGGGACTGGCAAAATTGTCTCTTGAAAGTAGGAACGTTGTTTTGAGAGGACTGCAAGCCAAAGAAACACAAAGTTCCATGGGATTCGGGACTTCAGAATATGAACACTTTATAAGAAGAATAACTCTATATAACAGTGCTCTTTATAACAAGGGTTTTAGTATATAGGACCAATAATTCACACAAAAAAACCTTGTAAATAAAACACGAAAAAGGATGATTTACAGTTCTCGACTACAGATTTTAGAATCGGGGAGAAATTGTGGAGTTTGAAATGTAAATTTTAATGCATTTCAAAAAAACTTCCCTTGGTAGTTTTTTTTTGATCTGCCGAATCCTAATAGCAAACACAAACTGAGGGAACAATATTATTAACTAACATCATTAAAATATAACATCATTAGAACTGTCTGGAACTGTGTTGGATGTTAACAGATTTCATTAAATCCCTTGCATGACCGTTGTCTATCAGTTGACCTACTTTGTACTATAAGCTTACTGCGTGCCGATCATTTTATCTCTGCTTTCACTTGTATACATGTAGTTAAATTGTGACAAGTTATAAAAGAGTGTTCATTAAATATAGTTGTTGAGTTCAGATTTTCTTTTGTCAAATTGAATTTGCGTAATGTTTTGTTAGATGCATGTTACTTTCAGTTACACCCCCCTATCTGTTGTACAGACAACAGTTAATTCTGAAGCTTCTTAAATTTTAGTATTGTTGTCATACATGTATATTGCTGATAGTGAAACCAAGGATGCCTCATAAGTGAACTTCATCACTGTATCTCGCAAGCCTGAGTAAACCGCGAAACAGGGTACTTGCCAGTGTTGTAGCTAGGACATTTTTAGTGGTGGGCGTAGCTGATTTTAAACTTGGTCAGGAATTGCGAGCAGTGCGCACGTACTTTGTTGTAAGGATAGTTTTCAGGGCTAAATATTAACATTCCAATCGTGCCAAATGCACATTATGTAAGATTCAAGAATCACAATTTTTAAGTATAATGACAATTGTTACATTTTTTTTTTGTAAATGTGTTAATACAAAATAATTCTGATGCATTTTTTGTGGACAGACTGTTTTTGAAATAGTTTCTGCTGTTTGCTTGTTGTAATCCCGCCGCGATGAAGTTGAACTTGAACTTTGAAGGTGGAGTAACTGTCTCGATAGTCTCAGGTACAGTTTCATTATCAGCACTAACTGAAGCTGTACGAGATACTTTTATATCATCTTCCAATCTTTTCCCGTTTTCCAAAAAAGTCGTCCAGCTTACCGTAGGTTGCGAGGCCATCTAAAAATTTACACAGAGCGCGCTGTCACACGTGTGGACGAAGCGAACGTGTTTACACGCCTACATCCGGGACACGCGAACTCGCACACTAGACTTTACACAGCCCTTGTACTGTTGTTGTGTGGCGATACTGTTTGTGTGTACATGGAATGCGTGAAATCCCCGCGAAAACCTCACGACTAGACTTGTAGTGCACTCTAGGGTCTACCACAGCGCGCAATGGTGTACACCTCATGTACATACATACATCGTGTACATGTGCACGGTACCAGCACTGCTGTCAGCCTGTATAGACGGTACGCCTTCTACACCGTACTATAGTTCGTTCAATAAAAACGCCAGGGCACATTTCACGAAGAAAACTTCACAAGATGGCAAGAGGCGCAAGTTACGTGGGAAAACACGTTTGAGATTGTTATTGCTCGTAATTCTGGCTCAAAAAAATTACAAACTGCATTTGAAATGACAAAACACGAAAAAACATGACATTTTAGTCTTGCAATGTGATCAGTATCAGTAGAACTTTTACTTTTTTATTAATTTTTGGGGGGAACATTGACGGCACAGGATAAAGAATAAACCTGGTTTGACATGCGCATTGATTGGTCAAAGACAACACCAAGGTTCCTTGTTGTTGAAGCCTGAAGAATTACTTCAAAGTTGTGTTCTTGAGCAAGATACGTTACTAAAATTGCTTCTCTTCACCGAGGGGTATAAATGGGTACATGCAAGGGTAGAGGTTGATATTGTGTATGAAAAAGCCACAAGCGCCTTGCAGGCAGCTCAGGGCAGTATACTCCCAATGGAGCTGAGAAACATTAAAGGGATGTTATTGGCCCTATGACTATGACCAGGGCACTAATTTAAAACGCATTGATACGATTATTGTGAAATGCGCTATATAAGAATCTGTTATTTGCAAACCAATAGCATTCTCAGAGTTTTTAAAAGACTGGTTAAGGGTCATATCATCAATTTAGCTTTAAGTTTACACACTTTTTTTTTTTTCTCGCCCCATTGCATAGTGAGCAGCTGATGGAACTTCTGTGCTGCCGTCCACGCCGTAAGTTCAACCGCGGCCTGAAACGCAAGCCCATGGCTTTGATCAAGAAGCTGCGCAAGGCCAAGAAGGAGGCTCCCCCCATGGAGAAGCCCGAGGTGGTCAAGACTCACTTGAGGAACATGATCATTGTTCCCGAGATGGTCGGCAGCATCGTTGGTGTTTACCAAGGAAAGACCTTCAACCAGGTTGAGGTCAAGGTAAGATGATCTGTGGTTTATTTTGTTGTGAAACAACCGGGCTCAAAACTCAGTTTCGCTGAGTGTTTACTCAGTCTACACTAAGCCTGGAAGGTATGACGATACAATATTGAAGACATCGTTGCAGTATCGATGTTGGTTTTGAAAAAAAATCGTCATATTGATGATATTTACTCGACGTTCTATCACCAGTCGAGAAACATCTTAAAACATTTTGGTTCTTGTAACCCCAGTCTTTGTCTTCTTGTCTTTTTCTGTGAAGTGCTTTGATCTCTTTGTTATGGCGCTATATAAATTACCTTGTGTCAGCCTTCAAGCTGTTTTTATCGATTTTGATTCTAAAAAACACTATTTCAATCAATTATTTCGCGAATTTTTGTTTTTCTCCCTCTCACAGCCCGACATGATTGGCCACTACCTGGGCGAGTTTAGTATCACCTACAAGCCAGTCAAGCACGGTCGCCCCGGTATCGGTGCTACCCACTCCTCAAGATTCATCCCTCTCAAATAGATCGTCCATAGACCACTGGCAGAGACCATGGGAAGGGCAGAGGGTGTTTTAGTGTGGGACCTTGTGTAATTAATGATGATGATGATGATGATGATGGGAGGAAAAAAAGTTAAATAAAACTAGGCTGGGGATGCCTTAAAGTGAGAAGTAATTGTGTTCTTGGATAGTTTATTTCTGTGTCTTTTTTGTGTGTAGTTATAAAATAAGATCGAAGTGTAGAACTATTTCTTCAGCGGTAATATTTATCGGTTGCGCCATGAACTGATGTATGGGTTGAAAATCACACGAATTTGTGTTTTCACAAAGTGATGTATCACATTGAAATACATAATGCTAAAAATATGTTAACTAGACTTACTGTTGACCCTTGGCAAACAAACACAATACCGGTACACAAATTGTTCAATCTGTTAATGTTTTGTCTCTTTAAAGGAACACGTTGCCTTGAATCGGTCGAGTTGGTCTTTGAAAAGCGTTTGTAACAGTTTTTTATAAAATGCATATGGGTAGAAAGATGTTGTAAAAGTAGAATACAATAATCCACACAAACATGCCTCGAAATTGCGTGGTTTTCCTTTTACCTCGTCGACTAACACGTCGGCCATTTATGGGGGTCAAAATTTTGACTCCCATAAATGGCCGACCGTGTTAGTTCTCACAGTAGAAGGAAAACCACGCAATTTCGAGGCAAACTTGTGTGGATCATTGTATTCTACTTTTAAAACATCTTTCCAACCATATGCATTATATACAAAACGGTTACAAACGCTTTTGTTTTGACCAACTCGTCCGATCCAAGGCAACGTGTTCCTTTAATACTCAACATATCACACAGTTTATTCAGTAAAAATGTAGTTATTGCAAGAATTACTTAGTAAATGATCTAATGAACAAGCTCTGAAATGTATCCTTCCTTTTGAAAGTACATGTAATAAGACCAAGGCCCAATTTCATACAGCATTAAAAGTAGCTAAGCGCAACATAATTTTGCTTACCAGACTAAGGTTACCAGCCAAAATTCATGCCAATTGTACTCCCTTTTACTGGTAGCCTGCTTATTTTCACTTAAAAAAATGTATGAAACTTGGCCAATGAAATGGTGATGAGGGATGTATTTCAGAACAAAATTCATGCCATTTTCTGTAGCATGCTGGACTCGTGGAAACAAGACATAAAGAATACTTAATCCCGAATTAAGTGAAATCAAACAAATTATATAGTTTTCATGCAAACACCTCCCCCCCCCCACAAATGTTAAATTTGCACTTATTTTACAGTTCAGAAATTAAATCTATTTACAAAACACACCGCAAAACTTGACAAAAATGCAAGTTTCACTCTTTCCATAACCAACAGTAAAACCTTTCAATGATGGGTTACACTGTGGAAGGTATATTTTATTACCCAATGGCCTTAACAGACAATGATGAATTGTGTTCAACAAAAGCATTAACAATTTCTGTGAAAATCTTTCACAAGTAAAGTTAAACACATTCCAAGACCCCGAAAGTAACAGACCTGCAAATATATTTCTCGAACAAAACATCTCTCTAAAACAAAGTTTACTTATAATGTGGAAGTGCTTTGAGACTTGGTGTATAAAGCTCTATAAAAACCGACAATTATAATTTAATGGTCGGTTGTGTTTGCCACAATTTGAAGGATTTACTACTGCTTGACCCATGTGTTTTCCTACAATAAATAGCTTTGCAGACATCTATGTTTTACAACTCGAGGCTCTTTTTAAACCACGGCTTTGGTTTGGCCATTGGCTTAGGCTTCGTCCACCTTTCAAATCGCATACTGAAAGCACATGATTTGCAAAGCAATTCTTGTAGCCATAGCCGGGGCCAAGCAAGAGCAATAGCCGAAGTGTGGTTAAAGGGGCACCAAGTGTTCAAACTGAAGCTTGATTGAAAATAGTCTGGTCCTGTCTCTACAAGGGGCTGATTTCACAAAGAGCTAAGATCTATCTTTAACTGTGTATCGATTTAAATTGCTCTACTGACCACCATCTTTAATGAGAAACAATTAGCCTTTTTGAGGTATGGTTGCCACTGTAGGAGTGCCCTGTGTGGATTGGTTGTATACCATAGAGTTATATATAAGAACTAAAGGGGCGCACTGGCCTATGTACGCGGCCCATCGTGCGCGCATGCGGCCATTTTCTAAGTTGCCAACAGCATTACACAGCGTGTATTTGTGCGGCCATTTCGTAAGTTGACAAAACGGCATCGTGTAGCGTTCAATAAACACAAACTCTGTGTACTTCATTTTCAACGCGTGTGTACAAAACAGCGTGCGTGTCTCCGTGCGGTCCCGTCGCATTTATGCAAGCAGCATCACCAGTGCGCCCTCTAATTCTTATAATATAACTATGTATGTTGTAAACAGACAGATGTACCCAAACCCTTCAGTGTTATAGTGTTGTTTCCACCATATCTCAAAATAGCTTATGGAATTGTGCTTGTGCTAAGCAGGACTCGGATAATGATGGCCTTTCATTTGTGCACAACTCATTTATGATGTGGCCAATGCAAGAGGTCTGACTATGACAACTCATCTCATGACAAATCTAAGCGCTTTAAGAAATCAACTCCAATATTTATTACTAAAAAAACAGAAGAATCATGACCAAGATGTCTGCTCGATGACATTTGTAGCTTATCTGCGGTACCACATTGTGATGTTCTGAGCTCGCCTGATCTTCTTCTGTAGCTGAAGAACGCCATAGAGAAGTGCCTCGGCAGTGGGTGGACATCCTGAATAAAAAAAAATACATAATATTAGGAAAAATTAATTCACTACTCGTACCTTATATTCTTTTTTTTTGGGGGGGGGGGATGCTAGTTCGCCCATACAAGGCTTAAAGCCACTCTTGGTAAGGGGATACAAGGAAAACAATTTATGAAACAAGAAAAATATTCCTCTAGATAATAGGATGGAGGAAAACATGTACCAGGCATGGAGGTCCATCCAAAATTAATGAACAAATATACACAACAAATCATCAACGCAATGTCTCTCTTTAATCAAATAGTTTTTGCAAATCAATGAGTCCCTGGTCAAGGAGTCCATTTGCTACTCAGAACAAAGCAGATATCTGGCTATTATGGAGTAGACGTCCAGCCACCACATGCAGCCAGTTTGCCTACAGTGCACATAATAGCGTGTGGAGCTTCATATCTCTCCAATCGGTGCCCCTGCGATCTCATCATTGCAGCAAATGCATCCCTTGAACCCTCCCATCACAACTGTCTACTAAATATCAAATGAGCATTCTGCTATCCCTGATTTGGGGCCTGATTTATGGCTATGCTTACTGCGGAATTCTGTGCTTATGTAATCTTCATTACCTGGGCCCAATTTCACGGCTCTGCTTACCACTGAATTCTGCGCTTACGATCACGATTCCCCGCTTACCGTGCAAGCGCCGAATTTCTGTGCTAGCCTTGTGAGCGTAGAATGCCTAGTTACATGAAGTACGCACGCGCAGAAGCCGAAGTTCGCCGCTATCCCGTGAAATACGCTTGCCATAAGCACACAGAACTCCATAAGCTTCCATAAGCGCTGATTCTGTGCTTACGGTAAGCAGAGCCATGAAATTGGGCCCAGCTTTACAGGGCTTCGTAAGCACAGAATTATGTGGGAAGCAGACCCATCAAATTAGTCCTTGGTTTTTTTTTTTTTTTACAACGAATAAATCTGTATATTTAATTTTGTAGCGTTTAAGGCACTGGACACCTGAGCTTTGGTAATTGTCAAAGACCAGTATTTTCACTTGATTTATCCCAACATATGCATAAAATAGCAAAGCTGTGAAAATATTGACCCAATTAGTCATCAAAGTTGCAAGAGAATAATGAAAGAAAAAATACCCTTGCTGCAAATTTTTTTTAAGTTTTATACCTGGCACATATATATCCACAGGAACAATCCTATCGCATCCTCTGACCACAGCGTACGAATAATGATAGTAACCTCCTCCATTTGCACAGCTGTCAAAAAATAAAACATTTTTGTTTAGAAATGAACATGGTTACCACAAAACCTACATAAGTTTTTATTATTTCCTGGAACATTTCTAGTGGTTGGGTTATTGGTTGGAATAAATTATCAATGAAATGATGCTTTCAAAGGCAAACTTATCAAGAACTATACGAAAAAAGTGACGTGTGAAAGTTGAATTTGAATACAGGATATTATTATCAGGGAAGCAGCTAAACACTGGAAAGGTATTTTCTCCAAGAATGTCCAATCCATCTCCATTAAGTAGACCATATTACCATTAAAATACCTGACCACAACATGGCGTGTGTGAGCGTGTGCCTGTACGTAAAGTGTGCCATAAAATCAAACGCAGCGTGCTTCATTGACCGCCAGCCCTACAATATGGCCACTTACAAAGCAACAAAGGGGTTATTCTGAATCTTATAGACCATATGAAGTATGGCATACTTCATATGGTCTATTATAAGATTTAACGGTGGGTACCAACAGCATCTCTGGCCATATTGAGAGCAACACTCAAATGGACACCACTGAAATTTCCATAAAGTCACCTTTATAGAGCGATCTTTTGAGATACAAATATTTAATTCCTGTGGAATAGGGAACCAGTGTGAAAGTGCACTGGGGTAACCGTGCAGGATAAAAAAAACTTCCGGGGCCTCCCCTGGGCTGTATTCCACGGGGATAAGAGATCAAGTGTGAAAAGGGCTTTAACTTATAGACCAAGAATAGTTCTTTGATAATCATTGTCTGATTCACCTTCCCATTGAAATCACCCATCTTGGCTCCGGCATCTGATCATAAACCTTCCTCAGAGCAGGCGCCATCTTGTTTGTCAGCGTCCCGGCAACAATCATGACATCAGCCTGGCGGGGACTCGCACGAAACACCACGCCGAAGCGATCCATGTCGTAGCGTGGTGCCGCCATGTGCATCATCTCTACAGCGCAGCAGGCTAACCCAAACAACATCGGCCATAGGGAACTCTGGAGAATGTCAAATAAGGAAAACACCCATAATGATAAATTTGTCCTACTTGTCTAATTAATCTGAATGTTCTCATTGATCTGAATGATCACATTGCTACGAATGATCTCATTGATACGAATGAACTCACTATTATGAATGATTCAAATAAATGTAACCAAATCGAGGCTGGAGGGCAGCAAACATGGCCTGAAACCTTTTGTGTGAAGCTGGAATTTGTATTTATCATTACTTTTGACTACAGTGCACATGCCATTCCAAAGACTGCAGCAGCATCTAGCCTTAAAGCACTCCATCCTTCTGGATCCTCCATTTCAGCAAAGAGCATCTAGAAGGATTTGGGAAGGTAAAGTTGAGAAGCTATTTTAGCGAGAGATAGTACATACCCGTCTTGCCCAGTTAATAAGGTCATCCATTCTGGCAACGACAAACTCAGCTTTACTGTCCTTAGGGGCAGCAACTGGGACTGGGGCCGAGCTCTTCTGCCGATATGGCACCAAGCTGTTGGTAAAATCAAATTAGTTGCACCAATAGTTAACAAAATTAATACAAACTAGAAATTTTTCTCCTTATTATAAGCAGACGATACTGTTTAGACCAGGCAACTTTCAGTTGGCCTTTGAAAGTTTCTTTGGTTTTCCAGTTGCCACTCAGATCAATGCAGATATCTGACTATTACGGAGTAGACAACCAGCCGCCACATGCAGCCAGTTTGCCTACAGTGCACATAATAGCGTGTGGAGCTTCATATCTCTCCAATCAGTGCCCCTGCGATCTCATCATTGCAGCAAATGTATCCCCTGACCCTTCCCTCGCAACTTTTTTCGAAACCTTTCACTCTGCCCCTACATTCTTTTGAAATAAACAACCACCGTTATTTGAACACTTTAGGGCACTTGACACCTTTTGTATTCGCTAAGTTGTTGGTAAAAGGCAGTGGACACTATTGGTAATTATAAAATAATTATTAGCATAAAACCTTTGTTGATTACGAATAATGGGGAGAGGTTGATGGTATAAAACATTGTGAGAAACAGCTCCCTCAGAAGGGACGTAGTTTTAGAGAAAGAAGTAATTTTCCACGAATTTGATTTAGAGACCTCAGATTTAGAATTTGAGGTCTCTAAATCAAGCATCTGAAAGCACACAACTTCGTTTGACCATGGTCCGTTCCCCCTGCCTGGTCATTGCCTTGGTGCTCGTGAAATGCTCCAGTAGAAGTATAAAATTTCCTCATAGGGTGCCATTAAGCAAGGAGAAAATGCCTTGGTGCCCTTGCCCTTTCCCAAATGCGCATACAGGCCTGGAGGTGTACCTTAGGTTCGTGTTGGGTGTGACTTGGTTGGACTGTGCCATTGTGGTTAACGTCTGTTCGTGTAGGGTTCTCGTACATGTTGAAGCTGCAGGTAAATGCCGCATAGGGAGCAACCCAAGGCGGCCCATCTTCAGCATGTTGATACACACCTGTCCAGCTGTGAAATAAGTTTCAGTTTGTACAAATTTGTCAAAGGAACGTTACAGAATTGGTAAGAGAAAAAAATAAAATAAAAATATTTTCGGATAACTTTCCGTATGGCGCCACCACTTTTTCACTCATTTTTACAAAAAGGGATATATCAATCAGGTAAATTAGATACTATATTATTTTATTTCGAATGAAAAAGTGGTGGCGCCATACGGAAACTTTTCCATATTTTCCTACAGCCCAACAAACTACAAAGACTTATGCGTATGGTTAATCAGAATTATGATTTAAATGAATCACGAGAAATAACTTCAGAGGGCACAAAAAAATGAGATTGTGTTGACGCCGTTTTGTGTTGGCCAAGCAAGAGGGGAATTTGCCCCGTTGTATTTAACGGGGTGCGATAAACAAAACAATATACCGTGCCCTCTACTATGGAACTCGTAAGTATTCTGTGGGGGAACTCAGCAATATGAACATGGCACTTATTTATTGAGAAAAATAACGCAGAACACCCCTTATGCTCGCTTGACTTACCGAACAACGCCATTTTGTCGAGGTTAATTATAAAACAGTGTAAGAGTCAATGGAGGGCGGGCTTCAGGGGGGGGGGGGGGCAGAGCCGTATAGTGGGACGGCTCGGGGGGGGGGGGGGGTCGCGGTGGCGTCTCGCTCGTTCCTTGCCTATAGGCGCTCTTAGTATCCGGCGCCATATGGAAATATGTCCCCGGAGATACTGTCAAAAGTGGATATTTAACCCGAAGGAAAACTGAACAAAAACTGAAATAAAACCGGAATAAAAGTGACTTGAATAACACGAAAACCTGCAATTCCACAAATCTGAATGTAAAACATGCCAAACACCTGGTATGCTCGTCCCCTCACGAAAGAACTTGGCCTTAGCTAAGAATTAAGTATAATCATATTATTTTCACGAGTGAAGCCCGGTTGAAACTTCCTATGCGGCGAGAATTTGACGTGAATGTGACGTCACAACCCTTCTTTCGCAGCGATATATTCGCAAGTGAGTTGAGCAAAGTTGCGAATTAATTTGTGACGTCAACATTCGTATCGGTTCGCATTCGCAGGAAGTATGAACCGGGCTTATCAAAGAACTTGGCATTTGAAATTGGCTTGTACAGTGTGAATGCCAAAGCATTATCCATATGGCCGATAGTTTGCGATGTAACAAAAAAACGTGCAATTTTAAATGATACTTGTGTGGATCATTATATTCTACTTCTAAAACATCTTTCTAACCATATACATTTCATAACAAACGGTTTCAAACGCTTTTTATAGACCAACTCGTCCGATCCAAGGCAACGTGTTCCTTTAATGTGCACAATGACTTGACTTGTAGGTTGTACTATTTTAAAACCAATTTACGATATCAAAAGCAATTGGCAGATCTGATAATTACATGTGCATGAGAGTGCCCGGTGTTGTTAAATAAGAAATTAAAGTTTGAACAAACTAAAATGCCAAGTTTAAGTACGAATGTATCAAGGTTATCGGTAAGTATGATGAGCTTACGAAGGCCGAAGTGCTTCTAGTCTTGGTTCCAAGACCTTCGTAAAGTTCGTACCGAAATGGATCAATTCGCACAACGCACCGAAATGGATCAATTCCAACAACAGAGGGCGTCACTATCCATGGTTCGATTTAGCTTCCACGAAGTCACTACAGCCAGTCGTCAAACCGCGATGAATTCGGGAAGAAAAGCGCGCCCTCTGTCGGGTTATAACGAGTATGAAATATCACGAGTATGAGATAGTGGCGTCTTGGACCAAGACTAAAGTGCTTCAAGCCATCTGTCGTCACACTTCGAGGCACGTGAATAATGCCAGATACCGGCCAATCTACCACTCACAAAGGGTATCAAGGAGAGTGACTTGGTATTTTGGTAATACCCAGGCATGCATCCAATCAAACTAAGCACAACAACTTGCTTAGCATGAATTGCCTTGGTAGATAAAAGGGATTAGCAACCAAATTGCCACGTGATTTTCAGGATAAGCAAACAACAGCTGAATACCAGTAACAAAAATTATGCAACAAATGGAAAGTTGGTTGGTTATCCTGTTTTTATCAACGAAGACAGTTAAATGTTAAGCAAATTGTTGTGCTTAGAAGCTGCGCCCAATTACAAAAGAGCAATAGCAAAAACTACTAATGCATTTGCTAAGTAAAACACATTTGAGCAGGGCATCAGTCGCACCAGGCTGACCTGTTTCTGTTAAGCAAGAGTTTTCTGTGCTTAGAAACTTGGGCATACAACAAGCTTTACGAAATTGGGCCCATAGATTGTACACATTTTTGCACGATCTCAATAATGCTCAGACTATGGTTGTATTTTGTTTCCGGCAATTATTCAAGAAAATGAGGTATGACATTCACTCTGACTCAGTGTCTTAATTTTTTATTTTTTTCTTGTCTAAAGAATTACACTATTTTTAACTACTCAAAATAGTTGTTAGCGTAAAAACTAATTGTAACGAGCAATGGAAAGCTGTTGATCGTAAAACCATTGTGAGAAACGGCTTCCTCTGAAGTAAACGTAGCTTTTGTGTATCATCTATCACTCAAAATATTAAAAGGCCTAAGGCGTGAAATCTTGTAGTGTTTTTTGTATGCATCTGAAAGCTGACATATTTATGCAACAATGGTGTTTTTTCTTTAATTTCTCTCTAGCAATTTCGATGACCAATTAACATTGAGACCAAATTTCCACAGATTTTGTTTTGTTATGCATATATGTTGGGAAAGACCATACACCAACTAGAGGATACTGGTCTTTGACAATAAAAACCGTTTATGTCTTGCCAAAAAAATAACACAATGATTGGGAGAATATTTCAAAAGAGGTCCTTGGCTGTAGGCTAAAAGGTAATTAATGTCAGCATTGATAATCGCATAGAAGTTGACATTGACAAAGGATATCAAGGTATTACTGCAGGTCTTCGCTTCTCTGGTTGTGCATGATGTAAGGAAGCTCAAAATATGGTTCTCCGAACTGACTTGACTTGAAAGGTCATTTAAAATTTGGCAGTTCTGATAGTGTAATTTTTATGACTGAGATTGCCCGTACAATTATCGCTAAGGTGTTCTCCAGGCTGTCGCTTCCCGGGTTATATCATAAACTTTCACGTGATCTCTGTATACCCAGCACTTTTTACAGTTAATCCGGCAAGAGGTTGGAGGTTTAAGTCCCGCTATATAGTCAATGGGTGTTTTTTTTTGTTTTTACATTGAATCAATATGTATATTTAAAACAGTTATACATTGAATCAATGTTGAAAATCCTGATTCATAAGTTGTTGAAAAAATGGACAGAACATTGATGGTCTGTTGTGAGCGATTGTTGATTAAATTTCGGAGGAGGCACTTGAATAATGTGTACTGTCTTAAAGTGGAACAATGCTCGCGAAAAGTTATTGAACTTAGATAACCAAACAAGAACACACAATCAAACCATTCTTATTTCCACTTACAACTTTATTATTTCCCTTTTACCAAAATCAAATCACAATTATGTACAAATATGTAAAACTTTATTGTCCGTACTAATGGTAAACAAAAGTGGCATTGGCTGTTGTTTCAATGGTTGATCGTGGGAAGCTGTTTGTAAAAACGACTGATGTTGTAGAACGGTGGAAATCAATGAAAACTGGTATCGTGTCTTTCATCTGCGAGAATGAAGACCTGTATTGGTTTTACATAACCAGTGATGTCAGCGGATACAATGATCTCATTGGATAAACGTGCAGTGACGTATCAGCTTTCTATATCGGTGTTTTGATTGGTCTGAGGTAATGTCTGCATGCACTTTCGGTCGTCTGCATGCAACACTCGTTCATTTGATTTATATTACTTTGACGTAGGATTTGATTGCGAATTATTGTGAAAAGAATGCGAGGTCAAAAAGTGATCATGGAATTCAGGAGTGTGTAGGCTCTTGCTTAATTCACGAGCCTCAATGTGTAACGTCAGATGCTCATCAGGTTAACATCAATGCTGCGTTAAGCCTAAATAGCTGACGTCACACTTCGAGGCTCGTGAATTACGTCAGAGGGTGGACTCGCGCCGACGTCAGCCATGTTGACGGTCAGGTCCGACGGGTTGATAGTACCATAGATCTCGCATTTATTTGCAGCCAAATTTTACGTACACACGTTTACATAAAATCATAATTATATTGATGTTCATGTACTGTAATACGTGTACGCTGTATCCAATGATATCACCGGTTCTGTATAAAACCAATAATCTGTCCTTAAACAGGAGACCAGTCCCAGCTGCGTATAGATCATGACAATCATCAGCCAAAAGAGGGAGCTATCGGACGAAATTTTCACGCGATTCGCCGCATTGCGGACATAATCTTCCACCACACCGATTAAAACATAATAACCATCTAAATTAAACACAAACCATGCACAACTTTAAAACACTATTATTAAACAATGATGACCTTAAGTGTTTTTTTCATTCACATCAAATCGACTGCAACTCATGGTTTTATACAGTAGCCCTTGCAATGATGCTCGCTGACTGTAGCCTTCCCGCCAGGTGAATCAAGAATCGTTGTAGCAAGTTTGACTCCTACGAAATGGAGGGGGGGGGATAAACATTTCTCATCAAAACAATATTCATACCAGCAGTGTGACTCTCTTTTAGAAAACATACTTCTGCCAATGCGCTATTTTTCATCCCCTTGTTAGCACGCGAAGTCATAATGGTGGGGACAGCAGAACTACGAAATTAGTGCGAGGCGTTAAAAAGCTTAGTTGCAGCATACACAGGTACATATTGTAATTGTTCAGGTAGCAATGCGCATGTGCACAATACTTACCTGGTAAGTCTGCTGCCACCTAGTGTCCCAAAAGTCTCCTATTGAACATGAGCAGTTAATTTATTTTTTAATGATAACCAGCGTTGACAATCACATTCTTTGTATTCTGCCTAAACAATACTGCCTTACTTACCCAACGAAGCTGTCGTAGTAGCTCTTACTGCACGTTGACCAGCTTGGTTCATCACGGTGGTCATTAACGTAAGCTCCCATAACGTATCCACTGGATGAACAACCATTTCCGTCACTATCGTGTCGCATGTTTAAACTAAGGGAATGAAAGAAAGAGTAAAAAAGCTTAACTATCACAGAATCTACTTTGTATATTCGAGCGGGCACTTAAAAAATTATTTAACTAACACTTTGATTGAAAGGGATTGGGTTAGGTTTGTCAGATGTTTCCCAGTGATCTTTGGTATCACACAAAACTTCTTTTTTCAACTCCAAATCATTTGAAACTTATGACCCCGTCAGTTTCCCTTGTGGTTTAATGTTTCAATCTAAAATATAAAGTCACAACCCTTTTAAAGACCCTGGACACTATTGGTTATTGTCAAATACCAGTCTTCTCACTTGGTGTATCTCAACATATGCATAAAATAACAAACCTGTGAAAAATTGAGCTCAGTTGGTCGTCGAAGTTGCGAGATAATAATGAAAGAAAAAACACCTGGTCACAGTCATGAAGTTATGTGCTTTCAGATGCTTGATTTCGAAAGCGCACGTTAAAGCCATTATACACTTTCGGTAAACAGTATTGTCCAAGTCCCACACTTCGTGTGTCACAACTTATATATAAAATAACAATCCTGTGGAAATTTAGGCTCAGTCGGACATCGGAGTCGGGAGAAAATAACGGGAAAACCCACTCCTGTCATGACATGTGTTTATAACAAATCCGTAATTCTCGTTAACGAGAATTTATATTGTTTTACCGTTTTCTCAAAAAGTAAAGCATTTCATGGACTAATATTTCAAGAGAAGTCTTTCACCATTACCTTCTGTAAACCCTGAAAATTATTTGTAAATTTGTGAACTTTTTTTTTTTTTCTGTACCGAAAGGGTCCAATGGCTTTAAAAAAAATCATCAGAGCTACTGTTTCTATAGCCGTAAATAAAAAATGGTCTCGATTAGCACGAGACCTGACTTGTCTAGTCTAGTCCAGTGTAAAGAACTCCTTCTGTAGATTTTGTTTTTCCCTCTCTGGTTATACTTACTTATGCCCAATCTCATGGGCTAGCACGTCGGTAGCAGCCAGAGTGCGCATGGAGGTGACCGATGCCGAATAGTAGCCGCCACATGAACCTACATATGCTATTCCAAGCGTTGATCCGTCGAGGTCATATCTGTCAGGGTACATTACAAATTGTGAAAAAGGGATTCATGTTTTCCACCCTTAAAGGCACCTGGAAATAGGATTTTTTTTCTTTTAAACATAAGAGTATATGTTTATTAACAATAAAACAATTTTTTGAGTAATTGTTTGTCACGATTTATATGTTTAAAAAAATAATTAAGCGCTTGGGGGGTTGACTCCGCCTACCCCTTTTGTGACGTAGGAAAAGGAAGACTTTGCCTCGATCAAACATAGACCCCCCTCGATGCGTAGATAAACACACGTGCAAAAGTACATGTAATTCTAAGACGTGAGTTTGTACGCTGCGAAAAAGGTTTTTTTCTGGCATTTTTCCGGCAATGCCAACCAGGTGTACTGCTGCTGGATGCAGCAAAACAACTAAAGATGGGTCAGTCTTCATCTGTTTCCTGCGGATCCCAAGTATAGGCGGTTGTGGGCTGCGAAAGTCCGATTAACTAGAGCAAAGTGGTCCGGTCCGACGTCTTTTTCAGCGCTGCAGCGAACACTTAGAGCCGTCGTGCTTCGAATCCGGGATACACAACTCATTTGACATGACGAGAAGAGCCATTCTTAAACACGACGCCGTCCCAACAATTTTTCTAGCTAGTGGAAGGTCGAAGAAGGTATCTGAAAGACGTGACGAACTCAGAGGAGCATTTGCTAAACGTGAAAAAATTTGGGTAAGTTTGAACTTTGAGGGTATGTTTTTAGCTTTTGCCAAGTGACACGATTTTTGGTTGGTACCGCATGCGATTCACCGTGCGTGCAGGTCCTATGTGACCGTCCGCCCATTATACAGCAGCCATAGTGCGTGCGTGCAGTCTGCTCCGTGGCCGTATTTCTATAATAATACGTAACCCACATCTTACAACCAATTTGGTCACTAAAAAGTCGCATAGTTAAATAAAAATAGCAGCAATAGCTTTTGTAAAAACCACTAGGCGTTCAACATGTTCAAGTTTCAATGTACGTATGTGTGTAAAACCCTGTCTAAATTTGTTTTGATGTGCCATGTTCCCAGACGTAATGTACGGGGGCCCGACTACAAATTTTCTCTCCAAATATCGCGCCTTGAAATACGTCACGAACAGCGCCCTCTCGGGTCGGGGCCTACTCGTAAATTTGTAAATACAATCAAAACTATGATTTTTAAACCTTAATTATCTTTTTATTCACATTCCTCTCATAAAAACACATATTTTAGTGACAAAAGCTTTATTTTAAAAAATACCACTTCCAGGTGACTTTAATAGTTGCGTTCGATTAGCTTCCCCCACTGGCGACCCCGCAGTGCTCACTCGGGTGAGCCCCAGACTAGAGCTTATCGAACGATCAGTCACCCTCTCGTGGTGACGTCATGTGCCTGGGGCCAGCCCCAAAGTGACCCTCTCCACAAGCAGGGCATTTGGACCTGACCCGGGTGAGCCCCTGGAATGACGTCAACGCTCAGTATCCGAACGTACCGGGGGCAGAGTCGGCCGGGGTCGACCCAGGGATGCTAAATCAAACAACGCACACAATGTGCTAGCTTTTTGTTCCACAGTGCCCGTCTGACTGACTGCCTGTTATCTCAAAAGCATGTTAGTTCATTTATATGAGTTTATTTATAATCACATTTGCAATTCTGAAGCTGAATAAAGCCATTGGACCCTTTCGGTAAACACTATTGTCCAAGGCCCACACTTCGTGTATCACAACTTCTATATCAAATAACAAACCTGTGAAAATTTAGGCTCAATCGGTCATCGGAGTCTGGAGAAAATAACGGGAAAACCCACCCGTGTATCCGCGCGTTTCGCCGTGTCGTGACATGTGTTTAAAATAAATCCGTAATGCTCGCTAACGAGAATTGATATTGTTTTCCTGTTTTATCAAAAAGTAAAGCATTTCATGGATTCATATTTCAAGGGAGGTCTTTCACCACTACGTTCTGTAAACCCTGTAAGTTATTTGTAAATCTGTGAACTTTTTTTTTTCTGTACGGAAAGGGTCCAATGGCTTTAAGTGAACGAACGAAATCACACGAGGCATTGAAATCCATCATATTTGTTTGTCAAGTTATGGGTGAATTTCAATTAATATTTAAAACGAAATTCGTAAGGGGAAAACACACGGGTATTGGGGACTAATCGAACAGAAGTTGAATTAACCTTGATGACTGGCTTCCAATATAGAAACTGGAAATGAAGAAATATTTATGAGCCTCAATTTTAGGTTCAGGTATATGGCCAGGAAAGGGAATTGTGACAATGCTGTTGTGTATAAGAAGTGATTGTTACACAATATTACCTTATTCTGGGAAACATGAAGTGTTTAGAATTAGAGAGCAATTAGTTGCATATTGACTAGGATGTCACCCTGGTTTTACGGGGGGCGGGGGGGGGGGGGTGCAACCATTGGGGACCTCAGGGATTGCTGAGTGTAACCTGTTCGAGAAGTGAAGGATATATATAACATGGGTGTTATTGAGGATTGAGGAAAGTTTAGGTAGTTTTGGGGTAGAAGGTGGTGACCAGGGCAACTCTATTGCGTTTTTGAGATAATGGTGGCTACTATATAATATGAGTGCAATGTGTGGTTTGGGTGTGTATTGACAGATTTACTTAAACCTTGCAGTGATCGGTATCCACCATATCTCTAAATGGCTTATCGGTCGGAACTTGTTTAGCCTCGGGTGTTGGTCAGCAGAGTATACAAATTATATTTGAAGTCATCACGTTTCACAGCGCCCTTATTTTGCTAAAAACACGCTTCTAGGTTAAAATCATTTGATCTGACCAATCCAATATTAAGCCAATATTAAGGACAGGCAAGAATTATGTACGTAAATTTTTACATTTTTGTAATAAAAAATGGGGACAAGGCCACAGTTAATTCCTTCTAAGAAATATATTTAAAACAAATAAATAAACGGGCACTGTTCTAGAGTTGCAAGAGTCGTGGGTTCGAATCCCAACAGATATGCCTGTGGTTTGTTTTCACATTACTCTGTAGTAAGTACTGAGACAGTGCTAACAGACATCGGTGTAGGCCTGTATGGGTACAAACCAAAATGAATGAATTAAAAAGAATTACAACAAATTTACCTTCCAAATGCTTACCCTGTTATGATAGCTGCGTTATCCCAGTGATCTGCTGAGGATGACGACGGGTTGTTGGCACTTTGCCAAGCAGCTGCAGTTTTCAAGCAGTTGCTTGGATTTGGACAGGTCACCAAACCAGACTATATCCAGAATAATAACAAAACATAAACAGTTATATTAACGTTTTGAGATACACCAACTGTGAAGACAGGTCTTTGACAGTTAACAATAGTAGTTGTCCAGTGTCTTTAAGGCAATGATTGATTGGCAACCAGTTCATTGGTTTCCACTTGAAACATAAACCAGTAGTTTGTTTTTTTTCCTTGCCTTTTACGAATTACGTGGTGATGAACAGTTGGATTACCTGACTATCCGTAAAGACTTTCAGATTCACCAGCTTGGGTACCATGGTATTGGATGCATCCAGTGAATTAAGTTGCAACACGTTCTTTGCCTGTTGATACCGACAAAATGTATTATGATTATCAAAGCGAAAAGTAAAATAGAAGTTACCTTTTAATGACTTGAATCACGGCATGTTATTACCGGTACACCATTCAAAGCAACCTGTTTATCAACTGAGTGTCTGATCATGGAGGAAGGAAGAGAAGGAGGCCGAACTAAGGGACTTCAAAAGTCGAACCCGTGGTACCGCGGTCGTTTAACGACACCTCGTAATTACCCACATACCTTATACAGACAATGGGCGACCTGGCGTATGTGAGTTTGCGCGTGCGCACTTGGTTCACCGTTCTTCGCTCAACTATGGTTTCGTATGTCGTATGGATATAATACAGAAAAACAACTTTTTTGAGACCTGATAAAATTTGTGCCGACTAGTGGCCACCAAAACGAAAAACACAATTGAATACCAAACACCCTCGTGTGCTCATACCCAAATTTTGAACCACCGCTAGTGCCCGCAAGTCTCAAAAAATGTGAAAATATGCTATGATTTTTTCATGTAAACACTACAAACGGTAATGAAGAAGTGTATAATTATTCGCAATTCTTGTCTCCAATGATTCAACTTTACACGAAGGCAACAGTGCAGAGGGGCGGTACCTAGCCTTCTGTACAAAGATATTTAATGGCGGCTCACTATTCGGCCGTCCTGCAGGAGGTCTCCTATCTTTTTCCACTGGTCAGACAGGAACCATTTCCCGGGTTTTCTTTTGTCACTCTGCGGTTTGGCGGGCCGTTCATACTACCTTCTCTTCCTTCCTCCATGGTCTGATTACGGGTTGATATGTAAACATCTCAACTATTACATCTCAACTATTGTAATTGAATCACAATAAACACACACAAAAGACATGGAAAGTTGCAACCCCGTAATATACGAAATCCTACTGGGAAAAAAAAACACTTTCTAAACAAAGTGGACGACATCACTATACACTAGCCATGTACATGACTCTTCCTCTATGGTGTCGATGAAGAGTCGTAGATTTGAGGGTCAGTCTCTTATTACGGTGGTCACAGGTGCAAGTCCCGCTATAGTCAACTTGTCTTTGTTCAACCAACATAAAGTGAGAAAAATCACTTACTGCATTGAAAAGTGCCGTCAGACAATTGGCGGTATTTCCGCCTCGAATTGAATACAACTCAGCATCGCCGATGACACCAAGTTCCAGATATCTGGTTGACTTTGTATTGATGCCGTTAGTCTTGTCGTCATCATCATCATCGAGTAAAAAATCAGCTGAAAACAAAATATTCGTAAAATATGAATGGCTCACTTGAACTGATGACAAAGAAAAGAAAAAGGTAGTTTATACCTTTTTAGTTTACCATTTTTGCCTAGGAGAGAGATTTGTTAGGCGGTATTTTCTGCTTAACAAATTAAGTTTAACAAATTTGTAATAGCAACCCCATTTTGAAGAGTCGGGCATTATTTAGAATATTAATGTGAGAAAGATCTCAATCAGATTACTTGACAAAGCTTTTGTTTCTTTCCATTGTACCGTAGTCTTGGTTTGTTTCTTACCTCCTGTGACAGGGCATGAAGCGCCTGTGTCCGGCATTCGTTTGTAAGCGATATGTGGAAGACCACGCCCTACGTCTCTTTTGATGGCATGTTCTTCATCAAGTGGTTCGATGAATGTTGGTCCATCGGCGTGATTAATCATCGCAATCTGAGGAAACGAAGGTATACACAAACGAATGATGATATTCGGCCCAATTATCTTGCTATTAATTCACAGGGGCTTAGGCCTTAAAAATTACTAATATTGGCCTCTGAATAGTGACTTCGTCTACTACGACCATAGACCTTTATCATGCCGGTCACCATCTTGGTCATGTTCTCTGTATCCAACAACATTAACTATAGGGTCTAATATTCATGCGAAAAGGAACCAGACTATTTCCCCTTCCAACCCCGGTTTGGTAACATTTATTTGAATGGGGAAAAATCAAGATGGCCGCACCACGATAAAGGTCTAATGGCTTCTGCTGAGCAACTGTGAATGTTAATTATAAGGACCAGGAGGTGAAAATGAGGAACGGACTGTTCATTATATACCGATCATTAGTTTGTTGATAGAACCAATTGACTCATCGAGGACTTAGTTCATTGGACAAGAGTAAGCGGTATTAATACACACGCATAACCGATCCGGGCTCGGAGCGGGTGGTTTGCGGTGAATTGGGGAGTTACTTAGACCTATATAAAAATTCAGACTTCTGTGAAAGAATTCTGTAAACAAACGGTTTTCAAAGAAAGCATTGTTAAATTTAAAAGGTTGTGTGTTATTAAATACATGTTGTGAGAACGTACACGAGGAACCATGCATCATGTTTACCCCCTACCCCCACGTATCGGCCTTTCAGGCCTCCTGAACACTGCCATGGGCCAAACCCCTCGACACTGCGTGGCTCGCCCTTATTGCATTAGTCCACTTCCGCCATGGTCGGCATACCCAGCCTTCTAAGCGCAATATCGCTTGCCCTACCGGAAATGAGGTGTGCGTTCCTCCATCTATACTACTGTTGTGTTGCCTTTGTGTTAGAACGCAAAATGTGAAATTGGACTGTACAAAAGAAGATAGCGGGTGCCATAATTGTTTTAAAATGTCGAGATACTGAATCAGAATTACTTGACAGGACCCATCCGTAATAAAACCTTTACTTACCATACCGCCACACGCGCTAACAGATGCGAGTGACGTAGATTCTCCTTTGACTTTCCCGGTGTACAGACAGTCAGATCGGACGGGTACAGTGATGGTCCCTTCCTCACTTATGTATTCAGCCACGAGACCTGGTCTGATGAAGCTGCCATCTTGGTCTAATGTCAATTCCAATGTCTGCCCAAACGCACCAATTTGGAGCTCCAACGATGAGGTGGCGATTGCACTACGACCGACATTACGCTTGCTATCAGTGGTTAGAAATTCAGGATACACAATCTCGTACTCAGGGGCTAAAGTTTCAGTGGAAAAAAGAGAAACAATTTCAAAAGAATGAATACGAGTTTCTCAGTATTGGATGATGATTAAAGCTTTGCAAGTTGACATTTTTAATAAAGTTAATCACACGCGATTGTTTGGGCCGCCATTGCCACTGGTGTGTGGTAGTCGCTTGGTACCATTTGTTTCATTGGTGTTAGGTAATGCTCATCACGGAGCACTGTGAAAAAGTACCAAGACTGAATATACTGCGGCAACATAGTAATTTTTACATGGCTAAACTGCAGGGAATAACTTAACCTAGACTTGTCAGTAACTTGAGACGGTTTGCTAGCATTTGAATTACAATTTTTGGGATCTATTAAATATTAATTTGGTTGAATTGGTTTGAATTGGTTTGAACTGACTGTTCATGCAATAGTTATAGATGAAGATTTGGTTGTTCAATAAGTTAAACGGCTTGTATCCCGAGCTGCAAGGGCACTAGAAGGCAATAACACAGTCTGCTACACATACCCTTCTCATGACTGTTCACGCCAAAGTAACGTTGCAGTTCGTCTGTAGATAAACTGAGATCCACCTGGATCAAAACGAAATATTCTTCTTTTAAAACAACCATGTTTAGTGTAGTTTAGTTTGTGTAAAGATTCACAAACAATGGATACTTATTTGGTTAAAGTTCGACCGAGATGCTTTAGATATCAATCTATTTTATATCTTACCCCTGGACTTGCAAACGCTGTTGCAGTCAGGAAAACACACAAAGCAATTCCCTTCATCGTTTTAGTCTGGTTGAAGCCCGCTTCTTCGAAGAGTGCGGAACCTAAAGATATAGAGTCACTTTTATACGTGTCGCAAGATCTCAACTACACGCCCAAACGTAGTAAGTCTTCACTGAATGACCTTAATTATAAACATTTAACTATTGGTCTAAATTTTGTTTATATAACTAACCACTTAAACCCCCAAAAAACATTTGTTCGTGTGGAAGATGAGTACCCGCAAAAAAACCAAAAATGAATGGTCAGAAAATAATATAACTATTCTTATGTTCTTAACCAATCAACGTTACAAAAAAGTGCTTGAGATAACCGTTAACACTGACGAAACACGGAAAAATAAGGGCTACACTTTGATGGCTTGAAGCACTTCGGCCTTATAGCTCTTCAAACGTTACCCGCATAGGCCGACGTGTACGTTCATACTCACGAAAATGACTTGGCCTTAATAAGGTGCAAACTTAACTGTACGGGCACACTTCAAATGTAATTTTCAGACCTGCATATTGTTTTCAATTAAGTTGACCCACTGATATCAAGTTAATGAAAAATACACCCTATAAATTAAGTAGGTTCGTACATTATTTTTCAGGCCATTGCGCTAATTGTTTTTAATAAGAGCTTTGTCCTTCCTGAGATTATTTTGACTGACGTCTCGGTGCAAATTTAGAGGCGGGCAAACACCCCACAACCTTGCCGATTTAAACAAGAATATGAAAAAAAATAAAATTGAACTGTCAACTAAAAGCAATTCCCGATTCCAAGATTCAGGTGAAACAGTACACTCTAAAAACTCCCGGGTCGTATCTGACCCGGATTTGGGTACCGGGGGGCCAGACCCATTTCTGGGTCTGTTTGACCCGGAATCCGTGTCAATAGTGTACTTAGGTTTTGGAGGTACGTCGGCCGGTCGACCACGTCAGAGCCAATGAACAGCTCTCCCGAGGTAGCTACACCCACAATTAACATACACGATGAACGTTGCACAGGTTTCCTTTATTCTGATTCATTACAGCGGGGTGAATATTCACGTATCGGCCTCTGCGATGACTAAACCCCCGGTATGCTAATCGCGCTATTCAAAGGCGAATGAATAGACTGTGTTTCACACGATCAAACCCCTGTAGTAAATACTTATGGTGTGAAAAGGGCTTTAGTAGTTTGAAAAGATCGACCAAAAGTTCCCGGGAATTTCGCGGGAATAACTATAGTGTGAAAAGGGCTTTAAATTCATGAGATTCCACACTGCACTCAATTCAATTTGGCGGGTTGAACGAACAACATACTGTCTAACATGCCGGGCTTCTAAGCTGTATTGCACTTCCATCTCTTATGAAAGGTATGCCTAATCTTTGTGTGCCGACATTTAGTGTACAATGGGGCTGTAAGTGCCTCTCAGTGAACATGGGCATGGTCGTTGTGCGCCCATCCAACCCCCCTCTCACCTCAAACAATGAAGATTTGCATACGTTCCAGTAATGAGGGGACAGGCAATGCTCCTGGTGTAAGAATATCGGGTGACCAATCAAAATTCATGTTACATTGCCCGAACGTTGCAATACGTAAATTTTTGGGTATTGTTTAGGTTTTCGTTTACGTTCTGGTACAGACCTACTGCGACCAGAAATGGTTAAAAAGTGCGATTTTGACTCGGATTCCGGGACACATTGACACGGATTCCTGGTCAAACTGACCCAGAATTGGGTCTGGCCCCTGGGACCCAAGTCCGGTCAGTTATGACCTGGGAGTTTTTAGAGTGTATAGTAAAACGCCCCCTAGATTGGTCTATAATGTTTAATTCTACCTGGGTTCTGCACATAGTTGACGTAAACTCCTTATTTAAATAATGATAATTTGGACGACAATGCAACAATGGTAGGACTCAAATTCAAAGTGAATGAAGTCGTCCTTCAAGGCAAAATACACAATCCTATGATAAAAACAAAATCAACATGCAGACATTTCATTTCAAAGGATGGAAACGGTTTTGAGATGTCGCCGTAAATCCGTAGCGGTTTACAATCTGAGAAATGTTATAGGCATATTGTTCAACATTATCGTTTCTCAGACTCAAAATTTGAGGGATAAACTTATTTCCATTTTCTATACTGCTTTATTTCGAGGTGAAATGATTTTCAAAATACTTTATGTTATGCAAAGCTGCTGTACTTCAAGCCAAGTACGTTATTATTGCCATTCATTTTATGAGCGACAGGCCTTCTTCTGAAAAGATCATAGAGTTATATATAAGAACTAGAGGGCGCACTGTATATACGCGCTCCGGCATGCGCGCAGGCGGCTATTTTCTATGTTGACAAAACGGGCATCTCACAGCGTGTGTTTGTGCGGCCATTTTGTAAGTTGAACAAACAGCATCGCGTGAGCGTTCAATAAACAAAAATCAAACGTGTATTTCATATTCAACACGCGTGCAGAATGACGCGCTTGTCATCTTGCGGTCCCGTGGCGTTTGTGCACGAAGCATCACTCGTGCGCCCTCTAGTTCTTATATATAGACCTTTCTTTTGCAACGTCACAGCCCGAATTTTTGCCAACCCAGATTGGAAAACTATGGAAAGCCATAAGTGCAAATTAAGAAAAGATCGCTATTTTTGGTAACAATGTAACCAAATTTGTTGATTTTGTTAAAAACAAAACAAATAATTATGAGAGGTATTTTATTTAATTGAATGTTTGCAGAAAATGCTGAATTTGGTTAAAACATCTGTTTTTAAGATTTAATGTTTTTACTAACATTCGGCCGACCATGCCAACCAAGGCGGTTTGTTTATCAACAAAAGAAAGGTCTATAACTAGCTGGTATCCAAATTTGATCCATATCTATCCCACAATGCACCTCATTCAACAGTCTGCGCTTGCGCAATGGTATTTGCGAAAAGGTCTATGGAAAAGATACAAAATAAAAAGCGCCCCAAGTAACCAATCGTGTCGTGCACTAACTGACTGGAGATACCACCAGAGAGTGGACGGTCTCTAGCGTAGGTCAATTCTCGTCCATCTTCACCTTTCACCTACATTCATACGCAGACGACCCGCAAACACAGCTGCACCTCGGACCAATCAAAACACAGATACAAAATGTTTACGTTACGTCACTGCACGTTTGTCTAATGAAATCGCTAGTTCTAGAAAGCAGACGTTCTAAACACTGATAATTACCAATAGTGGTGTCCAGTGCATTTAATAAAGAAAACCCACTCATGGGGAAGTAAGAAAACCCAATCCTGGGGAAGTTTATGACTTGCCAAACAAAAACACCATGATTCGGGAAACTATTTCCACAGAAGTCCTTGACTGTAGGCTAAAACGTCATAATGTCAGCATTGATAATGGCATGAATAGCATGGTCGAAATTGACAAAGGATATCCAGGTATCTCTACCGGTCTTCGCCTGTCTAGTTGTGAATGACGAAGCTCAACTGGCTCTCCATACTGACTTGGCTTGAAGGGTAATTTAAAATTGGGCAGTTCTGATAATTTCATTTGTATGCCTGAGATTGCCCGTACATTATCGTTAAGGTGACCCCCTGGCTGTAGCTTCCAAGGTTGAATCATAAACTTGGATGTGATCCCTGTGGCTATCCAGTACTTTCTTTATACAACAGGGCTAGCGCACCGGCACGTTAAGCCGGCATTGGGCGAAGGTTCAAGTCCCGCTATATAGTAATAGTTTCTTACCAACTATAGACTACCGAGACAGTCTAGTTGGTAAGACTCTGCTCTAGAGTTGCAAGGGTCGTGGGTTCGAATCCCACCCGAGTAATATGCCTGTGATATTTTTTCGCAGGACTCGGGAAAGTACTTAGTACAATGCTAACATAAGTTGTTTAGAAAAAAATTACAGAACATGGTCTGTTAAAAGCGGCTGTATTGAACTTAGATAACCAAACAAGATCATGAACACAATCAATCCATTCCAGTTTCCACTTATAACTTTATTATTTCCCTTTACCAAAATTAAAATTATGTACAATTTGTAAAACTTTATTGTCCGTATACTAAATGGTAAACAAAAGTGGCATGGGCTGTGGTTTCAATGGTTGATCGTGGGAAGCTGTTTGTAAAAACGACCGATGTGGTACAATGGTGGAAATAAATAAAGACTGGTATCCTGTCTTTCATCCGCGAGAATAAAGACATACATGTATTGGTTTTACAAACCTAGTGATATCATTGGATAAAATGATCTCATTGGATAAACGTGCAGTGACGTATCAGCTTTCTATATCGGTGTTTGGATTGGTCTGAGGTAATGTCTGGAAGCTGCATGCACGTGACTGTCGGTCGTCTGCATGCAACACTCGTTCATTTGATTTATATTACTTTGACGTAGGATTTGATTACGAATTATTGTGAAAAGAATGCGAGGCCAAAAAGTGATCATGGACCGGGAATGTGTAGGCTCTTGCTTAATTCACGAGCCTCAATGTGTAACGTCAGATGCTCATCAGGCTAACATCAATGCTGCGTAAAGCTCCAATACCTGACGTCACACTTCGAGGCTCGTGAATTACATCAGAGAGTGGCCTCTAGCCGACGTCAATAATATTGACGGTCAGGTCGTACGGGTGTGCCATTGATAGGACCATTGATAGTACCATAGATCTCGCATTTATTTGCCGTCAAATTTTACGTACACACGTTTACAAACATTATTATGTGGATGTTCATGTACTATAATACATGTCCGTTGTATCCAATGATATCGCTGGTTCTTTACAAAACCAATACTTGTCCTTAAAATAGGGGACCAGTCCAAGCTGCGTATAGATCATGACATTCATTACAGTGTCATACACACGAGCTGAAAGAAGTTAAGCCAAAAGAGGGCGCTATCGGACGAAATTTCCACACGATTCGCCGCATTGGGGACATAATCTTCTACCACACCGATTCAAACATAATAACCAACTAAATTAAACACAAACCATGCACAACTTTAAAACATTATTATTAAACAACGATGACCTTAAGTGTTTTTTTCATTCACATCAAATCGACTGCAACTCTTGGTTTTACAGTAGCACTTGCAATGATGCTCGCTGACTGTAGCCTTCACGCCAGGTGAATCAAGAATCGTTGTAGCAACTTCGACTCCTACAAAATGGAGGGGGATAAACCTTTCTCATCAAAACAATATTCGTACCAGCAGTGTGACTCTCTTTTAGAAAACTACGGTGGCTGATCTCCGCCAACAAATAAACACCTTTTCAGTAGGGCATAAATTCGTCGGTCGCACCACGAACTGACCTAACTCGTTCACTGTTTTAAAAAACGTGTTCAGAGAAAATCACGATTGAAGTTGCACTACTTTTGAAACTGCTGTTTCGGAGTCTGCTTACCAACTTTATTGTATTATTTTATGACGAAAACAAAGCTGAATACTTTATTCATACAGAACTATCAATGCGTTTTAATCCCTAAAACTATTTTAATAAGTAATTAATTCCTAAACAGATAGGTCACTTTGTGAAATTGAAAATTTCATTTTTGCCTGCAGCGCGCTGTGTACAAACCAATGCGTAATAGAGACCTATCGAGATAGGTCACTTTGTGAAATTACTACGCTCCCCAGTTAGGTCACTTCGTGGTGCGAAAATTTGCACGCGCGCCATAATCGCGCGCGCTGTAGCGCATAGCTTAACCATAGACCTTTTCGCAAATACTGGGGCGCGCGCGTAAAGCTTGGAATTAGGTGCATTGTGGTCTAGCTGGTAGCAAAATTTGATTCGTATCTATCCCACAATGCACCTCATTCAACAGTCTGCGCTTGCGCATTGGTATTTGCGATAAGGTCTATTGGTAAAGCGACGTATCTAGATAGGTCACTTTGTGAAATGACAAAATGGCAAGTCCAGCGATGCGTCGTTTATACTAATTAGTGTAATTACCAAACTATTACATATTAGGCACTGAAACTTGCTGATAATGTTAACAGCATTGACTTTGTCAATAATTTGTTTTAAAACAAATTTGCGAAAATGTGTGATTTTGTGTCAGTTAGGTCAGTTCGTGGTGCGACCGACGAGTTAACGCTCTATATTAGGGCATTATAACGCCCTATTTTACGGCGTTATAACGCCCTGTTAGGGCGTAATAACGCCCTATACGGCATTATAACGCCCTAAGTTACGGCGTTATTATAACGCCCTAATTGAGAAATAGGGCATTATAATGCCCTAATTTTACGGCGTTGCCCTAATTTTACGGCGTTATAACACCCTATTAGGGCGTAATAACGCCCTATACGGCGTTATAACGCCCTAATTTTACGTCGTTATAACGCCCTATTAGGGCGTAATAACGCCCTATACGCCCTATAAAAATAAATAAAAATAGCTAGCCTCCCTTGATTAAGGGATTTTTTCCCCAAAATTTTGTTTTTTAAATAATGTTTAGACATTTTCATGATTGTCATCCGCTGCCCCCCCCCCCCTGGAGAAAATACTACAAGTTTCAAAACTCACATTAAAACGATATCAAATGCCGTATTGCCATTGTATTAAGTACACTACTTCCGATTGGAATTTTGTCGAAATCTCAAATCTTCTAATTTTATTACATGATTATATTGGTCTGTAGATTTTTTGGGGACAGGAATTAGGTTTCGGTTAATTCCTGATTTTCGGTGACATTCAGTCAACCCCAAAAGTAAGTTACCCTTCTGACTGAGCAGCACATTTCTATTTGGAATGTACAGACCATTAATCCCATCACGTTATAACGCCCTAATTTAGGGCGTTATAACGCCGTATAGGGCGTTATAACGCCCTAGTGAAAAAGTGTTTATTTGTTGGCGGAGATCAGCCACCGTAGAAAACAGACTTCTCTCTATGCGCTTATTTTCATCCCCTTGTTACGCAAAGTCATAATGGCGGGGATACAGCAGGCGTTAAAAAGCTTCGTGTTTTAGTAGCACTGCGCATGCGCACAATACTTACCTGTTAAGTTTACTGCCACCCGAGCGTCCCCAAAATCTCCAAACTTGAACAGTTAATACAATGAGAACCTGCGTTTACAATCCCATTCTTTGTATTCTCGTCGTCCAGCTCCCTTTTTTTAATAAACAAATACTGCTTTACTTACCCAACGAAGCTGTCGTAGTAGCTCTTACTGCACGTTGACCAGCTTGGTTCATCACGGTGGTCATTAACGTAAGCTCCCATAACGTATCCACTGGATGAACATCCATTTCCGTCACTGTCGTGTTGCATGTTTAAACTATGACAATGAACGAATTTGCGAAAGAGAAAAAGGATCACAGAATCTACTTCATATATTCGAGCGGACACTCAAACATGGTTCAACTGACAGCTTGATTGAAAGGGATTGGGTTGGGTTTGCCAGATGTTTCCCAGTGGTCGTTGGTGCCAGACAAATTTTCTTTGACAAAGTTTGTTCAACTACAAATCATTTAAAATCTTAATAGCCCACCAGTTTCCCTTGTGGTGTAATGTTTCAATCTGAAATAAAAAGTCACATTAAGGTGATTCCGTTCTAGTCAGTTTGTTTCCAGTCAGTTTCCCTTGTGGTTTATGACATGTTATATTCTGGTAATGCTTTTATAGTTTTCGGTAACACTGTGTGTATAATACTTTGCTGTCTCTGTAAATTTTGTTCTTTGGGACTGCCCAGATAATTAACACACAACTCGGTTGGCTAAATCAGACGGGACTATAAATGTTTCGCTTTTGGTGAATTGAGGGGACTTCTCGTTATTAACTTCACTGGCGGTCGCAACCATTTGACTAGCTTGGTCTAGTCGTCTCCGGGGGTGGGGGCCTGAGAGATTGTGAGACATTATATTGGCCAATATAAGGATTCAGAGTTTTCAAAGTGGATCCAGTCAGTGAGACTAGTCACTGTTTTTATCCGCAATGATAAATCGAGCCCTGTCGTACAGGTCCAATGGTATCGAAGGTGAACTTGCAGTGAATTTTTTAGTTCTAGTTTGCCAAATACACCAGCAGCTAATTGATTCGATCGTCTGCTGCTGCTGCGTGGAATTTGCACCGATAAATGAAGTATTAACTGCTGGTTTATGTAGCTGACAATCTGCCAATCACAACGCAGAACTGGAAAGCTTTACATCACTGCAGATTTCCTTTTCTTTGTGGGTAAATAAAGGGACCAGTTTTAAGCTTTCTTCTTTACTGTTTTATAGTGCTAATCAACTCTGTTGGATTGGGAACCATTTGACACTAAAGAAAGCGCACGTTAAAACACAATTATCTGAAGAACTCCTTTTGTAGAAGTTGTTTTCCTCCATGGTTATACTTACTTATGCCCAATCTCATGGGCTAGCACGTCGGTAGCAGCCAGAGTGCGCAGGGAGGTGACCGATGCCGAATAGCGGCCGCCACATGAGCCTACATATGCTATTCCAAGCGTTGATCCAGAATTGAGTTCCCATCTGTCAAGGCACATTAGAAATTGTGTAAAAGGTATTCATGTTTTCAACCCTGAATGTTTGTTACCTTTCCAGAGTGCCCGTCTGACTAAATGCCTGTTGTCTCTAAAGCATGTTAGTTCATTCATTCCTTTATTCATACATATCCATCCGTTATTTAGGTTTATTCGTAATCACATTGCAATTAAAAAGCTGAATTGAGTGAACAAACGAAATCACATAAGTCATTAAAATCCATCATATTTATTCGACAAGTTATGGGTGAACTTTAATGAGTATTTAAAACAAAATACAGAAGGGAGAAAACACACGGGTAAAGGGGACTAATCGAACAGACGTTGAATTGACTTTGATGACTGGCTTCCGATAGAATCTGAAAATAAACAAATATTAATGAGCCTCAATTTCAGCCAAGAGAGGGAACTGTGTCAATGCTGTTGTGTAAGAAATTATTGTAACACAAATAACCTTTCAACAAAAAAGTATGTAATGTGAAGGATGTTAAATTCACATCACCAGAAGTTCAGCATAATTGACGCTATGATTGGGGCTGTTGAGGTGGATAGAGACAGGGTACTGTTCCTTGGTCTTTATGGAAGAGACAATGGTTCGCAAAGCGAATACTGAGTTTGGTGTCTTCCACGTATTGTAGGCCACATCTCTTACATGATATGACATAAAAACAGCAAAAAATGTAACTCGGCTGTTGTAAAAGCACCTATAATTTTAAAATTGTTACTCGTATTCTAAAAATGAAAATACCAGGAGACGGACAATTTAATTACGGTGATTTTGACACCTTGTTTATAACAATCAGTCGAGTATTGTTGTCGCGATATGTGCTTACAGGTGAAAAGTGCCCATTTCCATTGTTGCAGTAATTCCTATTGACAAGAGCAGCTTTTCAAAGTTCCCGCTGTTAGATTCACGCTGAATCAGAGGAGAGATCAATCATGTCAATAGGAGTTATAACTGCAACAATGGAAATGGGCACTTTTCACCTGTAAGCACGCACATACCGCGACAACAACACTCGACCGATTGTTACAAACAAGGTGTCAAAATCACAGTAATTAACTTGTCCGTCTCCTGGTATTTTCATTTTAAGAATATGAGTAACAATTTTAAAATTATAGGTGCTTTTACAACAGCCGAGTTACATTTTTCGCTGTTTTTATGTCATATCATGTAAGAGATGTGATTTTTGAAATAATGGTGGCCTTACCCAGTTACGATAGCCGCGTTATCCCAATGTCCTGCTGATGATGATGACGGGTTGTTGTTATGTTGCCAATCTCGTGCAGCTTGTAAGGATTTGCTTGCATCTGGACAGGTCACCAAACCAGCCTACACATTCAGAATAATAACAAAACATGAAAATTTATGTTTAAAGGCAGTGGACACTATTGGTATTTGTCAAAGACTAGCCTTCACAGTTGGTGTATCTCAATATATGCATAAAATAACAAACCTGTGAAAATTTTAGTTCAATCGGTCATCGAACTTGCGAGATAATAATGAAAAAAAACCACACTTGTCACACTAAGTTGTGTGCGTTTAGATGGTTGATTTCGAGACCTCAAGTTCTAAATCTAAGGTCTCGAAATAAAATTCGTGGAAAATTACTTCTTTCTCGAAAACTATGGAACTTCAGAGGGAGCCGTTTCTCACATAGTTTTATATCATCAACCTCACCCCACTACTCGTCACCAAGAAAGGTTTTAGGCTGATAATTATTTTGAGTAATTACCAATAGTGTCTACTGCCTTTAGTATCTTGTCATGCCCAATAGCTCCCTTCACATTAAAACAAAAGTGAAAGGGATTGATTGGAAACCAGTTCATTGGTTTCCACTTGAAACATAAACCAGTAGGTTTTTTTCTGTTAATTTGTTTTCCTTTGCCTTTTACGAATTACGTGATGATGAACTGTTGGATTACCTCATCACTCGTAAAGACCCTCAGAGTCACCAGCTTGGGTTCCATGGTATTAGATGCATCCAGTGAACTGAGTTGCAACACGTTCTTCGCCTGTTGAAATCGACAAAATGTATGATGATTATCAAAGCGAAAAGTAGAATAGAAGTTACCTTTTAATGACTTGAATCACGCATGTATAACCGGTACACCATTTACTTTTGAACTGTTGTAATATACTCACAATAAACACACACAAAAAACATGGAAAGTTGCAACCCCGTAATTATACAAAATTTTACTGAAAAAAACCCTGTCTAAACAAAGTGGACGACTTCACTATACACTAGCCATTTACATGACTTTTCCTCTGTGCTGGGCCCTATTTCATAGAGCTGCTTAGCACCAAAAATTGCTTATCATGAAATTTCTGCTTTGGTACAAACAGGATTACCAGCCAAATTTTCACATGATTTTCACGATTAGCAAACAACAGCTGAATACCAGTAACAAGCACTATGCATCAAATGGAAATTTTGCTTGGTAATCCTGTTTTTATCAAGGAAGAAATGTCATGCTTAGTAAATTTTGTGCTTAGCAGCTTTATGAAACTGGGCCCTGTTGACGAAGAGTCGAGATATGAGGGTCAGTCTCTGTGACATTTGTACAGTGGTCACATGTGCAAGTCCCGCATAGTCAACTTGTCTTCGTTCACCCCCACATAAATTGAGATAGATCACTTACTGCATTGAAAAGTGCCGTCAGACAATTGTGGGTGTTTCCGCCTCGAAGTGAATACAACTCAGAGTCGCCGATGACACCAAGTTCCAGATATTTAGTTGACTTTGTACTGATATCATCAATCTTGTCGTCATCATCATCTTCGACGGAAAAATCAGCTGAAAACAAATTATTCGTAAAATATAAATTGCTCGCTTGCTCTGATGACAAAGAGAAAAAAAGGTAGTTACCTTTTTAGTTACAAATTTTTGCTTAGCAAAGAGATTTGTGCAGCAGTATTTTCTGCTTATTATTAACAAATTTCTGAAATTGGGTATAGCGTCCCCATTTTAAAGAGTCGGGCATTATTTAGAATATTAATGTGAGAAAGATCTCAATCAGATTACTTGACAAAGCTTTTGTTTTCTTCCATTGTACCGTAGTCTTGGTTTGTTTCTTACCTCCTGTGACAGGGCATGAAGCGCCTGTGTCCGGCATTCGTTTGTAAGCGATATGGGGAAGACCACGACCTACGTCTCTTTTGATGGCATGTTCTTCATCAAGTGGTTCGATGTATGTGGGTCCATCAGCGTGATTAATCATCGCAATCTGAAAAAACAAAGGTAAACAAAAAAAGGAATGTTGATATTCGGCTCAATTCTCTTGTTGTTACTTCAGGTGCTTTCCCTTTAATAAAATGACTAATTGGTGGCCTCTGAATAGTGCTTCATCCACTACGACTACAGACATTTATCATGCCGCCGCCATGTCATGGTCATGTTCTCTGTATCTAACAACAGTAACTATGGCCTAATATTTATGCGAAAAGGAACCAGACTATTTTCCCCTTCCAACCTCGGTTTGATAGCATTGATTTGAATGGGGAAAAATCAAGATGGCCGCACCACGATAAAGGTCTAATGGCTTCTGCTGAACAACATTGTGTAATTTGTTAATTATTATAAGGACTAGGAGGAGAAAATGAAGAACGAACTGTTCGTTACGTACCGACCATTTTGGACAACAAGGGCAACCCACGAGTTTGTTGAACTAGAACCACTGACTCAATCGAGGACTAAACTCGTTGAACAACTCTCTAAATGTAAAAGAGTGAAAAACACCACTCTTTACATTTCGAGTTGTCCTTTAAATGGCTCTTTAAACAGAGTGGTGGTTATTACACTCTTTTAGATGGGTTTACTCTTTTAGAGGGGTTTCACTCCAGCACAGAGTGGAAAATCACTCAAAAGGATGCAAACTTCAATCTTAAAGAGTGGACGACCACTCGAAAAAGAGTTGTCCCTGATATGGCTCTTCAAAGGGTGCTTTTTCACTCTTTTGCATAGAGAGAAGAGTAAGCCGTATAAATACACACACACACACCCGATCCGGGCTCGGAGCGGGTGGTTTGCGGTGATTGTGAGAGTAATTAAGACCTTTATAAACAATTCAAACTTGAAAGATCGTTTGTTAGTCGATAATGTGAAAGAATTCTGAGAACAAACGGTTTTCAAAGAAAGCATTGTTAACTTTAAAAGCTTTAAAAGTGTTATTAAATACATGTTGTCAGAACGTGCACGAGGAAACGTTGTGTTGCCTTTGTGCAAGATCGCAAAATGTGAAATTGGACTGTGAAAAAAGAAGACAGGGTGCCAGACTTGTTTTTAAATGTCGAGATACTGAATCAGAGGTACTGGACCCATCCATTATAAAAAATGTAACTTACCAAACCTTCACACGCGCTAACAGATGCGAGTGACGTAGATTCTCCTTTGACTTTCCCGGTATACAGACAGTCAGATCGGACGGGGACAGTGATGGTCCCTTCCTCGCTTATGTATTCAGCCACGAGACCTGGTCTGATGAAGCTGCCATCTTGTTCCAATGTCAATTCCAATGTCTGCCCAAACGCACCAATTTGGAGCTCCAACGATGAGGTGGCGATTGCACTACGGCCGACATTACGCTTGCTATCAGTGGTTAGAAATTCAGGATACACAATCTCGTACTCGGGGGCTAAAAAATTTCAAAAGAATGAATACAAGTTTCTCAATATCAGCTGATGATTAAAGCTTTGCAAGTTGACTTTTTAGATAAAATCACACACGATTGTTTGGGCTGCCATTGCACTGGTGTGTGGAAGCCGCTTGGGGTTACCATTGGTTTCATTGATTGTTTGATGGGGAATGCTCATCACAATCACTGCGAAAATTAACCAAGACTGAACTTAGTGTGGCAAAATAGTAAATTTGTACAGGGGGCTAAACTGCTGAGAATAACTTGACCTAGACTTGTCAGTATAAGTTAAGGCGGTATGCGAGCATTTGAATTACCATTTTGGGGATCTAATTTGATGGAATTGAATCGAATTGAATTGAATTGAATTGAATAGAATAGACTTGAATTTAATTGAACTGAATTGAACTGACTGTTAATAATGCACTAGTATATAATTATGAAGATTTGGTTGTTTAATAAGTTGCGTCCCTGTCAAGTTACACCAACCAAATTTTAAGAATAATGAGGACGGCTTGTATCCCGAGCTGCAAATGCATTAAAGGAACACGTTGCCTTGGATCGGACGAGTTGGTCATAACAAAAGCGTTTGTAACCATTTTTTATAAAATGCAAATGGTTGGAAAGATGTTTTAAAAGTAGAATACAATGATCCACACAAGTTTGCCTCGAAATGGCGTGGTTTTCCTTCTACTGTGCGAACTAACATGGTCGGCCATTTATGGGAGTCAAAATTTTGACCCCCATAAATGGCCGACGTGTTAGTCGACAAGGTAAAAGGAAAACCACGCAATTTCGAGGCATGTTTGTGTGGATCATTGTATTCTACTTTTACAACATCTTTCTACCCATATGCATTTTACAAAAAACGGTTACAAACGCTTTTCAAAGACCAACTCGACCGATCCAAGGCAACGTGTTCCTTTAATAGAAGGCAATAACACAGTCTGCTTTACATACCCTTTTCATGACTGTTCACGCCAAAGTAGCGTTGCAGTTCGTCTGTAGATAAACTGTGATCCACCTGAAACAAACACAATTAAATTATGAAAACAGGTTTTTAAACCATGTTTAGTGCGGTTTAGTTTGTGTAAAGATTCACAAACAATGGATATATATAATATTGGTAACAGTTCGACCAAGATGCTTTAGATATCAAACTATTTTCTATCTTACCCCTGGTTTTGCAAAAGCTGTTGCAGTCAGGAAAATACACAAAGCAATTCCCTTCATCGTTTTAGTTTGTTTGAAGCCGGCTTCGTCGAAAAGTGCGGAACCTAAAGAAATATGGTCACTTTTATACATTTCGTAAGATCTCAATTCATGCCTAAGTCTTCACAGAATGACCTTAATTATACAAATTTAATTATTGGACTCAATTTTGTTTATTTTCAAGTGTTTAGTTTGTGGTTAACACACATTTTGGGAAGATGATTACCCGCAACAAAATAATATATTCTTAGTATACTGTTCCCAACCAATCAACGTTACGAAAAAGTGCTTGAGTTAACCGTTAACATTGACGAAACAATAAAGGGCTAAACTTTGATGGCTTGAAGCATTTCGGCCTTATGGCTCATCAAACGTTACCGACGTGTATACGTTCATGGTTCATACTCGTGAACACGACTTGGCCTTAAGGTGCAAACTTAACTGTACGGCCACACTTCAAATGTAATTTTTCAGACCTGCAAATTGTTTTCAACTAACTTCAATTGCTAATGTCAAGTTAATGAATAATTATACAACCTATAAATTAAGTTATTTTGTAGATTTCTGAGGCCATTGCGGTAATTGTTTTTTAATTGGAGCTTCGTCCTTCCTGAGATTATTTTGACTGACGTCTCGGTGCAAATTTAGAGGCAGGCACACACCCCACGTTCGTGCCGACTTAAAGCCATTGGACACTTTCGGAACAGAAAAAAAATAAAATGTTCACAGATTTACAAATAACTCAACAGGGTTTTCAGAAGGTAATGGTGAAAGACTTCTCTTGAAATATTGTTCCATGAACTGCTTTACTTTTTGAGGAAACATTAAAACAATAATAAGTCTCGATATCGAGAATGACGGATTTGTTTTAAACACACGTCATGACACGGCGAAACGTGCGGAAACAAGGGTGGGCTTTCCCGTTATTTTCTCCCGACTTCGATGACTGATTGAGCCTAAATTTTCACAGGTTTGTTGTTTTATATTATAGAAGTTGTGGTACACCAAGTGTGGGCCTTGAACAATACCTGTTTACCGAAAGTGTCCAATGGCTTTAAACAAGAATGTGAACAAAAACAAATTGAAATGCCAATTAAACGGTACCGCCAGAGGGGAGTAGCCTCTTAGCGTGTCAATCCTCGTCCCTCTTCACACCCGTGCAGCTCCACAACGTTTACCCAATGCAATTATTGTATCTATTTATGAGATAGGTAGTACTAGAAAACAAGTTCATGGCTTCTTCCTTAGGGGACCAGCAATCTACCGAAGACAGAGCCCTCATTTTATGTTGGAAACAACAAATAGTTATGAGACCTAAAAAGCTTTAAACCGCAAGACTCATTAAACAAAGAAAATTGAATCATTGTCACTCCCAATTTTTCATTTGTGCAGCAACAATTTTAATGAAATTTACCCACTCGGATTCCCTTGTGGTTCGTCGCTCGATATTGTTGTCGGCTGTTTTTCATGAAGTTGGCATTATTTTTCTGTGCACCTAATCAACACCTAAATCCATTCAGCCTACACTTTGTGTCAGCCAAAATCAGTATACACTCACAGTGTATGTAAATATATAGGTTTAACCAATCTATACAAAGATTTTTTTTTGTCCAAACTATTGTTGGTTTCTTTGTAATAATTGTCATGACTTGCTTAACACCTCGATCTTTGCTTTTTCTGTTAATTCCAATCTTGCTTTTGTATCTAAAGGTTTCAAATGTGTACATGTAGGCCTACATGTACAAATCATATTTCGGCCTCTGGCCGCGAATGACTTTTTCTATATAGTGAAACAAACCTTTTCAAAACAAATAAAATCTATGCCCATATGCGCATTGCCAATGATACTTGTTTTTAAGTGAATCGCCGCCTCTGCAGATAGTTGAATCTAAAATATGCCAGGTGCCGATGATGGCCAGCCAAATACCATTGCCGAATACAAGTCATCAATTTTGTTTAAACCACAGTTCCGATTTTAGGACAAAACATTATTTGTTTTTTGCATTGGTGGTATATTACCGTCGTTAATCGATATGGTAGTTGGTGGCCATGTCACCGGTCCCTTTATCAAATAAATAAAGGGTTGTTTACTTTCATGAGCAGATTTTCCTCGACCCTTTACATCCCGCACCCACTCCAATTAATTGATTATAGGGCCCAGTTTGCATATGGTACTTAAATGCTCCTAAATTGCTCTAAACAGTGTATGCACTAATAACTAAGAGTAAGTAATTAATAATATATGGGTACGACACTTAAACTTTTCTGTTTTGAGACCAGTCGGCAGGTTTGAATTCATGCAGTGGACACTATTGGTAATTACTAAAAATCATTATTACCGGTAGCATAAAACCTTACTTGGTGATGAGTAATGGGGAGAGGTTGATGGTATAAAACATTGTGAAAAACGGCTCTCTCTGAAGTGGTAGTTTCGAGAAAGAAGTAATTTTCCACGAATTTGATTTAGACCTCAGATTTTGAACTATAGGTCTCGAAATCAACCATCTAAACGCACACAACTTAGTGTGACAAGGGTGTTTTTTCTTTCATTATTATCCCGCAACTTCGACGGCCGATTGAGCTCAAATTTTCGCAGGTTTGTTATTTTATGTATATTATGAGATACACCAAGTGAGACTGATCTTTGACATTTATACCAACAGTCTCCACTGTCTTTGTTGTTTTAGAACGAATTCTCAATCTGCGTTGACTTTATCCTGAGTTATCCGGAGTTATGTGCTTGATGTTCTTCATTGTATGTTCTATGAAACATATCAATATTGAAGAGAAAACCTTCACCATTGTCCGTCGGAGAAAAGCAAACCAATTCTCGGTTACCACATGGTTACCATGACTCGCGCCTTTGCGAGCAGACGACGCGTTTAAGCAACCGAAGTATAGTACTCAACCATATGTATAGAATATAGAATACAGATATAGAATGGAATATTTATTTTAATTCTATATCTATGTACTCAACACATAGAATAGAATAATAATTCTATATCGATGACTCAACATGGCCGACGGCGCGCATAACGAACTTCTTGCGGCCCTTTTCGAAACCACGGCTTCGGCTTTGGATTCAGCTTCAGGCTCCATTCTCTCGTCTGAAGCCCTAAACGTGTACACGAAAAGCACGAGCAAATTGTCAAAACAACCGCGGGGCCAAGCTAGTATTGAGCCGAATCCAAAGCCGAAGCTGTGGTTTCGCGAAAAGGGCCATCATCCTCATGCCTGACCCGACCTCGCAAGGGTGTGGTACCCATAGAGCTACTAGAGTAGTCTTGGTTCCAAACCCATTGGTGTTGCGCGGTCACACACAACCAACGTTCCGATCATGCACTGCAAAAACTGTACACGCTTGTAATGAACAAACGCTAGCGGGCGCTCCGTTTCTCTGATTTCCGGATCTCACCATGTCTGTGCTCACCAAGTCTTGGCTATTTGCAAATTGAAGGCGTGGCCAGACTATGAAAATGACTTTTAATGCATGCAATATTCATATCACGTGACGACTTGGAGATGACTATCCAAACTAGATCGAGTCAAAGGTCAATATGACCGGCGCTCTATTTTTTAATAATCTTTGCCTCAAAGTGATTCCGTGGTCTTAAAAGGAAAACAGTGAAATTTCAGGTATAGACTACCTATTCAGATTATGGATATGTGACGATTTGAAATCGTAAATAATGGTCAAAAATCGAACGTAAGATTAGCATTCAGAGAGTCCGTGTAACGGACGCTTGTATGGCCCCACGGCGTGGAGCAATCGGAACGTAAGCCTTGTGGAATATCACGTACCGCCCATGCCGTGTCTCGTGGGGGTTGGAGGTGTTAAATCCCGGGCACTATGAACTCCCAACTTGCGTGTGTCGAATGCGTTGTTTCTTATGATCGTAACGTTCCAATATGCTCCATTTTGTTTCATGGCCCCCTAATTTCTTTTTGTGATGAGTTTTCAGGTAATGTTGATGATGTCAAAACGTCATTTTTGTTATATTGACAGTGTTATTGTGGGAGTAGCTTAAAAAAATTATGAGAATTTTTTATAAAAGGTTGAAATAAAAATAATGATAAAACAAAATTCCCTCAAAGCATAATTTTGTCAAACAAAGTATTATTTTTCAATTCTGTGAATGAAGAGTTATTTTTGAGGTAATTATTAAATTGGGCAACTAGCGGAATTTATGACCCGACTATAGTCGCTTCAAATAACTGCGACTTCAATTTTAGTCGCTAAACTAACTCCCGTTGCCCCAGATGCATCGTCACGTATTGTTTGCCGAAGGGGCATCTGAAATGATTGAAAGACTAGATTGTGTCACTGACGTCTGCATGGTTGTGTTTTGTAAAAGGTTTTTGTGAATAGTCATGAGCGCCAAAAGTGGTTATACCAAGCAGGAATTTGATCACGACTACTTTTATAGTACGTAGTCTTAGCCGCACGATTAACCAAGTGAGTTGAATAGCAGTAGTCGCCACTCGACAAGCAATCAAAATTCACAATTTCTCATGAGTTGTTCCAAAAGATATGGTTACGACTTCATTCCAAAAGATATTATATGGTTACGTTCCAAGCTACGCAGCTACTCGGCTACGTTTACGTTCCAAGATACGCTTAAGTCTACGTTCCTTCAAGTTACACTATAATATCAAAAGGTACTTTTTCAAGCCCGAGTCAAGCTACGCTTACATTCCAAGATATGCAGCTACGTTTACGTTCCAAGATGCTACGCTTACGTTCAAAGATATGCTTACGTTCCAAAAGATATGTCAACGTTCCAAGCTACGCAGCTACTCAGCTGTGCTTACATTCCTAGATCTGCTTACGTTCCTTCAAGTTACGCTGTAGTATCAAAAGGTACGCTTTCAATCCCATGTGAGGTTACGCTTACGTTTCAAGATAGTAGCTACGTTTATGTTCCAAGATATGCTTACGCTCCAAAAGATATTTTGTTCCAAGCTACGCAGCTACTCAGCTCTGCTTATACACTCCAAGATACGTTTAGGTTACGCTATAATATCAAAAGGTACGCTTTTAATCCCGAGTCAAGCTATGCTTACATTTCAAGATCTGCAGCTATGCTTACGTTTCAAAGTACGTTCTCAAAAGGATGCTTTTGAATCCCTCAAGATTTCCTTCCCCCAAGATTAAACAACTTTCACTGTGAATAACACTACAGGGCCCACCAGTTATCTGTTTGGCAGAAAATACTGCACACAATTTCTTTACTATCCAATAATTTAGTTGGGCACTAGCCACAAGTCTACAAAATTTCAAATTTAATTAAAAATTGGTTCAGTAACCAGTTTCTGCTAAGCAATACTATTTTTTGCTAAGCAAATTGTTGTGCCAATAAAGGCTTCATGAAATTGGGCCCTGTCACGTCGGGAGCATAACCCCACGATCGCATTTCAAACTGCATGCATCATGGCAATGCAGAAGTCTGTATCTGGATATTAATAGAAAGGTTTGTGGTGTTACCGCAAACCTTAATTCTATATCGTATTTCCACCACGCAAAGTTTCAAATCCTACTGATCTGGATATTAAAGGAACACGTTGCCTTGGATCGGACGGGTTGGTCTATAAAAAAGCGTTTGTAACCGTTTTTTATAAAATGCATATGGTTTGAAAGATAATTTAAAAGTAGAATACAATGATCCACACAAGTTTGCCTCGAAATTGCGTGGTTTTCCTTTTACTGTGCGAACTAACACGGTCGGCCATTTATGGGAGTCAAAAGTTTGACTCCCATAAATGACCGACCGTGTTAGTTGACGAGGTAAAAGGAAAACCGTGCAATTTCGAGGTATGTTTGTGTGGATCATTGTATTCTACTTTTACAGCATCTTTCTACCCAAATGCATATTATAACAAACGCTTTTCAAAGACCAACTCGACCGATCCAAGGCAACGTGTTCCTTTAAAGGAACACGTTGCCTTGGATCGGACGAGTTGGTCAAAACAAAAGCATTTGTAACCGTTTTTTATAAAATGCATATGGTTGGAAAGATGTTTTAAAAGTAGAATACAATGATCCACACAAGTTTGCCTCCAAATTGCGTGTTTTTCCTTCTACTGTGCGAACTAACATGGTCGGCCATTTATGGGAGTCAAAATTTTGACCCCCATAAATGGCCGACGTATCAGTCGACGAGGTGAAAGGAAAACCACGCAATTTCGAGGCATGTTTGTGTGGATCATTGTATTCTACTTTTACAACATCTTTCTACCCATATGCATTTTATAAAAAACGGTTACAAACGCTTTTCAAAGACCAACTCGACCGATCCAAGGCAACGTGTTCCTTTAAGTTTCCTTTTGAATAAGTCCATTCACAAAATTGGTTAGAGCATCCTACCTCCATGGTTAGAGCAGTGTGTCGGTCAGGTCTCAGAATGTACATTTTGTATGGTGGCCCTGAAGGGACACAGCCAGGAGGTTTGTTCCTAGAGCAGCGTGAACATGAACGCGGTCAGAAATTGTGTCGTTTGTCGTTCAAATTTCGCGAGATGCAATAAGCCCAAAGTGACAATAAAACAAAACCAGACCTGCCAAGTCTCACGCATTAGGCGTGAGACTCACGCATTTGGGCTCTGTCTCACGCTCACACGCACATCAACCATTATTGGGGCGAGATCGGGAAAAAAAATTAACGACATTTTTTGTACAAAATTTTGAACAAACAGAGCGCAAATTTGCAGATTGCGCACGCTTTTGCTCATCCAGTAGGTTCAGCTCAAATTCGGCAGAGCGCAAAACGCTTATTGCGCACAAGTTTGTTCCGATTCTTTTAGCAAAGTCGTTGAAATGCGCTCCACTAGCGAAGACACAACAGGCAGAAGAAGTGAGCGATTGATTTTGGACATCATTTTTAGTCTATTTTTTTCAAGTTTGGAAGGATATAATCTGACACAATCGAACCTCCACATTAACCATCAACATCTCCTGTGTACCTCAAGTGAGTTTTAATTATTCTGAGGAGGCTTTTGATGCATTTTGAAACACTTTTTGTCCACAATTAAATTTCACATTGTTTTATTTATTTATAAAAAAAAAAAAAAAAAGGTTGAGCGGCAATTTAAAAAGGCCTTCTTAAACTGGCAATTTTTTTTCCAGGGGGATGGGGGTTGAGCTTTGAAAAATCTCACACATAGCTAGCCTCTGGACTTGGCATCTCTGCCTGCAAAACACTTTGTTGACGTTCACGTTAAGTGCTCCCGTTATACATGCAGCCTATTGACCAGAAAGTTTACAAGACCAATTCAGATGAGAGTAAACTAAAAAGAGGCCTACGCTCTTACCACCCCCGCCCCCCCCCCCGAAAAAAAAATACAGTAGATAAATTAGATTTGTGGCACACAGCATGTTCCAAAAACTCGCTTTACTTATAGTGCTGTAGCAACGCTATGTATCGTGGGACGTAAAAATGTCATTTTTGACGATGTTTTTTAAAAAGGAAATGCAAGCATTATGAATGTATATTGAGTGTGTGGAGAAAGTTTTGGTAGTGTAGTACAAAAGAAACTTTAGTTATTGCTGGCTAACGGTCAGTTTCACCTATCAACGCTGATTTGAAAAACGTGTAACGTTAGGGAGGCCCAACATATTAGACCCCTATAAGGATCACGGGGGAGCCTTATAGTTTCTAGATGCATAAGGTACGTTGTCTAACCCAAAACGAGGTGGGTACAGCCACTGCAAGTAGTGGTGGACGTGCGAAATAGCTTCATTTTGGGTTAGAATTATGACGCCATGCATAAATATTGAGAGAGGCGTATAACACCCTCACCCACATTTCGAAATATTTGTGTAAAGGATTTTTATATCCTAGCGGGGTGCCGCGCGAAGCGCGGCATCCCGCTAGTTTAAGATTAAGGCCGTGTCCGAAACGACGACTTCGGCTACAGCTACGTCTAGATCAGCGCGTCTACCAGTGTTGAAGAATAGGCAGACGCGCGCGATCTAGCCGTAGCTGTAGCCGAAGTCGTAGTCTTGGTTCCAAGACCATTGGTGTTGCGCGGTCACACACAACAAACGTTCCGATTATGCACGGCAAAAGCTGTCCACGCTTGTAATGAACGAACGCTAGCGGGCGCTCTGTTTATCGGTTGATAAACTAAGTTTATCTCGATAAACTCTGTTTATCGGCGAAAAACAGTGTTTATCGAGATAAACTAAGTTTATCAAGTGATAAACAGAGTTTTTCTCGAAAAACAATGTTTATCGGTCGATAAACAGAATTATTGGGCATATGGCTTGCCATAGACGCCCGAACTTGAACTTTGAGTCCCTTCTATAGTTGGCGCGGTTGGCAAGTTGGGGCGGAACACAAGCAAAGGCTGACAAGCCATTTAACATTTCTTGTATTACTGCAGCAGTCGAATGTGTGTTGAAACCAGATACAGCACACCATGCCTAACTTACAACACTTTGAAGTGATTTTTGATGGAGATGTGTCAATCTTTAAGCCAGGAGACTACGTTCGTGGTTTTATAAGAATCGTTCTCGGAGCACAAAAGAACGATGTCAGAGGTGAGTGAACACAATACAAGGGTGTGCGCAACACTCATTGGTAAGATGTGCACATAAGAGTGATAACAAATCGAAGTCTTTTATCACACCTCCTACTGAGTAATATAATAGGGGGCTGGTCATCTCGCCACCTAGCAAGCTCGCCACCAACAAAGTCGCCCCCTGCAAAGTCACCCACTAACCGGCTCGCCCGAGTTGTTACAAAGTCACCCCCTGACAATGTCGCCCCCAAACAAAGTCGCCCCCTAGCAAAGGTGCCCCCTGACAATGTCGCCCCCAGCCAATGTCGCTCTAACGAAAAAACATTTAACTTTTACTTTTAATGGTCAGGAAGTATGACAAAAATTTAAAACGTTTCTTATAAAACAAATAAGAATGGTCACATGATATATTGTCAGGATCCCGACAAAAAATTTTGAGCACTTTATTTCACTGCTACTATTAATTGAGCAATGGCTCGAATGAAAGCTTGTAACTTTGTCGACCCCCATCAAAATACCTAAACACTTTGGGTCAAATCGGCCAAAAATCTGACATAGGGTTAGTATCTTTAACTATTGAAAAAAAAATTCTCCAAAACTTTGTAAAGAATCTGTTCGATGGCCGTGGTTTGTGTGTACGCGCGCATGCTTAGATTACTAAAGCGTGATATTCTTGTGTGCCCGACGTGACGCGCTCTCCACCAGTGGGAGTAGAGAAACTGGGGTATTTTCAAATTTTTGTTTAATTGATGTCATGCAAAATAGTAGGTTTTCACTATTTACTCGTGACCCAGATGGTTGATTAATGTTAAAATGTATATGATGGATTACGATGAAATGCTTACACTGCCAGCAACTGTTTTATGTTTTTGAACTAAATTGACATTCACTTTACTGTTTTTAGGTATTCAAATCAAGATTCAAGGCAAAGCAAACACACATTGGACCGAGCGGCATAATAAAAATACCAGACACTATTCAGCCAAAGAAATATACTTCAAAGAAAGAGTAATATGCTTTGGAAAAGGTAAGACTGTTTATGTTGTTTTGATACACTATCATCAGTAGTTAATTAGATTTCATAGCATAACAACAACAAATTTTGCATAAAACAGTTCGGTTCGGGATTCAAAAAACTTCTTTCTTGTTACCGATACAGTGTTATTTTCAGTTAATAGAATTTAACATACAAAATAACTGGTCAGCTTTCTCCATAAAGACGATCAGAGCATACTGATCGAAATGCTGAGTTGAAACCATCGGAACTTTTCAGAACCACCCCAGCTCATTTAGAGATAGTCATTACATAGTGTTACCCCAAACCTTTCCAAATTGTATTTCCGCCATGCAAAGTTTCAAATCCTACTCATGCTTTATTTAGTGAAGTTTCTTGTCCAACTTGGCAGATAAGAGAGACCCAGGAGCGTCGAAGGTTTGCATGGAAGCTGGCGAGCATCACTTTCCTTTTACCTTCCAGATCCCCTACGTCCCTCTACCCTACCCGTTCGAAGGCTGCTCTGGCTGGATTCGTTACAAGCTCAAGTGTAAAATCGACCGCCCCTGGAAGTTTAATCACACAGTTGAGAGGCTGTTTTCTGTGATTGGGCAGCCCATTGATCTCAACCTGATGCAGATTGCAAGGGTTAGGGAGTTGTCTTTGTTTAAAGGGTCTTGGTACTTTTTGTAACACAAGATGTCCACAGATTTAGATTAAACATACACAGTTGGACGATAATAATAGTAGAAAGCTTCCCTTATAATATTACTTGCTGAGATGTTTTCATATCAGTTTTAGTATGTAAATTGTATTTACCGTAACTTGTAACAATGTCTCAAAAACTACAGTACCTCGGCAGGTGATCAATTAAGGGAAGCTTTCTACCATCATTATCTTCAAACTGTGTAAAGGCCCTGTCACCTTGACGTTTAAGCCAGCGTATGCCAATGTATGCAAATTTGGCCGAATATGCTGGCGTACGTCGAATAAGTTATGGGTAAGTTTTGTATAGGTTAAGAGCACGCTGAAACACGCTGATATACGTCGTTGTAAGAAGAGGTCGTCAAGAAATAATGTGCATGCACAAAATTTTTAAAACAGTTTAATGTAAATCTGTGGACATTGTGTTTTGTGTCCTCTTGAGAGTACCCAATTCCTTTAATATTAATTTTGGCCTTACCCTTGAACCAATGTGGGTGAAACCCAAATTAATATTCTTTATCTGAATCCGTGCGGTACCCGCTGTTATAAAATAGGATTCGACCTGCCTCTGGCTATTGGGCAATCTCTATGGTCTAGTTTGTAAGACACTGCTCAAGAGTTGCAAAGGTACCAGCGGAGTATAATATGCCTGTTATTTGTTCACAGAATTCGGGAAGTACTTGGCCCAATTTCATAGCGCTGCTTAGCGGCCGATTTTGTGCTTACTGTGCAATTTCTATTTCATAGCGCTGCTAACCGTAAGCACACGAAAAGGCATGCTTACCTTCCGGTGCTTACCACACGGAAATAAATGACGTCACAATAATGCAAATCCACGGTAAACACGCAATATGGCCGCCCAATTTTTCTGATAACCTCTGCAATACGCTAAGGCTTAAGCAAATTTTTCTGCCACAGTAAGCACGCTAATTTGCTTACTGTTAAGCAGCATTATGAAATTGTGCCCTGAGTGCTAATCACACATCGATGTTAGGGTAAAAACTAAAATCAATAATAATTCAGATTTTTGACACTTTTAAAGATGGCCGTGCTCTGTGTTCTTTCATCCCTTGGAAGTATGAGGCAAAATGACCGTGGGGATAGTTGATTTGGGTCGATAACATGAATTAGTTAGGCCAAGTAAAAAAAAAACATGTTTAGCGTCCGCGCCCGCTTTTTCATTTTACTTTTTATTCTATTTTTTTATGCACATTTTGTTTTAATGATTTTTTGTTTTTGAAAAATGGTTTTTAAACGATCTCAGCTAAAACAATCAGAATGTCTTGTCTAAATGTCTTGACCAAAATGTTTCATTTATGTATTGTGTGTTTCAGCAGTGGAAAAAACAATGGATATTTGACATTTTAACAAAGAATGGCGGCCATCTGGAAATAAAAAATAAAAGGCCCCTCCTCCTTCCTTTTTTTGAGAAACCCGGACGCTAAACATATTTCTTTTTTTACTCGGCCTTAAGTGTAACCCTCAACTTGAAGTGGTCATCTGGCCTTGTGATGTCCGGTGATATCTCATTCAAAAACAAATTTTATTCAAGTAAATTGTTAACAAAATGTTTTTTTAAATTTTTTTTCTACTTTCCATACCAACAACGGGGGGATTAATCACAGACGATGTGATGTCTGGTTTGTCTCATTAAAACAAAACGTAAAAAATATGATTTTTTTAATTTTGTATTAATTTTTCAGTACCCACTACAAGGGAATGATTCAAAGACTGTCTGCCTCTGGTGCTGTGCCTCTGGTCCCATATTAACCACAGCGTTGACTGATAAGGCTGCATATGTAGCTGGAGAGCCCATCTTTGTGTCTTGCAATATAGAAAACAACAGCAACAGAAACATTATCGATATCACTGTCAAACTCATTCAGGTAAGCTGTCTCCAAGGCCTCAACCAAGATGGCGGCTACAACTACGGCTATAGCCATAGAAATAGAACACGGAGAGCGCTGAGCTCGGCCACTCTTTGTGTCGTCTCTGGACGCAGCGTATCGATATCGCGCAATACTCGTGTTATGGCAAAATGATCATCGCGTGAGATGCGCGTATGGCAAAATGGCAAGAAGTCAGCGCACATAAAGACCGTTACTAGTGTGTTCATTGTATGGCAAATATTTTGACATCAAAATACTTTGCCATACGTGCATAACAAAAATGGCGTATGCGCGTCCATAAAAATAGTCTCACAATGAAACCACATGCACAATGAGACACTCGGCGTTCTCCGGGTTCTATTTCTTTGGGCTATGGCTAGGGTTTCTGCTCCGGTATTGACACAAAGAAGATACTAGCGCATGCGTTGTAGACTGTCGCATCGGTAACGGTCATTCATAGGGTAAATACGCATATAGAGGAACATTTCACATGTTTAACAGTCTACTACGCGTCCACTTTACGAAGCAGTAGTTTAACTGACGCTCGCATGGTCGTGTATTATATTAACACACTCGTGAACATTGCTTTGCTACATGCACATGAAAAGAAGGTGGCATGTGTGTAAATGACAAGGTTTTCCAGAAGGTGACAAACTTGTTCCCTCAGAAAAATCTTTAAACCCTGTAAGATGTAAAACGGTGGACTTTATGTTTTGTGTTGTATTTTAGAAATGAGTGAAGTAATTTCACACAAAATATTGAAGCATGTACAACAAATATACGCAACTCTCCTGAAAACATTGGTCTGTGATTTTCACTTTTTTTCTTCTCAAAAACATGACAACTTATATGAAGCTGAAACTTCTACAGGTGTCAAAACTTTTAATATTTACAACAACCAACACTTAAATTGTCAAGTCTGGGTCATTCTTTGCTTTGTCTCAACAGAGGGTTTCTTTCCACTCAACTGTGGGAAAAACCAAGGAAGTAATTAAACTTTTGGTCCAAATAAACGGGTCTGGATGCGGGGCTGGAGAGACGGCATCGATGGTCTGGAGCCCTCTATTGATACCAGCCGTCCCCCCATCAGGACCGCTGGGTTGCCTTATCATGAAGATTGAATATGAAGTAGAGGTAAGGTCAATTCTGTTGGTATTATAGTCAGGTTGGTGTGGCGATATCTTGCCTTGCTTTCCACGTCTAAGACCCCAGTTCAAATCCCACCGTAGGCGCAGGGCTGGAATATCATCATGATTGAGTATAAAGTAGAGGTAAGGTCAATCCTGTTGGTATAATAATCAGGTTCAGGGTTCTCCACAGGGTTAAATTTTGTCCGGGCGTTAAACCAATCCTGCCCTATCGCCAAATTGCGCAAACCATTTCTGCACTGTTTTCAAGTTGCGCAAATAATTCAAGCATGATCTTCAAATTGCGCAAATTGTTCCATATGTATTGGCATTATTGCGCACACTACTCCTATACTATCAGCAAATTGCGCAAACTATTCATGCTCAAATAGATAAGCCAATTGCACAAACCACAAACCATTCCTGCACGACTGGCAGTTGCACAAACCATTCCTGCACGATCAGCAGTTGCATGTTTGTTCGGGCGCGGCATTTTTTGTCCGGGCGCATTTGGTATTTTGAGAATTTTGTCCGGGCGCAGCGCCTGAACAAAACAGCATGTGGAGAACCCTGAGGTTGGTGTATCGATATCTTGCCTTGCTTTCCACTTCAAGAATGTCTGAAATTGTTTTGATTTGTCTGTTTAGATTGTGGTTCATGTTTCACACACTCCATTTGATACTTCTGTGATACTGCCAGTTATCATAGGAACAGTGCCTTTGCATCAGCCTTGCTCACCACAAGCTACTAATTGTGTCATCACACAGCAACCCTCGGCCAATGGTAAGGCAATACTATATGTTCATCTGATTGTGGCAGGAGATTCTGTCCCCCTGGAGACTGGTCTCCTCATAATTTGGTGAACTGTGTTACACTCTGATAGCGCCCTCTTTTGAACCATTCACCTTATTCAGCCCACGTTAAAGGAACACGTTGCCTTGGATCGGTCGAGTTGGTCTTTGAAAAGCGTTTGTAACCAATTTTGTTTTTAATAAAAAGCATATGGGTAGAGAGATGTTGTAAAAGTAGAATATAATGATCCACACCAACATGCCTCTAAATTGCACGGTTTTCCTTTTACCTTGTCGACTAACACGGTCGGCCATTTATGGGGGTCAAATTTTTGACTCCCATGACCGACCGTGTTCGCACAGTTAAAGGAAAACCACACAATTTTGAGGCAAATTTGTGTGGATCATTGTATTCTACTTTTAAAACATCCTTACGAACCATGCATTTTATAAAAAATGGTTACAAACGCTTTTTATAAACCAACTCGTCGGATCCAAGGCAACGTGTTCCTTTCAATCTAGTTAAAATGAAAACATTCTTTTTCAATCAGTAAATCTCCCCTTGCTGGGCCTGCAGTTCTAGTCAAAGAGAGACCAGCTTTTTACTAGCCTTGCTCAAGGCAGTCGAATTATTCACTCCGAAAAAAGACCGCCGCTGTATAAAAACCCACCCGAATTCACTGTGCGTAAAACCCACCCGTATTCACTGTGCGTAACATCGCACGACACGATGCCCCCGTACACTATCCGCATGCGGAGGCCGTCAGGCCGACAGCCTTGTAGGATCTGTGTTGAAGCCACTGACCTCATTACTATAATAAGCGAAGAGTTCCCACGGTCAGCTCATTACCATAATGCCCGCGAAAGACGAGACATGTTTACCTCACACACCACCACCACGGACGCATGATAGGGTCCAAAGGTCGTGATAAGGGAAGTGCGTGATTGGACGTCAGAATGAATAATTCATTTGCCTCACATCCTGTGTTGTCTGATAGGTCTGACGAACGATGTACATATTCATGAGCTGCATACTAGCATATCCTCGAGCCCCCCCAATTTCGTCCACTATTGGATTTTTTTCAATACAACACATTACAACGGGAAGATACAGATCCGACAAGGCTGTCGGCCTGACGGCCTCCGCATGCGGTTAGTGGTGTACGAGTGCGATGACTTGTGTGAACAGTACTCGTGCGATGTGACAGTGTGTATACGGGTTGGTCATTCGGTGTGATCGCACACACCATGCACAGGGTATACGGCGGGTGGGTTTACAGCTGCGTCTTTTCGGAGCGAATAATGCGACTGCCTTGAGCAAGGCTAGCTTTTTACAGGACTTTCTTGACTAAATGCTGTGGTTTTCCTCCTGGTTTTTTTTATTGCATTCCCATTGATGTTTTTTCCTGTCATTCTCTGAGCGCTTTGCAACCTTAAGAAAAGGCGCTCTATAAATGGTGTTACATGTACATGTTTTATTTATTATTATTATTATTATTATTATTATTGTTATTGTTATTGTTATTGTTATTGTTTTTGTTATTGTTATGGTTATTGTTATTGTTATTGTTATTGTTATTGTTATTGTTATTGTTATTATTTCTCAGGATCCTCGCTGTTCCCAAAAGCGCTGCCTTCTGTAACAGATCTACCCTCACATTTGTCCCTATTTCATCTAGATGTTTCCCCAGTGCTTTGGGAATGGTGCCAAGTGCTTCAACCACCACGGGGACTACTTTTACCTTTACCTGCCAAATCTTACGAAGTTCCCTGGCCAGGTCCTGGTACTTCTCGATCTTTTCCATCTCCTTCGAGGCTACCCTTATATCACCTGGCACAGCTATGTTTATTATTATTATTATTGTTATTATTATTATTGTTATTATTGTCCCGTGTGGAGGACATGTCAGACTCGGGTGGACAGAATCCCCTTGGGGCATCGACATCATCACTTACACACTTGCACTTCAAGTGTGATGAGTAGTAGTTACGCCTCAGGTTTTGTTAAACCCCCATATCTTTGCAATGCCTGTCTAGATGAGGGCGGTGTCGTGGCCGAGTGGACCATTAAACTCAAGTTCTGGTGGTTAAAGGCAGTGGACACTTTTGGTAATTGCTCAAAATAATTATCCTCATAAAACCTCATTTGGTAGCGAGTAATGGGGAGAGGTTGATGGTATAAAACATTGTGAGAAACGGCTCCCTCTGAAGAGATGTAGTTTTCGAGAAAGAAGTGATTTTCCATGAATTTGGTTTTGAGACCTCAAGTTTAGAATTTGAGGCCTCGAAATCAAGCATCTGAAAGCACACAACTTTGTGTGACAAGGGTGTTTTTTCTTTCATAATTATCTCACAACTCCAACGACCAATCGAGCTCAAATTTTCACAGGCTTATTATTTTGTACATATGTTGAGACACTCCTAGAGAGAAGACTGGTCTTTCACAATTACCAATAGTGTCCACTGTCTTTAATTCAACGGGATGTGCGTTCAAATCCTGGTCGTGACACTTGTGTCCTTAAACAAGAGGCTTACCATTGCTTCTCTCCAACCGGGGGTAAAATGGGTACTTGTGAGGGCAGTTGAGTGCAAGTTGACACTACATCACCTCGGACCAATCTTCACACAGATATGGAAAGCATACCTCTCATCACATGAAACCAATAAACAAACTGTATCCAATGAAATCATTAGAGCCTATAAGACCAGTGCCTGTCTTTATCCTTGCAGATGGGGTACAGTCTATAGATGTAGCACACAACAGTAACTTTGGACAGTCTACGCCTCCTCCGAGCTACGAGCTGGCCATGGATGGACTCCAGGAGATCCCAAGCAAGAGTGGCCACGACTACACATTCGGTAAACTCATGTACGCCCCTCAGTACCCAACCTACAGCATGCCAACCAATCAACCTACATGGGATCCTATGAATCCCCCTCAGGGCCCTGGCCCTGTTTTACCAGGATTTTCACATGGGTTACCACCCCCTGGTGTTTTGATGCACCCGTCTGTGGACCCCCCACCTCCGGGTGGGTCTGGGGCCCCCCCACCTCCGGGCGGGTCTGGGGCCCCCCCACCTCCAGGCGGGTCTGGGTATCCACCCCAAGATAAACCAAAATATTAAAAGAGTTCCAAATAACTCTCTTGGAAATCCAAAGACTGAAATAGAATGTAACGTGTGGGGTGGAGGATTTTCTGTATCTAGTTTGTGTTAAATTTCAACTCATAATAATCTGTTTTAAAAAAACAACAACTCAGCGAAATCACGTGTTTCCATTTAATGGAACAATTCAGATTTCAACCGTTCATATTTGTATATTATGTAGAATTCTTATTCAATGAAACCTTAATAATTATAATAAAAATATATATTTGGTTTGCAGTGGCACCAAGTGTGTATTAACTTGCTAGGTAGAGTTTGTTCTTTAGAGAACTGTCATGCTATACATTCTACTCCTGACGATGACTAGAGCAAGCTAGTCGAAACGTTGAGACCAATTTAAGAACTCACTCCGCAGTTAACAATGATCTTATAAGCTAAAGTGGTAGTCCGACCAACTTTCTTTACCCAGGTAGTAAACAAATATTGACTGCTTCGAGTGGCATAGTAGCAAGTAAGCCAGTAAGATGTCACTGACTGTACTCTCATATTGGCTGACATAGGAATCCAAGCAGTCGTGATCAACTTCTAGATTTGCTAAATGAGTGCCTATGTTGCGGAACACTTCGGGAGGATTCACATGTTTCCATTGTCTGCTCTTTATAGTAACGGTTGGTACTTTGGGCTAGCTTTTTGCACAGACTCAAGTTACACATGACTGCATAATGGTCTGATAATCCAGGTAGAATAACAAAGTTTGAGACAATTGGTGGGGTGATTTCACGAGTTATGACAAGGTCGAGGCAATGACCGAGACGATGAGATGGCTCCTTGATATTGCTGGGTAAGGCCAAAAGCCTGAAGTAGATGCTTAAACTGGTTTGCATTGGCGTTGTGGATGTCATCAACATGAATGTTAAAGTCACCGGTGATGATGATTCCCGATGGATGAAGGAGATATTCCAAAATCAAGTTCTCAAAGTCCCTAAGAAAACTTGAGAAAGTCACATGTTGGCCGTTTGAATCTCTTTCAGGTCTGTATACAATGACAAGGCGAACAGATTTAGAGATTCCGGAAACTTCAGCAAGAAGAGATTCAAAAGTTGTGTACTGGACGTCATTATTTTTCACAGAGACAGATACAGTATCTGTACAGTATTGCAACTCCTCCACGGGTCTTGTGAGGTCTTTGGATGTGATGAAAGTAGTAGCCTGCAGGGGTACACTGACGACATGTTAAGTTGTCGTCTGGTCTCAGCCATGTTTCTGAAACGGCAACAAGGTCCAGATCTTTGTGCAGAACAAAATCAGCAAAATCGTCTCGTTTGTTACAGATGGAATGTGGGTTCAGAATACAAAGGCTGAGTTGCAATTTGGCTGGAGTCACTGACTGGAACAGATGGGAGTGTAACTTCGGGTATAGGGGTTTTATGAGCAGTTCTCCGGCGACCAGCTTTTTTACCACGATGTGTAGGTCGGTAAACAGTGCTGGGATTTACAAAAAGGCCAAGGTTCTGCAATGTTAGTATACAGGAAAGCAGCAGAGTTGTAGCACGTGTGGATGGGGGCATATTGGAGACTGAGAAGCTTGTTTCGTGAGTAGGAGTTTGCAGAGTTTGGACTAGCTTTTGCTGAGTTTGACTTATTGACACCTTCAGGGCCGGGATTTGTAGCAATGTCACCAAAGATCACAATTTCCAAATGAAAAGTGGCTGGGGAGTTGTCATAGTAAGAAATATAGGGCATTTCAGTTATTTACAATGCTGGATGAGTCCTAGATATGTCTTTGGCAGAATGCAAGCACCAAGCTCAACTGATGCTGATGGAACAAAGCTGACCACAGATGAGTCAGTACAGTACAATGGTCTAGCAAGCAGGGAGTGAATGAAAAGGATTCTTTATTACCTCCATTGTGCCCAGATGGGAGAACAGTGTCCATGGACTAAGTGGATGACTGCACACAGAAACTAGGATGCAGCCACCTAAGTGTGTGTTGGCTTTCTACACCAGAATCTTCAGCTGAGACAGTGAAAAATTTCCACCAGAAAATCACTATTTTCACAATTCAGATGACTCCAGGATACACAGAAAAAATCCTGTAGATTACAGGTGTAGTAACAAATCCAATTGTATAAGAGTAAGAACACAAATTGAGCAATATACTAAGAAATTAGCAAACAAACACAGAACTGATTTGAGTGGCCGCTGTTAGGCGCTCAGTCAATTACATAGTATTATTATGGTAATCTAATTTTACTAAGTAAGGAATTTTTTGCAAGCAAAAATTTGTGTTAAAGCAGCCCTATGAAATTTGGCCCAGGACCGTTCTTACAGAACTGGGAAGTCTTGCGAAAAACCCAATGAATCTACTCCATGGTAGAATATATAGCAAGACAACCTCAAGAACAACCTCTGCCTGGCAAGAAGATACACACATGGTGTTACCGCAATAAAAAATAATCATGATAATAATAATAAAGACTTGTTGTTGGCACATATCCGCCCTGCTGGAAGCTCTAGATATTTTCATATGTATATAAGTGATGGGGGTTTGTTGAGGAGGACGGTGCGAATGAAGTCACCTTTTTATCATGCACATGACATGGCTTAACGCCCCATTCAGTATCATACACATGACATGGCTTTATGCCCCATTCAGAAGGCGTGAAAGCGAACAAATTTGTGATGTGGTAAAGTGCCTTGATCATTGACACATGTTACCCTACCAGGCATGAAATGCTGCAATACATTATTTTTATTTGGAGAGTTGTATCTTTTTTCTTTCTTTTTTTGCGAAGCAGAATGATCCTTTTTTATAATGATTCCCAATCGTCAATTCCCCAGTTGGGTTGGACCCCATTGCCAGCGGTCAGTCAATTAATAATAATAATAATAATAGTGGCTTCTTATATAGCGCGCATATCCGTCACTCAATGACGCTCCTGGTGCTGTAACATACTGGGTGAGTTCGTTTAGCTTCCCTGGGTTGACCCCGATGTGGGGCGTTTTTTTTTTTCCAAAACGAACGTGGGAAATTATCTGCACACATTCGTCCTGGAAAAATAAACCTGCCACACACCGGGGTATTTCCTGTAGGGTATGTTGGACTTTGTTAGAGTTAAGAGCCCTTAACACAAGTTACAGTTGAATGAGCGGAACAGTTTAAACCTTGGATGGTCCTAACTCATTTTTGCTACAAAGTATCAACTTGAAACTTGTATCAAATGTTGCCACTAAGAATGTAAGTCATGATTGTGACACCAGTTCCAGTTGAATGAGCTAAAACAAAACAAATTAAAGACACTGGACACTATTGGTAATTGTCAAAGACCAGTCTTCTCACTTGGTGTATCTCAACATATGCATAACATAACAAACCTGTGAAAATTTGAGCTTGATTGGTCATCGGAGTTGCGAGACAACTATGAACGAAAAAAACACCCTTGTCACACGAAGTTGTGTGCTTTCAGATGCTTGTTTTCGAGACCTCAAATTCTAAACTTGAGGTCTCGAAATCAAATTCGTGGAAAATAACTTCTAACGTCACTTCAGAGGGAGCCGTTTCTCACAAGGTTTTGTACATCAACCTCTCCCCATTACTCGTTACCAAGTGAGGTTTTATGATGATGATTATTTTAAGTAATTACCAAGAGTGTCCATTGCCTTTAATAATAAAGAGGTTTTACAAGACGAATGGTATCGAAAGTGCTATTTTTAAACATTAATAATTATCTCAACCATAGATGTAAAAAGTATAAAGGGACAAAAATAGAAGTAACATATATTTTCTTGTTTTGGTAAAAATATATATATTAAAGTTCAGTGCCAGTCTCTTTCACTGTAGGCCTACTGTGTATATATACACAGTATAGTGCACACCCTTTTGTTTGTGTTTGAGATATATATATATATAAAAGAGTTTGATTACTTTGATTGGCTGTTATTTTCCCGCTTCTTTCTGGATCCTTTCCTTAATCCCTTTCCCCCTCTCTTTTTCTATAAATGGATATGTATTTGTTTGTACTTGTTTTATGCCTCTGAAGAAGGTCCGGATTGGATCGAAAGCTAAGGCCATCTACCCTATTCATTATATATATAAAAGAGTAATATTAATAGCTTGGTGCCATTGTTTAAGTAAGAGGAAAATTCATAGCTAGATTTATCAATGTTAAAGTGCAGCCTACATTTTTTTAGTCGAGCATCCACCGCCGATTACTAAGGTGGTCAAATAGTACTCAGTTTATGTTTTGTAATTGCTCTTAGAATTAAAGAATCGGGGTACTTTTTGTAAACCAAAACACAATGTCCACAGATTTACATTAAACTTACACAGTTTGAAGATGGTGTCCGTAGAAAGCTCACCTAAAAATATTACACGTCGAGGTGCTGTAATTTTGGAGAAATTAATAAAACAATGTCACGGAGATGTTTTACATGCTAAACTGATTCTTGTGTCACTAAGACAAAAAATATGTTAGTGACTTATTGTTTTACTCATTTCTCGAAAACTACATCACCTCAGCAAGTGATTTTTTTAAGGGTAGCTTTCTACGTTTTATCGTTTCATCGTTTTAATATATTTAAACTGTGTGAGTTAAATGTTAATCTGTGGACATTGTGTTTTGTGTCCTACAAAAAGTACCCAGACCCTTTAATGGCAATAAAAACTTACTTGGTTAGAAGAACAGCAGCTTTTAATATTTCAAAGTATTTTTAACAATATTTATATTATGGGATGGGCAAAGCTTAACATGATTCTGACCTCGGTCGACTAGAGAGAGAGATATGTAATGTTGTTATGGCGAATAGTTTAATCTGAGAAACTTACTGTCAGAAACGTTTCTCAGATTTGTTTTATTCCAGTTCAAATATTCTTCATGTGAGTATAAGTTGTATAACTGCTTAAGATTTTCAGCGACATCTCAAAAATGCTATACTATTTTGAGGGAAATGTGTACAGTAACCAAAACCAAGTATGTATGTTCACTTTAAGGCATCAAATATTCTGATATCCAAGTTTCTAAAAAGATCATGGCAAACAAATGTTTAAAATACCCTCCTTGCTGCAGTTCAGTAGAAAAAATTAGCATCATATTAAGTAGGGCCTATGGGTCACTACATCTTAAACTTAAAGTCACCTGGAAATATAATTTTTTTTTCTTTCAAACATAAGAGTATATGCTTACGAACAATAAAACAATTTTTTTAGTAATTGTTTGTCACGATTTATATGTTGAAAAAATATATAAAGTTGTTTGGGGGGGCTGACTCCGCCTACCCCTTTTGTAACGTCAATCGAGGCAGACTTTGCCTGCAACACGTGCAAAGTACATGTACCTCCAAGTCGTGAGTTGGTACATTTCAAAAAGTGTTTTTCTGCATTCAACAGCAATACACCTGGTCGGCATTGCCGGAAAAAAACAAAAAACAAAAATTTTGAAACGTACAAACTCACGATTTTGTCCGTACATGTACTTTGCAATTGTGTTTACTCTACGCATTACAGGCAAAGTCTGCCTCGATTGACGTCACGAACAGCGCCCTCGCGGGTCGGGGTCTACACTTAAATTTGTAAATAACATAAGAACTGATTTTTTAAAACCTTAGCTAACTGTTTATTCACATTCCACTCATCAAAACACATATATTAGTGACAAAAGCTTTATTTTGAAAAAATACCACTTCCAGGTGACTTACTGTTTTTTCAGTGATTACTATACCATGCAGCTATCCTGTATATTTTGCCAAACTTTACTTTTTTTAAAGCCAACTTCAAGACTTGGAGAGTGGAGTCACTCAGTTTCTGTTCAGATTTTTTGTTAAACATTTACAAGGTCTATGTTATCTGAAATAAAATCCTTTTTAATTTTCTTTTTCTTAATTTTATTTTTAAAACTACTTTTTTTATGCCCATTTGGCAAAGCTGGAGGGTCATAGTGTTGCCAATTGTCTTTCCTTGTGTGTATTTATTTTATCTGTCCGTCTGTGTGTGCAATTATTATCCAAGCGATAACTCAGGAAAGACTCGTCATTATCAAAACTCCAAAACTTGGTGTGTCAGTTGGTCTTGGGATCCCCCATAGGCCTGTTATTGTTTGACAATCCCTTGATCAAGTGTCAAGTTCGATGTGGCTAAAACAAAATAAGTAGGATTTGAAACTTTGCATGGTGTAAATACGATATAGAAAGGTTTGCGGTATCACCATTTTTCTGGAGAAAAAAGAAAAAAGAAAAAAAGACGATCAGAGCATACTGATCGAAACGTTGAGTTGAAACCAATGGTTCTTTTCAAAACCACCCCAACTCATTAGAGATAGTCATTACATGGTGTTACCGCAAACCTTTCTATAAAACAAAATAATTACTGTCCAATTGATAACTCAGGAAGGACTTTGCATCATCAACTCCAAACTTGGTCTGTAAACTTGTCTTGGTATCCCCCAGAGGCCTATTGTTTTGGGGGACCCCCCCCCCCCCCCAGATCAATGTCAAGTCCATTGTGGCTAAAACCAAAAGTAATAACTCGAGAAGAATGAGATTCAATTTGTGTTTGTGTTTGTAAGCACGATTAATATTTTAATGCACAGATGGACATTTCAATAATATTCTTGTTTATAGATTTACAGATAAATACTTTTGCTTTTTCCAATCACCTATGGTACTATACCTTAGTAGCTTTAACATACAGCTTTTGTTTTTGTTTAAAAGATCTCCAGAAGATGATCAGAGCATACTGATCGAAATGTCGAGTTGAAACCAACGGTTCTTTTCAGAACACCCCCAACTCGTTTAGAAATAGTCATTGTTACCGCAAATCTTTCCATATGGTATTTCCACCATGCAAAGTTCCAAATCCTACTGACTTAATTTAGGTAACTATCTATGAAATCACTTTTTTTTATTATAACTCTGAAATAGTTATTGTACTTTGCATAACAGTTTTTATTGATAATTTTTTTGTGTAGTTCTTCCTTGTTTTTTAGAACCTGCAACTCCTAGCATTATCACAGTGTGTTAAATTTAATATTGAAAAGACTAGAAAGACCAAACAAATGAAGAAGGATTTTAAATTATTTTTTTGTAGTTTTGTTTTATTTTTTTCTATCCAAAGTAAAATTAAATATGATGGCCATGATACAAAGCCTTTAAAAGTCATTAACCTTGTGTTGCATCTTTTTCAACAGAGATTGGGGGAAACCTATAAATATACCTTATTATGGCAGCCATCTTGTCTACTTCCAGTCATAATGATTGTAACACAACCGAGGCTTTGGGACAAAAAATTCATGATACCATTGCAGACAACATAGAACTTAACCAAATTGTACCATTCTGAAAAATAATTATCCCAAACATCTTTCTTGAGTTTGTTGTTTCGAAGTAATGTTGTTTTGGTTGTTATTTGGGTGGGTGTTTTTAAATGGTATTCATTTCTGTGCTCAGGTTTTGATGTTAGTGCTTTGGTTAAGAGGCTATTTAATATATATTTTGAAACTATTATGTGCCAAAGCATGCTGTGTAGTTTGTTCACAGATGTGAATTAATCATTGAATAAAGGTACTCCATGACAACCCAAAGATTTGCTACCAATTTCGAGTATAAGCTTTTGAATGCATTGTGATTGTCAAGAAAGGTGTAAAATCAACCCCTGCCAGACACTTTCCACTATTGGTAATTACTCAAAATAATTGTTAGCATAAAAACCTACTTGCATGGAATATCAAGCATTGAGGGTTGTTGATTGTGTGACCGGCACTCCCTGTGAAGTAATGTAGTTTTTGTGAGAGAGGTAATTTCTCACTCTTATAATAAATGACTTCGGCTGAAGCCTTTTTTATGCATCTGAGAATACACACCAAACAAAATGTGCAACAGGTTTTTTTCTTTCATTATTCTCCTACATTCACAGTTCAATGACAGTTTTGAGCTTAAATGTTCACAGATTTGTTGTTTTTGCACAATGTTGGGTACAACAAGTGAGAATACTGGTCTTTGACAATACCAAATGTGTCTAGTGCCTTTAATTAATTTATCAAATTAAATTTATCAAAACAAAATGCTGAACTTTAAAAAGAGTAAACCCACATAAATCAATCTAATCCTTAGCAAGCACACAGCACTGCAATTGTGTGTGTGTTTTTCTTGTGTCTTTGTTCATATTTAAATTTCTCATTGGTTAAAGCATCAAGATAGAAGTATTTCTATATCCGTGGTTAAAGGCACTGGACACGTGACTATCGGTAATTACTTGAAACATTTTTGTAAGCATAAAAACTTGATCGCAACAATTAACTTCACCGCCCCCCCCCCCCAGTGGTGATTAGTCTTGTTTCAAGACTGTCCTGCCTCGCGAGGTGATAGTGGTTCGTGGTTGATAGCGCGTCGGGTAATAGCGCGCCTTCTTGGAACAAATCCAGGAAAGTTTTGAACAGAGACTAGTGATGATCTGCATCACAATGTAGTAGTAGGCAACGTAAAAAGTCAACGGAGGGCGCTTTTTCATGGCCGCCGGCCGGGTGTGTTACGTGGTGACGTTACGTTGTGTGCACTCACTGTTGACAAAATTCCATGCAGCAGCACAGTGCGGTGGAGGCTTTGGTGAGTATCATGAGTATTTATCATAATTTTCGTAACGTCATACGTTATCGACCCTCATATGTTTTCGGTCCCCAACTTTGATTCCCGTTCACCGCGAAATAATTGTGCAAGCTGCACCGGTGACAGAAGCTATGCAGTTTACTCACGGTCTGTATTTTCATCAGGCCTAATCATGCTGAGAATTTTTCAGCATGATTAATTAAGCCTGATGAAAATACAGACTGTGAGTAAACTGCATAGCTTCTGTCACCGGTGCAGCTTGCACAATCTCGCGGTTAACGGGAATCAAAGTTGGGGACCGAAAACATATGAGGGTCGATAACGTATGATGCTACAATACTGTACCAGCATAAAGATTTTAACTAAGCCTAACAAGCCATAACATTACTTGTTTTACTGCAGCAGTCGAGTGTGTGTTGAAACCAGATACAGCACACCATGGCTAAACTACAAAACTTTGAAGTGATTTTTGATGGAGATGTATCCATCTTCAGGTCAGGAGACTACGTTCGTGGTTTTATAAGAATCGTTCTTGGAGCACAAAAGCAAGATATCAGAGGTGAGTGAATACATTCCGAGGTGTCTGCAAAATTCATTGGTAAGACTGATAAATGACATTCACAGATTTGCACATAACTTAGATGATCTTCACATCTAGGGAACTCGGCAGACTCCCACAGGGGGATAACAGCAAGGTGGCAACAGCCAATCTCTAGTATACAAACATTGGTTTTTAAATGTCTAGATGATTATGAACTGCACGAATCACCAGAGGAGTTCACCTCAACTTAGCAACATCTACATATAGTATTTTTCAATTACACTCAGACAACACAAAATTGTAATATTAGCCAGATATGTGATTTATGCCACAGCTTGACACTGCAATTTATTTCAGTCAGTTAATAATAATACCTGCCATTAAATGCAAATAGTAACACTATGCAGAACAACAATTTGTAAAATTAGCAAAGAGCGGGATACGGAACATAGGGCAAACCGACTTATATATACCTACGAACAAAGCAACATGTACCTACAATCAATGGACAACCATCCATGCAACACTAGCGGCCACACCAAGGACTACCACGCCCTTACCAAACTGGCCACAACAATTACTTCGCATAAAAAGTAACCACACAAAGGACTACCACGCCCTCATACCAATGAGGCCACACCCAGGACTTCCCATACCAAATAACCAGGATTACCACGCCCTTACCAAAGTGACCACACCAACATAAACACCGAGGACAACCACCCACAGGTGTATTCACACATGAACACTGTGGGGGGTCCAATGACCCAAATAAAGTCCTACCCAAAATGCTTTTCCCCAAGTTGGAAAAACGAGGGTGAAGAATAGCCCCGACGAAACCGCCAGGCACACTAAATCTAACTTACCCATTAATTATACCCGATAAAAATAGATAAGTGTATCCTAGTCCTAGTAACCCATCGGAAATTCCCCAAGTCGGAGAACGAGGGGGACAGGTAAGATAGCCCTACCGAAACACGGATGGCACTATCGTAAGAAAAATTTACATGACCTTGGCCATTACCACTAGAAATTACGTGATCCAATTAAACCTACAAATGAAATTTTAAGACCTTTAATATTTTACTGTCATTTTCTGCACAAAACTGCCCTGTACCAGGTGGAGTTAAAGGGGAAGGTGGCGGGCAAAACGGTTTGACTTAGTCAAGAAGCTGTGACAAAGTGACGCTAAGCAAGCGAACTCCCTCCAAAATGTAACCAGTTACCTACCAAGCATGACATCGATTAAAGGAACATTATAGAATTAGTTTTGCTAGCAAAAAAGTTGCTGGCAGTATAATAAGCACATTATGTAATCCACCATATACATCAACTGACAAACCTGTAGAAGTTTGAGATCGATCAGCCATCTGGGTCACAAGAGAATAGTGAATAACCAATTACAAATTTTGCATTGCAACGCTGCCAAAGCAGAAAAGAATAAAACGCTCACTGAGCGATAAACTCAAAATTTATTTATCATCAAATATGACATTTCAGACAGAAATATTTCAAGGGATGTTTCTACTATCATCATCATTAGACCGTGTAAGTTTTATGTAAATCTGTGATCTGATCTTCACGATTTTTGTTTCTTACCAATTCTGTAACGCTCCTTTAATAAGCGATGTCATGCCAAATTTTTAATCGTTTTTTTACTATATACATGTGACCCAGATGGTAGATCAATCTCAAACGCTACAGGTTTATAAGTTTATGTATGGTGGATTACAAAAAGTGCTTACACTGCAAGCTACTGTTTTGTCAGCAAACATTTATTATGTAATGATCCTTGAAAGACACCTTTGGTAATTGTCAATAGCAAGTCTTCTCACTTGGTGTATCTCAAGATACGCACAAAATAACAAACCTGTGAAAATTTGAGCCTCAGTGGTCGTTGAAGATGCGATAATAAAATAATGGAAGAAAAAAACACCCTTGTCACACAAAACTGTGTTGTTTCATGCTTAATTTCAAGACCTCACACGTGAAATACTGAAATAAATTACTTCTTTCTAAAAAACTACGTTTCTTCAGAGGGAGCTGTTTCTCACAATGTAATTATACATATGTACTATCAACAGCTCTCCAATGTCCGTTACCAAGTAAGTTTTTACGCTAGCAACTCTTTTGAGTAACTACCAGTAAACAGTGTCCAGTGCTTTTAAAGTAGGACCTCTAATGTGTTTGAACTAAATTGACATTCACTTTACTGTTTTTAGGTATTAAAATCAAGATCGAAGGCAAAGCAAACACAAGGTGGTCTGAGGGGAGCGGAGATCATAGAAGACACTATTCAGCCAAAGAAATATACTTCAAGGAACAAGTAATATGCTTTGGAAAAGGTAAGACTATTTATGTTGTTTTGATACACTATCATTTGTAGTTAATTAGATTGCATAGCAAAACTAAAAAGAAATTGCATGACCAGTTTGCTTTGGGATTAAAATCTTTTCAAATTGGCATTGATTTGACCGCAAGTAGTTGGACCCATATTTTCAGTGCGTATGAGAGGGAATCGTGAGGGATTCAAAAGCGTCCTTGTGAGAATGTATTTTGAAACGTAAGCCTAGCTTGACTCGGGATTGAAAGCGTAATTTTTGATTTTAGCGTAACAAACCTAAATGATGTATATGGATTGTATGGAGATGGAGTAGCTGCGTAGCTTGGAACGTAAGCATATCTTGGAACGTAAGCATAGTTGGGTATCTTGGAGTGTAAACGTAGTAGTCTTGGTGCAAGACGTTTCTCGTTTCCCTTTCACACACACCGCGACCAGTTCACCGACAGCGCGCGCACACCGACTCCCCACTCACTGCCCCGGAGAAACGTCTTGGTCCGTTTGCTGATCGCTCGGGAAATTCCGAGCACATTCCAATCATGCCGTGCTGCGCTAGGCCTGCATAACTCTCAGCATAATTTCCCACAGTCTGGTATATGTACGTCTTCGGTGCAACGCAACCAGAAACAGCCAGGCTTCCTCGTATGTTAGTTGGTGTGTATGGCTTGTATATTTACGTTCGTCTATATTTAATTTTTGTAAACATGATTGTTGCTGAACGATGTGTGAATTTTAGTTTGCCCTAAAATACGTTTTTTGGGAAGATTTTGAGAATTTTTGTAAGTGCAATTAATTGAGGGGAATGGAATCTAAAAATGTTATGAACGAGGATGTTTAGCAACAGAGCTAACAAAAATAGATCGATGTACACGAACATGGGATTTTCTGGCATCTTTAGTCTTAGTCCAAAGGGTAACTTTGTAGGTAAAAATAATTATAGGGTCACAGTGCCTGAAAGTACTTATTATGCAGAAACAACTAACACAATGTACATACGAAACTTCCTGTATCATACTCACACAGCTCGGTCAAAATCAACCTGGGGTCGACCACCATTAAATATCTAAGCCTATGAGTAATTTGACACGTCTTCGCGAAGATAAGAAACCCAGCCACTACCACGTTGTCATTCTGTTGTGTACTGTTCATGTGTACATGAAGGTACATGTACTGTACATGTCAGACATCCTTTGGCCACGCACTTGGCCACAATTAGACGTGACATTGTTCACAAGGTATTCATGGAGGACAACTTTGGCGAACGATTGTGATCTCTTCGCCCAAATGCAGGATATCTTTCTTTATTTTCGAAATAATGTGCAATAAATCTGCAAATAAAACACTCGACTCCTCGAGTCTTACCGATGCGGTCAGCAATATTGTTATAGTATTTTTTCATTGACTGACAATTTCTTCCCTCTAACAATCGATCGCAACCGCTGATCTCTAATTAATAATAACATAAAGATCAGGTGATCGCCTTTGCATGCGCAACAAAACGCACATGGTGTGTATTTCCCCGGGTTCCTGCCGTAGCATGATGCAGCGAGGCTTTTACTCAACACGAGTGCATGCAAGTTACCAGGCTGGCCCGCTTGTCTGTTTCCAGTTGTGCGCGTGCGTAGTATTTTGTTGACCCACACGTTGAATATGTATGTGAGGTCACATAACTCAAACATGCAAATGGACCAAGACGTTTCTCCGGGGCGGTGAGTGGTATAAATCAGGTGAGTCGGTGCGCGCGCTGTCGGTGAATTGGCCGCGGTGTGCGTGAAAGGGAAACGAGAAACGTCTTGCACCATGACTATAAACGTAGCTGCGTATGGATCGTAAGCATAGCTGAGAAGCTGTGTAGCTTAGAACGTAATCTTATCTTTTGGAACGTAAGCATATCTTGGAACGTAAGCATAGCTGGGTATCTTGGAATGTAAACGTAGCTGCGTATGGAACGTAAGCGTAACATGACTCAGGATTGAAAGTGTACCTTTTGTATATATAGCGTAACTTGAGAAGGAACGTAAGCAAAACTTGGAATGTAAGCGTAGCTTGGAACGTCATATTTTGGAAGGTATAAGCGTAGCTAGATATCTTGGAACGTAAACGTAGCTGCATATGGAATGTAAGCGTAGCTTGACTCGGGCTTGAAAAACGTACCTTTTTATATTATAGCGTAACTTGAAGGAACGTAAGCGTAGCTGAGTAGCTGCGTAGCTTGGAACGTAACCAAATAATACCTCAACAATTTCAAAAATAACACTTCATTCACAGAATTAAAAAATTATTTTTTAACAAAATTATGCTTTGAGGGAATTTTTTTTATCATATTTTTTTCAACCTTTTATACAAAATTATTTTTCACCTGTTCTTTTTTCGATCAGGGCGCCGGTTTTTTTAAGCTAATCACACAATAACACTGTCAATATAACAAAATGCGGTATTCCTACATTTTGACATCATCAATCTTTTTTTATTGTTTCCTGAAAACTCCTAGCAAAAACAAATTAGGAGCCATGAAACAAAACAGAGTATAATATTGGAACGTTGCGATCATAAGAAATAATGGATTTGACACGAGGTGTACCGACTGACAAACCCACGATGACAAACATGTACTCTGATGTCTGGCTCCCAACCCCTCCCAAGCTCACGGCCAGACCCGCAAGCTGGGAGTTCATAGCGCACGGGATTACACCTCCAGCCCCTCACGAGACACGGCATGTGCGGTACGTGATATGCCCCGAGGCTTACGTTCCGATTGCTCCACGCTGTGGGGCCATATAACAAGCTTCCGTTATACGGACTCTTTGAATGCGAATCTTACGTTAGATTTTTCACCATTATTTACATTTTGTAGCGATAATTTGAATACATGATCTTTTTCGTCAATTACTCGTTAATAATTTTGTAAAAAAAAGATTTAAATTTGGTTTGGTAAGTCACTTTTAGACGGCTGGAAGTAAAACTAGCCCGGAAGGTCACATGATTGTTTGCACCACTTTTTGGTTAGAACAATCAGGCGACCTTCGTTTTTGTTTTAAAATGCACAAAAACGGCCAAATTTGATGATTATTTTTTAAGGACTGTTCTTCTTCATTCCTGGAAACCCGTTGAATACATTTCTTAGTCTATTTTGTAGCCCAAATAGCCCAATTCGGCTGGTGTGTCCCTTTAAAACATAAACAAATAACTGGCCATGCTTATTTAGTGAAGTTTCTTGTCCAACTTGGCAGATAAGAGAGACCCAGGAGCGTCGAAGGTTTGCATGGAAGCTGGCGAGCATCACTTTCCTTTCACCTTCCAGATCCCCAACGTCCCCCTACCCTACCCGTTCGAAGGCTGCTCTGGCTGGATTCGTTACAAGCTCAAGTGTAAAATCGACCGCCCCTGGAAGTTTGATCACACAGTCGAGAGGCTGTTTTCTGTGATAGGGCAGCCCATTGATCTCAACCTGATACAGATTGCAAGGGTTAGTGAATCGTCTTTGTTTAAAGGGTCTGCTTTCAATTTCACAAGATGCTAGGATTATCCTATTTCAAGTTAGGACGAGTAACCCGTCCTAACTTAGGATGGGTTCAGTGCGTCCTACGTCTTCGGATAGGGAACTTTACTCATCCTAAGTTCTAAGTTTGGTGATATCGACAGTCGGGTACTTTTTGTCACACAAAACACATTGTCTACACATTGACATTAAACATACACAGTTTGAAGATAATGATAGTAGAAAGCTTCCCTAAATATACTTGCTGAGGTGCTGTAGTTTTTGAGAAAATAAATGAGGAAAACAATATCACAAAAAAAAATGTTGTTTCAGTTTTAGCATGTAAAACATGTTTACCATAACTCGGGTTAATACATTTTACAAGCTAAAATAATTTTCGACTCACTGAGACTAAAATTATTTTTGTGTCTCGTTATACCCATTTCTTAAAAACTATGGCACCTCAGTAAGTGATATTTTAAGGGAAGCTTTCTACTATCATTGTCTTCAAATCTGTGGACATTGTGTTTTGTGTTCTACAAAAAGTACCCAAATCCTTGAATAGATGTTAAATTTGCATCGCGGATGAAGAATATTAATTTTGGTCTTGCCCTTGAACCGATGTGTGTTAGCACTGAATACTCATCGGTGTAGGGGTGAAGCCCAAATTAATATTCTTTATCCACGATGCTAATTTAACATCTAATAAAACATTGCGGTACCTGCTGCTAAAACAAAGGATGCGAACTGACTATTAGCTACTGGGCAATCTCGATGGTCTAGTTGGTAAGACACTACTCAAGAGTTGTAACCCCCCCCCCCCCACACGACGCGCTCTCCACCAGTTGGAATATCGAAACTGTCTGGATATTTATTAATGATATGTTTTCAGACAATTAAAACAAAATGTATTCATGTAAATCGTAAAATTAATTATTATTATTTTATTTTATTTTATTTTGTTTTATTTCAGTACCCACTACAAGGGAATGATTCAAAGACTGTCTGCTGCTGGTGCTGTGCCTCTGGTCCCATTTTAACTCAAGCATCTACTGATAAGGGTGCATATGTACCTGGAGAGACGATCTTTGTGTCTTGCAATATAGAAAACAACAGCAACAGAAACATTGTTGATCTTAATGCTAAACTCATTCAGGTAAGCTGTCTCGACGGCCTTGACCAAAATGGCGGCTAAATTACGGCTATTGCTAGATTTCTACACAAATGTACGTGACTCCTGAAAAGGTTGCTCTGTGATCTTAATTTTTGTTTCTTTTCAAAAACTTGACAACTAATGAAGCTGAAACTTCTAAAGGTAAATTTAATTACAAACATCTTCATTCACAGTGAGTAGGGATACATGTCCCGGCCCAAAACTTGATCTACAAAAGGTATCAAACCCCTTTACGATTTACAACAACCGACACTTAAATTTTCAAGTTCTGAGTCATTATTTGCTTTGTCTCAACAGAGGGTGACTTTTCACTCAAGTGGAGGACACACTCGGAAAAGAAGTAAAACAATGGTCCATATAAAGGGGCCTGGATGCGGGCCAGGAGAAACGGCAACAATGGCCTGGAGCCCACTAGTGATACCGGCCATACCTCCGACAGGACCACAGGGTTGCAACATCATCACGATTCAGTATGAAGTAGAGGTAAGGTCAATGTTGTTGGTGATATAGTCAGGTTGGTGTAGCTACATGTAGCCATTATTATTTTCTATTTTGAAATATTTTAAAACCTTATGTATGGTGTCATGGCTGTGTTAACTCCTGTGTTGTTGTACAAATGGAGGTAAAACAATTCAGTCCCAACTTGTTTTGATTTGTGTGTTTAGGTTGAGGGTGATGTTTCAGACACTCCATTTGATGCTACTGTGAAGCTGCCAGTTACCATAGGAACAGTGCCTTTGTATCAGTATTACTCGCCACAACCTAATGATGTTGTCACACAACAACCCTCGGCCAATGGTAAGGCAAACGTTTTTTGTTGATCCGATTGTGGCAGGTAATTCTGTCGCCTAGAGACTTTGTCCACCATTATGGCAAACTGTGTACAAACTTTTTCTGATAGCGCTCTCTTTTGAACCACTTTCATTTAGCCCATGTTAATGTCCTGTGTGGAGGAGAGATTCAGGCGGACAGAGTTCCCTGGGGCATCGACATCATTGCTTACAAACTTGTTTTTCACTTTGCACCCCCATATCTTGGCAGAGCCTGTCTAGCTTAACTGCTTGGTGTCGTGGCCGAGTGGAGAAGAGCATGGGGTTGTGGGTTCGAATCTCGGTCGTGACACTTGTGTCCTTGAGCAAGACACTTAACCATTGCTTTTCTCAAAATAGGTACCTGTGAGGGCAGAGATGATTTATGTGAATGTTTTAGCTTGGAGCGCGGTAACACCCAGCACCGGCTGTATACTCCCCAGGGAGCTGAGATGGTTGAAGGAGAGAAACAATGGCTCAGTTACCTGCAGCCGATTTTCTATGCTAAATTAATCCTATATACATGTGTAGGATACGTTTAATGCTTCCAAACATCTTCGGATATGGAATTTAACTCGTCCCAAGTGATAGGATTAGTCCCAAAGTAGGAAGAGTTTGGTGAAACGGACGGCAGGGGTTGTAATACCAAATGCGCTTTGATAGCGATAACGATAACGATAACGACGCAAAGAGAATGCATTCCATTGGTTGGATGAACATGTGCGTATTCTTCGTGGAGCAATTCGACCAATAGAATGCGTTTTCTTTGCGTCGTGATCATTATCGTTATCGCTATCAAAGCGCATTTGACATCACAACCCCTGCCGTCCGTTTCACCAAACTCTTCCTACTTTGGGACTAATCCTTATCGCTGCAGTGGGACCGGGCCTTAACTGCCTGACTGCATGTAGGAATCCTTACAAATGTAACTTTGACCTTGGTTTTGTTTCACCTGGAAATTTGCAGTCAAATCACATGTACATGTAAGTGTTGTACATACAAGTTTAAAATAATGAATAAAACAATGCTATATGATGCACCAGTACACAATATTATGCACAGGTACGCTGCATGCCTCAGGTCAAAAGTGCAAGCTGACACTACATCACCTCAAATCAATCTTCACACAGCTATGGAAAGCTAACCTCAAATCACGTATATCCAAAGAACAAATTGTGTATCCAATGAAATCATTGTGCCTAGCCTATAAGACCAATGCTATTTGTATCATTGCTGATGGGGAACAGTCTATAGATGTACATAGTACACAAAAGTAACTTTGGAGAGTCCATGCTGTGTTTGATCCTTATTTGATATCCTTATTTTTCACCCACTCAGAACCGCCTCCTCCGAGCTACGAGCTGGCCGTGGATGGACTCCAGGAGATCCCAAGCAAGAGCGGCTACGACTACACATTCGGTAAACTCATGTACGCCCCTCAATACCCAACCTACAGCATGCCCGCCCATCAACCTACATGGGATCCAATGCATCCCCCTCAGGGTGACCCTGCTTCGTACCCAGGAGTTTCACCCGGGTACCCACCCCCTGGTGCCTCTGGGTATCCCCCACCTCCGGGTGGGTCTGGGTACCCCCCACCTCCGGGTGGGTCTGGGTATCCACCCCAAGATGAACCAAAATATTAATAGAGTTCCAAATAACTCTCTTGAAAATCCATCGACTGTGAATTTTTATTATAAGCGTGTGGGGTGGTGGACTTTCTCTATCTCTTTTGTGTTAAATTTCAAACCACAATAATCTGTGTGTGAGTTTTGTAAAACTACTCGGAGAAATCTGATTGTTTCCATTTTACGAAAGACACATTCTCGTAAAGTGAAACAATTCTGATTTCACCTTTTCATATTAGTATGTAGTATTCTTACTCTCCTATTCCCATTTTAAGATTGGATTGATAGGCTTCAAGTCACAGTGGTTAAGTTCGCTTTGATTAATCCTGGCCATCTTAGAATGGGCTGGTCCTGTCTGTTTTATAATTGTCTTGCTTGATTTGCCAGTGCTGTGTTCAATTCCATCATTGGTTTGCAAGTTCTAGGTGTCTCATGTTTGTGTTTTTTTTTGTTTTTTTTTAGTTTACATTTTTTTTTTCGTATAATGTTATATTTTTGCGGTAAAATTGTATCTTGTACTGTTTGTTGAAATCCTGGCAGAAAAAAAAAGAAGAAAACAAAATTTATAATAACTAGAGATTGAGAGTTTGTGAACAAACTCAAGGTGTTCGGTTTCCGGGAGTAAAAGCCTGGGTTAAAAAACAAATATTACACCTTGCTTTGTTCTCAAGATTTGTAATAAATGATTCAAATTACAAAAACTGTCAAAACTACATGATTACGTCATCTAGTAAAAGTGTATGTTTGGTGACGTCATCGATAATATTTGTTTTAAACCAGACCTTTGCCAGACTTGTATGGTGTGATGGTAAAGCATCAAAGGATGTTTATTTCGACCTAAAAGACAATAAACCACGCCCTTTCAAATCATTTCACAGTCACATTTCAAAAGGTCAACGAAAGTTCACCAACATATCCATTTCTGTCAAGTACGTAAAGCCCTTTCATATGATGTACAGATTGTCGAAATAGCTTATGTAGTTTAGGAAATATGAACTTAGGAAATATTGACTGACGACTGAAGAAAAGACTGTAAGGGGCATGTATGTTTAACCGCCTTGAACGAAGACTATTCTTCATGAAGCTTTTTTGCGCTCTATTGATAATATTTTAAAAAAGAAGTTAAAAAAAAACGTGGATCATAAATAATGATTTTTTGAAATAATAATTTGAATTTTTATTACTCAAGAATGGATGACGTCATCATGACCTAACTAACACATTATTCCACTCCTAATGCATATCTAACTATGTGCGAAGTTTGAAGTTCATACGAGTTTGGGAAGTGTGCTTTTGTTCGAGGACAAGGGACGAAGAGAAGAAGATGAAAATCTGGATTGTTTTATTGATTTGTTTGTACTAAAGTTTTATTTAATCCGGCAGTTTATTTTAGCAAGACCACTCCTAATTGCTTGGGCCTTATGCTTTAACCATTCTGTTTTCTTTGAATGTTTTGTATTGTAACATCCATGTCTGTGCATGGAGGTAGAAATAGATTAGTTTACGTAACGTCCTTTCCTACTAGAGAAAGTTTGAAAGGGCTTATGTTATTTCAGAGATTTTTTTTCTTCAAAATATTTAACTCAAAATAACTTGGATAGTTGTTTTAACAAGTAATCAAAACAATTGATGATTATGCTAAGTTCAAGAAGTAATAGATTTCGTAATACTGACGTGAATTCCGTGGGCCCAAAACGCCCTTCACCCGGGGGAGTGGTCGATCGATGTAACGTCTCTATTCTTCTCGGTGTTTAACCAAAACATGACCAATGTTCGTCATTTTGTACTGTTGTTTTCTCACATAATTAAAAGTCCCATGAATCACTGAAGTAGGTGGCCATCTCAGCGAAACTCCGTCTTCAATTCCACATTGACCACTAAGCCATCAGAAGGGTAACATTTGAACAATTTGACGCTGAAGATTGAATGAAATCGTTTTCGCAGCGTTCTGCATAGCCTTGCTCAAGGCAGTCGCATTATTCGCTCCGAAAAGACGCAGCTGTAAACCCACCCGCCGTATACCCTGTGCATGGTGTGTGCGATCACACCGAATGACCCACCCGTATACACACTGTCACATCGCACGAATACTGTTCACACAAGTCAACACTCGTACACCACTAACCGCATGCGGAGGCCGTCAGGCCGACAGCCTTGTCGGATCTGTATCTTCCCGTTTTAATGTGTTGTATTGAAAAAATTCAAATAGTGGACGAAATTGGGGGGGGGGGGCTCTAGGATATGCTAGTATGCAGCTCATGAATATGTATATCGTTCGTCAGACCTATCAGACAACACAGGATGTGAGGCAAATGAATTATTCATTTTGACGTCCAATCACACACTCACACACGCCTATCATGCTATCTGAGCGTCCGTGGTGGTGGTGTGTGATGATGTAGACATGTCTCATCTTTCGCGGGCATTATGGTAATGAGCTGACCGTGGGAACTCTTCGCTTATTATAGTAATGAGGTCAGTGGCTTCAACACATATCCTACAAGGCTGTCGGCCTGACGGCCTCCGCATGCGGATAGTGTACGGGGGCATCGTGTCGTGCGATGTTACGCACAGTGAATACGGGTGGGTTTTACACACAGTGAATACGGGTGGGTTTTTATACAGCGGCGGTCTTTTTTCGGAGTGAATAATTCGACTGCCTTGAGCAAGGCTACGTTCTGCATAGCTATATAGCTCTATGCATATCACGCTATGGCACAGAGTACAACAAACTTGGCAGCATGCCACCAAATAAATTATGCCCAATACACTACACGTGTACGCCACAAGTGTTACGCACAACCAATGGGGAAATTTCGTAGTTCTTTATACAAGAAATTGTGAACTTTCAAACTCGATTTTGAACCAGAAGACGAGCTCAAAATGGGATCACGTCTGCGAGGCATTTACGGAGTTTTTAACGAACTTTCCGATGATGTGTCGATTGTAACAACCCATCATGTAGATCAAAAGTTATGATTTTTTGAAATAATAAACTTTGAAAATTCATAACTCAAGAATTGATGACGTCATCGTGACATAACTCAAACGGTTTCTTCTCCTTATACATATCTAACTATGTGTGAAGTTTCAACTTTATATGTGCTTGGGAAGTGTGATTTTTTTAGCGGACAATCGCCGCTAATAAGCAGAATGGATGATCACTGGAGCGTGCTCTGCTGCACCGCTAATACACTACACGTTGTATGTATGCCTACGTGCAATGTTTATGCACATACCAATGGGGATTTACGTTGTTCTTTAGACGTGAATTTTGAAATGTTCAACCTCTCTTTTGAGCCGGAAGACAACATCAAAATGGGGTCATGTCTGTGGGGCGTTTACGGAGTTTTCAATGACGATTCCGATGATGTTTCGATTGTAAGAATCCCTCATGTAGATCAAAAGTTATGATTTTTTGAATTAATAAACTTTGAATATTCATAACTCAAGAATTGATGACGTCATCATGACGTAACTCACACGGTTTCTTCTCCTAAGAAATCGCTAACTATGTGTGAAGTTTCAAGTTCATACGAATTTGGGAAAGGCGCTTTTGTTAGCGGACAAGGGACGTAGAGAAGAAGAAGAAGAAGTATCAATAAAAACAAAAAAAAACGAACAAAAATAAGAGGTGTTCCGGGCTGTTGGCCCGAACACCTAATAATAAATCCTAATAATGAAATTAATAATGTATATTTTTTGCGGTAACACCATGTGTGTATCTACTTGCCAGGTAGAGTTGTTCGTTTGTTCTTTTAGTAGGCTGAATTGAGTTTTAAAAATGTATATATTTTAAAAATTGACTGACTACTTCTACCAAATATTCCTTACAACAGTCAGGTTTAGAAAAAATAAATATACTATATGACATATAAATAAATTGTAACACAAGGCACAGTTGAATGAGCTTAAACAGTTAACACTTGGAATGGTCCTACCTCCTTTTTGCTATGAAGTATCAATTGAAACTTGTATATCAAATATTTCCACTGACATGCAGATTCATGTAAAAGGAATTTAACTCATGATTGTGACACCAGTTCCAGTTGAATGAGCTGAAACAAATCAAAATAATAAAGAGGTTTTACAAGACAAATGGTACCCAAAGCACTTATTGTATACATTTATAAATTATCCCAACCAAAGATGTAAAAAGTAGAAAAGGAAAGAAGTAGTAGTTAACAATGTTTGCTTGTTTTGGTGAACAAACAATTCAAAGTTTAGTGACAGTATATACACAGTATAGTGAACGTCTCTTTGTGTTTAAGAGTAATATATTAATAGCTAGGTACCAATGTTAAAGTAAGAGGAAAAAGTATAGCAAGATCTATCAATGTTAAAGGCAGTGGACACTATTGGTAATTACTCAAAATAATTATTAGCATAAAACTTTACTTGGTAATGAGTAATGGGGAGAGGTTGATGGTATAAAACATTGTGAGAAACTGCTCCCTCTGAAGTGACATAGTTTTCGAGAAAGAAGTATTTTTCCACGAATTTGATTTCGAGACCTCAAGTTTAGAATTTGAGGTCTCGAAATCAACCATCTAAAAGCACACAAATCATGTGACAAGGGTGTTTTTTTCTTTCATTATTATCTCGCAACTTCGACGACCGATTGAGCTCAAATTTTCACAGGTGTATTATTTTATGTATATGTTGAGATACACCAAGTGATAAGACTGGTCTTTGACAATTACCAATAGTGTACACTGTCTTTAAAGTGCAGTACTTTTCAGTCGAGTATACTGCCGATTATTAGGGTGATCAAATAGTACTCAGGATAGTACTTAAAGGCACAGGATACTATTGGTAAAAAGGTAGAAAGGGACCAAGCAAGTTTTTATGCTTACAATTATTTTGAGTAATTACCAATAGTGTCCAGTGCCTTTGCCTTGGATCGGTCGAGTTGGTCTTTGAAAAGCATTTGTAACCGTTTGTTATAAAATGCATATGGGTGGAAAGATGTTTTAAAAGTAGAATACAATGATCCACACAACATTGCCTCGAAATTGCGTGGTTTTCTTTTTACTTTGCGAACTAACACGGTCGGCCATTTATGGGAGTCAAAAAGTTGACTCCCATAAATGGCTGACTGTGTTAGTCGACGAGGTAATAGGAAAACCACGCAATTTCGAGGCATGTTTGTGTGGATCATTGTACATGTATTCTACTTCTACAACATCTTTCCACCCATATGCATTTCATAACAAACGGTTACAAATGCTTTTCAAAGACCAACTCGTCTGATCCAAGGCAACGTGTTCCTTTAAGTACTGTCCTGGGTACTGTTTGATGACCCTAATTACTGGCAGTACTGGATAATCGACTGAAAAGTCCACTGCTTTTAAAATTCTTACTGCGTTTCAGTTGGTAACAAAATTAGCATCATAAAAATGTATAGGTCATTAGATTTAAAACTTGTAAATATTTTTTAGCATTTATTATACCAATGCAGCTTTTCTGTGTATTTTGCAATACTCTATTTTGTTAAGCCTACTTCTTGGCTTGGAAAGCGGAGTCACTCAGTTTCTGTTCAGATTTTAAAACAACTTTTACAAAGTCTATGTTTTCTGTACTAAAATATGTACTCTTTTTATTTTCATTTTCTGAATTATATTTTTTTAAAGCCATTATACACTTTCGGGACATAATTTTTTTTTAAAGTTCACAGATTTACAAATAACTTACAGGGTTTACAGAAGGTAATGGTGAAAGACTTATCTTGAAGTATTATTCCATGAAATGCTTTACTTTTTGAGAAAACATTAAAACAATAGCAGTTCTCGATAGCGAGAAGTACTGATTTATTTTAAACACATGTCATGACACGGCGAAACGTGGGGAAACAACGGTGGGTTTTCCCGTTATTTTCTCCCGACTCCGATGACCGATTGAGCCTAAATTTTCACAGGTTTGTTATTTTATATATAAGTTGTGGTACACGAAGTGTGGGCCTTTGACAATACTGTTTACAGAAAGTGTCCAATGACTTTTTATGCCCATTTTGGCAACGCTGAAGGGTCATGGTGTTGCCAATTGTCTTTCCTTGTGTGTTTTTAATCCGTCAGTCTGTGTGTGCAATTATTATCCGAGCGATAACTCGGGAAGGACTTTTCATTATCCAAACTTCAAAATTTGTTCTTTGGATCCCCTCAGGTCTGTTAACTCGTGATGCATCTTTTTCAACAGAGATTTGGGGAAACCTATAAATAGATATTATTATAGCAGCCATCTTGTCTACTTTGAGTCATAATGAATGTAACCAAACCGAGGCTAAAGGGAAAGACTAGTCTGGTACCTTGTATGAGTATATAAGTATTATCAGTTTTGTTTAAATTCATGATATTATTGGAGACAATATGGAACCTAACCAAATTGTACCATTCTGAAAAATAATTATATCAAATACCTGTCCTAAGCTTTTTATGACAACGTAAATGGTGTTTTGTATGTATACAAATAGGGTGTGGCGTTTTTATTTGTCTTCACATGCTTCACATGCACGTTTTCATTATTTTATTAACAATATAATATTCTCAGTCATTAACTTAGTTATTTTTAAATTTTTATCAAACGTGTTTTTTCTAGCAAAATGTGTTATTGGTTCAGACGTGAATTTTATCGTTGAATAAAGGACCTCTACGTATTTAAAGATTTGTTACCAAGTTGGATTAAGCTTTTGAATACATTGTGGTTGTCAAGAAACGTGTAAAACCAACCCCTGTTAAAGGTACTGCCGTCGATTTCACAAAACTCTTCCTAACTTAAGACTAATTTTAGGACTTAGGACGAGTCCAAACCGTGCACTGTAGCATGCAGACCTTAAGATTAATCTTAAGCTAGGACGAGTTACTCGTCCGAACTCGAGATAAGACGAGTCCTAACTCTGTGAAACTCGAACCCAGGTCACTATTGTAATGACTCAAATATGTGTTAGCATAAAAACTTACTTGGTAATGAGTAATGGAGAGCTGTTTATGGTATTGTGAGAAACGGCTCCCTCTGGAGTAAAGCAGCTATTGAGAAAAAAAGTAATTTCTCACTCAAATAAAAAATGACTTCGGCTGAAGCTTTTTATTATGCATCTGAAAGCAACAAGTTTTTTCCCTTTTTTTTGTTTTATTCTCTTGTAACTTCATGACCAACTGAGCCAATTGAAAATGTTCACAGATTTGTTATTTTTGCACAATATTGAGGTACAACAAGTGAGAATACTGGCCTTTGACAATTACCAAACGTGTCTAGTATTAACTAAATTTATCATTTGCAAAATCCTGCACTTCAGAGTAAACATATGACCACACAAATCAATCTAATCTTCAGCAAGCACGCACTGAGCACACACCAGTCCACAAACTGCAATTTTGCGTTTTGTCTCGTGCCTGTGTTCATATTTGAATTTCGCAATTTGTTAATCGTTCGGTTGATACCAGCCATTATGCCGATTTGTAGAAAACAGTTTTATAAAGGATACGAAGAAAACAAAACTCGCCAGTGAAAGCTTTAGAATTGTTGCTTTCCAAATTGATGAGAAAACGGCATAAATATGTCACTGTATTTACATCATATAAATACATACACTTAGTAAGAGAGGTGACAGTTTGGCCTAGCCTTTAGTCAAGGCGCACGCGGCAGATAGACATGGGTTTAAAATAAACTTACACACCAGACACTTGATCGGCATTAATTTACAAAAAGTGTGTACACCTTTCTCCTGAAGACGATCAGAGTATATACTGATTAAAACTTTCACTTATCAACCACCTGTTCTGTTCAGAATCAACACATACCAAAAATAGATATTTACATGGGCGGATTGCACCAAGCGGTCTTAAACCAGTCTATGCGCTATAGCCGGCTAACTTGAGACGCGCTTAGACAGTCTTTAATTATAGACCGATTGCAATAGCGCGGTCTATAATTATAGCCAGTCTTAAATCTTAAGCCTGCTTTGAGCTGGCTATAATCGGTCTTTGTTTTGGTTTTTAAAGATGGTGCTGCATTTGTTGGTTGTAGATGATTTGATACAAAGAGCTCTAGGATTATATTTTATTTTAGAAATAGATTACACCCATGGGAGGCATTATGATGATGATCAAGGTGATTGTATCGTAAATGTATGTTCCCCAAAGTAAAAATGATACAACTCACAGATTTGATATTCGATGATTTAAACCAAAGCAATAAGAACAATGCCGTACCACCAGTGCCTGCAAAGTGCTAAGTATTATGGGACATTTGTTCGTATTTCATTACTTTTCACCGACTTATCTAAGACCGGCTTATTGCAACAGGCTTAATGACTGACTAAGCTAAGACCGTCTAAGGCAGATAGCCGGCTATAACTGACTGGTCTTAGACGGCTGACTAAGACCGTTTTATTGCAATCCGCCCATGGTGTTACCGCAAACCTCACCTACTTATATAACATGCCTACTCCCACCATAGAGTAGCAAGGACCACCATGTAAAAGCTTCAAATTGAGTATTTTTATTTGTCTTATCATTAATCATAGCAAAACCTGATCATCCTGAAGATTTTATATCCTAGATTATAGCCTACATGTAATTTGTTTACATTATTTATGTTTTTGTATCCTAGATTACAATAGCCTACAAGCCTACATGTACTTGTTTACATTTTATGTAACAACATGCAATGCCCTAGCAGTGGGTATTCCACGTTTTACATAGCGGCTTGTCAACATTCAACAGTCGAGGAAGCATGCTTTAAAGGAACACGTTGCCTTGGATCGGTCGAGTTGGTCTTAGAAAAGCGTTTGTAACCGTTTGTTATAAAATGCATATGGTTGGAAAGATGTTTTAAAAGTAGAATATAATGATCCACACAAGTGTGCCTCGAAATTGCAAGGTTTCCTTTTTACTGTGCGAACTAACACGGTCTTCCATTTATGGGAGTCAACTTTTTGACTCCCATAAATGGCTGACCGTGTTAGTTCGCGACGTAAAAGTTAAACCGTACAATTTTGAGTGATACTTGTGTGGATCATTGTATTCTACTTTTACAACATCTTTCCAACCATATGCATTTTTTACAAACGGTTTTTATAGACCAACTCGTCCGATCCAAGGCAACGTGTTCCTTCAACCTGCACGGGGTGATACGGGTCACATTCCTGCCGCGCTTCAGCGATGAATCGGGAAAATAATCCGGCAATAACCAAATATAATTTGTTTTGCACCACGCGATTCTTGTTATACAGTCATGTACATATGTACATTTTGTTGTAGTATAAAGCTGGTTTGATATGGACATTGGACATTCATGTAGGTTTGTATTTCACCTTCATATGGTTTGTGCTTTCTTGTTTTGATAATTATGACGTTCGCATAGGTTAGTACACTGAATGTTCAAATGTCCAATATCAAACCATGTAGGTTGATCGTTCAAACCAACTTTACTGTCATGTTTTATTACTGCACATGTAGTTATTATCTGTACTAATAAATATGTTCGCTGTCCTTGGGCGGCTGAAGTAATCCTATCATGTGAATACTAACAAAAAAATGTTTAAGGAAGATAGTTTTTCGGCGCGCGACTGCAGTAATCAAAGTCAGCAACATTTGAAATCCAAGGTTTTTTTTTCTTTTTAAACCGTCATCATAATTTGTCCCAAATCATATATGCATGTATATAAGAGTGGATTACAAAAAAAAAAACAGAAGTCGGCGTTATAAATCTGTCTCAAAACAAAAAGGCAGGGCTGCATTCAAATCGGTCAATCATAGGTCAATCGCCATTTTCTTTATTCGTGGTGGAAGGTTTTACAAGTCTCACATTTATATGCAAAAGCGAATTTTATTTGTTTCTCTCTCTCTCTTACTTCGTTTTCTTTTGTCAGCATTTGAAAAAAAAGGATGTCAACAAAAATCCGCTTAAAATTAAATTTTGTGAAGCAGTAATACAATCGTAGTTTTTCTTTCAAATGGCCTCGAATACAATATTGTCCACCCTTGGTATGTTTACTTGGTTCCTCGAATCGGTGTCAATTATGTCGTCAGCTTTAGTCGCCCTTCCCCTGCAGAAAGCCTCATGAAACCATGCTTGAAACCAAATTAAGTTCGCACAGTTTTTAATAAAATATTTAATGGACAGATGGACTCCTGTTGCTAAACTTATTGAAGCTTGTATAATGATGTCTCGTCTTGTACACAAACCAAGTTAGCGATTGTCAACACAAGCTTTACACGGTCCATTCACACAACCGCCCACATACCAGAGGCTTTGTATGTTGTCTATTTATTGTGTTTATTGGTTCCCCAATGCTGTAATGAATCAGCCGTGACTGAGTCACAATAAGAGCAGTATTTTTCACTCTTGTTGTTTTGTCAAAAAACGATTCCCCCCTCAGTTCATCACTCATGAAAACACCAACTTTAAAGCCCAGCCGGATACACTGTAGTGAGAAAATTTGTTTTGGTGTAAGTTGAGAATTGGATATTCGGATTGCACGCTGTGTGGAGGCTGAGAACTGAAAGTGCCCTGAGAATTTCCACAGGGTTAAATGGAAACTGTGTGTTGGTGTTGCGTGTACTTTTACGGATGGGGTTATGTTACCAACTGTGAGGCATAAACCTGTGGAATAAAAAGACCTGTCTTCACGCTGGGACGTAAAGAACAAAAACGTATTGATGTCTTGACTGAACACGCATCTTTTCACGTAGTCTTGCGAACCAGTGGCGGAAATAGATTGGTGAGTCATTGGAATCACTATTGATTGTTATAGCTTTCTAGTGTTTATCACAACTCAGTTGTGCTCTGCTCCCTTAGCGTGTGACAGATTTGACTGCTCTCTTGGAAGTTTGACAGGCTAGACAACATCATGATGAAATTATTGCCAGTTTCGGTTGTCGTCGTCGTCGCTGTCATTGTCACCAGTCAAGCTGCCACTGTCCTCGTACACCAGGATGTAACACTGACTTGCAGCATCGGCCCGACTGCCCCGAGATCGTCAGCAGTGTTTTGGTATTCAAATGGGATCCATGAATACCTCACCAGTGACTTTACCACGATCAATGAGCTTAACAACACCGCTCGATCGGTTTATAGCCGTCTGTCCGCGGTTGGTTCTGGGATTAGAGGAAAGTACAATCTTAAAATCACTGATGTAAGACCAGAGGATGAGGGGGTTTACGTTTGTGGCTATTACCAGCCGAACGGTACGTGGTTTACAGTGAAGACAGAGAAGCTAGATGTTCTCGTCCCACCTGCCCGGGAGTTCCCCGCATGTTCTGTTCAGACGACCAGTGATGCTCTCCTCGCCCCGGGGATGTTGGTGAATCTCACCTGCATCTCTTACGGTGGTAACCCACCGGCAACTTTGGAGTGGTACAGGGCAGGGGTACGTATGGAGGGTGTCACAGCACACGGCGGGTTGTGGGTTTATCTTCAGCATCGTATACTTGACAGCGACAGTGGGGTTGAGTTTACATGTCAAGCGAGCAGCCCAGCACTATCAGAGCCGAAAAGCTGCAGTATAACACCCTATCGGAGAGCTTCACAGCTGTACATTGAACACGAACACGGAGGACTTGTTGCTATGGGAGAATCGGCAACATTTACATGCGCCAACAGAGACATTCTCTTGCACGATGATGAGGTTTATTACCGATGGTACATCAATGGTGCATTGGTGGAGGAGAGAGAAACCAAAACAATGATAATAGATGATGGAAGGAGCCTTACTCTTCTCAACATCACCACTGAGTATAATAAATCAACTGTTTCTTGTGAGAGAGTTGAGGAGCTCGCTGCAAGAAGCTCAGCATCTATGTCAATTCTGGTCGTGTCTCCATCATCACTGAACCACCCACCGGTGCTTTATCAACCGGAGCAACCTGACTATTCCACAAAAGATCCACCCCTCGGCCCCACTGCAATTGGACTAACTATCGGTGCCTTCTTCTGTGGTATGTTTCTGATGCTCTTCTTGATTTTTGTCTTGTGGCTCGCTGCAAACGCTCGCCGACGCGGACGTTTCGACGTCAGTCATAAATCTAGCAATGGCCGACATTTCGTCGGGTGGCAAAAGATTGCCCCTAAAACAACCGACGTAGAGAAACTCGACCGTTGTGACATTCACCTTGAGAAATCCTCCCCGGTGCGCACCTTCAAGAAACCCATCAGTGGACAACCCGCCACCGGCATCTCTGAGTCAGTGAAAGGTGCGACCGTTCACCGAGATGACCCTTCCGGTGGTTGCAATGGCGTGGGTGTGATGACACCGCCCCCTATGACTATGAGTCAGAAAGCGAAGCTCGCTGCCTCTCACGACCCTCTCCCAACGTACAAGAAACCTTCCCCGCTGAGACTGATGAGCGAATCGGGGAGACCTTTACTCCCCTCCTCGTCGCCCCGGAGTCGTGGTTACTCCGTGGATAGGGACTACACTGCATCAATGCCGGACCTTGCCCTACGATACTTCGGCGAGCCAGTACTGTCGGCACTCGATCACGACTACGTCAATCTCCCCGCCTTAACGTCTTCGTCCCCGAAAGATGGCTCTGGCAGCTCTACTCCCTCGTACGTAAACTGTGAATTCGCGAGCACCATGTCACCACCAAAAAGTCCGAGGTTGTCACTACCAAAATCAAATCCACAAAAGAAATCTTTGTCTTATGCCGAACTTGACTTGCCGTGTGCCGGTGATAGATCTCCAACGCCCGTGTCGCCGAAGAGCCCGGCCGAACACAAGTCAAGAGCCGGTAGTGTATCCGTTGGGCGCACTAATTACGCTGAGATTGCTTACGTTTTTAAAGACAGAAGGCAGCAGAGTTTGCCATCAGTTAAGCTGGTTGGACTCAGTGAAGGGTTTGGCGTGAAAGTCTAAAAGGCCTTGTCATAAGGGCCATGTTTTTTATTTGGGCAACTTGGGGTCAACCGACTGCACTTGTGAGTGCAACAAGGAGAACTTCGGCAGCGCAAGAGGCATTCTTCTGTGGATCCCCAAGAAATTAGAAAACTTAAATGGGAATGGAGTTTCTTCTTTGAGATTGACTTGGACTATAGTTGCATGTAAATTGCCCCGTGTGACGTGGCCTTCAGCATATAACGACAAAAACTTTAGCTGCATAATTACCCGGGACACAATTTTCTAAGCATAATTGACAGTTAACCTATTATGAGTGACATCAGTTTGCTTCTTTAATTGTGGGCCTACATGTGACCTATTCTGATTTCAGTAAACAACAATGGCGGTGTTGAGAAGGGACCAATTTCATAGAGCTGCACACAAAATTATGCTTACAAGAATAAGGTTGTCAGCCAAACTACCCTGCCACAGTGTACATATTACAATTGGTATCCTGCCCATTTCTGCTCAGCAGACAATAGACCTTATCGCAAATACCGGGGCGCGCGCGTAAAGCTTGGAATTAGGTGCATTGTGGTCTAGCTGGTAGCAAAGTTTGATGCATATCTATCCCACAATGCACCTCATTCAACAGTCTGCGCTTGCGCATTGGTATTTGCGCTTGCGCATTGGTATTTGCGATAAGGTCTATATTAAACGCAATATTTCTGCTCAAGCAGCTCTATGGAATCGGGCACTGAAAAACAGCGTTTCAGGCAAAACTATTTCGAGGGAGGTTTGCCACCTTGATCATCAATTTAATATGCTTTGGAAGTTAGCATGGAACAATGGGGGAAAATATCAAATCTTCTATGCCGTGTCTATTGTGAAAGCTCGATATACTTAGACTCTTGTCTAAATTTGGTCATTTGGATAAAATCTCACGTTTAACGTTGTAAAAAATGCTCTTGTTCCTTGTTAAATAATGGCATTTAAAAAAACTTTTCTCCGAAATTTGACAAGTTCAAAAATCGTGTACCAATAATTTTGACAAACAAACTTTACAGGTTTTCACATTGTCACAGGTATGCAGAGTACTTTCAATAGATCTTGTGATTGTGCGTTCAATTCGCTTGACTGAAGTCAAGGCTGAGTGACAATAATTGGTAATTCCTATACATTGTAGCCACTTTCAATAGAGCATTATTTTTATAGTTTTGTCAGAATTCAAAATTTCCTTGAACTTAACGAGGTCGTCCAAACCGCGGTTTTATAGTTTACCGAGGCATTTGAAGGTATATAGGAATGTGAAATATGATAATGGGTGAAAATTGTTGAAAAGAAACTTTAGTAAGCCTCTGTCGGCTTTTTATAAAAGGATGGTAGGCCTTCAAAAGCCCTACCTGAGTATGTTGCTTGACGTGAGCCATAAAAACAAGCATTTTTATAGGACTATGTTAACTTGCTTCATGAAATGCCATTAGTATATATATATATTGTGTATTTGCTGATTTATAATAATATCTGATTTGACAGCCACATTTTGGCATATAGAGGGCAAAATCTTTATGGCCGCGCCTATCACCACATAGACCTTTTCGCAAATACTGGGGCGCGCGCGTAAAGCTTGGAATTAGGTGCATTGTGGTCTAGCTGATTACAAATTTGATTCATATATATCCCACAATGCACCTCATTCAACAGTCTGCGCTTGCGCATTGGTATTTGCGATAAGGTCTATGTGAGGTCTTTTAGTCTAAAGTCTAAAACCTTTGAAGCAAAAACTTGTAGGAACATTACTGTAATGAGTCACATGATCTTCATAGATATTGCGCAGTCTATAGACTCATCAACGTTTTATCTCTTGTTTAGGTCCATGAAATTCTTTTGTGTCCATCATACTCTTCATCAATATTTAATAATCCGGGTGTAATGATGTATATTATTGTAAAAAGAGTTCGGTAACGTGTTGTGTGAGAAGTTGTAAATAATATTGTAAATAATTGACTACACTGTAACGATGTTGTTTTTGTATTTAAATACCAACATTGTAAAAGAAAATTCGCTTGATTTTTGTATGAGAAGTTGTAAATAATGTAAATAAATTTTCTATACTGCAACATCATTGTTTTGTATTTACCATGGTTTTGTATAATGAGAAGGTTACATCGAAAAACGTATTACTCTCTTAATGTAGTAGCCATGGTGGACAACTGTTTTCAGAGTGAAAGACGGTACTTTTTAACTCGATTAAGAGTGAAGTTCGTTCCAATTTCTCTCAAAAAGACAGTGATACAAAATAGACCTACACTGACTTTCACTCTCAAAAAAGGAAACTGACACCACTCGGACACTGGAGAGTGACAATTTCACTCTCCATTGGTTTTCAATGTTGTTGATGTTTGTGACGGTGGTGTTGATTTTCCTTCCTCCTCCCCAGCAGCATGTCTGTCAGGTCCTAACTGGCGTTATAAATTTGCCCCGTTTTACGTTATAACCGTTTCCGTGGTCAAGGGATGTTGTGACTGCAATCACACGGTCGTGGGTTCGAATCCGGCCAAAAGGTAACTGCTGATTTCACACTGGATTACAAGTCAAAAATGGTTAAGTGATTTGCACTATAATTCAAAATCATAGACGCTAAACCGATGTTTCCCTGAGAGAGATTGGGTCAGCAGCTTTACTTTGCCCTACATTCCCCTGTTGAGGAAATTACTGAACACACTTACAACAAATGCACTACAAAACAGATCTTCGGGGTGGGGGTGGGGGTGGGGGGTGGGGGCTGGGGGGTAACCCTTCAGTTAGCAATAAAGGAGGTGGGTCCATTTTATACCCTTTCGGAACAAAGGCTTGGGCTCTTGTAGCTCCGTAAATTATTTTGAAAAGGTGTGTATTTTCTTCGATCAGGGCTTCTAAACTGGCGGATGATGAGTTCGAAGCCCAACCCATGGTTTCAGCTGTTAAAGACACTGGGCACTATTGGTAATTGTCAAAGACCAGTCTTCTCACTTAGTGTATCTAAACATATACATAAAATAACACACTTGTGAAAATTTGAGCTCAATCGGTTGTCGAAGTTGCAAGATAATAATGAAAGAAAAACACCCTTGTCACACGAATTGTTGTGTGCTTTTAGATGCTTGATTTCGAGACCTCAAATTCTAAATCTGAGGTCTCGAAACCAAAATCGTGGAAAAATACATCTTTCTCAAAAACTACGTTATTTCAGAAAGAGCCGCTTCTCACAATGTTTTACATTATCAACCTCTCCCCATTACTCGTTACCAAGTAAGGTTTCATGCTTATAACTATTTTGAGTAATTACCAATAGTGTCCACTGCCTTTAAGAAACCAGTTTGTACATTTTTTGAACCACAGAGGGCGGTCGGCAGCTTTTGTTATTCTGTTGAAGCCGGCCGCCAGAGCCGATATCGTCGGGGCGATGCAAAGCATCCTTGTATCAAGAGCGACCTCTGTTGGTACATCAATTATTTTATTGTTATCCACAGGTCCGCTGGGTCGGGCTGCCGTGCGGGCACACATTCGTGGATCATTTCCCGTAACCCTTGTATTGCACACGGTCACTTCTTCCTGTGTTTACGAAAAATCCGATTATAAAAAATGCAAAAATACTGCTTTTTTGTAAGTCCATTGCAAAAGAACATAGTTATTATTTGCATTTTAATATAATAATAATGGGGCTCGATCGCAACATTATTTATTCGGCAGGTTCAAGTCCCGCTCAGGGTCTATTTTTTTTGGGTTCAACCCCGGATTATTTAAAATAATTCCCGCGTGGTTAATCCTTGATAGTTTTGGGGGTTACAAAGTCGCGGACCGGCTCCTTACGTTGATCCCTCGGCTGCCTCTTCTTTGCATCTTAAACTGGGCATGGAGGTAGACCGTAATTACACGACAGTGATAGTTACAGATTGAATGGCAGACTAGCCCCGCCCCCCTGAACATTGAGGAAATAGGGACCAACAGCCAACACAATAAATAGTTCAGTTGATAGAGCACTTTAATCAATAGGTCGTTGGTTCAAGTCCTGCTCATAATATTAATAGGTATCTTTGTTCACCACCCACATATTTTTTTAGCCGCTATTCTTAGAAATAGCAAACAAATTTGACAAAGACAAGCTAAAAATACTTTACTTTACCTGGATTTATAATTGGCTTCGTTGGAAAGGATTAACGGATTAGTCAAAACATTTGGTTTTCTTCTCAAAAAAATAAATTAATTTCTAAGTATTTAGACCTTACGGTCGCTCTCAGCCATGTCCGTGTGTTGGACATGCTGCACCGCGATCTTTTACATAACAGTTTCTGCAAGGCGGGTCCTCCCAAATATGGTGCGAGCTACGTCATCTCCGTAGCTATGACGTCAATCGGTTGCTAACTGCCCAGATGCCGTGGAGGCCCACCCCCTAAATTGCAGTGTTCCTGGATTTTCTCCCTCATTTTTTTTTACTGACGACGGCTAACTTAACTGAGCAAGAACTTTAAGGATATCGAGTATTGCTGTGAATCAGAAATATCAGGTAAGGAAAGGTAAGTTGAAAGTAAAGTTTGATGAAAAGTATTTCTCATGCATCATGCTACTGATTTGTAATGCAATCACAAATGGGAATCTACCCCTTTCTCAAAATAACATCGTGATCTGTTCATTAGCATAATTGAGTGAAAATTAGTCCGCGGGTGAACGACATAAACAAACTAATCCCTTGTTATGTTGAAAGATTATTTCTTTGAACAATCACCTACAAACAAAATCGTATCGTTCAGAGAAACAAATCATAAACTTAGAGAAGCTTTTATACCTTAAAAGGGACAATTTCTTTCATAAAGATTTATTTCGAGGTTTGTTTTTAATTTGTGGCGAATTGATATGTTGCGTCATCGGTAATGTGATGAGGCGCCATGATATGGGCATTCCAAAACAAGATTGCAATATTTTGGAGTCTGGCGTTTGTGTGCAGGCGGTGTTTTCTCGTTCATCTAAAAATAGGTTCACGGAGTTTCAACGTTTATATTACTGGGTAAGTAAAAATAGCAACAGATTGTGCGGTACACGCTGGTCGGTGTTTATGGTCGGTGGTATGGGACTTGGGTATATTTTGGGGGCTAAACTGTCTTCGAAGTGTTGGCCTAAACAGATTTTTGGATACGTGTTCAGTGCTTGTACTCATAAATCAAGAACACACAATTCGCGATGATCGTAACGAACGGTAAAAGTTCATGCATTGCAGACGGTAAACTGGGGGAACAGGCAGCATTTGGATTCTTGACATTGTATTTTGTATGATCTATGTTATTACCATGTGCAGTATTTATGTTAATTTCTGCCCATTTGTATTGTTTTCAATGTGTGCAAAAACTACAGTGTAGTTCATTCTATTTTCATGTAGGATTGCCTACTGTCATGTGTGTGTGTATGTGCGAATGCATGTGGGGCAGACACTGACAGTGTCTGTACTGCGTTGCATTATTGTGCATGTTGTACCCTGTGTTGTGCTCTTTACTGTTTTTCAAAATGCAATGTCGGGTAAAGGAAGCATGTACTTCCTCCATATTTCCAAATGAAAGGTCGTGGGTGGGTTGTCGCAGTTGACAATGGCTCAATAACAAGCAAGGATGGGGGTATTACCCAAATAATTTGAATCAGGAAGAGTGCTTTTTTACTTTATTAATATTAGTTTAATGATTCATTGGATAACTTTCCGTATGGCGCCACCACTTTTTCACTCATTTTTACAAAAAGGGATATATCAGTCAGGTAAATTAGATACTATATTATTTTATTTCGAATGAAAAAGTGGTGGCGCCATACGGAAACTTTTCCGATTCATTCAACAATGTCAACACTCACAGTTGCAATTTAAATTTTAAGTAGGCCTATAGTGATACAAACCATAAATCTTAAAATTGATTGTTGAGTAAATTAATAACACTAGTGGTGTAGTCGTCGTACTTACTTTGGTCATAAATAATGAATGCAAAAATGATGGTTGTGTTCAGCATCCTTCTTGTCCTTCGGCAGCTTTTTCCACTAACCATTTATCACCATAGTCTTAAATATAGCTCACAAACAATTTAGAAGTTGTAATAAACAGATCCTATTCATCTCAATTCATTTCAATTCATCTCAATTCATATTTTTATTTATATATTTTTTAGGCCATGATGCCGTCCCTTCACCAATTCCTCCATCCTAATTTTGTTGTCAAGACAACTTTCAAAGCTTATCGAAGAAACTCCAGATCACTTGCAAATTTTACAATTCATGTAAAACTGTTGTGTTGAGAACACGACCAATCACATGCAGACTCAACCCGGTTCATACTTCCTGCAAATGCAAAGGCGATATGAATTTTGACATAACATATCCGCAATGAATAATTCGCAAAAGTTGAGTAAAAACTGTGTTCAGCTCCTGCTAATCATTTGACATTAAATTTGTTATGCATTCGCAGGAAGTATGAACTTGGCTTTAGAGCTAAAACTAGCTAGTACTGCTCAATACGCGCTGCAATTTTTGTCTGCTTGGATTTTCCTTTTCTTTCTGTTAGGTAGTCTGAAAAGGACAGAAGTTTTTCATGGGCGCTTCATGACTTGTGACTGCTTGATGAATTGATGGTGTGTTGTATTTAAAACTGATTGAACAGGGAGAAAAAAAGAGGGAACAACTCAACCCAGACTTGAATAAAATTAAAATGGTAGGCGTTAAAGCCATTATACACTTTCGGAACAGAAAAAGAAAAAAAAGGCCACAGATTTACAAATAACTCACAGGGTTTACAAAAGGTAATGGTGAAAGACTTCTCTTGAAATATTATTCCATGAAATGCTTTACTTTTTGAGAAAACATTAAAACAATTATCAATTCTCTATATCGAGAATTACGGATTTATTTTAAACACATGTCATGACACGGCGAAACGTGCGGCAACACAAGTAGGTTTTCCCGTTATTTTCTCCCGACTCCGATGGCCGATTGAGCCTAAATTTTCACAGGTTTGTTATTTTATAAATAAGTTGTGATACACGAAGTGTGGGCCATTGGACAATACTGTTTACCGAAAGTGTCCGTGGTAATTGTCAAAGACTTCACAGTTGGTGTTCTTCTACCGTATGCATAAAATAACAAATGTGAAAATTTGAGCTCAACCGGTTGTCGAAGTTGCTAGGAAAGTAAAAAACACCATTGTCGCATCATGGTCACACGAAGTTGTGTGTTTCAGATGCTTGATTTTGAGACCTCAAATTCTAAATCCGAGGTCTCGAAATCAAATTCGTGGAAAATAACTCTTTCTCAAAAACTACATCACTTCAGAGGGAGGTATTTTTCATAATGTTTTATACCATCAACCTCTCCCCACTACTCGTAATCAAGAAAGTTTTATTTTTTATTTTGAGTGATTACGAATAGTGTCCACTGCCTTTAAACCAGAACTTCATTTTATTTGTAAAAAAAAAGATTTGAAAGAACCAAACTGAAATGTAGTGTAAATTACATTAAAGCCATTGGACCCTTTCAGTAAACAGTGTTGTCCAAGGCCCACACTTCGTGTACCACAACTTCTATATCAAATAACAAACCTGTGAAAATTTAGGCTCAATCGGTCATCGGAGTCGGGAGAAAACAACGGAAAAACCCACACTTGTTTCCGCGCGTTTCTCCATGTCATGACATGTGTTTAAAATAAATCCGTAATTCTCGTTAACGAGAATTTATATTGTTTTGGTGTTTTCTTAAAAAGTAAAGCATTTCATGGAATAATATTTCAAGAGAAGTCTTTCACCATTGCCTTCTGTAAACCCTGTAAGTTACTTGTAAATCTGTGAACTATTATTTTTTTTTTCTGAACCGAAAGGGTCCAATGGCTTTAAGAGATTAAAAGCAGCACAGTTTCTGATTCCCCATATTTAATGAAAGAGGATGTTGTTACTGTGTTACGGTATTGTGTTGCTTGGTAGCTCAATTTAGAAGCATATACATATTAAAAGTGATGTTAGTTCGGGAAGAGGAAATAATTGAATGAAATTACAAAAATTACGTCATATCCACGGTAACCTTAAATTATTTTTCAAGCAGTAGGGGCCTTTGGAATTTGTATTTTCTTCGCCAAACTGTAATGAAAAGTTATGACATTTTGTTGTTGTTGGATTGTTCAGTATGTAAAGATACTTAAAATAGATTTTAAATAATTTTCTTGGGGTTTGCCCCAAAAAATTCAGCTCAAACCTTTGCTGCATTGGTCTGGGACACTACATTGCAAGGAGTTGAATCGTTAGGTTTCCAAATAGGAAGACAAGATATGCTGATAAAAAAAGTCAATTAGGCCTACATCTTACTATTTTCATATTTGGACTTCAAAATCTGAAGAACTTTCCAATGAAATTTTGCTTAGTATTGTGGTTTAGAGCACGTTTGATTTTGATGTATAGTTGCGGTCATGTGGTTCAGTTAATAAACCTTTTTTCATTACAAAGAGTGGAAATTGAGTTGTCCTCAGCTTTTTTTTTTCTTCAAATATTCATCTAAAACAGTATGAAATGAAGGTTCTTGTTACTAAGGCCTACATAATAAAAAGTCCTTCTTCCCAGGTCAAATTCCAGGAATATTGAAACACATCCCCTCATAACCATTTGTTTGGTCATGGTAATGTTCGTAAAGTAGGGTTCTTACACAGTAAAGTACATTGTGCATCAAACATGCTTTTCAAAGATTGAGCTTGGGTCTGGTTTTATTATAATCTGTTGCAGATTTTTCTGAAAGAGAGGGACACCTTTGGTAATTACTAAAAAAAACTTAGGCATAAAAACTTACATGCACTTGGTAAGAAGCACTGCAACTGTTGATAAATGTATTTACATGTTGAGAAGCGATTCCCTTCGCATGAATGTGGTTTAAGAGAGAGGGATTCCACCATTTTAAAACATTTCAATCTTAGAAATGTTTCTTTATGAATTGTGTATGCCATTTACAGATTATTTTTATTTTTCCTGATTCAGGACTCTGTGATTTGTTTATAGTGTGGAATTTAACTTATTGGTTTTACATAACATGCAATGATGTAGAAACTACCTTTTTGTACGTATAACAAAATGTTGTATAATATATAATTAGTCAATAGTCAGCAATAATTGGTCTAGTAAAAAAGTTGCGTTGTCATTGGAATAACTACAATTTTTTTGTAACCATACACACAGTGAAGACATACAGGGATACTTAATTATTCATCAGAGACTGACTGTGTATTGTAAAGAATGACTCTTGTTTTATACCCCATCTTAGCAGTAAAGAGCAGCAGGCGTTTATTCAACCTCCCCCCTTCACATGATGACGATGACGGTGCGTTAGTGGCAACAGGCCAAGAATTAGTGGTGTCATTACCGGGTAAAGGTGCTCGTCTGTTGAGCTTCCTGCCTCCAGTTTACAGCACCTGCTGGCATTTTTAAGTTGCGCTGAGCTGAGATTCCACCTGCCGAACAGTTTCACTACTTCATGGCTTTCCCACACCTTTCACCGTACCCAATTTATTACAATAAAGTAATCATCTTTGAATCATGCAGACAGAATGAAACATTCTGATTTGCCCCCTCCTCTTGTTCCACAGAATTCATACATCTTTTGTGTCACCTGTACATTTTTAGGCCTGATACTTATTATGTCTGAAGTTCCTAAAAAATTTGGGACTATGTTGCTTTTTCTCTTTGAAACTCTGTACAAGGTCCTTCCACTATGCTCAAAGACCAACCCCTGCTGATTGTGGTCAGTGGTCTGCACTGCTGACAAATTTATTTCTAGTCTACACCGTACACAAAATGACTATACAAAAGCTACACTACAAAAATGTAAATATTTTATATTTTTTTTGGTGTGTACAAAATTACACACCCACACTGTACACCCACACTGTACATACCCATTAGGATATGTTACATGTTATATAAAAGAAAAATTGATTGAAATTGTACGTAACACAGCGTCAAGCTGTCAGCAATAAAGGGGTTATTCATAGTTGATCATCCCTAGATTTTGATTTGATCACTAATAACTTCCTTCCCAAGTATCAATCACTAATTAGAACTACTGATACTCCCCACAACTTGATGCACTGTTGCAGTTGACTTGCTCACAGGCTTGTACCTCACTGCTCTCAGCTTGCGTACATTAGTTGCGTCCATCAGTGCCACTGTGCGTGCAGACTTGGCCAGCGTTATAGAAAACAGTTTTGGCACAAAACCAAGAATTTAAATGTGTTAGACGGATAGCGAACTTGATCTTTGTAGACCCGTTCTTAAAGGACATAAATCACATTGGTGAGGTTGCGTCGAAAATGACGACCTTTTATGTAGTCATGAATATCTACCCCCCCCCCACCCCGAAAGCTTATACGGCACCCGTGCCCGAATGACTCCCATAGCAACCGGCCTCTTGACACTTAAACCAAAAAATAACATTTATGCTCTTAACAACAAATCAAAGCTTTTCAAAACTTCACTCTACACTTCTTCTTGTACGAAAAAACGTAAATGTTTTGTGCATTAGTGAGAGTTTCAGACGGCACATAATTTGAGAGTTGTACAGTTCCTAAGTCTTTTTAGAAAAAGGTTATAACAAACAGACGGAGCACCACCAGACTTTCTCAGCTTGTCAACTTTTTCAGTTATAATTGTGCAGCCCTGATACTTCGGCTTTTAAGGGGCACGGCAGTTTTGCCTTGACTTTTTGTAAAAATTTGGGGCACCAAGGCAATTTTCAAAAATTTGGAAGGGCATCACGGCAATCATAAAAAGTTGCGATGGGCACGACGGCAGTTTGAAAAAAAAAACTCTGAGTAAGAGTTGCCTGTAAAAAATAGTTCTTCAAATTTTTCCATTTTCTAACTGTTACCCAATGAAAAAAGAAAGCATTCATCTAACTCAACCAAATAAAGAACAACTACTTACAATACACAATAAATAATTTTGGTTCATACGTAATCCTACTACTGGTCATGCACGTTGTGTAGTTTTTCGTAGAGACTCTAAAATTCCCACGTAACTGCTCCATTTTGACACGATGTTGACAGAATAAATGCATGCGGTGCGCTACGACTATGCTATACATGATGGTACATCACATGTACCAAGCATGGGGGAAACCACTATCCCAGCATGCACAGCACGTCGAGTCTTTGTCTCAAGGCGCTTAGCGTTGGTGTGCGTAATTTTACCACTAGAGGGCGTTTAATCTCACGCTATCTCTTTGTTCGGAAACGCCCTCTAGCGTTCGATGTTGCGAGTATTTTTTTGTCGCACGCAAAGAACAACAACTAACCGGCCTGAAATCTGCTGCTGTGCCTTACGTGCGTGAAATTGGGGCCTATTTCGCTGCGTGAAATTTACACAGACATCGGGACTTTTTAGCTTATTTTCGAACTTTGACAACGTTGAATATAATTTGTTTTTCAGAGGAAGGGCACGGCGGCAATGATGAGAAAAGGGCACGGCAATCATTGCCGTGAAAAATTGGGTTTTTGAAGGGCATTGCGGCAATCGGTAGGGGCAACGACGGCAATTGCCGTCGTTGCCGTCGTGAAGTATCAGGGCTGATTGTGTCTCAAAGTGGTTTTCTATTGAGATTTAGAATGGTTGTAATAACTTTTGACAAGTGCCAATTTACAAAACTGTTGATTTTACCAACAAAATAGTTAGTGTAACAAACTTCTGTCAACACTGTGTACGGTCACTCAACACTGTGTACGGTTGACTCTCTCACTGTAAAGTGGGTTAACTTTTGCAGATTACGACAGCCTCGATGTCAACTATCCGTTTTATATTAAGATGCAGTCGTTTGACCTTTGTATTTTAGGTGTTGCCTGTATCCTGGCTAATGTAAAAATAGCTTCCAGGGACCCCTTTTAATAGCAAGGGGGGGCAGGTTTGACAAAAATCTTGTCTTAAGGTCTTGTTTACTACACCTGCTGTGCAAACGTTGCCTTTAATGTGAACTGACAGGAGGTTTGTCACTTCCTACCTACTACATCTTTGTAGAAAAGCCCTAAGTATTAAGGGCACTAACATGCTCCGTTCACACTCTTGATACAAAGAAGATAACAAGAAGTTGCTTTCTACCACACCACATCCAGCTGTCATCAGCTTCAGAAACATGTAGCGCAGTCTTCGGGGGATGAATTCTCCCAACTTGTTTGCATTGATTGGACTGCAAGCATCTTAGAATATTAGTTGTTTATCAATGAAGGGCATCAGCTTCAACAGGGGGTTGGGACGTGACGTGAGTCCAACGAAAAACAAGATTTGGAGGATGGGAAGCCAGGATGCATGTGCGAACTCGAATGCCTGTGCCAAGTTGAAGGCCTGGTAATTTTGGATTCTGAACACTCATATCCTTAGTGCGCAGTTAGTGAACTTAACCCTCCGCTAATAGATTTTAAGGGCTGATTAATGAAGGTCAAAGCAATATGCCTTTTTTTTTGGCCTTGGTGCATCTTTAAAATGTTTCCAAAATATTATGGTTTCTAGTGAAAGTGTCAATTTCTTAGAAGGTATGAGACTCCAGTGCTGAGGGTGACTTTGGTAGGAATAGCTTTGCCGCCTTAGTACTTACTAGACCAGTTACATGTAACTTGACTCTGTACAAGAGGCCTACTTGTTTCTTTGGATGTTCAGAGTGAGTGCTGTTAGACTGTATTATGTTCATACTTACCACACTTATAATTATGTTATATGTATGTTGACACTATTTGGTTTTCTTTTCAACTAACTGAACTCCCAACATCCATTTGTTGGACTCCTTCAATTAAAACACCAGACTTCAACATGTTGTTGACTGAACTTACGTTCCAAGAGATTTTTAACAGAACCTTTATACCAGATTGTCGGTTGAAATGCAGTCAAGCTAGAACAAGTTATCAGTGTTGCCTTAAAAAAATGTTTGTTTGTTGAATGGAACCTCCTGGTTTAGATGCAATAAAGCTGGAAAAAGTTATCAACTTTGCCTTAAAATATTTCTTTGTTAAAAGGAACCTCTTGATACTTGGTTGAATATTCAGGTCACAAACTTAAAGTTTGTCTGTAGATTGACTGCTTGAAAAGAGATTCATGTTTTAATTTTTTTTTAATGTTTTACTATTGTGGCATATACATGTATGTTGATCCTACACCAGTGTGCCAACTATTCAAGTTTGTAGATGTACACATTTGAAATGTTGGTTAAACAAAACTCTTGTTTGTTTGCTTTATTTTTTAGTAATTAGCTTCAGGAATCTTTGATTTTAAAAGAAATGGGAAGGAGAGGAACTTGCAATTGGTTTTTCCACTGAATGACGCCCATGATATTAGTTGATTTTAAACATTTAGGCACAGGCGCCATAGATGCTCCATCAGACTAACCATATGTCTGATCACCTGCCACTATAACATTTGTGTTTACCATCATTCACCCGTCATGCCATGCACAAACCATGGGGCCGTATCTTGTTGTAATGTTTCCACCCAGGTGAAACTGAATGCGCAACCAAAGCCATGACATCATCAGCTGCTCTATGATGTAACTTGCTGATGTTAGTGTGGAACCCTGACGCTGCTTTTGTACTCGCACAAATTTACCCAGATCTGTCTTGTGAAGTTGTCTATGAAAGAAATACAATAATGTAATGTTTTGAGGTATTAATACTCTCTGACTATCTCTCTGTGGTGTGCTTTATATGGTGCTGACTCTTGGTTTGTTTTACATTATGTCCTCAACTTACCCAGATTACAGTATGTTTTAATTATGGTACATTGTATCTGGTTTGTGTAACACCATGTGTGTGTCTACTTGCCAGATAGATTTTGTGAGAACTGTCTTGCTATATACTCTACTAGCGCAGAGTAGATTTAGTGATATTTTAAATCTACACCTGGGTGGTAGAATATAGAGCAAGACAGTTCTCTAAAAACCAAAATTTATCTGGCAAGTAGACATGTACATTGTGTTACTGCAAACCAAATATAAATTGATACCTCACCATGCAATGCCTCAAATCCCATATTGTATGTACATCAAATGCAAGGTGCTATTTGAAGGATGTTGGACCGATGTTGCAACGTCATTGCAATTTCTTTTAACATGCAGTTCAAGCACCATAGTCTAGTCTGACCCTTTACCTTCCATGCTGTGATGTGTGTAAAACAGGTGTCATTACCCAATTAAAAAAGGTGACTTTATTGGAGGTGCACAGAACATTTTTGCCAGTGAAGGTGTTTGGTCATTATGGTCTTTGTGCTGATTTTCGTGGATGGTTGAATGTCAAGTCAATGGCCCAGTCTTGTATGAAAGTCTCAAGTGTGAGAGAATTCTGGTGTGGGTAGTCTGAGACTGTTTAAACTGAAGGTGCTTCTCGCTAAGGACGGCATGTTGACATCTTTATCGAAAGAGCTGTATTGGCCTAAAGGCACACTTAAATGTCCAGAGATATACGCAATTACTGTCGGTTCTGCTTTTTACCATTAATTTTTAGACTTGAGATTTAATGATCTGATTTTCAGGGCTGCCCCAAATCACTAAATCCCATCTGTTCCTACACATTATCAAAATGGATGATTTTATTCAAACTGTGACACCATATACAATGATTAAGCCCAACCTGTTATCTAGCTTTTGAGGGTTGGGATTTGGGAGGCTCATGAATTCTCTTGCAGTTGTTCTAAGGGCAAGGCAATGTTTCCATGGTAAATAGCACCTAAATGAGATAATTTGTATTTGTAATTTGATCATTTCAAAGGGCATCAAGGCAATGACTAGGGGCATGGAGACATTGGACATTGCCTGAGCCGTGAAGTAATTAGTATGTGTATCAGACGGTCAGACCTGCTTTTGATTATTTGAACCCCTTGGTAATGAAAGTTTTTATTTAAGTCGAAACAAACATTAGGGTTATAGGCCTACTTGATAAATGATGTATTGCCAATGATTGGGAAAAATCATATGTTTTGGGGTGTCATAGTTACATTTGTCATGGATATCCACAGTGTGATAATTTTTTGAATAATTGATAAGTTTACAGTGCGCCCAATCATTCGCTCACCTTATTGTACATGCCATTTATGGCTTAAGTCGGCTACTCTCTCCTAAACCATACATGTTTGATAACAAAAAACTAACCAGGGGGCCCTTCTAGGTGTCTGAGGTGGCTCATGGGGCACAAAGCAAAAGCAGGGACTACTTTACCCTTTGACCCTGATAAGAATGCTAGGATTTATAAGGAATCTGTTGACGTCAAGAAAATATTCTGTTTTACCAGGTAAAAGCTTGTTAAAGGAACACGTTGCCTGGGATCGGACGAGTTGGTCTATAAAAAAGCGTTTGTAACCGTTTGTTATAAAATGCATATGCTTGGAAAGATGTTTTAAAAGTAGAATACAATGATCCACACAAGTTTGCCTCGAAACTGCGTGGTTTTCCTTTTACTGTGCGAACTAACACGGTCGGCCGTTAATGGGAGTCAAAAATTTGACTCCCATAAATGGCCGACTGTGTTAGTCGACGAGGTAAAAGGAAAACCGTACAATTTCGAGGCATGTTTGTGCGGATCATTGTGTTCTACTTTTAAAACATCTTTCTACCCATTAGGCCTGGGCGAATAATTCGAATATCCGGTTAATGGCGAATAGGTTTTCCTATCCGTAACCGCGAATGCCTTTTTTTTCTTAACCGGATATCCGCATAGGGCGCGAATAGCTATTTATAAACCGGATAGTTCTGTAATTACAACCAAGTAACCGGATATTCTTTAATATCCGAATATCCGCGGACGTCGGGCGACAACTGACATGAATGTTTTGTCTGAATCCTAATGAAACTTCTATTAAGACAGCATAAAACAGCATAAATTAAGTATTTAACTATGCTCACCTCCGTGAAGAGTCAAAACAATGACATTTCTGACGTAATTTGTTCAAAGATTACAAAAGTTTTCCTTCACGTAGAGTCATCCACGATCAAAAGAAAAAGCAAATCGCCATCTTTAAATTAGATCCGGTCATTTTTATGAATGAACCGAGTGACACTGTCTAAAACTAATATCAATCCGCCCAGAAGATCTCATTCACGAACGAACAGCGCCCTCTAGCGACAAAAAAAAAATTTTTTCTAAATATTTTTTTATTTTTATTTTTTTTATAGCGCCCTCTAGCGGCGAAAAAAACTATTCGAATATCCGGTTAATTTCGGATAGTTGGCCAGCGGTATCCGAATAACAAAATTTCACTATTCGCCCAGCACTACTACCCATATACATTTTATAACAAACGCTTTTCAAAGACCAACTCGACCGATCCAAGGCAACGTGTTCCTTTAAAGCTTGTAAATTAGGAGAAAACAGATTTTAAAAAAAGTAATACTGAAAGTTACATGGAAATCCTCTTTGTTTACGTTTAATTCACAGAGAGTAAAAAAACCTTTAAAAAACCCAATAGTAATAATAATACAAAACGAACAACAATGATTTGTATTATTGATCCGATAATTGATTTGTTCCTATTAAGCTGTGATGATTTTGCAGACTTGTTTGTACACACTCTCTCTCTCTCTCTTTAGACTGTTATTTAGAGCTACCATGGAGTATATATTTAGGCTTCACACCGTGATGCTTTAAAGAGTATTCATATCTTGGTGACTATTTTAGGAAAGATATCAAACATTTTTTCAACAATGCACTCTTGAACTTACTCAAAATTTACTACTGATTGATAAGTTCTTGTATTAACAACAACATCAACAACAACTACTTTACAATTTTACTTACCACCCACGCACAACATTTTGAAAGGAAAAATAATTTCTTGCAAGATCAGTTTTTCTATCAGCCATCAAACCTCAACTTCAAGTGAACCTTCAAAGATCTCGTAAATACATTTTCAAAACTACGAAGACTATAAAGTTTCAACAAAAACTTCAACTTGTGAAAGTGATACATGTACATGTAAATAAGTGACAAATAAGCCCTTTGGTTTGTGTTGGGACAAGAGGGTTGGGAAACCCGCATTTTAAAGAGGAAACTGAGGGTGTGGTCATGCTAATTCACTGGGCTGGTCAGTGGTGTGAACTAGTATAATTACCAATTTTCCCTTTAACATAATTTGAATAGATTGACTAGACTTGTGAAACTACAGTGACACATGGGGTAGTTTCCCATTAAGTTCACCTTGCAGGAATGTTGTCAATATTTCACTTTGTTCAAAAGAAGGCCACATATGGGACCAGCTGTAAACAAGTAAATAATACAAATCATAATAATGCCTGGTGTTTTAGAATTAAAATGGTCTAATCTACAGTATGCCAATTGTTTTGGGGAATACAACTAGATTAAGCAAGGTTATTTCCTTTGTCTGTGATCCATTTTTGTGTTGAAATGTTTCATGTTTTTGGGTCAGGGTTATGAAGTAAATGTGCACATTCAATTACATGTATGTCAAACACTTCTTTTTAAAGGGAGGGCAATAGATTGTACGCTAAAAAGGTTAATGACCATAACAACTTTTGTTTAATGGTTGATAGTATATACTTTATTTGAGAAAGGATTCATTTCGCAGTAATATGGTTTGGATTGTTCTTTCAACAATTCTGAAACATTTCTCAGATTTCTGAGTTCGCGGCTGCTGCAGCCAGAGATGCAGTTCCTACTCATTGTCACATCCCTTAAAGGCAGTGGACACTTGGTAATTACTCATAATAATTATCATCATAAAACCTTTCTTGATTACGAGTAATGGGGAGAGGTTTATAGTATAAAACATTGTGAGAAACAGCTCCCTCTGAAGTGACGTAGTTTTCGAGAAAGAAGTAACTGCATTCAGTTGAAACTTTCACAAGTGACTTTAAATGTATCTTTCATTAAAATGTTAACTATAAACAATCATAAATGTTGACAAAAAAAGTCCAACTATTTGTTTGAGTGGTCTGGGGAAGATATTCCTCTATAACTTCGGAATTTGATGCAGATATTTAATGCAAATGTATACCTTGACATGTGGTGATTGTCAAATAAAGTACATTGTATTTTAACAACATGAATCAGGGTATGGTAAAGATGATGAAAGGTCATCCAATTTACTATATCGTTTTTCACATAATACATTAAAAATACCAAAACTATGTGTAAAATGTCTTTTCCTTAATTTCCACAATGAGAACAATAGAAGTGTATCATCCAATGCTGAAACTTTGTCAGAAAAATTTCACTAACTAAAAGTTAATCCAAGACGTTTGAAGAAGCAAATCCAATATGTGAAATGTATCTTTATGTAAGACGGGGTCAGAATTATTTGTTGTGGCTTTTTCAGAGGCCTAGTGAACAAGCCATGAAACATATAGGATGCCCATAACAACACCAATTACAGACCTTAAAGTAAGCCTTGCATTAATTTTATTGTAGTTAAATAACAATTCAGATCCCCCCAGGCATATATCTTATTTTAAGACATTGTTGACACAATTATTATTAAAAAATAACCCTGTAAAACAAGCATGTGGTAACCCATCTGTAAAGGGTGGTGATTTAATATTTACAATTATGTATTTTTCCCCCTTGCAATATTTTTTCATTTTAAGATATTGTTGGTACATGTACTTTTCTTTTTTTAAATAACCCTGGAAAACAAACATGTGGTAACTGATCCGTAAAGCAAGGTTGCATTGATAGTTTTTCGAGGTGTGAACACAAACGACACTATTAAAACTTCAGCTGTGCTGTTCATTGAAAAACTTTCTATAAATCATTTGAAGCTTGCCTTCAATAGTACAGTTTAAATGTTTGTAATAATAATTGAGGAGATGTTTGTATATGGATGAGTCAATTGTATCTAAGTTATAGGGGCAAGCAACTTCTTGAAGAAAAATGACATTTGAGAGCGGTTGAAAGGGGCAACAAGGCTAACCCCAGGTCATGGAGGCATTGACCTTAGTGAAATTTCAAGGAGATCTTACATGAAAAGGCTTATTCTTGTTATTAATTACTTGTTCAGTTAAATTATTTTGACGTTGTCCCACAATTCCCATAATATCTCCCAGCTCTCAATTAAGTACATGAGCCGCGCTTATTTATATCGTAATAATAACTAAAACTAAACCGGATATTTGAGTGATAGACAACACTAAATCCTATTATAAAATGGGTTTTTGTTGTTTCCCATGTGCTTAGGCAAACTAAATTGAGATCCATATGCTAGACAATTCTCTGGGTTCGACTGGAAACCACAGGCTGTAGAGTCTCAGCTGGAATTAACTCAGTAGTCCCTATCAACACGTATTGGTCCGCTGCCAGGGAGGAGGGAGATTGCATGAAATTCAGCAAAACAGTGTAATCCCCCGGATGTACACTGGATTTAGATGCTGAGATAAATCAAACATCTTCGGAGATGTCAGTCATTCAACTTTTGGGCGGCCAATTTGCAATTCGAGACAACAAACAAACAAAAAATAATTATAGCTTAATACTAAATATAGTGCCAATCCATAGTAAAAATGCTCAGCAGGTCTTTACATACATGTAACATTAAATTTAAGACGAAACCCTAAAAAGAGATACAAATAATACAAGCAGAGGCTCTAAACTGATCCCACACACTTTAAATAGAAACTATTGGGAAGGTTTACACTAAAGCTTTCAATTCCATCTTTACCTTCTTAAAGGCAGTGGACACTATTGGTAATTGTCAAAGACCAGTACTCTCACTTGGTGTATCTCAACATATGCATAAAATAACAAACCTGTGGAAATTTGAGCTCAATTGGTCATCGACTTTGCAAGATAATAATGAAAGAAAAAACACCCTTGTCACACGAAGTCCCGAAATAAAAATCGCGGAAAATTACTTCTTTCTCCAAAACTACGTCACTTCAGAGGGAGCCGTTTCACACAATGTTTTATACTATCAACCTCTCCCCATTACTCTTTACCAAGTAAGGTTTTATGCCAATAATTATTTTGAGTAATTACCATTAGTGTCCACTGCTTTTAAAAGGTGAAGTATAAGAAAAAATTTTCACTAGATTGTCCTTATAACAGATGTTAAAATTGCATTGGGGATAAAGAATATTAATTTTTGTTTTTACCCATACACGGATGTATGTAAGCACTGTATACTCGGTACTCTCCCAATTCCTGTGAAAAAATATCATAGGCATTTTACTGGGGTGGGATTCGAACCCATCTCTTATATAGTTGCGGTATCCGCTGCCAAGACATAGGATTCAAACTGCCTCTAGCTACCGGGCAACCTCAGTAGTCTAGTTGGTAAGACACTGCTCCAGAATGGCAAGGGTCGTGGGTTCGAAAAAGGAAAGTACTGAGTACACAGTGCTAACACACATCAGTGGATGGGTAAAACCTAAAATTAAGATTGTCCTTGCAATTCAGAATTGAATAAAAACTGGGGATAAGTTGCATAATGAGTTGTGTATCTTGCATTCTATTTGACAATGCCCCCAAAAATTGTTTAAGCTGTCAATAAATAGATTTTCTGCTGTTTTACATTTAGAAATAATACAATTTCTTTTAGAGAGATTGACAGTTTTAATTATTTTGGCTGTCTTTATGATCATATCTAAGGCTCAACTTGGGGAAAGAATTCAAAAGACTGCAGGAACTTTTGATGGACAAATTTTGTTTTACCAAAACAAGAATCGTTTATTTAAAGGTAGGCTATATGTATAACTTTCATAAATACTCACCAGAATTCAAAGGTATTTGTCTTAAATAATACTGAAAGTCAACATTTTGATACATTTAAAAATAAAGTTAGATGAGAACACTAGACTTCTCCAGTCGTAAATTTACTGGCTCGCTAAGAAAAAGACTGGCCTTGGGCATGCGGTCCAGTGTTACTTTCTAACTCTGATGTTACTTTAATTTTACGCACTCCACATGTTATCTAGACGCAAGTTGGTTTAAACTTCTTTGTGGTTCTACTTCACGTATCATGGTACATTGTTCATTCAATTGGAGCTCCGGATCAACAATGAAAGCCATTCACTGATGTTGACTTCTTGAACTGTGTAGCCCCTCCCTCTTAGGAAGTTTTAGAGAGCTCCACGATAATTTAAAGAAATCTACAATTGGAACTTATCCAACAGTATAACAACTCAAGTTTCCGATGAACATTATTTTCAAAATCTTCTTTGGGTGCAGACAGCTCTACACCTGCTCCAGATCAGCCAAAGCCTTTGCGGAGTCTGCACCCCTGATAAGAGAGCTGCTGCAGTACCTACACGACGTGGTACCAGTAGCCGCAGGTGGCTGGCAGGCACAGCATCATCGTGTTTTTCAACTTGGCTCATGAGCTTGCCTTTTGCGGGTGACTCACATGTCCGTGTGTTTCCTGGAGATAATTTGTTGCAAATGTGCCCCCTTGATGCTCCAGTTTACCATGGAGATCATTCAGATTATACGGTGTTGTGGCTCATCGAGGGTTGTTGTTGTGTTCGTGTACGTTCATTGTGATCTGCAGAGAAAAATCTGTAGTACGTGTCGTCAGGCAATAGGCCCTAAGTGTCTGATTTACTTCTAGGCATTCATTCAAATAATAACATCTCCATTTAATTGATGTTAGTTTCCTTTATATTTAATCAATTCAAATTAACTATCTGGAGGGAAAACCACCTTATTTAAATAGCATAGTTTGAAATGCAATCATGTTCTCAGTGAATGTGGGCCTAGAGTTCTAATTTTGCTGAGAGACTACAATTTATAACTTCAGTTGTCTGAGTAATACAGGAATTACTGTGTCAGGAATGTGTGTTGATCAGCAACAGACTAGAGCTCTTAACGAATGTTAATTAATAAATTAATGTTCTGAATCCGTATTTATATTTTTAGAAAGAAAAGTGTTACAGCAAAGATGACATTCAAAGTGATTTTTTGATAGGTACTTTAACGGAGGCAACAGCGACTTTTTCAGTCTCAAACGAATGTTCAAAACAGAATTCCCCAGACTTCATACAGTGCTGCTATAGTTAGGGGCAAGCTTGTTCCTTTAGAGATGACAAACACCTGCACACAATTCTCAATTAAAGGCACTAGTCACTATTGGTAATCACTCAAAATAATTGTTAGCATCAAACATTGTGAGAAACGACTCCCTCTGAAGTAACGTAGTTTTTGAGAAAAAAGGTAATTTCTCACGCAATTATTAAAAGACTTCAGACCTGAAGCTTTTTTTAAGCATCTAAAAACACAATTTTGTGCAACAAGGGTGCTTTTTCTTTCATTTTTCTTTGACAATTACCAAAGGTGTCCAGTGCCTTAAATGTATGATACCACGATACCAGTCTTTACGGACCTAGAGATTGCAATGCAAAATTTTACCCGTGAATGATGTGTCACGTAGCAACACTGAGGAACTGAAATTAAGCATTCACCTGTGACTGAAAAAGGCATTAGACCAGAAATCATTCAGTTGTTGCCAAAATGACTTCTTGCCTCCACGCTTCATATGTGGGGCTTTTATTAGGGGGGAAACAGCCTTGCCCTTAATGAAATATCAGCTCTTAAAGGGAAGGTACACGTTTGGGAATGGACCCTTCCCATGAAATATGCTAATTACCTTCACGCATGCGTACAGACCCTGTTGGTTGGCAAACGCCATAGAGTTGTGCACTAAGCAGACGCGCAATCGCGTCTGCGTCACGCAGCCATAAGCCCTGTACAAAACAGCGTGATATTCCCTCAGTTTTGCCAACCAAAATGTTAGTGCGCACGCGCTAAGTGCAATTTAAATATTTCATGGGAAGGGTCTATTGTCAAAGACCAGTCTTCTCACTTGGTGTATCCCATCATAAGCATAAAATAACAAGCCTGTGAAAATTTGGGCTCAATCGGTCATCGAAGTTGCGAGAAAATAATGAAAGAAAAAACACCATTGTTGGACGAATTTGTGTGCTTTCAAATAGGAATAAAAGACTTCTAGCTTGAAGTCTTTTATTATTTTAGTGAGAAATTACTTCTTTCTCAAAAACGTTGTTACTTCAGAGGGAGTTGTTTCCCTCAGTGTTTTATACTATCAACAGCTCTTCAATGCTCGTTACCAAGTCAGTTTTTAAGTTAATATTTGTTTTGAGAAACTACCAAACATGTACCTTCCCTTTAAAGGCACTGGACACTATTGGTAAAAACACAATCAAGTAATTGTAAGCATAAAAATGTGTGTGGTAACAAGCAATGGGGAGCTGTTCATAGTATAAAACATTGTGAAAAACGGCTCCCTATGAAGTAATGTAGTTTGTGAGAAAGAGGTATTTTTCACATAATATGTAAAGATTTCAGGGCTTGAAGCCTTTTATTAGGCATCTGAAAGCTTGCAAATTTGTACACTTTGTTTCTATCATTCTCTTGCAACTTACCAATCAAGTCCAAGTTATTACAGATTTGTTGATTTATGCACTATATTTTTTTTAAATTACTGGTCTTCGACAATTACCAAAGGTGTCCAGTGCCTTTAAGGGAAAACAGCATTGCAACAGCCTTACAACTGAAATATCAGGTCTGCTTTGAAAGGCATTTTGCCACCCCCATCCCCCCCTTCTCAGTCTGATTTTTCCTGAGCTTACACAGATTTATGATGTCATGCTTGGAGGTTTCCATTCTTCTCATCCCACTATACTATCCAGCTGAAATAAATAACAACTGGAATCTAATCTCTCACCTTGAACAATCACAAATTAGTTCCTGTTTGATAAACATGTTTTCTGGGGAGGAGGAAAAAAACATGTGTGCGTTGATGGGTTTGATCCAAAAAGCAGACAAACTTGCTAAGCACAGAACAGTGCTTAGCAGACAATGGTTACAAGCCCAAGTTGTTAGCAAAGAAATTTGTCAAGCAGTATTTTCTGCTTAAAAACAGCTTTATGAAAGTGGGCCCTGATTTAAAACAGTCTGTATATGGGTACATGTTTACAAGCAAACAGAGCACAGATTCAACAAATTCACATGTCCGAGAATCAGAGGGAAAATTTCTAAAAATTTGAGTTGTTTGTTTATGGTTTTACTGAACTGAAGCAAAGTTTCAATTTCATAGTCACATACATGTAGTAGCAGACTTGACCATGACTGACTGGGATCTCAAACCCTTGGGGTTGAAGGCCAGGGTCAGGACTACCACAATGTCTCCAGACAGACTCAATGTTCTCAATCGTTATAACTTTCTCTCTCTCTCTTTCTTTCTCTTAGGATCACTGATGGTGCTCTTACTTGTAGAAAGTTCTAGTGAAGTCACAACACGTGTGTAGAAGGTAAGATTTTCAATTTTGTTTCATTTTATGGTTTTTGGTGCATCTTCAAGTATGCCATTGGAAAGCGTTTGCTGCAAAGAATTCAGAGGCACTTTAATGTTTGCTGTTCATCCGAGCACGTCATGATAAATTCCTACTTGTTTATTTCACATCTTTGAAGGTATGTTATTTCAGTGTGAAAGAATGGTGCCCAAACCACAACATTGATAAAGGAATAAACTCCGTAAGTGTACTAGTTCTGTTCAAATAATGTTGATTCACTATAGTAAACTAGAGGCAGGGCTAGGGGAAGGATTGGGGGCACATTCTGTGTAATGCTATGCCTCAGTGCAATGCCAGATGGTCTTTTTGTTGTAAACGATTCCGTGAATTTTCTCTCTATCCTTAAAAGACAGTTAGCAAGAAAAGCAAACCTTGGTATCTGTTTTGAGATTGTAAGTTGATTTGGGCAGTTCAAATTGACTTCAGCTTTCAGATATAACAGTATTTCCAGTTTTTTTAGCATTCCAGATTTATAAGAAATGTTTCATTTATTTATTTATTTGTTTTAAAGGCAGTGGACACTATTGGTAATTACTCAAAACAATTATTTGCATAAAACCTTTCTTGTTGACAAGTAATGGGGAGAGGTTGGTGGTATAAAACATTGTGAGAAACAGCTCCCTCTGAAGTGCCATAGTTTTGGAGAAAGAAGTAATTTTCCACGAATTTGATTTCGAGACCTCAAGTTTAGAACTTGAGGTCTCGAAATCAACCATCTAAACGCACACAACTTCGTGTGACAAGGGTGTTTTCTTCTTTCATTATTTTCTCGCAACTTTGATGACGGATTGAGCTCAAATTTTCACAGGTTTGTTGTTTTATGCATATGTTGAGATACACCAACTGTGAAGGCTAGTCTTTGACAATTACCAATAGTGTCCACTGCCTTTAATTCTTCGGACAAACTATAAAACTAGCACATGCTGCCCAGGGAAGGGCAAAAGTTAAAAAAACTGTCATCAAAAAAGATGTGCCCTCCCAGAAAACAACTTATCGCGGGTGGTGATCGTTTAAATGTTTGAACAGTTTTTTATTAGTGAGCATTTTTTTTTCCACTGAAGTTTCGGTTTTCGGAACCGAAACAAGATTGTACTGTGTAATGACGTCAGCTCACGTCAGCTCACGGGTACCCTGATGCCATGATAAACAACAGAGCACAGCCTCAGAGATGCAGCTAACGCAATGCATATAAAGAACCCTGGTGAAAAAAGGTTCAAGGTTTTTGATTCATAGACCTTGCTCACCCTCGACCCTTCCTGTATCAGCCAATAGATCCATAAGGTCTATAGATCACAAGACAATGTCTCAGCCAATTTTGTGTACTATAATCCCTGACGCATCTCTGGCAGGAGCAGCTACATGTATGCAGCGAAGATACTCATCAGTCGGAGTCTTCTGAATGCAAAGTATGAAAGTTATCAAACGTGTCAAAACGTAAAGCAGTATTATGACATCGCCAAGCAGCTGAGACTGAGAGAGTCAACGAACAACTGGCTGGGGTCATTAAAATGACGCCCCTAAACAATCCCATTTTTTTTTTACTTTTTTTTGTTCCCGGTGGTTAAAAATAGTCCACACTATCACTTGACTTTTCACTATTCAAGGTCGTGTGTGATCAATTGGCTGGGGGCAGGTGATCAGTTCCTGGGCTCGAACTTCCAATATTCCTGGAATATTAATTTATTTGTCTTTAATAGCGAGACCTCCCATGAATTTCTTTTGGGGGTCAAGCTTTGCACCTTACACTTGACATAGCCGGGGATATATATTATTTTGCTTCATCATTGCCCTATATTACACAACCTCTGCTGATATCCTAATTATTAATTGCAGTCTGTGGAATCCCACGTTATCTCGTAAAAAAAATTGAGCTGATCTTGGCCGTGGACAAAAGGCGGAGATATTGTTATCACTTTGACAGTACAAAGCCCCTAGAAGGCAGAGCCTGACTAAAATAGCTCATTGGTTCTTATTTATAGGAATCATTGAAGCAGTGGATGCTATAAATAGATGCATCCACTTATTTTAGCTATATATGGTAAGCAGACTGTCTCGGCAGGAATCAGTTGATTACGCATGTCACTGTAGGCAAACATAAGGAAATAGAGCACCTCAGATTGAGCGCAGTACGCACGTCACTAGGCCGGCTGTTGGGACACACGATGTGTTCAGCACACATGCATTACTGTAGTTCAATGGCTTGGGAGCTTGGGGGAAAGCCTCTTGAACTTGCTATTCAGTGTTGCACTTCTATAGCAACGGTACACGTAATACCCTGGTCACATTGTTAATGTCTTCGTAGCTCCTGTGAACGATACGGCCAATTGAAAAGAAGTCTGTGTGAAAAATATTTTTTCTGCAAAGACTTTTAGTATTGGAGGGTTCTCACATTGGATAACAGATATACCAAATAGCATAATGACAAGTTCCTAAAATTTGTTTTCTTTTTAAATGACGTACATGGTTACTGCTTTTTTAAAAACATATCAAGTAATTTATATTGGATTACAAGATATGTTTTTGTTTTTGTTTTGGCGGTGGTGGCAATTATCAACTTTAAGTGTTTTGGAGTTTGATGACATGTTTTTCATTGGTTGTTTGTATTTTTGGTCATTTTAGTGTACACAATCTAGAGAGCTTTTGAGGAGTCTCTTTATGTGTATCGTGAAGATTCTGCATGGAGGGAGTAGGACCAGGAGAGATCAAAACTGATTTATGGTACATTTCAAAGTCAAAGTCACTGCACATATTCCTATTGTAAAAGATGCTACATGATATATTCTGTATTGACCGAGATGAACCGCTTTGGAATTCCATCCTGCTGGTCCTGGCATTCAAACAAACAGGCTCCAGGGAAGCCGTTACATGCTGCCACGCAGCGCAACTCAACGCAATCCAAGCCGTGTAGTCGTGCCTGGAATGTCCCACCATTTAACGTTGTTTTAGATTCTCCCCATGCCGTGGGCCTCAGGAATGTGCCTTGACCCTATACTGTCTCCGTTTTTTTCAACTTTGCATGGGGACTTTTTGGAAAACTAGTACAGGTATTTTTTTTCCTGTCTTTCCCTTTTTTGTTTTACGTCAGAATGAAATGCATGGAATTTTTCTGTGTGGTGTGCTCTCATAAGTTTTGTGTGTACGGTGTGTGTGAAGACATGTAGTCATGTATGGTATGTGTACATGGCAACCCGTACTCAATATTGCAAGGCGCTTTTAAAAAGTAGCTTTTAGGGGGTGGTCAGGAAGTACTTTGTTTAAAATATTCTCTAAATCATTATCGATTTCCAGTAGTAGTTTCTTGGTGTCTTGTACACTTAAACATATATTTTCTTTAGGTGCCCAAGTTTATGTTGGTTAGATAGAATTTGACGCAATCACCAGCATCATCATTCACCATGTTTATGGGGACTTTGGGGTTTGGGGTTACCTGGCTCTGACAGGCGAGGAACTACATGCAGCAGTACGACATGTACATTACCATGGAACCTTGCCCTTAGTACTGTGGCAAAAGGTATCGTGTACACGTACACCAGACCATGAACTTCCCTCAGAACATAATTGTTGATGTCCACCTTAATGACATGCAGGCAGTCATGCATGCTCACAAGCAGGTGCTGGCATTCAGTATAAAAATAAATGGCCAGATGGCTTTGAATGAAGGCCTATGTTTGTAAAATGCCTGTTTATGTAGTGACACCTTCTGTGTACACATAATTTAAGACGAGGTTACAACTGGTATCAGCAACATCATGTTGGGATGGGTTAACAAAATTGCTCTCCCAAGGATAGATCAATTACAACTTACGACCAAGCAACAACAAAAGTGCAGTATTTTAAGAAATTTTTTATAACCTTGAAATGGTTTTGTTAGTTTTGAAGTTTTTGCATTTTGTTTTGTTTTTTTGCCAAGTGATTATTTTTTTGTAGATAAACTATAACTATGCAATCTGGTGATATACAGTAGAAAACAGTCAAGTTAAAAGGGTATACGTACATAAAATAGGTTTTCCTGAATAGTGAGATAAATAGTTTATGCAGTTGATTTTGAATTAACAGGGAAAATCGTTGCAGGTTAAGTAGTGAAAAACGGAAGTTGAATTATGCATTGTGATATTGAATGTAAATCTATAGTCATTATTTGTTAGTATTCTCCCAATTACACACTAGCACTCCATTTCCCACAGCGACACTGCGTTAATCCCCTTGGTTTTTTTTCTTTCTGTGAATCGTTACTTTTCATTAAGCACATTTGCTTACTGAATAACCAAGGAAAAGTCGAAATAAGAAACAATTAATAGAAATGATAGTTCATTCAGTGGGGAAATGATAGTTCATTCATTGGGGAAATGAATGAAGAGCCTTGTCGTGTTGCGTCTGTTTACAAGGCTCCTCGTACTATGTCCCATATGAGAAAGGCATGACGTCGGCATTGAACTATAGCCATGTTTGGAAACCTTGTTGTCATGTGGCTGCTGTACATAAAGTCAAAACACATGTAAAGTGAAAGCGTTGTGTTTGTAAAAAGGTCTTGTTTGATTGTTTTGGTTGAACTATCGTTTGTTGTTTGTTGTGAGTGTAGCAGATGGATTGAAGCAAAAGTAAGGAAGGACATGTCATCACCGTAAACTTAACATTGCTCATTTCTAAGATTGCATTGGATTTTTTTCCCCGATTTAATTAAAAATCTGGCAATATTTTTAGTGAAGATGAAAAAATTTATTTCAAAGAAGTTATTAGTTGTTGAAGTTCAACCCACTTCTGGTAAAAGGGCTACAAGAATAAATGACAAAGAAAATGTATAAACTCATGAAACTGGAAGCTGAAGGTAGGAGCTGATTTCCTTTCAAACGAGCGAGATTGTATGATAGCCAATTTCTCACTTTGCGTGTTTCCCCCCCCCTCCCCCGAATAATGAAAAGACGATTTGGCTTGATTTGTTTGACATTTCAGGGACACCTTATTTTACAATAGTAAAAACTCTCAAATTTTTTCCTACCTAGTTAAATCTGTGTATTTTTAGGTCACTCCTTTCAGGACAAAAACTCGTTATGTCCAACTTGAATAAAATGTTCTGATTGTAGGCCATATAATTATACTGCCCGCAGTGGCTGTGGCTGACCACACACAGCTCCCGTGGTGGATGACCTCAAATCGCGCACAAGTTGTGGACTCTATTTTGACGGGCTTTGCTTTTAAATGAAATGTGAAATACTGACACTAGCCAAAGTTTGTGGTGAAATACTTTTTTTGTTTAACTTGTAGAATGATCAATTTGTGAGGAAACTTGTTCATAGTTCTTGAAAGTATACTAAAAAATACCTATGCTACTTGGTATTTTTTAAAGGCAGTGGACACTATTGGTAATTACTCAAAATAATTAGGAGCACAAAACCTTATTTGGTAACAAGTAATGGGGAGCTAGTATAAAACATCGTGAGAAATGGCTCCCGCTGAAGTAACACAGTTTTCAAAGTAATTTTCCATGAATTTGATTTCGAGACCTCAGGTTTAGAATTTGAGGTCTCAAAATCAAGCATCTGAAAGCTCATAACTTCGTGTGAGAAGGGTGTTTTTTCTTTCATTAATATCTCGCCACTTCGATGACAAATTGAGCTCAAATTTTCACAGGTTTGTTATTTTATGCATATGTTGAGATACACCAAGTGAGAAGACTGGTCTTTGACAGTTACCAATAGTGCCCAAGTTCTTTAAAGGTAGATTTTTTAATTGTAATTATTGTTAGGATTTTTACAAAACTTGGGGTATTCTGACCAAGAGCCATGCAATCTGGAGTGTTAAGCTACTGTTTTGATTGCTTTTTTTTTATGACTTTGTGTAAGTTAATCTCAATTGAAAAAGGGGGGAATTTCTATTTGTTGCTGTATTGCCTACACTGTTAGAGTATTGGTCCTAAATGTCGGCTTGTGCGTTGGAGAACCCTGATTTTGATGACTTTTATTTTTTGTATTTGTACATGCATATAATTTTACCCTAAAAAACTCATCTAAACTTTAAGCTTATTTCGAACTGCTTAATAACTATAAAAAAAATATTTGTCTAAATTTTTTAAAATTTGAATTTTGTTTTGCACCTTTCGCCAAGATTTTTCCAAATATGGAAAGAAAGGTTAAAAAGTTTAAAAGTTTTATTTTCATTTATATGTAAATCAGTCAAACTGCATGGTATAGGGAATAAATTTACAGGCAATCGATTGATTGTTGTGTGCACATGTCGATATTGATTTTTGGTCTCCAATTCTCCAAACAGACACCTGTAAAATCTGAACCACATGTAAGTTAATGTATATTTGTCTCAATTTCATGTAATTTCTGCCTGCTGTCCTTCATTAAAATGCACATCGTCAGTCACGCAATTTGGGCAAACACATGTTTTTGGAGAAAAGTCAAGTGATTAATGAGATTTTAAATTGAGCTCATTTTGCTGACGACCAATAAATTAACAAACCTTAGAAATAAACATCTGCCCATTTCCAGTTCAGCATGCTCTGTAAAAACTTATGCGTATCACAAATTGCTCATAAATAAACATTTGTTAATACAATTGATCGTCTGGTGTAAATTGTTTGCTTTTGTTTCCAAAATAGACATACAATACTGATTTGGAGTTGTGTGTTCGCTTCTCATGTTCCTGACCCTTTTCATACAGTTGAATTATTTTAGTTTAGTATTGGGAAGCTACAATGTATAAGTGTACCTGATCCCAGTACAATGTACAGACCTTGAGTTTCATCTTTGGCAAGGGCACTTAGAACATCTTAAAGTCTATGTGAAACTATTGAAGGGGCACCAAAAGGCCAAGACCAGGACAACGAAGGCATTGGTCTCTAAGGCCTCTGTGTAATAGACCGATCCATTAAGCTCCCCCCTATTGCATATTGACCAATCACAAAGCAACTAAGGTCCGACAAATAAGGTCCGACATGCGTGCGGGTATCTTAGCGCGCGCGGCAGAGTTGTGCAGAAAGGCATTGGAGAGCCCGACGTGTTCTTGCTCACACGTGTGTCGTGGGCGGAGCCTACTGAATCGGTCTATTCCAGGCCTGAAAGTACATAGTGAATTGTAGTCTGTCTCACCATAGAAGAGGCTCTCTCGTTGAATGCTTTCACATTATCAGTATTACAGAAGTTGTGATAGAAAACCTTTCTGTGGATATGACCATTAGAGGGCACAGTTGTATGCTAATCTTATGAGAAAATTACAGCAAATAATGTGGCCACCAGCAGTCCAGCACAGGCCTGATACTTCACGGAGGCAACGGAGGCGATTGCCTCCGTTGCCCCTTGCCATTGCCTTGGTGCCCTTGAAATGCTGCAGTAGAAATTTACAATTTCCTCATAGGGTGCCCTTTGCCTAAGAGAAAATGCCTTGGTGCCCTTGCCTTTTCAAAAACGAAGCATACAGGCCTAGCAGCATTCTCCTGAAGATGAGCAGAGTATCTGTTTGAAATGTCGAGACCAAACCGGCTCTTCTCAAAGCCAACACTCCCACATGCACAAAAGAGATTTACACATGGTCGTAACCGCAAGTTTCATTCATTGCAGCAAATTTTAAGACTTTTCTTACACGCGACTTCTGCAACCCCAAAACACTATTTGCTGTAGAAAGAAACTATAAAGTAAAAAATGTTGGACCACCTGGGGCTTTTAACCACTGTCTGGCTTTTAAGTCACCAATTGGTGATGTTGAACTGAGGTTTTTTTTCTTCATCTACTTGCCTGTGTCTAATCTGCTTGTTGGTTTCTCTGAATGAAAATAATAGTTGCCCGAATTTGAAACTTTACTCTTGTAAACCTTAAATATATTTGTCACTAGGAAATGGGTTACACAGCTCAGAATCTCTTTAAAAGTAGATGGATAGATCGAAATAGCTGATCAAAATTAAGTTCAAAGATTTGTTATTTGATGCATATTTTGGGATACACCAAGTGGGAATACTGGTCTTTACAGTTACCAAAGGTGTCCAGTGCCTTTTTAATTATGTTCAAGAGCAAATATTTTTGGAACAGCTGATATTGTGGAAAATAACACACCATGTACACAAACATGGTTGTACAGTCAGGTATTTTTTCACACTACGCAACAATACAGTACAATTAAGCACAATGGATGTGGTTTTCGGGGGCCGAACTGCTGTTTGGGTACAGATTGCTTGTGTTTTTGTCGGAAAGTGTTTGCGGTTAGATTCCTGTATGCAGAAAAATTCTTACTCTGAGGTTGCCAATAAATGGATTTTCATCGATAAATGTAGATGCTGTATGTGGGCCTATACTTTCAGCTTGTTTCGAAGTGTCGACCTGTACTGTACATTAGTGCTGGGCGATAAGTGACATTTTGTTATTCGGATACCGCTGGCCAACTATCCGAAATTAACCGGATATTCGAATAGCTTTTTCGCCGCAAGAGGGCGCTATTAAAAAAAAAAAAAAAATTAAAAAATCTTTTTTTTTTGTTTTTTTTTTGGCCCTTAGAGGGCGCTGTTCGTTTGTGAATGAGATCTTATGGGCGGATTGATATTAGTTTTAGACAGTGTCACTCGGTTCATTCATAAAAATGACCGGATCTAATTTAAAGATGGCGATTTGCTTTTTGTTTTGATCGTGATTGACTCTACGTGAAGGAAAACTTTTGTAATCTTTGAACAAATTACGTGTGAAATGTCATTGTTTTAACTCTTCACGGAGGTGAGCATAGTTAAATACTTAATTTATGCTGTTTTATGCTGTCTTTTAATAGAAGTCTCATAAGAATTCAGACAAAACATTCATATCAGTTGACGCCCGACGTCCGCGGATATTCGGATATTAAAGAATATCCGGTTACTCGGTTGTAATTACAGAATTATCCGGTTTGTAAATAGGTATTCGCGCCCTATGCGGATATCCGGTTAAGAAAAAAAAGGCATTCGCGGTTACGGATAGGAAAACCTATTCGCCATTAACCGGATATTCGAATAATTCGTCCAGGCCTACTGTACATTAGTGTTTGACCATTATATGTTGCATCAATTTCTCACTTCATTCACCTATAAAGTCAATGAAAAACTACTGATTTTCTTACATTGCTATTGCTATTCCTGTGCGATTCATGTACAATTTTGTTTTATAAGACCTCAACTTTATTGATACTGTCATGGTCAAAAGGGTCATGGTAGGTAGCAACGATGATAGTATATTACTCAACCTTTAGCATCAAGTTGGATTTGGTAATTAGGGTTCATTGTTAGATTATGGGTCAGATATGTTTATACCATGGATCTTGGTCAGTAGACCAATAATATTGGACTGTAGACCAATTATATTGGACTGTAGACCAATAATATTGGACTGTGTTGGACCCTGGATGTAAACATTTAGTGACCCTCGAAAGGCCATCTAGTGATTGGGCCTCAATAGTTCATCATGCAATTGAAGTGAACTTGTTCCACTTGTTGCTCTATTAATAGAACTGGCCTGTAAATTGAGACATGACCTGTGACCCTGACTCTACAGTGTAATTGAAGCTCAAGTGTGGTTGGGTGATGTGAAGACTGTATAAACTCACAGCTAGGGCTAGAATGGTAAACAGGTAGTTCCTACATAAATCATTCATCTTGTACTTAATTTTAAGGTGACAGTGAATGCCATAGACTGATTATATGTTCAAGGCATTACTAGTACTGTAGGTACATGTATATGATGTAAAGAACATATTTATGATGACTCATTGGTGACAAAACATTCTTGAACTTTGAAGACGTTGCTTTTTGACTATGTAATGCTTGTTTAGGCAAAATTGTAAAGGAAGATGTATAACAAAAGGCATGAGCAAGAAGTTTCAGCAGAATACAGTTTCTTCTTGCTGAGTGCTTCTCCCTAAGTAACTTTGTATGGTCATTAATTGTTTGAGTATTTACCAGTCTATGACCTTTTGTGCAAGGGATTTTAAATTGTTATCAATGTTTAAAGCCATTGGACCCTTTCGGTAAACAGTATTGTCCAAGGCCCACACTTCGTGTATCACAACTTCTCTATCAAATAACAAACCTGTGAAAATTTAGGCTCAATCGGTCATCGGAGTCGAGAGAAAATAACGGGAAAACCCACCCTTGTATCCGCGCATTTCGCCGTGTCATGACATATGTGTTTAAAATAAATCCCTAATTCTCGCTATCAAGAATTGATATTGCTTTACTGTTTTCTCAAAAAGTAAAGCGTTTCATGAAATAATATTTCAAGAGAAGTCTTTCACCACTACCTTCTGTAAATCCTGTAAGTTATTTGTAAATCTGTGAAATTTTAATTTGTTTTCTGTACCGAAGGGGTCCAATGTCTTTAAACAAAAACAATTTCAAGGAGTTCACATAATACATTGTAATTGTATTAATGAATTTTTCAGTGTGTAAATTTAAACCTCAAGGGTCCTATCTGCTTAATGCCAACCTTGTTGTTTCCTTATTGGATGGAGCTAATTAGCCCCACTCCACTTCATAAGCCTCATCTTTTCTGAACTGTGATAATTCCATACATTGGTATTGTTACATCACATTGGCAATTAAGATCTCATTAATTTGTAGAGACATGACTTCAGGCAAGTACCACACCTACATTGTAACAAAAAAACTAATCAGACTGAAGCTTAGTTCCCATTGGACTTTTTGTTCCGCCGTCATGCAGAAAGTTTCCTTTGACTTCCTGTGGTGTAGTTTGACCGTGCGTTTCTATCTGGACTTAAATTCCGTGAAGGAACAGTTATTTGGCATGTTTGCAGTAGCGTTTTACAGTGTGGTCGCGGTTGGTTTACAGTGCCGAGCTGTTTCCATTGGACTTTTTAGCGGCCATGTTAAGTTATTTGAAATCAAATTCAAATATTTTAGTGGAAAATTACTTCTTTCTCAAAAACTACGTTACTTCAGAGGGAGCCGTTTCTCACATTGTTTTTACTATAAAAACCTCTCAAAATTCTTGTTGCTTTCATATGCATTTAATAAAAGGCCTCAGCCGAAGTCATTTGAGTGAGAAATAACATCTTTCTCAAAACCTACATTACTTCACAGGGAGCTGTTACTCACAATCAACAAACCTCCATTGCTTGATAGTACTATAGTAAGTTTTTATGCTAACAATTATTTTGAGTAATTACCAAGAGTGTCCAGTGCCTTTAAATTGGGTAAACTTGTCTGCTTTTTTATACACCCAAACCAAACAGTGTCCACCATACCTCAAAAAGGCTAGTAATAGCTGTAGTGGGAAAAATATTGTGTGAAGATGTTGATGAGTTTAATTAAATTTCAAGTTTGTCTCTTTCCTAGCAATTCGACTCAGTTAGGATGGCATCTATCAATAGTTTCAATCTGGACCGATGACGGTGGGTCCAACTCCCAAAGTTGTATCGTCATGACTGGACCATTATTCATAGTCAGGGGACATCTGATGTGGAGGGGGGGGGGGGGGGGGGAGTGTATTTCAGGGGGTATGCTTGGATCCCCTCTCATCTAACTTGGGACCTGTTGAAAACAAGGCATCTTTACTGTAAAACAAAAGTGTCTATGACCCAAAAAGGGCAAAGTGGCAAATGTGGTAATACTACAGCTGTTTAACTTGCCTGTTTTTTGTTTAGTTAACTAGAATTAATCTGCAGCAATTAGGCAACAATACAATTCACCAGGCCATTTTGGCTTGGGGCTACTGGTCTTTTTTACTCAGAGATCATCCAAGCAGGAAATTAGTTAGATAGATAAATATAGATAGATAGATGCAAATTGTATTATCCCAGTCTGGGAAAATTTTAACTGCCCTTGTTTGAAACAGCACAGACAAGACAAACACATTGATATATTATTAAACCAGCTGACATATGAGACTGAACCAATTAAAGGAAGGAATAACAAATAAGTTAATAATTTTGTAAAGGTATTCAATACTGATACTTCATGAAACTCCAACTGAATCGATTCCCCCTTCAAGTCTGGCTTTTTTTTTTCACTATTACATGTAGAAAAGTGTTTTTTATTGAGATAAAGAAAACTCAACTGTAGCTTTATTCTGCAAAAAAAATATAGGCTGGAAAATATGGGTGTTAAGATTGAGAAGTCCAGTCGTAATGGTGTACAAAATAGAATTGCCAATTAAGCTTGTTGGTTTAAATGTGATTTTAATGTTGTTGTTAATGAAGCTTGGGGCTCATTTGCTTTGTATGCCTCAATGACCATACACGTAGCCTACATGTAGCCTACACTTAGTGGTCTAGGGTATTTTTTTATTCCCCTGCGGTTGTAGTGGAAGGAAAACAGGAAATGTGGTTAATTTAGTGGAATTTCAAGAGCCCTTCCTTTCTTAAATGTCAATAATGTTCAAAATACAATGTGCATTTTATTGCAGATTTATTTCAACACGGATTTATTCGTATTTTTCTAACATCCGTCATTTAATATTTTTTTATATAAAAGACCCCCCCACCATTTGTATCGAAGCAGAAGCACCAGTTTCAGAGTGTCAATGGGACCAGTTTCATGGTTAAAAAAAGATTGGCAATGAAAATTCTTGCTAAGCAGAAACTGTTATCCATCAAAAATACCATTTACGTGCACTGCTTGTGACCAACTCCCTGCTTATGTTTGCTCAGTAGCCGATTTGCTAAGCACCATTTCCTGCTAAACAGATTGGGTCCTGGCTTGTATCCTATTCTACTAGGCAGGATATCTTTTCTAATCCAATTTGTTTTTGCTTACCAGCTTTACGAAACTGGGCTGCTGAGAAAATGAGCCCCGTTACTCTAAAGTGTCTGGATAACAAGCTGTTTGCGTCCTCTTGACCACCTTGGCTCAGGATCACCTGCCTCCACTGGCCTCAAACTCTAAATACATAATTTCCTTCTGAGGAAATCAGTAGAAATTTAAAGGGGGCTGTGTACCACTGTCAGCTACCCTAACAAGAATTCAGTTATTAAACCATGGAAGAAGTAATCCATTATGCTTGTCAAATAAACAAAGTCATTGGCGCTTTACTTTTTAAGCATTCAGTGTGTGAAATCTTGACAGTTGAGAAGTTGGCATGAGAGCAGCAACCCAACTCTAATAATGGCACATCAAATGAATACATACTGATGGTACTCTTAATCCATGCGCAGTCATGGTTTGATATTATTGTACATTAGAAAAGACACATGGGTCATTGCAGGGGCGGCTAACATTACACCAGTGTCAGCCAAATAAGTTGAATATTCCAACCTTACCCAACATTCAAATTCAACTGAAATTGTTCAAATTTGTTATATGTTTGTCTGTATCCTCTAGTGGGGTGTGCTTAAATGTGTTATAAATAACATTGGTGTCGGCTGTCTTGCATGTACATGTGTACATTGTAATTTTCTATTGGAGCACATGGCACCAAGGCAATGACCAGGGGCAAATGAGGCAATTGTCCTCAGTGAATTATCAGGCCTAAGATAACTTAGATAGTTCACTTGTTTTAAAGGTTGCTTATCAGTAAATGACACACTGTCAACTTTCCGTTCGTTGTGATGTTTCCTTGCTCTGTGATACAGCTAGAAAAAATGTGACAATGTTAGTCATTATATGGAACTTTATTTGTGAGACAATGAATCATCCATCATATGTAGACTAGACTGTGAACTCCAGAAATTCATACAAGTATTCTTCAAAACCGCGAGGTGTCTCGCTTATTGAGAATAAAAAAGTGGCTGAACTAAATCAAACAAATGAAATCTAAAACACAATTCGTTTTGAAGGATTTGTGAAGGCTTAATTCAAAATTAACAAGTTCATGGCTAAGGTCACCGCAAGTAACCTTCCATCTTCAAGTCCATTCTTGTTTTAACAACCCCTTTAGTTTTAAACCCTACCACAGATTGTGACCTAAATTTTATCTCTAGATCGTAGATTCATCTGACAATTGGAATGGTCAGTTTTATGATTAACTAATGGACTTCAGTATTAAGCCTCGTTATCAAAAAATAATAATAAAAAAAATCATCATTTTGATTTTTATCTTAAAAGGCAAGATAACTTTTTTCCCACCCAAGAAGTGATCACTTACATGTATGTGAACCCTGGGCTGTTCACAGTGGACTGATATGGATGATGGACTTTGGCAAAATTTTATCGGGAATTTTTTGTTTTATCCACAAAGGAAATGGTTACAAATTTCTATTTTGGGTTTATTATGAATTATTTTATATGACGGCATGCGTTTTGTTTTGGGGGCTAAGTCATGGCATTTATTACCACATGAAGAAATCGCAATTTTGCAACCCTTCTAAAAAATCAATACTTCTGCCCAAATGAAGAAGTCATGTTTTTGGTAAATGTCACACATGTTAAAATAAATAATTGGGCTACAAACTTTTTATTAGTTTTGGATTGACCCAATCAGTTATACACTGATTTTTGTTAGCACTGTATACTCAGTACTTTCCCTGGCTCTGTTAGAAAAATCACAGACATTATTCGGTGTAAAATTAATATTCTTAATCCCTGATGCATAATTCCATCTACATACTTCTTGTTTGGAAGAATAACTTTTAAAACAACAACCATAGAAATGGTTTACAAATCACATGATCCTCTTATGATATCATTCCGATTGAAACATTTTGTTATTATTTTATTACAATGTAAAAAACTAGTTATTCTCAGCTGCTTTTGTGCAGAAAGGGGGTAAAATAGTAGTGCTTTGTTAATCAAAATGATTAAAAATTGTGGCTCCTTGCTTATGTTCTTTGTCAACAGAGGGCCTGCTTCTTAAGTCATCTGCAAATCAGTGTATTGATCTAAACAATTAAGTGTACAATAATTTGTTGTTCGTGCACAGAAGCCTTATCAAACACTCTAGCATAAACCAAAGTTGAGCTCAAATTAATATTATTCTGAAATTAAAGGCAACATAAAAAATGTTTGAAAGAAAGTTATTACTTTTGAACCAAAGATTTCTTTTCGTGTTGTTATGTATGACTTAAAATCAGATAAAAATGTTTCAACATTGTTGTTTTTACTGATAGAGGAGGAAGCAGGGTGTGTTATAGGTGTGAACAGATTCCGTTCTGTTTGGCCCTTAACGCTGTTAGTTCTTGTTTTACTCAGCACACTGGCGTCCTCCAGCTAGCTCCACTCCCTTTTCTCTCTACCCAGTCTAATTTGTTGCAAAACAAACCTGCACAAAACGCATGAGTCAGGATGAGATGGCTGGACTTGGCTGGCAGGAAAGGCTCCATTAGCCTATAGGAAGATCAAGTCAAGGGGGTGCTGGGGCACAGACGTGGGGGTAGCTTCCTGGAGACCAGGCGAGTGGTTAAACTGCCCCAGTTGTGAGGAAATTCTCTCCACGTATGTCCTGTCGCTAGCTGGCATAGAGGCCTTGCCTTGCAATGGCCTTGCCTTGCACCGATGCCATGGTTTTTAAATTACAAGCGAATACTGGATAATATTAAGCTTTCTTGTTCATCTACAAAGAAGATTTGTTTGTGTCCTCTATAAAGAATTACAACATTCCCCGGAGATTCTTAAATAAAACAAAACGCCATTTTTTAAGTTGTTAATGTTTCCATAAAAATATTTCGCATATCATTTGCTGTGCAATAAATCTTAAGCTGTTGTCTTTTAACAATATTTAATTTCCTCTTAAATTAATTTAGATAGAAAATTGCAGCTGTAAACCCACCTCGTAAGAAGACTTGTGGTTTACTAATTGTGAGATCAATGCTAAAATGTACATGCATGGACTATTATCGCGATATCTGCTAATGAAACCAAGGGTGCCTTGTAAGTGAACTTAATCACTGTAGCCTGCAAGCCTGAGGAAGTCTGTAAACAAGGGTGCTTGCTTCAAGAACCAGAAAAACCTGGGTTAACCCCTGCTCTTCCATGATATTCTGTCCGAAGGACAAAGTAATTATGGTAAAAGTGTTTTTCCTCAAGGACGCAAGTGCCATGACTGGGATTTGAACCCAGACTCTATAATCAGAAAAACACCGGAGCTTGAGTCTGGTGCTCTTCACCGCTTGCAATGACACACCCATGATAAAACATCCTTTTATTGGCTAATTTTGCTTTTTTATATGAACTTAAAAGCCTTAAGAGTTTGTAACACCCCCCAAAAAGAGCTAAGAAACATTTATACTTTTCTTTGTTTTTGACAATTAAATTGGCTTGCTTAAATGACATAGGAGCCACAGAGAAACTGGCATGTAATAAAATATATGTTTTGTTGGCAGCAAGTGAAACCAATGGTTATGAGACAAAATTATAAATTCTTCATAGTTTCAGTCTAACCTTTGTAATAAAGTCCTTCAAATAAAAGATTTTCTCTTCATGTCCTTCAAATTGAAATTTTTGTTAAAAATTCAACCCAATGATTGAGACCACAGAGGAAGAATTTTTTAATTATAAAGGAGCATCCTTAATGGTTTTAGAAGCAACAAAGTACTAATTTGTTTTTGTATGCGTTGATGCAACGATGGAACACAATACAAGATGTGATGACATTTGAGATGGAATGAATTGACAAGACATTGAAACTGTATGAATTCTACAACTACAGCAACAAAGGCAATTATTTGCCTCCATGCCCCTGGTCAATGTCTTTGTGCCCTTGAAATGCTTCAGTCAAAAATATACAATTTCCTCATAGGGTTCATAGCTTGGCGTCCTTTCCCTTTACAAAAAAGTAGACGTTGACCAAAAGGGGTTATGCCATGTCCACTTTTAGGAACCTTCATTCCGAGTTGACTTGAAGTTGGTTTTGAACTTGCTCATACACAAACAGATGATTATTTAAAAGGAATTTCAGGCAAATCTGAGAGGTGGTTCATTCCAATTTTCAGAACATTGGTTGATTTTATACGGAATGACCCAATTGAAATTATGTATTCAAGAGAAAAGTCCTTGAGGAGTACAATATGAGAAGTCTGTGATGCTCAAAAAGAAACCTTATTTATTATAATTGGGAACAGGGAGGAGGTGCTCTAGACATTTCGTTTGGCAATCTCAAGAAAAAAAAAAACATAAATGTTCAGACATAAAGCTTTGCATTCAATTGTAAAACCTGTAATCAACCTAAGGATTATTTGAGAAATTGTTGTTAGATAAAAAGGCTGTTTTGTTACTCTTTCTGCTAAATAAACATCCTTTTGGTTCTGTCATAAAAACTGTCTATTTCCCACCGGATTTATCATATCTTTTAATCCAACTGATTTTGTTTTCGGAGTTTTAATATATATAAAAAAATATACATGTGAACCAAATGTGTATTTAAACATCAACCATTCTATGGCTGAGTAATCTTTGAAAAGAATCCCTTTCTTTTGCTTTTCCATCGCCAAAGCCACTGGGAAATCAAGAGTCTTTGTAGCAAGTTAAACCTTACAACCATTTTGTATTTAATCACTAAATGTTTCAACAATTTGTGCACTTATCAAATGAAAAAAGGGAAAGAAATGTGGGGAGACGTTGTTGGCAGTTCAATTAATTATCAATATTTCTTGAATAAAGAAAACCCACTAGGGAGGTAGTAAGAAGATTTTTTACCGCAGGAAAAAAGTTAGTCGTGGATGTATGATTAAAACTTGATCTGAAGTTACACAAAGGAGATGTTGTTTTGTAACTTCTTCTGAAGATAGATGCACTTTCTGTAAATTCTTTTGCAGGTAAACAGGTGTGTTTTCTATTGTGCAAAATCTGCTATGTTAGCTACAGACCAAGTTTTACTGTGTAAAAGATTGGAACATCGTTTTTGTTTTTGTTAATGTAATGCTGAATTATTTACAAAATATCAAGAAACACGTTTACAATAAAATTCACTGAAATATTCAGTTGAATATGTTGTCTACTTATTGGAAAAGCAAGAAAAAAGCAGTCAGTGTATTTCACAAGAATGTTGAATCAATCAATGTTAAGCGAGGTGACAGCGAGCTTAACTGTATCTCTGGCCATAGCATTTGTGAACGGACATGACCCCTCAAAGAGTAGAGAAACGTTTTCAGATACAGATATTTTTTATTTTATTTCTATTCGAAGGGTATATTTCAGACAAAATATTTGTTCATCCCTTTGTCATTATTATCTGCAACATTCATACATGATGAGCTTTGTAAACCATGATGTAACATGATGTAAGACTGTCATTAGGAAAACATCTATTAAAAGAACATTCATATATTTGGAACAATTTATCCAATGTGATTTGTCGAGAGGAGATCACGTGGACATGTTTAAACATGCGTCATAAACACAGTTAAAGTTGATCAAATAATGACCTGACCTTATCGAGTCAAAAGAGGGTGCTATCAGATGATTGTGTGGAGTGCACCCATTTCATGGCCCAATAATATAAGGTCACATATTTGGCTCCTGTAAGATTGAAACTTGTGTGCAATAGTTTTAAACTTAGGCATGCAAGTTCGATATTCAACTCAGAGATGAGGTGAGGCCTTACTATCAGATCTGTACTAAACTTTTACAGGCTTTTTTTAACAGAAGGTATTTATAGGAATCAACAGTTTTAAACTAGTTGTTTAAACATGGTGAGGCCTGCATGGTTCTTGATAATTCTGTCTCATGAGAGAAGTCTTATGCTGCCATAAGAAAAGTGTCCCAGTGCAGATAATGCTTTGATAGAAACCAATAGTAATCAAAACTCCTGCCAAAACATGAACAGTTTAAAAAAGAATTACAGTTAGAGTTGAATACTGTATCATTTTACAGGAATTCTACTCGATTTGAATACAGAGTATGCAAATACTCAAAGTCATAGCGCATACAGAGCTTGTGTTTCAATTAAGATTCAAAATGTTATTAAGAAGTCTTGCGGCACCAGCAAATATTTTTCTAAAAACCAGAGGCAATATAAACAAAACACCAAAATGGTTTTAAAAAGAGTTTCACTTGTTGAACTGAAAATGGTTGAGAAAAAGAACAATGATATCTGGTGGAGAAAAAAGATTGTCGGACTAGTGTGGTCAGAACTTTTCTGACAACAAGCTTAAATCTCCCATAAAGTGCTAGGAATAGATCAGTAGATATTTCATGCATGTCTGGTCCTGTAACTTTATGTTTATTTTACAGTAAACATCAGGATAAAGTAATTTGAAAAATTAGTAGCTATATACATCCTTTGCGAACATGCATTTACAAAATCAATTTTTTTCCCAAGGATCCCTTAAGTATCTGCCTTTAAAAAAATCCTCAATTGACTCTTTCACCGTTCCATTACTCTAAATCTGCTATGAAAACATTCTGTGGATCTCAGCTCTTTGAATGTGCATCCCTGGGCATAAAATGCATGGCTAGATGTATCAACCCAACTGCCCTTGTGTCATTCACAGTACAAACAACATACAGTTATTTCAAATCCAAGAATGCCACTTTAGGCAAGACTGAAATGGCTCTGAGAAAATATCTCGAAGGCCTGATGGGCCGTTTTAATTTTTTGAGATGAAAGACTGGAGAGGGAGATGAAGGAAATAATTGGGGATGACTTTAAAGGCACTGGACACTATTGGTAATTACTCAAAATAATTATTATTGGTGTTGAGCAATGGGGAGCTTTTGATAGAATAAAACATTGTGAAAAACAGCTCGGCCAATTTCTCATTCAAATATTAAAAGACTTCAGGCCTGAAGCCTTTTATTGGACATCTGAAAGCACACAATTTTGTCCAACAAGGGTGTTTTTTTGCCCGTTCATTATTCTCTTGCAACTTTCAACAACCAATTGAGCCAAAATTTTCACAGATTTAATATTTTATACATGTTGGGATAAGTGAGAGTACTGGTCTTTGTATAATAATTACTAAAGGTGTGCAGTGCCTTTAAGCGTCATGTGTATTGGCTCAACATATGGGTAAGGTCTGTAATATGAGGCTGGGGGATGATGCTGTAGAGTATGGGGCCAAATAATTCTGACTACCATTATGGATAACTGTACAGGCCTGATACTCCATGGAGGCAACAAAGGCGATTGCCTCCATGTCCCCTGGTCATTGCCTTGGTGCCCTTGAATAGCTCTAGTACAAATTTGCAATTTCATCATAGGGTGCCCTTTACCAAGAAGAAAATGCCTTGGTGCTCTTGCCTTTTCAAAAACGAAGCATACAGGCCTGACTGAATGTTGGTTTTAAAGGTTGGCTCTTTAGAGTTAAAAACAGTTCGGCCAATTTATATCAGAAATCTGATCAGGTGCTCAGAAACAAACTGATTATCAGATTTACCATGAAATTACTCTGTAATGTTGTCATTTAGCCATTTGAGAAAGACTCTGCTAGGGACGAAGTCATGCCATCAACTATTTTTTTTGCATTTATACCATTATGTCCTTTTGGTTGGTAAGCAGTTTGCAACAGTTTTATTTTCTCTCAAGTAACACTCGATACTTTTTGGTATATTGTGAAAGTCATGTGTGTAGTTGAACTTTCAGCTTACCAAATTGGTCCCAACCATTGTTCTATGTGTGCACGATTCTGTTTCTTCACATATTTAAGTTTTACGTAGTTTATGGTTACGAAAATTATACAAGATTGTTGGGAAAGTGAAATTTAGACAGTCATGGTATAAATGAGATTAAAATAAATTTAACAAATCAACAAAGGACCTGAGTTTTCCATGTTTACTTGTATTCAGTTTTGCCGTACTGATGATCATGTTAGTCATCAAACATGAAATGGTCACACAAATTCTGGCCATTTTGTGAAGAATTTTGTTTAAAAAGACTTTAGGAAGAAGATTTGATTGAATAAAAAAAAAAGTAGTCGTTGGTTTCTCGTTTCTGAAATGCTCGAAACTCGCAGCACAGTCTTTTGGTACATCTATTATGGATAGTCGTGGGTGAATGCGAAACTCATGAATCTGTCAAAAATGCTGACATAACTTTTGTTAAAACTAAATTTCTAAAAATAACCTCCAGTTCCTGTATGACGCTCATTGTTTTTTGTCTACAGGTATGTAGAGCTGTTTTTGGAAGTAATAACCCTTTAATATAAACGGCATCATGCAATAGTTAAAAGTGTATCGTGGGTATAAGCTCTGTGTACCAGCATGACCGTCTTACAGAAGAACTAGTCCTATAAATTTTGATCGTAGGTCGTAAATAACGTAAATTCTCAGGGTACCCTCCTTAAAGACACTAGACACTATTAGTAATTGTCAAAGACCAGTCTTCTCACTTTGTGTATCTCAACATATGCATAAATTAACAAACCTGTGAAAATTTGAACAAACCTGTGAAAATTTGAGCTCGAGTTGACCACGAGATGCGAGATAACTATGAAAGAAAAAAGCACCCTTGTCACACGAAGTTGTGTGCTTTCAGATGCTTGATTTCGAGACCTCAAATTCTAAACTTGAGGTCTCGAAAATCTAATTCGTGGAAAATTTCTTCCTTCTCAAAAATTATGTCACTTCAGAGGGAGTCGTTTCTCACAATGTTTTATACTACCAACCTCTTCCCATTACTCGTTACCATGAGAGGTTTCATGCTGATTAATATTTTGAGTAATTACCAATGGTGTCCACTGCCTTTAAAGCCATTGGACACTTTCTGAACAGAACAAAAATGAAAAGTTCACAGATTTACAAATGACTTACAGGTTTTACAGAAGGTAATGGTGAAAGACTTCCCTTCAAATATTATTCCATGAAATGCTTTACTTTTTGATAAAACATTAAAACAATTATTAGTTCTCATGGAAAAATCATTAAAAAATTGATAAAACATTAAAACAATTATTAGTTCTCGATAGTTCTCGATATCGAGAATAACAAATTTGTTTTAAACACATGTCATGACATGGCGAAACGTGCGTAAACAAGGGTGGGTTTTCTCTTTATTTTCTCCCAACTCCGATGACTTCGTCTCGGTAAAATTATCAAGAACAAGGCCTTGTTGGGATTAAACCACTTGTTGAAAACCTGTTCACCACACATTCACTCCCTTTGTATTATTAGATGGGTGCTATTTCAAGGCATTGTATATGTTGAATCATTTTTTGTATCTTTTACTTTGGCACGCTTAATGATAATTTTACAGGCAAATCTTTGAGTTGTGATTCTAAATGATGACTTCATGATGGAATAGACAAGATGGTCGATTCCTTTTTCCTCTCCCTTTTTTCACAATACTTGCTGATGTCTACCTTTTGTATTTTGGTACACCCAATAATTGATGGATATCAGCTGCATCATACATCTTCAGCAGACCTCAAAATGTAATTACTTTTCCGAAGTGAACACAATAATTGTAATAGCCTGGACAGTTTATCATAAGAAAGAAACAAAAGTTTTCTTTCAACGCTAAAAGCTTAGAAATTTGTATCTGAGAATGACGCAATTCCCGGGAAGTAACTTCATCAGAGAGGAATCCCCGGGCACTTTAGTTTTCTAAAATCACCTTGACTTGTGATTACTGATAGAGGGGAGAGGTTTGGACTCGGGGACATTGTTGATCTTTTCCTTCTCTAACTAAGTAAGAATAATCACAATGGAGTGTGCAATCTCTGACATGATAGGATCTGACGTATGTATTTCGTTTTCATTGTCGCTATTATCAGATTTATACATTTCTTTTTGTTCAGTCTGTGTATTGAATTCAGTCCTGTGAGTATTAGGGAGTTTCCCTGATTTGAGAAATGATTATATTAACAAATTGTTATTAATACTTGAATGATCAATTTTTTTTTGTGGCCATTTTGTTGTTTGTTCCACAGATTCTTGATAGGAGATACCAGCACATACACAAGATAGAGGGGAAGTCTTAAGGATTACTCCAGTTAAACAGGTAAAACATCTTTGATTTGCTGTGTGTGTTTGAGTGAGCATTGTACTTTCTAAAAAAGGACGGGCGTCTGTTGTTCACAGTTGCTGTATATCGTGCTGGGCTAAAGCAGGGCAAACATAATTCAATATTTCCTACAAATTACGCTGCGGCCGAGCCTCTTTTCCTGATTTGCTGACGTCACAGCATTCTCTGGGAAATCGTTGAGACACACTGTTTTGTGAGGTGGGGGAGAACCATTGATCCCTCTCTTCATTTTGGGGAGACTTCCGGATAAATTACGAAAACCTTGCCCTGGCTTGGGTTACATGGCCATTAAATCATCACCCATGCTCGGGGATTTGTACTGCGTAATGAAATTCCTATAGATCGGATAGAGAATTCCTCGACTGCTCCGCGGCCGGATAATCTTTCATGCTCTCCGGTTTGCACGTCCGGGAATCCGCCCCTGTGAAATCTCCAATTTGTACCCCGGGTTTGCTCATTCTGTAGGCAATTTGGCCAGGGGATCATTGGTGGATTGTCATCGTACAGCTGTAGCCCCCCTTTGCCGGAACGTGATAGCACGGATTGAAGACGGAAATTTAGTTATTGCACCCTTTTTATGCTGATAAAAGGCAAAGCAAATACTCAGAAAAGGTCACAAGCAATTGCAGCACATGTTTGAAGAATTTGCCATGTATAAAGCTTTTTGAGTGTCTTACTTACTGTACATATTGGACGTGGTTCAGAGTTATCTCTGAATGCAGCTTTTGTTGAGGCACATCTGAAATGTCAAAATTTGCTCAGCATTTACCAATTCTTATCGGCCCATGTGTGGTTCCTGGTAAACCATAGACATGCCATGGGAATTGCAACTTTACTTCTAATTGGAGTTTTGTCGTTCACTGCTTCAACAAGATACCAGCAACAAGGGCACTGAACAGTGCAATTGAACTTTCAAAATGGACTTTCTGTATATTTAGATACTACAATTGAGGTATGTTCAGCGTTTGTTCATAATTTACTAAAGCGTATTTAACCTAGGGTAGAAAATGTGCAAAAGTTTAACTTCCTCCTCGTTCAGTGTGGTATTTCTGGCCACATGCGTAGATGCAGATTGGGGGCTTCTTGGCTGGGGCATGACCCTGTACTCAGAGGAGATGTATTTTACTTGGAAATGCACTCTCGCGCTGCCATTAGCAGTGCCTAGACCGCGGGAATCACCGCACGCACAATTTGCTCGCTTCCCCTGACCAGAACGCGTTGGAGAAGCCTCCCCCCTCGTTGAACAGCTCGAGTCGAGAGGCTTTGCGTGCAGATAAATATTGCACCACTGCGTCACAAACCATTACAGATGCAAGTCACCTACGGCAGGCAGTGTCCGAGTAGACATCAAACATCCGTGTCTGAAAAGAGACTGGCGACTGATTTTTATCCACTGTAAAGATCAGGGTTCACGTTGTTTGTTTATCGGAAATTGTTTTGTTCTTAACAAAACAATAATAACAAACCATCAGTTGCAACACATAAAAATAATGAAGTCAAATACAAACAATTGCTTCAAAAATTGTCTGCTCAACAAATTTTTATCTTTTCAAAATGTTTTTGAAATTCTTCATAGAGTATTAAGAAGGTTAGTCTTTGCAAATTGATTGCCAACCAAAAGGACTTTTTATAAAATGCAAACATGGATATTGGCTCCTATGTTTGGACCCCAGCAGAGTCTTTCTCAATTATTAGGATATTCTTCAACAGAAAATGTACAAGTTTGGTTTTGTTCACTTAGTCATCCATGCCTAAGTGAACTTAGGTACTGGTACATAAGTTATTGAACTAATAATAATAAGAAGAAACAGACTACTTATGCGCTGGTATCCATCACAAGTGATGCTCATGGCGCAAGGAAGAAAACACGTAATGAACTCAGCCCACAGTTAGGGAATGAGAGGGATTATGGTTATCTTAAATTCTGTACTGAATATGGTACTAATATTATGCGTTATAGTTTGACTCATTTGGAAAATTTTTTATTGATTCAAAGTATATGGAGCACTGTTCTGTCTCATTTTGAGAGCAGGGAATTCTTCAAATAACAGGTCTCCGAGTATCGTTAAAACTTGCACCTTTGCATGAAATGCACCAGTAGGTTCGGTTCGTGTATGCATAGTGCAGAAAATCCATAGCCATAAGCAGTAGAGCTGACAATGTTCAAATATTTGTACTCTGCAAAGTGCATTGAAAAATTCTTTGAAATTTTGTGGCTACAGAGAAGTCATGCACATGATAAAATTAGGGGATCTGACCACTAATAAATCACAGTGGTGTTATAGTATTTAAATATTCAAGTTTTAATTTTTAAATCTGATACTTCCAAATCCAATGGAGAGCACAAATTTTGGTTTCCTGAATGTAGAGAGGAATGTGGTTCACATTTTTACTGGTTTTTTTTTCAAAGGCTGCTTGGATGATTTATGTTCTTAAACATTGCCAGGATTGGAATGAATGAACAATACATATCGGAGCACATCTTTAAAGGCACTGAACACTATTGGTGATATTTTAAAATAACTGTTAGCATTTAATAACTTGCCTTAACAAGCAATGGGAAGCTGTCAATAGTACAGAACATTGTGATAAGTGGCGCCCTCTGAAGTAACATAGTTTTTGAGAAAGAGGTAATTTCTCACTCAAATGCTAGAAGACTTCAGGCCTGAAGCCTTTTATTCGGCACCTGAAAGCATGGTTTGTGCAACAAGGGTGTTTTTTTGTCACATTATTCTCTTGCAACTTTGATGACCAATTGAGTAAAAGTTTTCACCGATTTTCTATTTTATGCTTATAAATGTTGGGATACACTAAGCATGGAGGTGCACAAAGTGAGAATACTAGTCTTTATCTATTACCAATGGTGTAGTGCCTTTTGAGAGGATTGGAATGAATGACAATCAGTTTCGGAGAACAGAGTACATCTTTAAGAAAAAGCAAGTCGGGAGCATTGTGCAAGTGATGGAAAGTACAAGCACCTAGGGGCTGTAACCTCCCATGGATGTGGGCAGTGGTTATACATGTATAAGGCCAATTAAACCAGGACAATCAGCCTGGTTTTTTGTTTTTCCAAGCACAAGTAATTGGCCGTATCAGTTAACTGTGAACTGTTATTCGCCTGCTGTGCAGTTCTATTTGTTTAATATCTGATTAGGTGTGTAAGCCTGACTGCCCATTGGCCTCAAGCCCCTTGGAAAAGTAACTGTCCACTGTTGTAGTGTAATTTAGGATTAGGCTGTGGCAGGGAGGGTAAGCCTTTGTATAAATTGGATTAGGGGTTGGTTGACTGAGAATGGCAAAAGCTCAGGTACAAAACCTTGTATACTGTGAAACTGCTCGCTGCTGTAAAAAAAAAAAAATTGTGTGTACACTGTACATGTAATTTGGTTAGCGAACATAAATGTGCGCGTAAAGACTGCTGTAAGTAAATAGGTTGTAGAATGTGGATTAAAAGAGAAGCATTCAATACCCTCATTAATACTGTTTGCTGTTCAAAGTCCTATAATTATTATTAAAAACACTGAACTGATATAAAATGTGTGCGTCCAACTCCAAGAATGTAGTTTAGTACTGTTTGTTTATCCTTTTATAACAAACAAATACTACTAATAATAATGAACAATTATAATGACGATGTTATTTTTGACACTAGCCGATGTTGTTCTGGTACTTTTAAGAAAGTTTTGGAATTCTGAAAATGATAATTCTTTGAAGAATCACTTTGTGGTTTTGGATGCAGTTTTATAAACACATTTTTTTATGATGATTTTCTGCATAAAATTTAATGAGTACCAGTCAATCTTCCTTGAGACCAAGATCTTAGATCATTTACCTTGTAGACATTCTAGGAACCCATTAAACATGGTAGTAAAAACATCTCATGGTTAGGCCTTAAGAAAGAATATTCGTTCAAACCATGGTGGGGGTTATATCTTTCAAAGCGTCATGGGTGCATTTCCAGTTGCGCAAATGTTTGTGCAACTGTTTTTTAAAATGTGCGTCACGCTAACCATTTTGTATCGAAAACGTAGTTAAAAACATGAATGCGTGTTTGCTTCAATCTTTTGGACCAATCATGCTGCAGTATCATCTTTGAGTATCATCTTTGAAAATGCATCAAATATGTATTAAGTTGCACTTCTTGTCGTTGACCCTGTCAAATTTGTAAACAGGACAAACCACAGAAACTCATTGAGAGTTTTCTTTTGACTCCGAGTTTTGGCAAAAGTAATGATGTTTACCTAGCTTGCTTGGGAAGGGCAAGGAACATCTTTTAAATTAAATTCATGTAAATTCATTCAAAGGTGAAAAAATACATTAAATTATTAAAATTAGTTAACTGGTACAAGTGTGACATAACAATTATTAATTTATGTCATTCTGTAACAGCAACTGAATGGAAATTATATTCAACTAATTGTTGTAACCCAAAAACTTCTATTGAAAAATTCTCAGATATGAAATATATACAGTATACAAATAAAACTCATTATCTTCAAGTACGCGCTAATCCTCCAATCAGATTGGCAGAATGGAGTGGTGATAAAAACCTATATTGCACGGCTAATATCTCTACCATGCGTCTTGTGTGCTCTATGTCACGCGCCAAGTTTGCTTGAAGATAAATACGTTATCACACGCGCGCTCGTGGAAATACGGAAAATATAGCGCGTCTGCGTCCCATATCCAACTCGGCCTTCGGCCTCGATGGATATGGGACGCAGAAGCGCTATATTTTTCCGTATTCCACTCGCGCTTGTGTGATAACTTATGATATTACTAACCAGTCAGCACAATAAAGGAACTACTTGTGATTTTTGTGGTTACCCTATAATTATAGTCATTGCTGCATTAAACTGACGAGTTAAAGGAATTGATGATATCCTTATGTATGGAAAGTAAATCAAGGTTTTGTTTGAATTATTAAAAGGTTAACCTTTCGATAGGTTTTCCCACTTTGAGGAATAAAACTTGAAAAATAAGCATTTTGAGCCGAGATTTTTAAAGGATAGTTGTTTACTTTACATCTTGATTTTAAAATGGGAGTATGCAAATTTTGGCCTCATGCAACGGTTGCTATTTAATGCATTGCAAGCCCTTGTTTTAAATAAATGAACTTGCACAAACTCTCTGACAAAATAGGAATAACAGGTTTCAGCATTTTCACTAAAAAAAAACAGGACCAAAATTTCAGGCCTGGACTTTCATCTTGAATAAGGAAGGCCGTTTTTCATTTTGCAAAGGGCATTTTTTCCAGATATTTTATTGAAAATTGTTGAAGTGGCACCATGGCCAAAACCAGGGCATCAGAGGCCATTGCCTCCATGACCTTGTCTAGACCCGAAGTTTAATGAGATTAAGTTTGACGGTGAATTTATTGAAATCTAGAGGATGGGAATGAATTGACTCGTCCAAAAAACCACTAATAAAAAGTAATATATTAATATCCCTCCTATTAATCATACTTGTAACAAACCTTGCTCTATGAACCAACAAAGACTTAATTGTTTATCAGATAGTGTAAAGCCAAAGAAGTGCAATGAAATTCTTCGTTCTCTCGTCAAGACACTTGGGTTTTAGTTTCCCCTCTTTCTTCTGGAGGTCTTTTCACTCACTAGTTTAATTGGAAATCCATAACCCCAGAGGGCAGTAACTGTATAGCGTTGCCGGGTGAATTCATACTATGATGTTAACCTCCCACAACGGTCATTAGGTTAGAACTTCAAAAACTTGTGCACAATTAATTGACTCATTGGTGTATTTTACTGCTTTTTTCCCTTCCTGTCCAACCCACCATTTCCTCTCAGAGTCAACACTTTTTTTATTTTAAGGAACGTTACAGAATTTGGTAAGAAAAGATTTTGTCTAAGATCACAGATTTACATATGATGATAGTAGAAAACATCCCTGTCTGAAATGTCATAATTGATGAGAAATAAATAAATCTAATTTCCCGCTTGGAGTTTACCGCTCTGCAGTGAGAGATTTATTAATTTATTATTTGGTTTTTCACTATTTTCTCGGGGTGGGGGAGTTGTGAACATGATTACATTACTCTGCTTTAGTTGAAATTGCCTGGTCATCCAGTATACTTTTTCTTGAAAATTACAGCATTTCAGATAGATTTCAGAGTGATAAAAAAATTGGGGCTAGTGGCACATAACACAGTTTAGTAAGTAAGCTTTTGTATAAAAAAAAAAGCAACTTTGTAGTCCATTGTCAATCCTACATAAAGTACTTTTCCATTTAGTGGACCCCCTGGACCTATTTTCATAGTTTGTCTTAGTACAAAAAAGAGTATACGCAAAGCAAGTGTGTGGTAAAAAAGAAAACGCCATGTCGAATTTACCATTTGCAACTGTGTCCTGTGTTCGCGTAGCAGAAAATTGTTTTGCATTGTTGTCTGTTTAAGCAGCTGTATAAAATTTGGCCTGGATCCTCCATTTGTAAGTTATTGCAACTCTCTTTTTGAGCCATGGAGTTTCAGGTGTAATGTTAGTTTAAGTAAAAACTACAAAGAGATATTGTCATGTATGTATACAGGTGTTTGGTTTTTAGTTCTCAGTGGAATTCTCTCCTTTTATAATTTGTCTCAACTTTTCTACAGTTTGAAATATCTGCGGGGGAAAGTTTATTTTTGCGGGACTAATTGCCGTAGCTTTCATGCTGGGTTTTACTGATATCATATGCCTGCGGTCGGGGTCGGAGGCCTACCCCTGCTGGGGTCCGATCGGTAACCTCCACCTGGGAAACTCCCTGGTCGTTCCATCAGCACCGGGGCCTGCTCTGACTGGGCTGCTAAAGGGAACATCGCCATGGGAGAAATGAAACTCTTTCTTTTATATGTTCATATCCTGTGGTTTGGGAACCCGTCGTTATGGGAATACCGATCCGGTTACTCAGTTGTGACTCTGAATATTCATATGTGGTACCCTCTTTTTTTTTGATGTTCTCTTTCTCATGGTTTGGGGGTTGGAAATGCCATCATTTTCAACATGCCTCTAATTTGGATGCTGGTTTTAGAACCTTTTATTAGCAGTGACACTTGTCCAAAATGAAGACTCAATATTTCAAAAACATTTTAGTAGACTTTAGATTTTTTAATTTTTCTTGATTTTGCATCGCAGGAGGACAAGCAAGATGGAACTTTTTGTTTTTGAAGCAAGCGCCATGAGCACTTTTGTGGATACGAGGGATATGGCAGACGTAATTATTGTTGTTATTTTATAGTGTTTAATTACATGGTGTTGAGGACTCCTTGGCATCGTTCTGACATTCCTAGTCATTGGGACTACCTCAGTCAGTGATCACCCTTTCAATACGAGGGAAGCATACAACTTCAAGTTCAAGCAGCTATCGATTGCTGAGGGGTTTACCCAAAATACACTATCAGGGCTGGCCTTAACTTGTTCAGTGACTGGCCAGCAGGACCAGTTAACTTTTCATTTCACTGGTCTGGAAGCTCTTTGCTGTTGTCCGTATTTCATATTCAATAGGGATACTCTTTAACACTGAACTAGCCAGCCTGACCACTTGGTCTATGTGACTGGTCCTTGCATTTTTTGGCTATTGGACTACTGTTAAGGGAGAACACTGACTATCAGCTCAGCCCAGATGCTCATTTGCTCTCGGTACACCTGGGCGAATGGAAGCATTTAGTAATTGCTAATGGACTTGCTCAAGGCACAATGATTCATTCTTGTGACTTGATCATCTGATCATGAGCACCTGACCACTTGACCAGCCACATGACTCCACTAATCACTGGACGACCTCCCTGAAGTTGAGAGTTTCCAACATCTTTGACAACTTATAAATATAAATATGAACACAATGATAACTCCCAGGCCCTCCCCCCAAAAATAAGTTCTAAAAACTTCCCTATAAGGCAGGCAATAATTTTAAAATTAGATATTGATCCGGGTGGGTTGGGCTTGATCTAAAAATAACACATGGAAGATAGATAGAAAGAAGACCTCCCTTGGTTTTTTGATATAAATATGGATATAAATTGGGACTTGATGATAACTCCAAGGCCCTCCCCCAAAAAGAAGATTAAAAAACTTCCCAATAAGGCAATGATTTTTAATTTTTGATATGAATCTGGGTGGGTTGGGCCTTAATCTAAAAATAACACCTGGGAGATAGAAAGAAGACCTCCGTGGGTTTATCGATAAAGTAACTATTTTTAGGTACAGTAGAGTCCCTCCCACTTTTGTTGTCCGACTGATAATAAAAATGTTATCTTCTAAAAAAAAAAATTATATATCTAGGAAAATTCTGGTGTTATTAGTTAAGGGTCCATGGTACAGATTTGTGATTGTAGACTGGCTTACAACTTGTTAACATGTGGCAATGCTATACAATAGTGTATGGTCCAAGTCCACATTGTGTTCCATATCATTAGGCAAGTTGTGTTTTCGATTGTTCCATTTCAAAGAGGGGCAGTTGTAGTGGGAGATACAGCTGGAGTCATGACCATTTTATATTGTAATCCCCAGGCCAGTACACATGTGATTTAAAATAAACTGTTGTGACGTGTACATGTACATGTAATTTGTCACGGTGTGTCACACACATCTTTTCATATTGTGGTTACCCTTTTGACGTGTTCATCTCCAAGTCAAAAGATCAAGGCTCCATCCTCACCCTGTTGACATTTACAGCGTCCCCTCCCGAGATGAATAGTACAGCCTCATGTATAATTCATGATGTCGTCGTCCCAGTGTTTGACATCATCACTGTGTGGTGAGAGAGTTTAGCACACAGGATTAAACTGTACACACCAAGCGAAGTATACACACACACACAGTAGTAGTAGTAGGGCTATGACAGTGTGCATGTATGATACAGGTACTCAATGCATTAAACACGCAGTATCAGGAACTCCGTACCAATCACACTTCTATCTACAGACAGCACTCTTCCAATCTGAGACTGATACTGTTGGTTTTTGAGGACTCGTCACAGCCCCACAGATATTGACAGCAATCGACATCCTTTGAAAGAGAGGTGATCTGGCCGTTCGTCGCCTTCCTTCGATAACCTGCTGCAACCGCTTGGAGTTAAATATATTTTTAGCAGAGAAGCTTATTTCTGTACATGTAGCTATGTGTACGATGAACCATTGACTGACACACACACTGGGTGATGTGAACAAGTGTACTACTGCATGCAGCTAGGATAGGACAGCCATTTTGAAAGGTCAGTTCTTTGCTGGAGATTAACTGAAGTACAAGTGTTTGTACAAGACCTGTAAAATTTATTGCTATAAAAGTAACTGATTTCGGTCAATTTTTTAAACAACTTCGGTAGCACAATTTATGTTCACCTAGGTAGGTGTAATACTGAGTACACACAAACTTAATCTCAGTCACAATGTCATGTGATTCTGAAATAGAAGTGTAACACAACAAGACAGCTTGTGTGTACACTAAGTTTCATGAACCCGAACTTCTACCCCTACTTCCATGCATATACATGTACTTGCACGGCTCTACAGTTTAGTGACAGTTTGCTCAATGTTGCTACTGTTATTCTGCTTCTTGTGTTGAGTATTTTGAAGAAGTGTACAACAATGCAGGCAGCATGTTGTGTTCTCTGTGCATTCTCATCTGATTTTTTTTCCAGGAAATGAAGCACCTGATATTTAGTTCAGCGTGTTTGTGGTTTTCCTGTAAACAACTTTGGAAATGCAACTTAGAAATCTTAGGGTCAGTCTGTATGCCTGAGTATCGACTTGTACGCGAGAACTAGTAAAACATTTCCTAGAGTTTATTACAAAAAACTTGGCATCAAGTGCTGTACTTAATAGTGTCTACATGGATATGGCCTGTCTGGTACACACTATACATAATGTAAAACGGCTATTAAAGTCGGCGATAATGATCCCAAGAGAAATGTGTTTTAAAATGAAGTACTGTGTTATTTTTGAACTTTAAAACTCTAGTCGGACTTTACATAAATACATGTACATGTAAATGTTAATAGAAAACACTTGTGACATGATAAAAAGTCACAACCTTTTGAGAGTGCCTGAACAGTAGTAACCTTTTGGCAACTTAGTCACTTTTGTTCATGTTCAATGTACTGGCTTTAAGGTACAGAGTGTGTGTGCGTAGAATACATGTTTTTTCTATGCGGCAATGTTTTTGCCACAGTTCCTGAAGGAAGTGACCCTGTGCAGTTTTTTGCTGTTCAGTGCCAGACAAGCCGGAGGGACTCTGATTTCCCTGAATCCAGAGGTCATGGCCCCTGACTCCTTTCTGGATGGAGTAGATAACTGGGTATCATATGCAAAGCAGAAGGAAGCCTGTGAAAGACTCCTGTCTAATGACTTACATACAAAAATGTCCTACTTCTTACCTTGGCCCAGATTGAGAGTTGACTTTAAGCAGTCAGTATTGCTTCTAAAACAGTTTTTGGCTTAGCAATAATGAGCAGCGTAACATTTGCAAATGGTACATAAAACATGATTGTTCTGCCGATAAACTTTTTCTGGTAAAAACAATTGTTTTGCACTTCTTACGCAAATTTGTTTGGGGCCTAATGTCCAAGAGCTGCTTTTAAAGCACAACAAGTAGCTAAGCACAACATAATTTTGCTTAGTAGGAATAAGGTTACCGGCCAAAAACGCATTTAATGTGTAACATTTTGATTGTTTTCCTGCTCATTTAGTTTCATTACCTGAGTTAAAGGTAATGTACAATGTTGCTTTTGTGTTAGGGAAAACTTGTTACATGTTGTTGAATTTTAAGGGAAACAAATAATATTGGAGTGTACATATTCATTCAGTCTTCTTGTTCTCAAAACTGTAGGATTATCCAAAACAATCCATGTAACTGTGATTTGGGATTTGGTATCCATTTCATTCTGCTCTTTTGTCAAATGTGGAATAATTTTTGTTTGTTGTGTCGCGAATATTTTTTATATTAAAAAAAGGAATGCTGGTTGGCCACTACCCATTTAAAAATTTGCTTTTTATTATCAACCACAAACCTATGCATTCTGATTTGATGGTGGTGCAAATAGGTCTAATGGTCGCAGTCCATATTTCTTATGTGTAATGAGTATTCTGGAAGTAATTCGTTAGCTAATTGAATAATTAGTTTCCACTGAAACGCGTTTAGCAAACTGTTGTTGCTGTTCAAAGGGAGATTGGTTAAGAGAAAGAGAAATCGACAAGCTACTATCAAACAGGGTTAGAATACGGGTAATTTACAATATAGTGCGCCCTCTACAGTTCAAAATGGAGAAGCCTAGTGTTCTCCAAAAAGTGGTCGACTAAAAACAATCACACTTGCAACTCACATCACATGGCAGTTTGGGACTTGTTAATGGTTACAAGGCATGAATGTGAAAACACTCACCAACCTCGAAAAAAATATTATCTTTTGCTGTAAACATGATAAACATGAATTTCCAATCTCGGTTCACGCAGTGGGTGCTGCATAACGAGTAGAACTTGTGACCTTTTCCAATGATGCTATGTGAAGATGGCCTCTTTAAAGCAAAATTTAGAAGGTGCCCTTTTATTGCGAATATTGTCCGTTGTAAAACATGCCTGAGCTACTCTATAAAGCATTTCTTTCTTGTCAAACTTGTCATGGGTTTCCTGATCAAGTTTTGTTTTTGTTTCAAATAAGTAACTGATAATGTAATGCTGATCTATGAATGAAATTCTTTGACCTTTCAAGCCATTCATGTTCTTTAGCTTGAAGTATGTATGTATCATGGTACTTCTTGAGTGTACTTCAAAGGGGAAAATGTCAAGCCCTTTGAACACTGTCCTTCTGTTGCTACACCAGAACTTTTGTGCTTTAAAGCCTTGGATCGAACGAGTTGGTCTATAAAAAGCGTTTGTAACCATTTGTTTTAAAATGCATATGGTTGGAAAGATGTTTTAAAAGTAGAATACAATGATCCAATATTTGCCTCGATATTGCGTGGTTTTCCTTTTACTTTGCGAACTAACACGGTCGGCCATAGTCAAAAATTTGACTCCCATAAATGGCCGACCGTGTTTGTCGACGAGGTAAGAGGAAAACCACGCAAATTGAAGTGATTCTTGTGTGGATCATTATATTCTACTTTTAAAATGTCTGTCTAATCATATGCATTTTATAACAAACGGTTACAAACGCTTTTCAAAGACCAACTCGACTGATCCAAAGGCAACGTGCTCCTTTAACCAGGTGCAATTATTCATGCATGGCAAGGCTTTCTCTATGTTTGTGTGTGAGTGGGTTTGTTATCAACACAGAGCAAGGACTCTCCAGTATAAAGAACTTGACCAGCTTTTGGTTCTAAACACAGTAGTCTGTCTGCCAAGGGCTCCCACAGGGTGGTTACAGGGTGGGATGGTATTTCAAGGGGAAACCGTTGAGGTATTTGTATGTTGTGGAGAATGCATGACAAATTTTCATTTCATTGTAAAAACAATATGGCAATTTTTGTTTTCATCTTGCGAGGCCACTGGTGACGTGGTGGTGTGGGTAACTACTGACAAATCAAGGGAAAACTGCCCTATGAAACTCAAGTACCAATTTAAACTGCCAATACATATTGTCACAGAGTTCACTTGTACTTCTTATGGTTGTGAAATTCCCCATACAGTGGCGTCTAAAAACTTGGTGTACTTGAACAGACCTAAATTGCGTATCAAATCCATGGACTAATGAAAGGAAACTTGCGTACGGGATTATGTAACACTATATTATTATCAATAACAAAAAATGTCAGTGTATCAAGTCACAGACATCATTCAGAAAAGCAGAATTCTGATATGTGGTCACTGTAACATAAGTACCCATTGGAATTGCCCTTTGGGTATTTTATAGATGAGTATTGTGGTTTTAGCTGGGTTCATTTACAAAGTTCATCTGTGTTGTGGGGAACCAGAATGCCCTGACGATAAGACGTGGGAAAGTCACAAGAAAGAGGTGTCCCCCCCCCTCAACCCTTCTCGATTTCTTGCATGCTGAAGACCCACTACGGTACTGTTAAGCAGAATGCTTGGGATGTAATGCAGGTTTCCGTACTCCATGGGCGTGTTCCGAATTGAAATTATCCATTCACACAGAGGTGACTTTACTGAATGGAACATGCCACAAAATGAAATCGCATTTGTTTACAAAACAGCCCCCAAGGCCATTGCTGTTTTGTGAAGTGGAGGAGGGCATGCTGGGGCACAACTGGATCCCATATGTAGACATTAATCCTAGTCCTCTTGTCTATTTGCCTAGAAACTGTGAATAAGACTCCCATCAACATTCTTTGGTATTCATACTTTTTTCAATTGTATCATATGCACCTACCTGTGCAGACAAGGTTAAGGCCAACTGCATGTAAAATAGGGCAAACATTATTTTCAATTTTAAGGAAAAGCTTAGCAGCTTAGCCATAATTATCCCAAACAGTCATGTTTTGGTGTATTTTGGCATGCATGGGGCAGACAGGGAGGGCTTACTCAGGCCTGGTCCGCTCTTGTAAGGGCAAGGCAGTTTTTGCTTAAGGGCATTTCTACTTTGGTGAATTGAAATTTGTACTAGAACACTTCAAGGGGCACCAAGGCCAATTACCTCTGTAAAAGTACTTTGACAGCATAATAATAAGGTTTATAAATAATATAATCAATGTTTCCGAAAGCAATCGTAAGAAATTCAGTGGGATTTGGTTTTTTGTTGCCCATGAAATTCCTCCGTCATAGCTTGCAAAATTAATCTGGTTTTTGATCATGATATAATCGCGCCTGTCAAGCACTTCCTGCAATATTCAACAATTTGTTTGGGCTTATAAATATCCATGTCTCAGATTAATTGTCACGCTCACACAAACTCGTGGGTGTAATGCTGTCAATTTCTCATATATCATAATTTATTTTGAAGAAAGAAATTGAATAAAATCATCATTTACTTTGTGAAGTTCCTCCACAAATACGCAACATGGGAAAATGTTTTGTTGTATTTCTGACACGATTGACATTCAGGAAATGGAAAGAGAAACCAAAGGAAACGGCTTGGATGTGGCTAAAGAGCAGAAGTTTACTCTGTGGTTAAAAGTTTAAGGTATATTTATATAGTACTACAGAAGAGGTAAACGGAAGCACGCAGTTCATACTAAAAGCAAAGTGGTTGATAACATAGATTAACCTGCAGTTGCAAAGACAGAAACGCAGCAAAACTACCAAACCCTATCCTTGCCCTAGTTACATCATGCATGGAATTACACAACGGCCATTGAGGCCGTGGCTTCTGTTGCCCCGGGTTTGGCCTCAGTGCCCCTTCAAGTGTTTCCCATATACTTAACAAGTTTTCCAATGGATGGGCCTTTTGCAAGGTGAACATGGCCTTGCCCTCTCAAAGATGAAATTCCAGGCCTGAATGTATGTCGGAGAGTTTGATGAATACAATTTAACCGTTTTTATTTTATTTAGGGCAATGTGTTAAGCGTAAGGGTAGGGCTATGGGAAGAGACCTGGGCCCAGTTTCATGGCTCTGCTTACCGTAAGCACAGAATCGGCGCTTACGGAAGCAGGGAATTCTGTGCTTACGGCAAGCGTATTTCACGGGTTAGCAGCGAATTTTGCCTTCAGCGCGTGCGTACTTCATGTTACCAAGCATTATACGCTTACAAGGCTAGCGCAGAAATTCGGCGCTTGCATGTAAGCGGGGAATCGTGGTCATGCGGATGTCGGCGGTAAGCAGAGCCATGAAATTGGGCCCTGGAGCTTGCTGACAGTTTCATTTATCAAGTGGTATACAAAAGCCTGTGCATTTAATTGTACCACGGAGGAAGGAAAATAATTGTACCTGTACATGACCTATAAATTATTGAGGTTAGTCACCTTGTAACCCAACAATTTGAATTAACTTCTCAACCACAGATGCTAAGGGTATAACTGTCTTAAAAACCATGGCCTAACCTGGCCAAGAATCTCCCTCAATCTCTCAATTAGTTCTCCACTGTCCATTGTTAAGTCCTATGCTCCACTGGCCAGTCCAGTCCAAGCTTCATTGATTCCATTGTGGACAAGTGTATTGTTAAGTGGATAAAATTGGTCCAAGTCCCCTGTGGAAACAATGGGTAAGGCCTTGGGTGGAAGAAATCGATGGCTGGTCAATACTGCTCTATAGTCAGTAAGTGATTAATGGTGTAAGTTGCTGTAGTCACACATTTTATATTGGTGTGAACGATGTACAGCAACTGCTTACTGGTACTCTGGAGAATTTTACATTGCTCTTTTATTTACATTTTGGTAGGACGTAATTGTGGCACTGGTGCCCATTTTCTCCTCGATTTTGCCCTTGGGCCGGATACAATTGGTGCACATTTTCTCATCTATTGCTCTTTATTTACGTTTGGTCAGGACACAGTTGGTGCCCATTTTCCCCCTTAAATGAGGACAAGCTGAAAATGAACAACGTGGATTTTTCATTAATTAATTTATTGTAGAGTGGGTTTGGGATGTGCGGCACATTGAATATTGTATCAAAGAGGGAAGAGGGGTTTTCGTTTATAAGTTGTTGGTTTCCCACATTAACATTGAACGATGTTCAGCAACTAGTATTGTGGAGAACTTACGTGATCGATATCTATTGCTTATTTATTTACAGTTGGGAAGGACACAATTGGTGCCCATTTTCCCCCTAAAAAGAGGACAAACAGAAAATGGATTTAACAAGTATTTTCCATAAGAAGAAACTATAAATAAAAAGTAAACTGAAGTATTTTCCGTGACTTAATTTATTATAGGGTTGGAGATGTGGGGCACATTGAATATTATATCAAACAAATAGGAAGAAGATGTTTTTTGTTTTGGTTTCATACATTAACTTGTATCTTCATTTGACAACAGTGTGTGGGTTGTGCACATCCTATATAAACACTCTGTTTGTTTATTCAAAGCTGATGTAATTTGGGAGGAAATCCTTCTGGATTATATCTTGCAAAACAACTAAGTTTAGTAAGGTTTCAACTGAAAATGAACATTGTTATACTGGTACAAATTTGTAAAGGGTATTTGTAAACAAGCAGCCAATTAAAATTTAAAAATCAAGGGATTTGTATAGCTGTGAATATTTGTATTAACAAAATAAACAAAATAGATTCATATAAGTTTGAATCACTTTTGATAAAATAAGCAAGAAAAAAAATCAACAAAACCAATCTTTACCTTTTCAGGGGTGTTTTCACTAAAACATGATCACTTAATTTGTTTTGTTGAAATAAAAATTCTTTGAGAAGTTTATTAAAGCCTATACCATGTGTACATAGGCCAGCCCTTGTGGTCAATAAAATGTTCCTACATTTTTTTCCAAGGACCGAGTATCATGTCTGAAACGAGGAGAATGGGAAAGAATGTAACTCTTCTTTTGTTGTATAGTTAGAGGATTTGGCTTCCTCATTTGTACCTTGGTTTGTTTGTCCACGGTTTGTCTGTCTGTGTACGTCGGCCAACATTTTAACAGAGCACTTCCCCTTGGGGTTAGTCACTGGTGGTGTGGTCCATACGGAAGCTGTTGATTGCATGGGACTTAATAATTGCATTGAAATGGCTATCGCTTTGCGTCAAACCTACGGGTGCTGGTTGCGTATGTGGATTGGCATGTAGCCATATTCAGCATTCAATGGATTCCTGTGTGGGCTATATTATAAAATATTCTTTCACATTTACATTCCCACTCTTTTTTTCTGTGATAACTAAACATCCTGCTAGACAATGTTTCGAAATTCTAATCAAAAGAAGCAATTGATGAACAGTTTGTTCAATTAATTATTTGAGAAAATTCACATTATACTATTGCATTTCTCACGAGGTGTGTATTTAACTGTTCTCTACAAACAAATCTAGATATTATTCAGATTTACATGTTTTGTTCTATCTGAAAAGAAACCCTATAGGGTTTTAGTTTTTGAAAAAAAACATACAAAACCCTCATGAAACCAAATCATTTTTTAACAGGCACAAACAAATCTAGATATTATTTACATTTACATGTTTTGTTCTATCTGAAAAGAAAAGCCTGAAGGTTTTGAGTTTTGGAAAAAAACATACAAAACCAAATGAAACCTGGTCATTTGTTGAAAGGCTTTCAGATTAAATGATGTTTTAAACAATGTTTTTAAGCATTCATTTACGCGAGCCATTTCCCATGTCAATTTTGAAAGAGTGAAGTCTGTTGGAAGTTCCTTATTCATAATGCTAGTTCATAGTGCATAATGTCAACACCGTGTCTGATTCAGTTTCAGTTGAGTAGGAACCATTTATCATTTTATGACATCAGATTTATTTCCTTCCCATCCTAAGTAAGAAAAGAAATTAAACCAAAAGAAGAAAAAAAAACTCCTACTCTCATTAGAAACTTCATAGCCACAGTTTTATTTCCTGCACGTGCCATCTTTCCAAGAATGGATGCACTTTCTCCCTCTCTAACTAAAGCCAACCAACCAGGCCACCACTTCAAGGGAACCCCCTTCTAATTTTAGAAGTCTATTTTAATTACAGCCATTGGGCCACCGTTTTTTTCCCTCTCTCCTCCTAGTATAGATAATGTGTGTACTAATGTTCAGGCACTTGTGTATTTTTAGAGCATCCTGAAGTGAGTGATTGTAAGGCAATATTTATAGAACTGTGAAGAGGTTAGTGATATGTGATGAGCTGTTCTAAACGTTAACCCAGTGCATTATAAAATGCTGTATAGCGCATTTCTGTGTTGACAGTCGGAGAGCGGACAGTGTTCGGTAACTGTTCACTATTAAGAAAGCTGACCGGATAGGTGTCACCACTGTAATAGATAATGATGATAACTGGCATCGTTTGGATTTGGAAGCTCTTGTGTGTACTACCTAGGAATACTGAACAACAAAGTGGTGACTGCATGTAGACCATCTTTGTCCTGCAAGCTTCTCTTTTGATGTACATTGTATTCGAATGAAATATGATATTTTTGGTTGACCTTCATCAATTTCATGGAGTAGCCGTTTATGTGTTTTTAATCCATTCAAATTAATGGAATCAAATCGAGGCTTAATGGACACAAATAGTCTGATCCCATGTTGGTTTATTGAGAATCTGTATCTTATTGAACAAAAGAAAACAGGCCAAAACAGTCATAAACACAAATAATCAAAACATTACTTTATCTGTGAAACTGCATGTGGAATTTTTTGTTTCATCACACTATGTTCAGTATTGTTCTCATTGGCTGTTCCTGCCTCAAAAGCAGCAGTCATTACCTATAAAAAAAAAGCATAACACAGTAGCATCAACTGCACAAAATAAGTAAGTAGTTTTGGATTGATGGAGTCCAGTGAAAACTATGCCAGCTGTTGAAAATTCACAACATAATGGTTGGTTCGCCACCACCTGCAAAACTTCAGTAAACGCCTCATCTCCAAATTATGCTCGTCGGCACAGGGATTCAGTTTCCCTTCAACTATCTCAATTTGAATATACCTAGAAGAGTGTCCAGTAGTTAGTTGCCAATCGGGTTCGTCTTTGTTGACAGTCATGCCTCTAAAGTACTAAGTACATCTTGTCTAATTTATGACCCCATATCAAAACATATTTACACACTTTTTCTCATTTGACTTTGGATTTTTGTAAAAAATTCTAACCCTGTAGCAATTTTCTTCCTACTGTGTACCTGAACATTGCACTGTGTAGCTTTTCCCCAGACATTGGCATGGGCTTATTGTTGTAATGGGAATAACAGGTTGTTTACCATACATTTATTTCTTGCAACTCCAGACTTTAACTTCCTGAAAAAATAGTGACTAGTCGGTACCCCCCCCCCCCCATATCTCCTCCAGCAATGTTTCTCCTGAATGTAGAAAAAAACAATGCAATGATACTGAGTGCACACCGCTTGATTCGTAATGATAGAGGGAAGTTACTACAGTCCATACCCTACAGCTTGTACTAATTCCCAGTGTGACAGGTCGGTCAGGAGAAAGGGGGTTAGAAAATTGCCAAAACATGTCTCTGCGAGATTTATCCGAGTACATGCATGTGATTTTCGGGTCTGATACTTGATGGAGGCAATTGCCTTGATGCCCCTTGGTCATTGCCTTGATGCCCGGCCCTCTAGCAGATATTTACGTTTTCCCTCTACTCTTAGGGCCATGTCACACGAGGCAATTTATGGGCAACCAGTTCCAGGCAATCTCCATGAAGAAAAGGCATTCACATTTGAATGTTCACCTATTTCTCTTGTGGATCGTAAGACAATGTTTGAAAATTGACCCGTGTGCTACCAAAGTGGTCTTGTAGCATGCACTGCAGTTGGTTGCCTCCAAGTTGCCTGCAAAAGTTGCCTTGTGTGACAAGGCCCTTAGATGCCCTTTACATGAAGGGAAGGGTGCCTTGTCCTCTAAATGAACTAAAAAGCTGGCCTTGTTTTTTTAGTTTGAAGGTGTACGTACATGTACGTACATGTTGTTTTCCCTGTCAACAAATGCTGAAAATACCCAAGCACCTTTCACCACTGTGGACCTCACTTAAAATCCCACCTCACTTTTCAGTCCCTACTGTACCTGATTGCGTGGGTTTTCTTCATCTGGGGTTTTCCTCTCATATCTTAAACATGAGCATTTCTTCTTCAGTATCTGTATTGTTGAGCCGGCAAAAAAATGTCTAAAGACACATCACACCAGCTTGTTCTTCTTTTTTTATTCATCCTACTATTGGAACTAACTGTGCTGTAATAAATAAAATAAATAAAAAAATTACTTTTTCGTTTTATATTTCAATATATAAACAATCATCTGCAATTCACTTAATTTATCTCTAACCAATTAACATTAATTACAACAAACAAATGTTTTGATTTCAAATGCATAGAGAAAAGTACGGATCAAGAGCCAATTTCACAGGGGCAGATGAATATAAACAAGCACCGCCGGGTTTGCCTTGGATGCATCTCATTTTGATCAGTAGGTTTTTTTTTTTCATTGAATAATTTTTACATAGAAATACAAAAACCACAAACCCACTTGTTTGTATAGATTGCTTTGAGTTGAAAGTAAATGTTACCTGTTTGGGGTTGGGGGGTCTACAGCAAAAGCAACAACACAAATGGCCTATGGCCTGCGTGCATATACTTTTGACTTTGTATGTAGACTGTTGAAGGGGAAGGTCACTGAATTTGTTATCTAAATTTGTTATTCTAGTTTTTGCAAATGTCAGGTAAAGGTATTGTGCAGGATTGGAATGGTAGAGCTGACAAAATAAACACGGGCAGTGTTCATGTTTTGGAAAAACTGGGCTTAGTTCGCAGAGAAAATGGTGGCAAACCGTGCAAAACTATAGTAGTGTGTGTGTACAGATTGTCCTTAATTTTTGTTCAGCCATGTATATTTCAAAGTTTTCAGATACAGTTTTCCCGAATATGACTTCCCTTTTAGAGGGAAATATTTCACAGAAAGAAAAAAAAGTTCAAGTACGAATTTCATAGTCAGCTCATCTACCTCCATAAGGAGCAATGGATACGTTTGTTGATCAGTCCAGTTGACTTTGTACTATAACCTACCCTAATGTTCTATCTCTGGTACTTGATCCATTTCAGTTCAATTTTACAGCACTGCTTTAATAATGGTAAGCAAAATTTGTCTTGCTAACAACAGCAGAAGAAATGCAATGAGCGTAAATTGTTTTTCACAGGTTAGCAAGAAAAATAGACGCTCAGCTTGGGTTATGTTATTCATTTTCATACAGTAAGCATCTTGGGTGTTTTATGCCCATTTGTTCGCTTATGGTTTGCAGCAGTATGAAATGGAATTGCGCGCCATGCGCATAAATTCAGCAGCTCTTTATTAACTTGGTCACAAGTTCATCATTACTGGGACTCGCTTACACTCGTGTATGCATTAGGCACAGTCTTTAACTCATTCAATCTTGGTGTTTCTTACAATTGTGTCAACATCGTTGGTTGGAGATGTCCGTGGTGTGTAAAAATACGCCGACGCCAAGATATTTGTTTCCCAGTGATGACGGAAAACACTGATGTCAGGAGATCTCAAATGGATTTGTTTGTAGGCAAGAACAACAAATCACAACTTGATAGTTTGACGAGAGCTAGTCAGGTACAAAAGTGACAGCATTGGCGAGACACGGTGTTACGGCGATCCTCTCTTAGGCATTGGTGTTGATCAGACTAGAACTACTCTCCAGTCATTATTTGTTGAATTTCAACCTATTCTTATTAATCTTACTATTTTTGATGTCATGTATTTTATTCTGTTCCCTCTCCAGATTGTGATATTTAAATACAACCAGTACTTGGTAAGTGTGAGTGGAACCCTGACGGACACACCACACCCCTTCGCTTAACCCCACCTGCATAGTGAGAGCCTTTGTTTGATACGCACTCACAGACAAGATGGGGCGCAAAAAGATACAGATATCCAGAATAAATGATGAGAGGAATAGACAGGTAAGTGTTTGATAAGACAGTATAATGTTTGCGCTTAGTTCTTTCCAGACATGTGTCGAGTCTGAGTCAACAGAGTGTGGTGAGTTCGATTCCTGGTCATGGCACACGTCCTGACTTATAAGTGCTTTTTATCGTATCAGAGTAAACAGGTTCTTTTCAAAGGGGTTAAGATGTTGATGTGTGTAAATGATTAGAAACTTTCAAGGTTGGGGGAAAAACGTTTCTTAAAAAGGAAAGAATTTTTTAACCTGTTTTATTTAAACAGTTTTTAAACAACTTAGACATGAAAGATTGAGGAATTGCTGTATGAAAAAGTCACCAATGAAGTGCACAAAGATTTGTCTGAGAAATCAAGACCTGCATTTGTAGACGGTCTATATGGGTTGTTTGAAACAAAAATCGTGTACAAGTTGTGGCTTTGCACGGAAGCATCATGCCATACATGTACCTGCCATGACTGAAATGCAGGTTAGTAGTTGTAGGGCAACAACAGTAATTGAATCATCTGAGTTTAGTTATAGATGACATTGAGCGTGTAACTTCTTACACCCTTGGTGAAGTTTTAATTGTACACAAGAGGCTCTGTTTAGAACGAAAAGTGTCCGTGTTTAAACCAATCGCTGCGGAGAGTGACACTATCGTCACCGCTTGATTGTTACTTTTAAGAAACAAGATTTGATTGACCATGAGAAAGGCTTTATTTCCCAGCTCAATATCTCCTCCTTCCCCCTTTGTGTATTCCGCATTCTTGTCTCCATTGTGAAATGGTGTCTCACGAGACAACAGGCCTTGGTCATTTACAACAAAATTAAACCGTCGTGATTGAATCTTGGCATTTTTATTTTTGCCGCGGCATGTTCAGTAATTTGCTCCTAAATTAATCAAGTCAAGTCTCTCACCCGACCGGATGACAACTATATGATAAAAAAAGACAAGATACCCAGAAAAAAACGACGACAAGGGAAAACGCAAGTAATGGAAAGGAAAATCACTGGAGAAAGGGACTCAAATGGGAGGCCTTTCAAGAACAATAACGCAGCGCCGCATTTTTCAATCAAGTTGGTATCCTTCATTCATTCCATTCACTGCAATATTTCCGGTGTCCCCCCCCCCCCCTCCTCCTCCCCTGGAGAGTAAATAATGTAACGGAGCTGACAAATGGAGCGGGGACACCATTGATTTCTTTCCCCGTCTCTCGATCGCTTTTTTCCCCCCCCATGAGCAAAGCCAGGAGATACCTCTGTACAACATCAATATTAGCCATACTGTGTGAATACCCTTCCCCTCCATAAAAACCACACGTTTTTTCAATTGCGCACGTTCGCCCCCTCCAGTAGAAACTACATGTATACGTTCTGTATGCGTTTGACCTTAGGAAATGGATCTTGTAGTGGTTTAGGGGAAGGGGGGAGATAATGCACTGCTCGGGATATACAAGTACAGCTGATGACCTACACGTGTAATTTGCACCCCAGATGGCTTTGGGGAGTTTGGACGAGCTAAGTTTTGTTGAAAAGTGGGTGTGCAGTGTAATGAGATAGGAACTTGAAGGTGTCTTCAAACTTTGCTTTCAGGCTACGGGTTTGAGTAAACCAACATCGGGATGGGTTGTACTGCTTGAATTACCGGTCTTTACAGGAATCTTGGAAAAGAATGCAATTGGTGCTTAAACTGCTGAACTGTGTATTAAACTCTATTCATAAATACCTCAGACAGTTTCGCTATTCCTATTGGTGGAGAGCGCGTCCTGTGGGTGTGTATAAACCTTTGTTTATGACCAGTAAAAAGTGTTGAAACATGGGCGTGACATGCGAGCTTGCACCTGTTCTTATAAGACTGTTTCTTTATTCCTATTGGTCGAGAGCAACGGCTGAAACAGTTGTGCCACATCACGCGATACGCGCAACACGCACAGCATTCTCTTGAAAGGAGTTGTTTACCCGAGGGCGGCGGAGGCCTTTACCATTTCATAGCTGGAAGGGTGTTGTGTTGAAAGAAATCATTGAACATTTATAATTTTTGCATTTATTTTACTTTTTGACCAAAAAGTGTTGATGTTTTTGACCGAAAAGGTATTTATGAATGGGAATCAAAGTGTGTTGAGTCGGTTTTCAACTAGTGTTTTAAACCCGCCGAGGCCTGGTTCTTGATAATTTACCTCGACTTTGTCTCGGTAAAATTATCAAGAACCAGGCTTCGTGGGATTAAACCACTAGTTGAAAACCTCTTCACCACACATTGATTCCCTTATTTTGACGAAGCATGTTTTCAGGCTAAACATCTGATTATCGGAAAGATGGTTAGCTGATTCAGCTGATTCTGACAGCAATTTTATTAAGGAAAAGAGTATAAAATTTTGAAATGTTGTGTTGGTTTTTTGGCCTTTCAAACATGTAACCTACACTTAAATCTGAATCTTGTGTACAAATATTGCATGATATCTTAATCTATAGCAAACAATCACATGGTGCTTCTTTTGTAGAGGCTTGAGTGGGCTGAGGTTGGGGGTTGAGTTGGTAGTGGGGGTAGTTTGGACAAAATTGTGTACATCCGAAATTCACTACACCGTGTAAAATCCTCCGACCCTTTATTCAGATACTTTCAAGTTTACTTCATGCCTTGAGATTCCAAATGCTTTTAAACATTATTCAGACCTGACAGATCAATATTTCCCAAACAGCTAAAAAGACACCAGTAGCGGCACTTTGGTCATGGTCTTGCACGCTTCTAAGAGCTTTTGCACTACCCCCCTCAGGACCAAAAGACCCCACTGATCTAGAATATAGGGGTTGAAGGGGGTTCTTGAGGGTTCTGTTTGCAAGGGGCTGGTTGGAGTACCTTCCCTGGGCTATTTTCAGGGGGGGGGGACTCTTTGATGGGTGAGGTGCAGCTGTGTCTTTGGAGTTACCGGAATAAGGTCTGGGGGCAACTGCGTTCATTGTAAGGACATGTTCAGCTGCCTTGTTACTGTGCATATGAGCTTTTGATTTGCCTGCACTTTTCAGAGTTATTTTGTTTTGTCATTACCTTCCTTCGCCTGAGTTCTTTTTGGCAAGGAATGAAAGAGCATCAAGAGAATGAACTAAGTGTGTGTGTGTGGAGAAAAGTTGCACATTGTGTAGCTAAACTTCTTATTGGTATCTTTTATATTGGTTTTTCTGATAATCCACTGAAGTTCAACACCTGATACATAGGTTCAAAGGGGTGGGGGCACAAAATCAGATTGGAACTGAAATCCTAATCCAAATCCACAATTCACAATCTGAGGTGGGATTCAAACCTGAGGTCCACAGAGGTCAATCCGATCCCCTACATGTACTTTGCAGTACCTTGTTTATGGTATTAATGCCCTGACAGAGTAACAAACATTTGTAACATGTGGAATATGTGTCTGACATTTTGACTTACTCTTCCAATATCCGCAGGTCACCTTCACAAAGCGGAAATTTGGCCTTATGAAGAAAGCGTACGAGCTGAGCGTCCTGTGCGACTGCGAGATTGCGCTAATTATCTTCAACAGTAGTAACAAACTGTTCCAGTACGCCAGCACGGACATGGACAAAGTGCTACTGAAATACACAGAGTACAACGAGCCACATGAAAGTAGGACCAACCAAGACATTATCGAGGTGAGTTTTGTTTTTCACTGCAAATGGATTATAAAATTTGCAAACAAAAAATGTTTTGGGCTTCAAAAATTTCAGGTTTTCAGATGATATAAGAGTTAATTTAATGTGATTTTTTTAAGGAAATGTAATGGACGTACTGGTAAGGAATTCTTCATCAGGAAACATTGTAGAAGAAGTTTTTCCTGTTCTACAGGCATGTGAAAAAACACTGTTGAATGTTTTGTGTGCATGGCAGTTTCCTCTGGGCTACAAAAAAACAAAGTTGAGTGTCTGAGTAACTAGGTCGATAGCTACAGTAGAACAGGGTCAGTGTCCGCTTCACTATCCCAATTATGGTTTGTTTCTACCTTGATTGGATGAACTTTCTCCCAATGAGGATATCAATGTCCCCAATCTTGAAACCTTTTTGTATTATAACAAAACTACCCCAATTGAAACCTTCTGACCCGATTGAGGGTGTTGATAGGAGTCTGTTATTATTACAAGCAAACTGTCTCGATTGGGGTTACTCCTACTTCTCCCGATGAGGAATCAATGTCCAAAATCAGGAAACCCTTATGTTTAACAATCAAACTACTCCAATTGGGCTATACTTCTAGTCTTTTCCGAATGGAACCCTCCTTTCAAATGAGGATATCAAAGTCCTCAATCAGAACCTTTTTGATGATACACCAACCAAACTACCCAAATTGGGGTTTACTTTTACATTGATAGTATGAACCCTCTTTCCCCAAATGAGGGTATCAATGCCTCTGCCGTTGAGAGTCCCAAAGTGACAAATGATACCTTGTTGCTGGAGTAAGGGACACTGTAGAGAATGGGTACTGTATAGGAATGGGATCCAATGACACGTTCACTATTGACTTGAAAAATGTGCGCTAACGTCATTCAAGTCTGGGAGAAACGAAAAAAAAAATCGAATAAAGCCAACAAGATTCATGACATTTGATAGTTGGCTGAATAACTTGTTGGATTTTTTTTTGTCTTTGATTTTAACACATTCATGAAATTCATGGTTTGAAGAAAGTTGTGTTTGCAAGCAGAATTCATGCTTGTACAGAATATACACTTTTATATCACTCTCTTGACAAGTTGTGTGAACAATATACATGTCTTGTTACATTTCTCATCGAAATTAGGAAAATATAGTCAAGCTCTCTACATTTTAAAGCACACAAATACTAAACACTCTGCTGTGCATGTATCTATCGAATCCTCCCCCCAAAACGAAAGTAGACCGCGTACAATAGACCTCATGATTTCTGATAACGCCGTCAGTGTAACTCTGTCTTGCCGGTAATACCCGGAGTTCAGTCCCTCGGTTGTGAATCCAGAACATATATCTTCTTTCTCCGCTGTCCACAATGGACGTTAAGAGCCACCGGGGGAAGCTGCATTGAGCAAGGAGAAAAAGATAGTTGAACGCCATCGGCTTCACTCTTGGGAAACCGCTGGCAAGTGTCTTTCAAGGACTATAATGCAATCGTATTGACGTCATCCCAGTGAGGCTCATATATAGTCAGTTACTTTCACAATCTTTTTTTTTTTTTTTCTTCTCTCTCTCTCTCCGTCGTCTTTGCTTTCTCATGTAATGTTTTATGACTTACATCAGTTTTGGAACCTTTCTTTTTTTCAAGTTTCATATCAGATTCTGTGAAGGATTATTTTCTTCTCTTTTCTTAGATTGATGTTAAGCTTTTTTTAGAAGGCTTAAGCACAGTGAAATAATTTTTATTTTTTATTTTACGGATTTGAGTACATTCAAAATAACGAGGGATTATTTCAAAGAAAGAAACCTGATTTTGTAACGTTGTTCTTTTTATAAGTATTTCCAAACCATAGATTTGTGCCCTTGGTGGTATTTAAATATTTTGATAATCTTTTAAGACCCAAACAAATCATTTTCTTTAAAGAGATAATAGTGGATATTTCAAAGCAACAGCCTACAGCAGAGAGCATTTATATACACTGTTAACGCTCTTTTAGTAGGTTTTTATTTGGAATTAATCTTATCGGATCTTCCTCACATTTTGAAAAATACCTGGTAAATTGGCTAGTAAGGGAAACATTTCCCCAGATATATGTAAGACACATGTAGAAACCGTGCATTCTAACAAGTGTATGAGATAACAGGTTTAGATTTTTTCAAAGGTTTGAAATTTGACTCAAAGTGAGTTTTGTTTTTGGTGTGTTGTGAATTGAAAAGAATGTGTTCAGTGGTAATATTGGGACGTTCCCCTTTAAGGGAGCAGGCACTCAGCTGCAGAATTCCTTAGAGCGTTGTGTCTGGTATGCGTTGTACACATGTGATCCATCCTGTAGGCTATCCAATAAGACTCTTCCTGTTTGTGAGCTTAATCCCCTGGCGGAAGTTGCCGGTCAGTAAGTATTCTGTTCGATCAGTGTCCATCTCGAAACAGACGTACCCCCTCCCCCTCCTCCCCCAGACACTGTCACAACCCCGTGGCCTCTCGCTGCCACTTTGAACCAATCAGATTAGCAGAAGGCCAACTGTAGGGCGATCACTCACGGGAAGGAGGGTGTCAAAGCTTGGCTCTTGTTCAAAAAAATAAAAGAGAGAAAAAACACCCAGTGACTGTTCCTGCCTGGTACGTAAATGTTGTCGTCACTCAGGCTGACCCATTGACGCTCGTAAACACAGTAAGGCCATGGTGTGGTATTTGTTTGTTTGCCAAATGCGTTGGTCTTTCAGGAGATGCGTGGGGTAGCGCTTTTAAGTTTTACTTGCATCTACGGTGGAGTTGGCATGGTGTTTCGGTGTGCGCATTTGGATAATTGTTAGTCACAGGAAGGGGTGATTGGCATGTGAACAACTGACGTCATGAGTGTATGATTGAATTAACAATTGTCACCTGAGCTTTTGGGGGAGGAACAGTGGGACCAGATGACAAAGCGTGTTTGTTGAATCACATGGATGATATATCTTTGTAACCCCCACAGAAAAGTTCTTTACGTTCCTCGTTTTGTTCAGAAAATTTGTCATGGTTATCGGGCCCATGGTCCTTGTTACCGGCCCCAACGCTCTGGTTATTTTCTCCAAAGTGTTTTCAACAGAACTCTTTGTTTTGCAATTAATTTATTGACTATTCTAGATCATGCGCTGTACCTATGGCTGTTTGATTCATGTTAATGGCGCATCTAAAACTCAAAATACAACTTTGAGGGCGGTTTGCGAAGCAATAGGCAGGGGTGGCTGTGCGGGATGAGTGTTAAGGACTAGTGGTGGTTCAAAAGTAAAAACCTCACCTAATTGTACTCCCACCATGCACAGTTTGAAGTTCTACTGGATGAATAACCCTGAGTACCCATATGTTTGCAGGGACGACTGTGCAGTGCTGTGCACCATTAAAAATCATTTTGAAACTGACCAAAACACAATATTCCTATGAAATTGTGATATTTTTCAAAGGAGAAGATTCCATACTGAAAACCTCATTGTCTCAGCATTGACGTAAGCCAATTATTTTGTGGAAAAAAGAGTGTTCAATTGTGTGCACATGTTAAGAAACGTGAACATATTATGTAAATAATACTTCCTGTTGGCAGTCTGTATCAGGCTTTGCACAAAATAGTGTCATCCACAGTATGATATGGAAGTCAACTTTTGATAATTTAGAATTTTTCAATAATATATAATATTGGAATGCAAGTATAGGAGTATAATTTTTTTACCATTATGTATATCAAGTGTCATGCAATTATTGTAATAATGAACTTGCGGAAAAGTTACTTCGAAAAAATCTTCTGTAAAAAATTGCACTGTGTTTAGATAATTCTTGTTCTCATGGTCACTTGGGAGCAAAGTAATTCATTTAGAGTGTGTCAATGAAATTCATTTGTGGTAGATATAGCAATTGTATAGTCGGGGGTGGGCAGGGGTGCTTCATCACGAACAATGTCTAAGGCCATCGTTTGCCTCCTTTTGTGGTATCCCCTCTTGTTCCATTGCTAGACTGTTTGTTGTGTCAAGCGTTCACATTACACTGATTTCCTCACCCCCCCCCCCTCCTTCATTGGGGGAGTGACTTGATGTCGTTTAATTTGTGGCATGAGTTGAACCAATTATCCGTAATCAAATCATTTGCCCATTGGAGGAACCACCAAGACCCTGCCATAACGAAGCCAGCCACCGTTGCGCAAATTGATTTATCGTTGCCAGCCTGTAACTGTGCTTGGCGCAGAAATAAATAAATATAGAAGACGAAGAAACAATCTAATGCGGCGCACAATTGTCCAAGTTATCTTGCCTTGTGCGGAGGTATTTACTCTCGTCGTTGTAGGATTGTGTGGCAGCCTTTGTGGTGTAATTTCCAGCAATTTTCTTGTTATTCTGTGCACTTGTGTTCACTTTGATGAATCTGGCCAGGACTAATGTACCCGTTCTGTCGACTTGATTAGATTTCCGAAACAAAGTGTAACAATTGAAGTGTAACTCCTTCTCGCTTTTATTGATCTTTAGTACCTTCAAATTGCTGTAATTCAGTCCCTCCGATGTGAAATACAACCCTCCAAACTGGCACAAGGTTGTCTCTTTTTTCCTGTGTGTTTTTTCTTTCTTCTTCTTCTCTCTCGGTGTGTAATAACAATGATGCTTCTGCCTAGTGTTTTCCCCACCTAGTAATGATGTTAATGTGGAGCAATTCAATTTGAATCATGAAACAGCTACATAGTGGTGTCCAATGGACATATACAGTCTCTTGTTGTTTCTTTCTTCCTTAGGTGTCTTGAACAAACTGTTCAAATTAATTCCTTAGAACTGTTTACTGTGCATGACTTTTGTTGAGGACAAACAAAATCACACAAGTCCATATATTGTTTTTCTAATCCGTAGTAGGCCTATGTGGCAAACATTTAAAAATAAAAAAAATTAGCTGCTGCAAAGTGCTTACCAACTAATGGTATGAATGCAAACAAATGGTAAGTATAGCTTAGTATTTCGACCCTAGCAGAGTCTTTCTCAAAGGCTTCGACAGACACATTTTTAAAAAGTAACACGTCAGTTAAACATATGAGTTAACCCTGGGTAAAAAAAAGAAACAAGTATGGTGTAAAAATGTTGTTAATTTGCAGGCAGATGCATTGCTTAATACCGTCATGTCTGTTTGACAGCAGCAAAGGCTGTAAAGTATATCAAATGAAAAATCCCTAGTGGTTTATTACTTGATAAGTAATGATTCCATTCACACTGTTTTTTGTTGTAGAATTTAGTCTGCAAAGTTATATGAAAGATCTCCCGTGTTTTAAGAAGTTGATGTAGGTATTATAAATGGCATGAATGCAGTGTAAACCACAATCCTGTTAGATGTGTGATATCAGTGTATGGATAAGCTTTCATACATGACAGTTAATACAACTTTCTGAGGGCCTTAAATTAAATCATGCCAAATACTTTAAGTATTAGCTGCTTTTCAAAGAGTGTTCGTTTTAAGGGGTATTATAAGGGGGTTTTCAGCCAACTTTCAAAAAACACAATTTTTTTTTTTTTTTTTTTTTTTTTTGAAAGCTAAATTATTTGCAGTTCTTGTTTCTCAAAAGTATAGCCAAAAGCCAATATTAGCAAATAAAGTAAGATGTGACATGTTAAATTGTTTGGTTTTGTTTTGTTGGGTTTTTAAATTTTTGGGGTGGGGAGGGCGCTCTGCCATAACGGGCAAGTTGTGCATCCCCCACACACAAACATTTTTTTTTGTTGGTACGTAAGCAAAAAAGTGCTCATATTACATTTCTTGACCTGTGATACGCAATAGCAATGTTTACTTGCTGAGACCTATCCGACATGGGTTTGCAAACCTGAAGCCTCAGCTCCCATGCTAAAAGTGAAAATACTTGAACTTAAAAAATATGAAAAAGATCAAACCCAAAACTGGTCATCTTGCTTCTGATTAATTGTATGACATTAATCGAACAGAAAATAATTTGCAGGTTATTAAAAATTTGTCCATTCAAAAAGAGCAGTTTGATCAAATGATTATAGTTTAAATATTTCCAGACATTCAAGTAAATCAAATCAGGACCCACAATTGTAGACCGGTGGTGATTAATATTTTATTAAAAGAATTCTGCGCCTGATATCTAGATGGTCTCATAGATCTCCCTTTTGCATTTGAAATTTCTTGAAAGACCTCCAAAAAAACATTGCATAAAACCTCTTGTTTGACAATGATTGGGATGTAGAAAGTTCAACGTGGTCTAGAGGTTATAGACTGAAGGACTTGTAATCACATGGTTGTTGGTTTTAAATCTACTGAGCTAACTTCTGATTTCACAATGCCTAGAATAGGCATTGTTGTCAAAATGTAGTTATTTCATCAAATGTCTTGATTTGCGCAATTCATGTTAAACAAATGTTTGTATAAAAAAAAAGAGGAGAGATAAGCTGTTGCCAGTGTGGTTTTTATATCCCTTTGTGGGAGTTTGCCGGGTCCCCTTGAGTGGAAGATCATCTGAACAAAGTTGTGGAACATCTAACATGTAGAAACTGTTGAAAATTGAGTGTGTTTCATCCAATCTTAGATAAGAAATGGCCCCGATTTTCCAGGTTTTCCCCCTTACATGTTGCTCGACCGTTGAGTACAATTAGTTTTTTTCAGACAGTAGGCCTTGGACTAAACAGACTTAATGTTTTTACACGAGGGGTTTGCCAGGATGACAGGTTTAATGATACTAATTTTCCCTTTGGATGCAACGCCATGGGAAATTACATGTATGACAACTTGTCATCTTTTTCCCTCAGATTACTAGCCTGGATTTTACAATCCCCATGGGAGGAAATGTAGATTGTTTTTTGAGGATTTGACGTCCAATTTGCTACGACTGGAAGCTTCTGAGGATATATTAATTTGCTTTTATTCTAAATATAGAAGGTAAACAACGTTTATGTAAATCTGTAGGGTTGGTTATGTAAGTAGAGTGTCTGTGTGTAAGGTTGCACCTTAGTTTGATAAATTGCACCTTAGTTTGAAAGAAGACTAGAGCCAAGTTTTGAAAGCTAGGAAAATGAGAAGCTGAAAAGAACACGTTCAGAAAATGTTGTTTCTCTTACTCTTCTTTTATGTAAGAGGACATCTAGGATTTGAAACTTTGCATGGTGGAAACACGATAAAGAAAGGTTTACAGCAACACCATGAAATGATAATCTATAAATGAGTAGTGGTGGTTCTGAAAAGAACTGTTTGAAACTCAACGAAAGAAGACATGTTGTCAGATCTTCCATTTGCAGCAAAACTGTGCTTGGTAAAATGTTCTTTTAAAGGATGGTGTATGTGTTGCAAACTTGTTTGGATTAATAATTTTGATTGGGGGGAATCTGTGTAAGAATGTGATAATGAGCCAGAACCGGAAAAACAACAACAACAACATAACAAGGTAACAACCTGTAAATAGCACATAGATGTACTTCCGTGATATCACATAATCAGTAGATTTCACTGCAAAGTTTCACTCGTAATGAATTGTAAGGTTTCACTCTCATGTGTTGTTTAAAGAAAAGAAGAAAAACTTGTGTCAGTTAAGAAAGTAGTCCGTGCATCAGCATCTGTTGCCATGGAAACACCCAATCCTCAAAGGTCCGAAGCCCCCCAAGTCCCCCCAACTGACTCTAAAATTAGCTCTGCCTTGCCAAAAGCATGATCAACGTTCTCATTTTACTCACCGAGCTTGTATGGGTGCCTAATATAGTATTCCATGGGCTATAAATAGCGCAGAATTAGAGAGCCCACGTCAGCCGGCAGAGGCCGAGGCCTGTTGCCAGGCAACAAGCTGGTTTCCTGTTAGCGAGTAGCATTCTGGACATGCCTGTCTGCCTGTTGCACATGAGTCCCAGTGATTCCCACACTCGGCTGTGGACAAGCTCGGGCAATACAGGAAATCTGTTTTTAAGATGATGAGCAGATGAGGTTAAGAGTCCACAAGCAGGAGGAGGGAGAAAAAAACACTACACTTTTGAGTCAATGAAGCATTACTTCAGAAGCCCTTGCTGACGTAATGCCATTAGCATGTATGAGAAAATGAGAAAATAACGATAAACTACTGGAATATGAGTCATTTTTCTGATCGGAGAGGAGAAACAGAACGAGATCAGAACAATACGAGTTGTATCTAAACTTGTGTCATCTTTACAGATTTGATTTGTTGTTTAAAGGGAGGGTATACCTTTGATAGTAACTTTATAAAGAGTTACTTGGTCAAGAGCACTGGAGAGCTGTTGATGCTATTAACAATATGTTGTTAAAAACAACATTCGATAAGTGTAGTTTTAAAAAATGAGCTTAACTTTCACCAACAATTTGAAAGCTTCAGGAATAAAGCCTTTCTCAGGCATCTGCAAGCACACAATTCTTTAAGGGGGTTCGTTTGTTTCATTAATTTCATGCAACTTTGATGACCAATTAAGCCAAACTTTTCTCAGATTTGTTACTGTATGCTTATGTAGGGTTGGGGCACACAGAGTGAGGATAATGGTCTCTGACAATTACCAAAAGTGTATCCTGACTTTAAATCGAATTGTTATTTCATGTTTTACTTGCTTTACATCAGATCAAATTGTTAGTGTTCTGTTACTTATTTTTTAAAGTTTACTTGTTACACACCATTAACAACAACATCAACAACAACAACAAAAGCAAAATTAACAACAAACTACGGGAGGACCCTTGTCCTCATCACCTGTCTCCTCAAAGCATGATCTTAATTCAGCCTTAAGGTTACCAAGATGTTTACTCCCTTATCAAAGAGCTGGCAGATTAGATCGGAAGAGGCTAAATAGTATCAGACTCTCTACATGATAAAAACCCTAGTATCATACAGGGTTATCAGAGTGCAGGTAGTTTCAGATTTCACTGTTCGCTTGGGCATGGATTTGCTGATGGTTAAAGACACTGGACACTATGGGTAATTGTCGAAGACCAGTCTTTTCACTTGGTGTGTCTCAACATAGTAAATATGCAAAAAATAACAAACCTGTGAAAATTTGAGCTAAATTGGTCGTCTAAGCTGCGAGATAATAAAGAAAGAAGAAAAAAACACCCTTGTCACACGAAGTTGTGTGCTTTCATATGCTTGATTTCGAGACCTCAAAATCTAATTCTGAGGTCTCATAATCAAATTCATGGAAAATTACTTTTTTTTCTTGAAAACTACGTCACTTCAGAGGGAGCCATTTCTCACAATGTTTTATAATATCAGCCTCTCCCCATTATTCATTTCCAAGTAAGGTTTTAAGCTAATAACTATTTTGAGTAATTACCAACAGTGTCCACTGCCTTTAAAGTAATTGGGTCTAAAGTTTTGATTCAACCGGCTGATCATTATTAGTAAATGTGTCGTTTGTAACTAATGTTGCATCTTGTTTGAACATGTGTAAAAGAGAACATTCATTCAGTTACTGCATCAATACAACAAGAGAAGCGAAGACAAGAGTATAAACAAATGTTTTCTAAATAAATAGTAAACTTCCGGGTGTATCCATGTGTAAATCTTTTAGGGTGAGTGTTGGCTCTGAAAAGAGCCGGTTGGTCTCAATGTTTCGAACAATATACTCTGCTCGTCTTCAGAAAAATAATTATATTTTGATAAAACCTGGTCAAAAAATGAAAAACATACTGGGGTTATTTGAATAGAAAACATGATATATATAAACACAGCAAATAAATAATGCAAACGGAATCTCTAAATTTGTTTACATTTTTAGCGAACACATACATCTCCATTCATTGTTATAAAACAGTGGTCAGAATGACTTGAGAGTTAAGTGTGTGAAGAAACCTAAAAATCAAAACATTTATGCAAACCAAACAGCAACAACAACAACAACAACAACATCACACAGGTACATTTGAACCGTTTCCAACTATTTCGTGCAACTTTTTAATTTTATGGTAAGTGGACAACAGATAGACTGCATTAGGCCTAATTCTTAGAAAAGTATCACTAGACAATAAATATGTCAATTTAGTAGGTAGTCCATTTCCGGTTTATTTATCAGCGCTGCATATGATTATTATCCAGTCAGTCAGTCAATACCTCTTTGTTTCCAGGACATGACAATGACACAGGTGCGTTTTTTTGGCGGTGTTGCTCACTGCCGTAGCCTCTAGGGTCAGCAGGTGCATTGACTCCTGGAGATGATGCAAACTCGCCTCAAGGGGGGAATGAGGAAAAATAATCTTGTGTTGGGTCATCTTTCTACACTCCGGCTTGTGTTGATGATGAAAGACAATTTTGTTTTTGCATCTTTAGGCCGCCGTTTTTTTTTTTGTGTTGGATCACTAGTGCTATTTTTGAAAGAATTTGTTTTCAATATTAGCTGCTGAATAGCATAACATGTGTTGTATAAGTTAAGTTTCTTGTTGGGTTTAAATATTTGCAAAGCCAAAGTATCTTGCTGCATTTGGAGACTTTTGAACACTAAGTGGCAGCAGACTTACCAGTTAAATTTCCATTTTTAAAAGCATTTTGAGCATGCTCGCAATTCCGAGAATAATGGATTTACCTGGAAAGTTTGCTGCCATCTAGTGATCCCAAAAGCCTCCCACTGTAATATTTGCTTTAAAAAATAAAAAAGGGGAAAAAAAAAAAAAAAAAATTAAAGCTTTTTATTTTCCTTTAAGTATAGGCCTTCCATTTTTTTCTGCAGATTATTTTTTTTTTAGTTACTTTAAATGAGAGCTTGCAACTTTTTTTACTCTAAAAAAAAAAAGTTGCAATTAAGTATTATTTATTTAACCTTTGGGTTAAATTGGGCAAAAGTTGGACCTAGCATATGAAGGAAAATCAACCCTGATATAAAATAACAATAATATTGAACTTTCAAATTAAGGTCTATGGTAATAATGCTTTGGATTGAACCTGGCTTGGAGAATTTTTCATTTTTGTGTGAATTTCTCTTTTCAATTTATTTCTTAGTCATACTTGTTAGTACAGGGAGGTTTATTATTCATCTAGCGAACTGACATTAACAAGAGTTTTGTTACGCAAACAAAACAATTAGAAACCGGTACCCCACATTGATCCAAAGTAATCTGTGGTTTCCTGACCCCACATGTGTTGGTCTAGAAAAAAACAATTTCCCACTAAAGAAAACTCCTTTATATCTTGGAGGGATATCGATGACGATTTCGTACCAAACCAGCAGGGTGGAAAAACCAAGACAAGTAAAGCTGTGTCCAAACTGGCAGTGCCTTCGTTTTTGGGGGTCAGTGGTACAAGTTTAGAAAAACCTCTGATAATAGAATAATACACAAATAAGAGTTCAAAAACAAACTGTTAAAAGGTTTTTTTAACAATGTTTTGGGTGTTAAATTGTTGGTCCTACATTTTGTAATATTCAACCATATCCACTTCTCAATTCTTTTTTTTTTTTTTTTTATTTTTTTTTTATACATTTACAGGCTTCTGCTTATCACAACAGCACCATACTCTGTTTATTACATTCATCATACTTAATGCTATTTTTGCTTTACTCCATAGTTTCATGTTCTTTTCAATATTTTTCATGGAACAGGAAGTATGGAAATAAGTGTGTATCTGAGTTGAAATGGGTCTAAAACATAAAAACTGTATAAAGACAGACTATTGGTTGTATCCTAGTGTAGCTTTTTCATTCAGAGAAGCATTTCCAGTAGAGGGCCCTGTAGGCACCCGTGGGCGGTGAGCATGACCATGCTGAGCCAGTTCTGATTCATCCAAGTTTCACACTGAGCAGGACCTACAGCTAAAAAAGCTGCCTTAAAACCCCTTTGGCTGCCTACCTGCTGATGAACTGAAATAACCCACACACTATTCTTGGGTTCCTCTCACACTATTTTCATATTGGTGGTGGGGGCTATTTGTGGCAACTAGGGCATTGGGTGGTCTTATACATGGTTCAGTGTGAATGAGCAATCTGCATGCTTCTGTCTAGCCGAGGTAGGGGGAGGGTATTCCCAAACGGGTTCTTGGCTAGGACAGGAGCAATTTTTATAATGCACTTCAGTTGTTCAGTTGCCCGTGTCTCGTACTTACCTACCTTAATCCTTATCATTCATAAGGGGATTAGTACATCATTGACTTCTGAAGACTTCTGATTAACTTCCATATTGTGTTTTCAGCAACCACAACCACGCAACCAATCTAGTGCAAATCTGTATGCAAATTTGGTGGTCATGTAGTCAATATGCTGCTGACAAATTGTTTGTGGTATTTCAGAGGTTGTGGTACACACTCATATCTACCTGTTGATTTTTAATTACTGTGGCAACTTCAAACAGATATGACTTGCTTGGTTTTACCAGTTTCTCAACAGGCTTGGTATTCTTCCCTACTCAAGTCTGAAATTTTTTGGTTAAACAGCTTGAAATGTATATTAAAGCCTACACCATGTGTACATGTGGGTCAGCCCTGTATACTAAAAAAACCCACCTTTTTTCCCAAGGACCAAATATCATGCCTATAGCATGAACACTTCTGTGGAGAATTGGTACTGGTAGAGTTTCTTTTTTACTATCAATCTTTTACTTTGTCTTCTAGTCGACAGGTGAGAGATAAGAGTTCACTTCTTGAGGAAAATAGTTGTATCATGTTTTACACTTGTACAATGGACTTTCTGGTTGCTTGTTGGTTTGTCATAGTAGTGATCACTTTGGAAGCTACATACAGTTTACGTTGACATTTTTGTTTCCCCCTTTAAACTCCTTTAGATTTTTTACCTTTTGAGGAACTGCAATTCAGTATTTGCAAATTGGTGTTTTAAAAACAGTCGCCCCAAAATGAACACAAATATATTCCTTTTACATGTAGTAAATCAAGTATTAAATTGTTTTTGTTTCCCCCTTTAAACTCCTTTAGATTTTTTACCTTTTGAGGAACTGCAATTCAGTATTTGCAAATTGGTGTTTTAAAAACAGTCGCCCCAAAATGAACACAAATATATATCCTTTTACATGTAGTAAATCAAGTATTAAATTGTTAAAAAGGAAGGCTCTGTCTTGCAGGTTACCTTATTTTAATTCAAACTGTGAGCTGCTTTAAGTTTGAACTTTTTCATAAAGAACCCATGAGTTGAATTTCACGGGCGTAGTGTCTTTTTCACCACGACCAGTATCCAGCAAATTAATTATTGGATTAGCTTTCCCTCTTTCAGAATCTATCGGGGCTTCAAGGTTTCAAGTCGCTGTCCCAGATTACCGTAAACCCTAAAAAGCCCAAATCAATTTTCACAGAGAGAGAGAGAGAGAGGAACCACTAACTGGATCCAGTTTCATGCCCCAACCTGCCCCGGGGCAAGATACGTACACAATGAGTGTCACTGGAACGCATCTCCCCTATGGTTGGTGAATAAAAAACCCTTAGGTTAATAGACGTTAAGGTAGACAACTTTCAGGTAGTCTCTGGCGATCTGTCCGTCTCTCTTTGTCGACGGCAAATGTATCCATCATCCATGTCTCGTCGTTTTTGTATCTTCGAGATGATCGGGGGTGGGTTTCATCTTTCAGGATAAGACAATAATTATATTTAAAGGTGACAACAATACGGCAAGTCAATCACTGGTTTGCTGGTTAAGAGAGGCAATGAGTACAACCGAAGTCCTTTGATCCCACAGCGGTTTCCCTCAAACACGGGGAAGTCACAAGGGGATTTGCGTCCAACAAAAGAAAAATGTTGGATAGAATTTTTTATTTTTTTGACACGGCTTTCTTTGCTTGGGACCTTTCTTTTGATTAATCGTAGGGTATTCATTTATTTCAGTTTTTTTTTAATGAGTTTAGGTTGATGGCGCTTCTATGTCTTTGATAGGTGAGCGCGGTCAACGACCGTTCGAGCAGACACTGTTGAGAGATATCGAGGGATATAATAGCTGCTTTCAAAATCCGTTTGGAATTGTTCGTGTTCTTATGAAGGTCTGGAGATGTAATGAATTGTTTAGTAGTCTAAACTAAACTGATCTTGCCTCTGGTGTCCTTGTGTCTTGTAGATGTTGTGATATTCCAAGAGGGAGGTTCTCTGTATGAGGGAGAGTTGATGCATTTTAGGAACAAGGTTCTTGTAAATCTGTTCGTCGATAATGTCTTATGATGGTTTTGTTCAATCTGACCTTATTTGTGGTATAAATTAGGCACACGGTCTATTTAGGGCCGGTTCGGCAACCATCACACGATTGTCAAACGATTACAGTAGCAAACGATTCAGCAGCGATTGTGAGACGATTGGGGGATAGCTTCTTCAAACGCTTCAGTGCGCTGAGCTTGTCTGGTCGTCCGGAGTCCGAACAAAGGGGCTATAATCTGATTACTGTCCATTGTGTTGGGATTATAGCTTTGACTGTTTGGTTGTGGACTATGAATATGAGTCTAAAATACTCGTCAAAAGAAACCACACATACTTTTTTTAATCGTGGAAAACGATGAAGTATAACCTAACATTTTCCTTTACCTCTTTTTGTCATGTATTTGCTGGTGGGCTTCGCCTAGCGCTGGCAACGTCAATGTACCTCACATGGGTACATCATGTACATGTATACTCGATTTGAGCGTTCGAGACGAACTAATTTTTTGGTTGGTTGTGACCAACTAAGAATGTTTCCCAACTAATGTGTATGTTTTTGCTAAACGTATAGCCACGGTGGGCGACGGTGGGCGGCCCGCCCAGCACTGACAATTTCCGCCCGGAATTTTTTGAGCCAGAATTACGAGCAATAAAATAAAAACCTAAAGGTGTTTCCCTATGTAATTTGCCTCTTGCCATCTTCTGAAGTTTTCTTCGTGAAATGTGCCCTGACGTTTTTATAGAACGAACTATAGTACAGTGTAGAAGGCGTACCGTCTATACAAGGCTGACAGCAGTGCTGGTATCGTGCACATGTACACGATGTGTGTGTGTACATGAGGTGTACACCAGCGCGCGCTGTGGTAGACCCTAGAGTGCACTACAAGTCTAGTCGTGAGGTTTTCGCGGGGATTTCACGCATTCCACATTCATACACACAAACAGTATCGCCACACAACAGTACAAGGGCTGTGTAAAGTCTAGTGTACGAGTTCGCGTGTCCCGGATGTAGGCATGTAAACACGTTCGCTTCGCCCACACGTGTGACAGCGCGCTGGGTTTTTAACTTGAATGAGATTTGTGTAAATTTTAAGATGGCCTCGCAACATACGGTAATTAGCTGGACGACTTTTTTCGAAAACGCAAAAAGATTGGAAGATAATATAAAAGTATCTCGTGCAGCTTCAGTTAGTTTATTTAGAAAATATTTTTATGATTTCCGTTCGGGTCTACCTCTCAAAATCAAGAATCCAGATTTTTTTTCGACTTGCACAACACGATGTTCAAAGCCGTGTTTTGCCCCCCAAAATACGTTCATTCATGATGCTAAGAAAAAGCTACTACCTGGGCGTACACACCACACCGAGCCAAAACCAAACCATTGTTACCAGTACTCCTGGCTGCGGAGGATTAGTTGGGATTAGCGAGGGATTAGTGGTGGAAGTGTCAGTGATAGCCTGGTGTGGGCGAACTCTTTTGTTAGTTGTAAACCACAGTCAAGTGCCAACTCTTTTGTGTTTCACCTCAATAAGGCTTTCTATAATCTCTGGAAACGATTGCGTCTCGAAACTCAACCGATTGACCCTCTGTAAAATAATCGTTTGCGGCAAGCGGGTGATGGTTGCCGAACCGGCCCTAAATGGACCGCACGCCTTAGAACATAAAACAAAGATGCCTTCTAAAACAACCGAATTGCTATATATTATTTTGTTGTTTTATCTTCATGAGATTTTGTAGTTTGTTTACCACATTGCAACAAGAGAACAAAATCTTTACAACGGTTAAGAACACTTATCTCTCATTACATGTAGGGTACCAGAGAGTAACAGATTTCAGGGGAAAGTACCACAATTTGATGTTCCAGTCCAATATCTAGTTTTTTCCATCAATGTTGTCACATTTTATTGAAAGAAAGGGAATTTTAAAAGGATTTTTCCCCCATGTCTTTTTCTTTTCCCACTTACAGTTGTTAAACAAGAAAGAAAACAAAGGCTGCGAAAGTCCAGAACAAGACGTTGAGGCGTACAACTGTACACTGACACCACGCACAGAAGCCAAATACAGTAAAATCAATGAGGAGTTTGACAGAATGATGAACGGTAGTTTGCCGAGGGTAAGTCAACAGATTTCTGGGTTCAGATATAAATCAACTTCTTGAAAGATTAAGCACAGAAAATCTTCGGCTTCTGAAGCTTAACTACTGATGTATGAAACTTATGCCAATTAGATACATGTACTGATTTGTCCCTTTTATAAACTGATTTATGATACTTAGAATGCCAATTCATAAATATCCCAGACAGTTTCTCTACTCATATTGGTGGAGAGTGCGTCACGTGGGGGTGTTTAAACGGTTGATAATGACCAGCTGGAGCTGTTTTGATGAGGGAGGTAGTTCCAAAGATACAAGCAGAGCATGAGCGTAAAACGTGTGATTGCCAGCATCGAAAAACAAGTACTTTGTAAACCCATGAGGGTCACTCCAATTTTGCAATTTATTTTTTATTTTATTTGTTTCAGGGACAGGCTATGTCCAGCAACTACCCCACCTCCATGCCTGTGGCCATTCCCATCCAACAACAACAACAACAACAACAACAACAACAACAACAACAACAACAACAACATCAACAACAACAACAGACCCAACAACAGATGCCCACACACATATACAACAACAGTCCCCCCAGCCAGCCCTCGATCAGCAGCCCACAGCTGATGCAGCCCCCAGCCTCGGCGCCTCGACAGAGTCTCAGTCCCCAGCCGCCGATGTCTAGGATCAGTCTCAGCCCACAACCCCACCACAACCCACACATGAGGACCAGTCTAAGTCCACAGCCGAGTATGATGCGGAACACCATCTCACCACAGCCCCCTCGCCCAGCTAGCACAGGTTAGTTTTTTGCTTGTGACATAAAGCCAAAAAAAAAAAAAGTTATTACACACACATCAGGTTTAATTCTTAAAATCGGGGTCCAATTTCATAAAGCTGCTTATCACTTCAAACTTTGCTTAGCAGAAATGTGTTGCCATCAACTTCCACACATATTTCGTGTCGCCTGTGATTGGTCGCCCACTAGCCTCTGCTGCTAAGCAGATGATATGAATTAGGTAACTTTTACTGCTTGATGAAATCGGACCTCAAGTCCTTCAGGTTTTTATCTGCAAATTGGCTATTGAGCACGATTAGTGAGGACTGAAAATGTTCAAGAAGGTGGGGATTCTTGGGCGTGTTTTCTTTAAGGGAACTTGTCAAGTAACTGATTGAAGAAGAAAAAGTTTGCAGAAAGAATGATAAAACAAAAGTTTCTAACAAAAATGCTTGCCTTCTTTCTGTTTGATATTGCAAACGGTATGTGTTATTACTCTCAGTGCATTGTAGATCTTGGCCTGTCGCTATGGGCAAGGCCAGTGGAGTGACGCTAACAAACAACTCAAATAATCTCTTTCTAAAGAAAAGAAGAAGACATAGATGAAAACAAAAGCCCTTACAGAGCATGCAAATTCTTTCTACCTCAGTTCAACTTCATGTTTTGTTTTGATGATATGTTACAGAGCAATATGAAAGGAAATTTAGATGCAAATGTGGGTTCTTCATTTTGTGTTTTTGGAGGGGGCGTTCAAATGGAAATTGTGTTTTAACTTGCAAATGAAACAGTCATGAAAGCCATGAATAAAGGGACTTTGATTACCAAAGATTAAGATTTGGGCAAAAGAGAGCAGCGGCCACCATGGTCTGCATACAATGCGAGGGATATTCATTATGTTTGAAGAAAAAAAAGGAAAAATATTTCACATTTTCAAATTTATGTGAAGCTTCAGTATTTATACTGATCGTTTATTCATCATGCTCGAAGCTTCATCAAAAGAGAATTAGTTACAGACCGTTCTGATACAAATTTATGGTGGGAATTACCTTTACTTTTTTTTATTAAGTGATCTTTATGTTGCTAAGAGAATAACAAAAGGATTTGGTGACTTAAGGCTTTGTAGAGCACATTTAAGAGATCAGGAGTAGAATTGAATTGAGCATGAACTATGCTTTGAAATGTTACCTACGTGCACACTATTTCCATTGAGGGATGGAAATACATGTCTGACAGAAATGTTGAAATCAATTGCACTTTGACCTCTGCTTATAAAGAAGTACCATTGTCACTGGCTTTAAATCACTCATGGTTCATGTTGGGATCAACAATTGATTGTGTTGCATTTTGGTATGGTAGTCATTTATCACTGTGTTTTGCATTGAAACAAACAAAAATGTCGCTTCAGCAGCACTTTGTGTGTGTTTTTCCATTTCCTCTCTCTCCACTCCATGCATGTCCTTCCTACCAACCAACCAACCAACCAACTGGGGGCCATGTGCGCGACCCCCCTATTCTTGCATTCACTCATTACACTGGCTGTCACTGGTGCTCCTCCGCATGTAATGGTATCCAGGCTGTTTGATCAGCGTCTCAGACGACCCAGACAAAGCCAACCTAGGTGACAAATCGGCCGAGTCAGAGCGCCAGTCAGGTAAGATAGGACATGGCTTGAACACATTGCGTCACTTCACTACACACACACACATACATCCGGTAAATCCAGGACTTATTTTTGTTAGCGATGTTTCTTTTAGCCTTTCATGAAACCGCATCGAGAGCGTCCTCACTCTGTGTGAACACCAGGAGGCCGTCTTTAAAAACCTCAGTTTCAACCGGTAGATACGCCCTTAAAGTCCTCGGTTGAAATCTGTAGGTACACCCTTAAAGTCCTTGGTTCAACCGCTAGGCATTCAAAATAATTATTAGCATGAAACCTTACTTGGTAACCAGTAATGGGGAGAGGTTGATAGTATAAAACATTGTGAGAAACGGCTCCCTCTGAAGTGACATAGTTTTCAAGAAAGAAGTAATTTTCCACGAAATTGATTTTGAGACCTCAGATTTAGAACTTGAGGTCTCGAAATCAAGCATCTGAAAGCACACAACTTTGTGTGTCAAGGGTGTTTTTTCTTTCAGTATTATATTTTCACAGGTTTGTTATTTTATGCATGTTATACATCAAGTGAGAAGACTGGTCTTTGACAATTATCAATAGTATCCAGTGTCTTTAAATGTCTTCCATTTTATAATGGTAGACACGCCCTTACAGTCCTCGGTTTGATGTGGTACACATTCCTTTACAGTCCTCGGTTTCAAGCCCTAGACACACGCCCACCAAAAACTTGGCCTCAATCATAGGAAAAAACTTTTAAAAAAATAGTAAACTTTCATTCTCCTGAAGACGAGCACAGTATACTGTTCGAAACGTCGTGACCACACCGGCTCTTTTAAGAGCCAACACACCCACAAAAGAGACTCACACATGGTTGTACCCGCAAGTTTACTATTTATTTATAGTTTCTTTCTATTTATCCACACCATGCAAAGCTTTAAACAATACTTGGTCTCAACTAGTAGACATGCCCTTCAAGTCCTCGGTTTCAACTGGTAGACGCGCCCTTACATACACTTCTTTCATTCTTGTTCATTGAGCTCTGTTGAGAAAGCTATAGCAAGTGGTTTTCTCATAAGCATCAATTGCAACCATTTCTCATAAAGCTGCTGAGCATATAACTGTCGCCTAACAAATTTGCTGTGTAGAAATTAGCAGGGAACTGGTCCCAGACAGTTCACATCACATTGCTTTGTGGCTGTTTATGCTTAGCAGTTCTATGAAACTGGCCCACACATTTGATAATTCATTTGAGTCGAATGCTTGCGATGCACCTTCTCTATCTACAATGTTTTATATCTCATCATATAGGCCTACTTGATGATTTCCTGCTTAATAAAACGATCATTATCCGTAGAGCAGATAACATACATGCTAAACAGCTACATGTACTTGAATTTGGGTACTTTCACATACTCAAAAATGCTGTCATAATTTTGCTGACAAAGTATCTTCCTTCAATCCAGCCAAACTTGCTCAAAATATATTCCAGCAAAATTAAGTTCTGAAGCTTAACTATGCAATTAATGTGCATGAAAATTTCTGTACACCTGCATTTTCTATCATTCTTACTGTTCCTTTTTTATAATTTTTTTTAAATGTATTTTTACTATGAAAAAAAATTGATAAAAATGGAATGCCGTCTAAAATCACACTGTGACTCAATGCACTTCAAAATGTACTGGAAAATGGGTACTTCACTGTATGCACCGCATGCCCTTTGTGTCATACACATAAACACAGAATTATGAAAGCTGTCTTTTTAACACATCCCAAGTTTACAAGTTTCCGATAAAGCGATGCTCTGACACGTGTATTCTTGCCTTTGAATCATGTATGACAGTCTGGTATTTGGTGGAAAGATTTGAAGATGGTTTTTGGGGGGCCGAGATCCCCTGTGTGAGAAGATATGATTGCATGTGATTGAGGCTGACACCCATCTATGCATCCATTGCCTTGTGCACGCTCTTGTTTTTAATCTTAGTTGTCTAAGGACGTTGAATTCAAGGTCCAGAGCAGCTGCCATTCCCTACAATGTCAAACATTGTGTTGATTTTTGGTACATTTTTTACTGGAAATTTGTGGATTTTGACAGCAACTTTGCGGCAAGAGGAACACTCCAGGATTGTTGTGACATTTTATTGACAAAGAAACAGAACTCTCAACAATTATATTTTGGTTATTATCTTTTGCAGGAAACACATATCTGGGCCCACCCATTACGTCATCAGGGGGTTTGAGTCCAGTATCGTCAAACAACGGTATAAACAACAACAACTTGCTGAAAACGTTGAACAAGCAGCAGGCAACGCATCGACTCGGTCTGAAGGTGGTCATACCAACATCAAGACCGACCATGCAAACTGTAAGAACCTTTCACCTACCCCCTCCAAAAAGACCATTTAGAGTCATTTATGAGCAAGTTTGGGCGACCATCTAGATTTGACCAGAAACTATGACATAGCTCTCAAATTGACCAAATCGACCCTGCTCCAGTGCATGCTTCGATGTAGTCAATCTCCCTTTGCTCTATGGTTTCTGGTTAGTCTAGTCAGTCTAGTCGCCACTCAACCTTGCTCAATGTCTGAAATGATTTTATTTTGTTACTTCTTCAAACTTTTGGGAGGGTGGGTCGAAAGAAGTAACTGAAAAATTGAAATTCAAGGAAAAATAGTAGGAGAATTTGTTTTGTATGTGTTTGGCAATTTCCTCTTCTGTTTTAACTACAAAGCCGTTGAAAAACTCCCTGAGTTGGGAGAACTTTTCTAAAACATCTGCTTTATTTGAAGTATCAGTTTGTTCTTCAGTGTATAGGGTATGTTGAACCGGTGGTAAAAGTAAAAAAAAAATATGGAATTTGAGATTGGGTGAATGAGTCAGTCGAAACAATTTTGAAATTTAAAGATGTATTTAAATCAGTTATTACAAATGATAAATATCTAGTATTTTAATCTTTTTTTTCCCCCTTTTTTCCCACAGAATAACGGAATCTCTGTCAACCAGTCGTTAGCCACGCCCACAGTATCATTAGCCACGCCTAGTAATCCGCACAACGTCATACCAAACTACCCTTCAGCCCTGCCTACAGGATATCACACAGGTAAGGTTAATGTCAAACTAGCCGGGCTTGAAGCCTGGCTTCTAAAGCCTGTCCTCTATAGCATCGCCTTGCTTTTACAGCCTGGCTTCTAGAGCCTGGCCTCTAAAGCTTGGCTTCCAAAGTCTGGCTTCCAAAGTCTGGCCTCTAGCCTGGCTTCTGAAGTCTTGACCTTTAGAGCCTGACCTCTAAAGCTTGGTTTCCAAAGTCTGGCCTCTAGCCTGGCTTGTGAAGTTTGCCTTTTAAACCCCTGACCGTTAGAGCCTGACCTCTAAAGCTGTGCTTCCAAAGTCTGGCCTCTAGCCTGGCTTGTGAAGTTTGGCTTTTAAACCCCTGACCTTAGAGCCTGACCTCTAAAGCTTGGCTTCCAAAGTCTGGCCTCTAGCCTGGCTTGTGAAGTTTGCCTTTTAAACCCCTGACCTTAGAGCCTGACCGCTAAAGCTTGGCTTCCCAAGTCTGGCCTCTAGCCTGGCTTGTGAAGCCTGGCTTTTAAACCCCTGACCTTAGAGCCTGACCTCTAAAGCTTGGCTTCCCAAGTCTGGGCTCTAGCCTGGCTTGTGAAGTTTGGCTTTTAAACCCCTGACCTTAGAGCCTGACCTCTAAAGCTTGGCTTCCCAAGTCTGGGCTCTAGCCTGGCTTGTGAAGTTTGGCTTTTAAACCCCTGATCGTTAGAGCCTGACCTCTAAAGCTTGGCTTCCAAAGTCTGGCCTCTAGCCTGGCTTGTGAAGTCTGGCTTTTAAACCCCTGACCTAAGAGCCTGACCTCTAAAGCTTGGCTTCCAAAGTCTGGCCTCTAAAGCATGGCCTCTAAGTCCTAGCCTTTAAAGCCAAATCAGTTCAAACATCATGGACCTTGGTCCGTTGCAACTCCCTGAGATACAGGTCAACATGCTATGCAACATTTCCTTTAACAAAAACCTTAATAGGGCGCTCTGTTGGGAAAAATACTTAAACAGACAACTTGGCAAGTCTTTTCTTTTTTTGCATAAAAACTGTATGAAACCATGCCAATTGCCCTGAATTCACAAAAAAATCTAAACTATAATGTCAAATGCTTTGAAACCTCATGTAAAACGGTACTCTGTAAATTAGAGTAGGGCGTAGTTTGGTTTTGGGCCAGACAAACTAACCTCATCAGATTCAGAATCTGAATGCATTATTAAGATGGTTGCAACACTGGCTTAAGAATTCCGCATGACTCATATTTAACGTACCCCTTTAGCGTCACCCCCTTTGATCACTGTTATTTTATCTGTTTGTACAGGAAGCGACATGCAGTTGACGAGTGCCGATCTCAATCAGTTCGCCAGCTTCAACTCACCAGGTTCACTATCGTTACACGGCTGGCATGGGCAGTCCAGTCAAGCAGGCCCCCTCACAGCGGCGATACAGGCCGCCGGCATCAGTGGACATCCTTTGTAAGTGTTCTAGATGTTGTACAGTGTTTCGTTGGTTCTAGGAAAAGAGGATTAGAAGATTTTTATCTTGGTGTCAAGGTGTGGTTATCATTTATTTCAATCCTTACAGTTACTGTATTTCTCATGCCTTGAGCTGAGACAAACCAAGATAACCTACTTTCCTTTTTCTTCTTTAAAACGAGAGTTTGAAGAAGAAAAAATGTACCCTTCCATTGACTGAAGTTCTTTAAGAAATGCATCCTTCTGGTTTAAAGGGGAGGTACACGTTAGGTAAACTTAATGTAACAAATTAAGGCAATAACAACTTACCTGAAGTAAAGGCTAGAAGTACAGCAGCTTTCAATAGTATAAACTATAACACACCTCTTGCTTGTTCCATATTCTGGTTGGCTGAAACACAGTCACGTGGGATGAACTAATATAGGCTAGTGATCGCGGGAAATAGGTCGCTCATCTGGTAACTCAAAATCCCTCGTGGGACTAGACCTATACCTCGTTGCCAGTCAATATATGTGTATAATATTTTGAGAATCATTCCACCTCAAATTAGTTTGGTTGTGTAAAAAGATATCAGTTTTTATGCCTCAAAATTTGAATCTGAGAAACTTTTCTGTCAGATACGTTTTCTTAAATTGTATATTCCAATTCTGGATTATTCTTCCTGCCTGGACATAACCACTCGGACTCTTGATGATATCTCAAAAATGTATATTTCTGCATTTAGATTGGATTAAATCAATCTAATGGTAAAACAACAGATTTTGATAAAGTTATTAGAACATAAATTATTCCCAAGCAAAGAAATTGTTTAAGTGCCGAACAAGCCACAAATTGATATCAATTGCACGTTGTTTGATTTCCATCTGTTACACCCCACCCTTAATTCCCAAAGTTTTTTTGGATTTTGTGGGAACTTCTTAGTGCTTTTGTCCCACTTTGTTTATTTTCTATCCTCCCTTGCACCTCATGGCTGTGACGCCATATTGAACCCATCCCAGTTTAGCCAAATTTGCACTACTCAAGACTCAAAACTCTGAGTCAGAAAATACCATTGTTAAAGTTTTGTCTTTCCCCCTTGTTTAAACAGGAGTATCAACACATCATCGATGCAGGGACAAAACACCTACACAGGTCAAACCTCAATCAAGTGTGAGCCCCTCTCGCCCCCGAAAGACCGAAAGTTCAACTCTCAGATGATGCTCCAACAACAGCCCAGTACCTCACCGGGACCAGCTGACCCCAACGGTTCCCCGCCTTACAATGACCACGGAGGTCGCGCGCTGGTTGACAAGGACCTTCCACCATCGAAAAGGCCACGAATGACCGAGGCATGGGTCCGGTGAATAAAAACCACCCCGCCCCTTGGGGCTGTAATAAACCTCCAAATCATCTGTTGCAGCTTCTTCTTCTTCATTTCCTTCAAGAAACAAAAACAAAAAGTTTTTTTTTTTTTTCAACAATACGGGGCTAATCCACCAAAATGGTCAGAAATTCAATGGTAGTTTTTAAAAGCAGTCGGTTTTTGAGTTCAGTTCCACTGAGTACATTGTACATAACCTTGTATATTCAGTGTGTGAGTGACATGTAGGGAGTGCCACTATTGGACTCTTGAGGGTGCCATTTTGGGACTCTTGAGGGCGCCAATTGGGGCTCTGTTTGATATCATAGGAAAACGTTGCTGCTTGTTAATTCGTAACTGAAGCAGGTTATCGGTAGAATTTCAATTACATCAAAAACCTACTGCTCTTTAACTGTCCAACCATGGGTCCTATATTTCTTCCATTGCGGTTTATTCATACATTTGGGTGGGAGGGAGGGAGAGAATTATCATCATCCGTCAGTGAATTTTGTGTAACTGGGTGGAATTTCATGGCTCTGCTTATCGCTGAATCTGCTTAAGGTCACCATTCTACGCTTACTGTGCAAGTGCCAAATGTCTGTGCTAGGTGTGTTGGCGTAGAATGCCTAGTAATGTGGAGTATGCATACACACAAGCAAAATTCTCTGCTAACAGTAAGCGCATAATTCCCTACTTCCGTTAGGGCTGACTCTTTGCTTTCGGTAAGCAGAGCCATGAAATAGGGCCCTGATGGAGAGATCACTCACTTCAACAAAGTGCAAGATGGCATCAGGATTGAATGTCTTAAATTTGACACACTGTAATGTTCAGTTTGAACTATGTTGAAGCCAATATTTGAAAGCAAAGTTTGCTCGAAGGGAATTGGGTTCAGGCTGATGTTTTATCCACCGTGTAAATTTTGCACTGTTCAAAAGTCGATGATGGAGCTCAAATCCAAGACACGGGTTGGAAAAGGCCCAGCTGTACTTTCCACCCTATGAGGTGATCGGGCAACATGTGTCAAGTCTGAGGCATTGCAGTCAAAATGTACACTTGCCCTGACATAAGTCAGTGTGCCAGACATAAACACAAGATGTGTTGAATCAGCGACTTTGGATCTGGCTATGGCTGCTGCTGTAATAGCCAATAGCTTCAGCCAAATCCAAAGTACAATCAATTCATACATATAGGGTCTCAAGAAATGTTTTTTTTTTGATGAATTGGGTGTGGGTTTTTTGTTTTTGTAAACTGCCCAGATTTCTTCCAAAAGGCTGAAGCTGACGTGAACCATTTGTTAGTATGTTTTTGTACAAAATATTCAGTCATCTGCTGTATACTTAAATGTACATGTAATAATGGTGCGGGTAATATGGTGTTTTGTCTTTTTATTATGCACGGCCAGTGTGTTGCAGTTGTTCATTGTCTAATTGGGTTGCAATTGAATTATTTAAAAGTCTGCACTAAGTCACCTGCGCACATGTCACACCCATGTTTTTTTTTTGGTGCCTCCATCACCCCATTGCAAACAGTTTACAAAATTAGTTTGGCTAAAATTGACTTGGAAGTGGGGTTTTTTTCTCTCTCTTTTTTTTTATATATTTTTTTTTTTACATTTTACAATTTTTGTTTTGGAGTTGAAAGATTTGGTAGCTTTGTTCTTGTATATTAAAAATTTGTAGAGTGGCTGTGCCATTGTTATTATTATCATTATTCTTTTTTTTTCCTTGTGCGTTGATTCAGATTTTTATTGACTTTAAATATTGATAAACTTTTAGAGACGATTATATATGAATGGTTTATACACAAACTATTTGGGGGCTGTGCCCCAGAAATTATCCAGAGCTTTTGTATAGACTAGAGTATATTCTTCACAAGCAGAATGTTATATTTTTGTTTGAAATGTGTGATGCTGTATAGTTAAGCATGTTTGTTTTTGATTTGATAAAATGCTAATCTCTAAGACGCTTTGGGACCTTCCTAACCGTTCGTTTCACTTCTCTACAAAAAGAAGTCCTCTTGGATAATTTGGGATAAAAGAAAAAAACCTTGTACATTTTTGAATTGTAACTATGCGGAAACGTTAGTTCTTAAATTTTTCCCAACTTCATTGATATTTTTTCTCAGATAGTTCTCATGATGGAATATTGAATTTCAAGTGTCAAAACCAATACATCACTAATGCAAGCTATGAAAAACATCCCTTGCAATGGACGAAATGCTTTAGAGATTTTCTTTTTTGAGACTTATGTTTGGATGTTTTTCATTTTGTTAAAACAAAATATATATATATGCTGAATGCTCTAATTTGCATTTAGTAAAATTTTCTGTACAGCAATTTTTCTCCTTTTTTTCTGTTGGGAAAACATTTTATGATATGCTTTGAAACACTTATAGATCTCCAGATTTACTTACACGTTTTGTGTTTTAAACAAGACAAACGATTGATGTATATTAATTTGAAGTTAACAACTTAAAAGTTATTTTAGATTTATATCTCCAACAAAACTTCTGCTATATAAATTTGTATGTACATAGCATTCAAGTAATTTAAACTGGCTAGGATGCTGTTTTGTATTAAAACAAATTTTTAACAATCAAAATAGCAAACTAGTTAAATAACTTTCTATAAAAAAAAATTATAAAAAAAACTTTAATTGAGCTACAATGAAATATTTTTTTTAATGTGAACTGGAATACTTTTTTTTCTCTTTTTGATCAGGGAAGAATGTCTTGCAGCTGTAGAAAAACGTTTGAGGAGAATTTTTTTCAGAATGTCGGGACAAATTCAACACCAATTTAAGACAAAAAAAAGAAGCATTTTCAGCATAAAGTAAGGCATGACACCACTTATTTCTATAATCTAGACCCCTATTTTTTGCATTCCTTAATATTTGAGGTGTGTATCATTAGCATCACTACTGACTATGTTTCTACACTCTGACCAATCATTATAAAGTGCTAAAACAAAATAATGTTTCTCTATAAAATGTTTTTGTTTTTAAGCACGTGTTTGTTTTTTAGACTTAGTGTCATCAAGTCGTTTTTGCTTAACCATTTTCCACTGAGAAAAAAAGAAGCAGGATACCAGTCACAGATGCTACATGTGGGAATGGTATTTTGGCTGGTAACCTTATTCTGGTAAGCATCATTTTGTTGTGCTTAAGCAGCGCTGTGAAATTGGGCACAGGTCTTTACCCCTTACACTTATTGCCATGCAAAACATTGCATAGACCCCTTGTGTTAACTACCATTACGAAGGCCAAACAACGGAAACATGCATGCGTGTACGCACAATGCACCTGGCCAATTGGTAGGTCTTCCTTTCACCTCAGTGGGAGCCCTGTTTGTGACATCATATGTAGGGGTCAACTTTTTTGTTAACCTCATTTGTCACAAAAAGTTAAATTCTTAGAAGAAGCTAACTCAAAATACATACGGATACAAATAGTGTGCAAAATAAATCAAGTTGCTATTTTCTTACTAGAAACATAAATCTAAATTAATACTTTACTGATCTTGTATGTAAATATATAGGAGGGCCCAATTCCATTCTGCTTAGCAAAATTTATCTGTAAAGCAATGGGATCCAGTTAAGAACAGTGTACATTAAATAATTTAGCTGGTAACCTATTCCTGCTAAGCATATTTGTTGTGCTTAGCAGGTTGCTTCCATGGAAGCTCTATGGAATTGTGCCCCAGATGGGAGTGGCTCTCTAGTGCCAAAAGAATACCTTTCAAATTATAAACAAATATATATAAACAGATCTTCTGTAAAAACAAAAAGTACTCAAGTATTTTTCTGACAAAGGTGGCATGAAATCTTGCTGTAAATAGTGTTTGTTTTCTGTTTATAAATCACTGGAGGTGTTGCTAATTAACAGGTGATAAATTAAATCTTTGTATTTCTTGAGACGAGTTGTTGTGAAAGAAAGGAACTGTTCCCATTTTGTTGTTAATAATTTTAAGACCAAACTTGTTGGCGGTGACTTTATTTCTCATGCGATTGTTAATCAACTACAGTTAATTTCAGTTTTGTTGTTTATCAGTGTATGACTTCAAATCGCTAAATTGTGGTCGTTTTGGGGGCTCGTCTGACGAATCATTAAAAAAACACCAAATAACCAAGGGAACAGTTTGTGTCTTCCATCGTCACGACGACATTGTAGTGTCACATACTGCGAATGTTACTACTGTGTTATGTTTTTTACATGCAGCTGCTTATTGGTGGTATAATTTGTCAGAGACTCGACCTCCGGTCCCTCCGTCGAAACTTCTCCTTTCTCTCAAAACTTGTCAGCAAATGCCGAGCACAGAAATATCTTTTAAGGCAAAGTATACATTTGGTTTTTGTAACCGGTCGATGGTTTTAATCCTATATAAATGTTGATGTATACAAAGAAACTGACGTGTGAAAAAAAATCAACAGGTGGTTGCGCTTTTTGTATGTGCACGCAGGAAGAATAATCCCTGATAGGAAAACACATTCTGATAAGTGTTCCTGCAGTAACGCTTATAAGATTCAAATACTATGAAAAACTGTTTTATGCTTAGCAATTTCATGAGTGATTACAGAACTGATACTTTCCCTTTAAACTGCAATTCACATTGTTTTGACTGGTAATTGTTTTTTTCTTTCTACGTAACCCCTTCATGGGCGTAGACCGTGGTTCCTTGTGTTTTTGATTCTTATCTGCTTATAATCCCTCTTTCAACATCTCATATAAGAAACCTTTATGATGTTGCAGCCATAGAGGTATACTTCAATACAGATCCATGTATTGAAAGCGAGGCTAGAAAGGAAAATAGTCTGGTGCCTTGTTTTGTCGGAGTTCTGTATTTATCGTTGATAATACACAGGGATCAAGATGGTGGCAACATCACAAAGTTATTTTGGTTTCTGTCTCCATACTGTCAGCTAGTCTGGTTTCAAAGGCATCTTTATTGTGTATTAAACAAACTATGTTGTTGTACATTCAACATTTATTCTGTATTATTTTATTTACAGAGCTTACTGTTATCAATGTGTTTCTTTCTCAATTCATGGACCACTTAAATGTTTTGTTTATCCCATTAACATAAAGTATTTTGCTCTTTGACCAACATAAAAAATAATAAAAATCATTTTGTAAATACTGTTTTAAAAAGTTTTGTATCATCATGCACATTATTAAAGACAAATTGTTTGAAGACAAAAGAATGAAAACACTGTGTTCGGTTAGAATACTCTTAGCATAAAATATCCAAAGTTCCTTAGGATGGTTTATCCATTCCTTTTAACTAAAAACACTTATGTGAGAGTTTCTTTTTTTTTTGTGGTTATGCAGAAAAATATTCTGTTCAAACTCGACCCATGTCATGCATAGTAACCCTTGGCAACTATTTTTTGTTAAATCCTTAAATTGCACATGTTTATTTTTACGTCATATCTGTGAACTAAAAAATGTGTATTGATTATATTTAAAATGGCATAATTTGTCCGATTAGTGTGTTGATATTATTTTTTCTGTTTCGTGGAATTTGCATTTGTAAACAGTTCAAGCCAAAGTTTGTCAAGAAAAAAAAGAAGACAAAGTTATATCCATTGATAAAAATGGCATTCACATTGTCTGTGGTCATTTTGTTGAATGATAAACTTATAGTCCAATTTTATCACCTTTTTGTTAAAAATATGAGACCAAATTTATTATTTTTATTGTGCTCAATTTTTTTAATCACCGAAACAAAATCTGTACATTGCTGTTCCAAACCACTAAAAATTTGCTTTTGTTGTTGAATTTGTTTGTAAATATGGTATTACTATTTGTGTAACGCCGTTATTTCAGTCCTGGGCTGTCTTCTATCTTTGTTGGAGCTGATAAAATGTTAAAGGAACACGTTGCCTTGGATCGGTCGAGTTGGTCTTTGAAAAGCGTCTGTAACCGTTTGTTATAAAATGCATATGACTAGAAAGATATTTTAACAGTAGAATATAATGATCCACACAAGTATCACTCGAAATTGCGTGGTTTTCCTTTTACCTCGTCAACTAACACGGTCGGCCATTTATGGGAGTCAAATTTTTGACTCCCATAAATGGCCGACCTTGCTAGTTTGCAAAGTAAAAGGAAAACCCTGCAATTTCGAGGCAAATTTGTGTGGATCATTGTATCCTACTTATGAATCATCTTTCTAACCATATGCATTTGATAACAAACGGTTACAAACGCTTTTCAAAGACCAACTCGACCGATCCAAGGCAACGTGTTCCTTTAAATTGATTTATTTGGGAGGGGAGGGGTGGTTTGAATTATTTGATTTTTTCTCCTTTACAATGCTTGTATAAATCAGAGCAAAAATATATTACAAGTGTGTATGTACGATATGCATTTGGGATGTAATGCCTTTGTCACAAAGTGAGACAAAAACAAAATAATACGTGAAATCTTCTATTATATGGATTAGACAACGATTCTTCATATTATTCAGGGAATTTTCTATTTGGTTTGAGGTTTTTTAACTAATGTGATTTGTAATTAGGAAATTTCGTACGGTCCTTTTCACATCAGCGGACAATGCTAACAAAATCAATTATGGGGAAAAATATCCTTCGGTAACAAAAAAAATGGTTGAGGTCTCAGAAATAACTTCTGAAACTGGAGACAGCATGTCTTAACCTTTTGTACATGAAGAACTTATCCTTCAAGTGTAATGTTTAAGCACAAAAAGTAGTCGACAACAACAAAATTATGCTTACCAGAACACGATTACCAGCCAACATACAATGTCACATTTACAAGTTTTGACTGGTATCCTTCTCATTTCTGCTAAGCAGAACATTGTTAGGCAATATTTTCTGCTTAAGCAGGTCTATGAAATTGGGCCCTAGGTGAGGTGGTCACATACGTTATGTCTTATTACTGTATTTGTTCTCACTGGAAGATCGGCTTGACTAGATTTTTTTCTCCTGGACAAAAAACCTGTAAACTTATAGGACAAATTTGCATATTAAAAAATAAAAAATGCAACATAAACATGTTTCAAACCTTGCTGAAAAGGCATCGGCTTTTTTCATCCTTGACTTTAACGTACTACCCCGACACTGGGTTACAATATTTCGAAAAAAAGGTTGGACTTAAAGGGTTTGATTGACAAAGTTTTTTACAATCATGAATCTCTGGGACAAGGGTTGGAGAATGCTAAATTTTTGTACTGCATTCAGTGTAAACAGTGTTAACAACAACGGTGTGAATCACATTGCTAAACAAATAAAGAATTATTTATTAAGCTTGTATTGTAATGTAAGCTACAAGTATTGATGTTAAATAAATATATATTTAAGAAAAACGAAAAAACTTATACATGTAGCAACAATAAAGAAAGAAAAAGTATAAGAAATAATGGACAATTGGGAAGAAAAATGTTTATCAAAAGTAAATACAACTTTTTTGTCAAAATACTTCCCAGTATTAAATATGGAGATATATATTTTTGTTGGATGTTGTCGAGAAGGAGGGGACTGACTGCAAATCAGTGAATTTTGACTAGAATTTCTGCTTTGAATGTTGACGTTTTCTGGTGGTCCGGCTTGACAACCACTTGTTTGCCTACTTTGTACCATATTGATCACTTTGTGGAGTTATTGAAGAAAAAAAATATACAAAGTTTACCTCAAAATTGTTCGTCTGCTGTCACTTTCTTTGTGTCATTATTTGTAGTTTATTTGTTTTTGCTGCTTGATTTGGAATTGGAGTATCTTAAATGTGGATAAATTTACATGCAAGTTCTTTTCTAATTTGGGGTTGAATAAAACAAAATTACTAGTGTTGGATTTGAACCAATGTCCTCCAGATTACTGTGTCGGCGCGCTACCAACTGAGCTATTAGGTTCTCCCTAAATTTATGTATTCATCTTTTAATTGGAAAGAACCACCCCCCCCCCCTCCCCGTTTTTATCCCATGTTTTATTTTCTGACTGCCCAAGGACTCAACTGTTTTCTTTGTTAATTTTTCGAGTCCCTTGGTCTTTAGGGAATAATTCAAACAAAATGTATCTGTTAGGGTTCTTTTTAAATAAAATTGCAGAACTTTATTGGTCCCTCTTGAGAAACTTATAGGAACACTATCGTCAAGATCAAGCCATTACCCAATTTCATAGAGCTGCAAAAAAAAAATTGCTTGACAATTTTATGCCAAGTAGAAATGAGCAGGATACCAGTCACAAATTCAACATGTGACATGGTAGTTTGGCTGGTAAACTTTTTCTGGTAAGCATATTGTGCTTAAGCAGCTCTATGAAATTCGGCCCATGGCTAGCCTGTGGCTGTGTGCGTAGTAGTAGAATGAGCAAAGTTTGCACAAACTCATAGTTCAAAACAACCGTAAATTTTCAGCACTGGTGGCGCCCTTCAACGGGTCCGTAAAATTCTTCGGCTCCGCCCCACGGTCGGTCGACTTTGAATGGAATCGCCCGCGGGACTGTTGAGGGGGTTTCCCCGTAAATAACTTATTTGTATAACAATTGCCTTGCGTAATTATGATGTTATCATTGTGTGAACTAATGCTGCAAACAAGTCGGAGGGGGGGGGGGGGGTGGGGAGGACTAATTGGTACGATTTCATTGTTTTTGGTCATTTGTTTTTACTTTAATTGTTTTACTGTAATTGTTTTACTGTAATTATCATGTTGCATATTATTTACAACAAAATATATATTGTAAAACTTTTCCCAACTTGAAAAAATAAAATATCGTTTGCTCAATTGTTTTGGGCATAAGGGTAGAAATTTCTACCCCCCCCCCCCCTCCCGGTTTAGGTTATTTGTCCTCCATGGAATTGGGGCATAGCTAGAGTATCGAGTGGAGCTAAGTTACGACACATACACACGAACAGAATTGTCCTACCTACCGTACCTACCGGGGATGTTGAAAAATCAATAAACAACCCAGCTGTTCATGTTAATGACGTCTAAATTTAGCCCCCCCCCCCCCAAAAAAAACCCCAAAACAACAATGATATATTGGAAAATTTGGTATTACAACATCACAATTTTCTCCATGTCTAGTTTACTTTGCCACGACCTTTTGACTTTTTGAAGTGGTTCTAGTGCACAACAAAGCAAAAAAAAAAACATCAAACATAAACTTTTAAGTTGAAAGACTACAACAAAAGTACTCAAATATTAACAATACATCTGTTTAAAAAAAATAAACGCCGTTTTTAAGGTTACACTTTGTTTTTTATTATTGGGAAATAAAGAATAAAAATAAACGCACCCCTTTATCTATTTGGTACAGTCCTGGTCAGACTGGATTTGCATTGCTGACTTCCGGGTATGACCAAAAAACTAAAACCCGCTCGTTGTGTCGGACCTTGTTGGTTTCGCTCAGTGATTATCAATTTTCCCAGTCGATTTTTGTGGTTCGAGAAAGAAGATCTTCATGAATCTTGGATATTAGCTGACGACCCTGGCATTCAAAGGACTTTATTGTTGAAAAAAACAATGAAATAAATTGACAACGTTTGGTCAAATTTCTGGTGAGTGAACATGGATGGTAAATTGTGTGATGAGGGGGTGTATAATTTTTTTGCAGTTTTAATCGGTGTTTTGTCCAGGGCAGGGTTCTCTGATGGTTTTGATCGACCAGTGCAGCATGGACGCGATGGACAGAGAGCAAGCCCATGCCGTACTGTGGTAATTTAGTTAATTTATACAGAGAATTATGGATTTTGTGATTTTTATGAAAGTTCTGAACAATATCATCTGACTCTTGCTCTTCTGATCTTGCTGGTAATTTGTCATATTCATTATTATGACCAATGTATGTAATGAGAAGTAAGGGAAAACTTTCCATATCCTTTATACTTTTACTCACTCTCATTTTTACAAAAAGGAGTGTTTCGTTTAGGTATATATATTTTTTTAATAACAAATGAAAAAGTGGTGGCTGGATACAGAAACTTTTACAAAGTAAGTACATGTAAGTACATGTTGAACTAGTTGCGATAACGTAACCCTCCTCCCGACCTCCGGCTCCGCTGTCGGGAGGAGGGTTACGTTATCCCTGCAACTAATGTTGAACTACATGTACGTAGCTCGACATTTTGAGTTGCAATAAATGATTGAAATGAAGGCGTGCCCCAAATGCCTCTTGTGATGCCAAGGGCTTCTCTTTCTTCAGTCAGGCATGCCAGGCCTTCCTAGGCTGTCGGACGCCTCTCTTCCTTTTTTATGCACAAGTACATCACAATTCTGCTCAAAATGAGGCTATAGACACAGCCACTGCACATGCACGTGGCGGACATGCGCCTATAGCCTCATTTTGGGTAAGAATTATGACATTTTGCCATTTTGTGAGGTGCTATATTTTTGAGAGATGAGGAAAACTATGTTATTATACCAAAAAAGCTTCATGTATCGTCAAGTTTTTGAGAGAAAAAAAAGTGAAAATCACAGAGCAAGAATGTTTTAAAGGAGGGGTGCAATTATCCTTTGTACAAAACTAAGATTGTTTTCTCAAAAACTACAGCACCGTGTAAATTTTTATGCAAAACTGTCGACGTTTCAGGTTTGTGTCAGACAGAAAGTACTCAAACCCTTTAAGGTGTCTGATAGTGATAATAAAAGTTTTGTTCCTGTTATAAAACTGTTTTTATCAAGAGCACTACATGTACTTTGTGTGTGCAATGCAAGGTAGTTTCTATGGTGGCCCTGAAGGGACATCGCATATCGTAAACGTGTGCGCACACGTATGCAATGTCGTGAAACAATTCGCATATATGTGCCCACACGTATGCAATGTCGTGAAACAATTCGCGAATATGTGCGCACACGTATGCAATGTCGTGAAACAATTCGCGAGTATGTGCGCACACGTATGCAATATCGTGAAACAATTCACATATATGTGCACACACGTATGCAATGTCGTGAAAAAATTCGCGAATATGTGCGCACACGTATGCAATGTCGTGAAACAATTCGCGAATATGTGCGCACACGTATGCAATATCGTGAAACAATTTGCGAATATGTGCGCATACGTATGCAATGTCGTGAAACAATTCGTGAATATGTGCGCAGACGTATGCAATGTCGTGAAACAAATCGCGAATATGTGCGCACACGTATGCAATATCGTGAAACAATTCGCAAATATGTGCGCAGACGTATGCAATGTCGTGAAACAATTCACGAATATGTGCGCATACGTATGCAAATTTATTTGCAATGACGTGAATTTTATTGCATACCTTGTCGCATACCTTTCAATTAAATTCCTAATTAACTGGGGAGTTGTAGCAGCTAGTCTGGAATCTAGACGTACAGATGGATATTAATATGATCTGACTAATTTTCCTTCGTGCGCACTGTTCACTGTTGATTTTTGACTGTAGTAAGCATATCTTTGATATTTGTAACTGTCCGTCGGGGAAAATGTACCTGCATGGTACCCAAGCTCCTGCCTTGATGAAGTATATTTGGTATACAAAATGGGACCAGTGCCAATTGCGTACTCCCTAGATCACTAACAAATTGACCGCAACTATGACATCATCCCAAAGGTATGCGACAAGGTATTCAATAAAATTCACGACATTGCAAACAAATTTGCATACGTCTGCGCACATATTCGCGAATTGTTTCAAGACATTGCATTCATGTGCGCACATATATTCGCGAATTGTTTCACGACATTGCATACGTGTGCGCACATATTCGCAAATTGTTTCACGACATTGCATACGTGTGCGCACATATTCGCGAATTGGTTCACGACATTGCATACGTATGCGCATACGTTTGCGATATGCGATGTCACTTCAGGGCCACCATAAGTTTCCTCTTTCTCCAGAAGACGATCGGATCAGAGCATACTGATCGAAACGTCTAGTTGAAACCAACGATTCTTTTCAGAACCAACCAACTCATTAGAGATAGTCATTACATGGTGTTACCGCAAACCTTTCTACATTGTATTTCCACCATGCAAAGTTTCAAATCCTACTTAGTTACCTCTTCCTTCAATGACAAATTTGCATTTTCTTGAAGTAAACTTTTAAAAAACTGCAATGACAGACATGTTTAGTGAAAGGCCAGTCACTGAAAGAACAGGATGTTTCAAAATCAAAACGGTCATTTCAAATTCCAAAAGGGCGAATTGGTTTTGCAAGTCTGGAACATCGGTACACGGAGACCATGTAGGCCTTGATGTTTGTTTTAACAGAAAAGTTAAGAATTGTTCCTGACTTTTTAACGGAACTCTCAGCCAATGATAGATCTTCATTGACCTCACTGAGGGTGATGTTTAGGCTTGTAACGTCATACATCGCCAGTACTCTGTACCACACGGTAGGCGTGAGAATGAGGTGCATGCTGGTTTAGCTAGTGGACCAGCATGCAATTTATTTTAAAAACAGTTAGCGCTTACGAAAAGGTCTATGCAAGAGTCTATAAAAAGATTTTAAAAATCTTTTTTGAAACTTTTCTTTTTTATCTCCAGCAGATGAGACGCCTTCGAGAGAGAAGGTAACATAAATCACGTAAAAAGACCGATAGAAAACTGCACCTCACTCAGACTCGATTCTCACCACTCACCCACTTACCACTATGGACGCTGAAGTACCACCAGATTCACCTTTGACCCCAGGACTCACTAAGCACTACGAAGGATTTTTGGAGAAGAAAGGACCCAGGGACAAGGTACATTAGATTTAATCAGTTCTTTTAAAATTGTTGTTTCTCTTTAAAGACAGCTGGACACTGGATACTTCTCACTTCATGTATCTCAACATTATGCATAAAATAAAAAACCTGTGAAAATTTGAGCTCAATTGGTCGTCGAAGTTGCGAGATAACAACGAAAGAAAAAACAACCTTGTCACACGAAATTGTGTGCTTTCATATTCATGATTTCGAGACCTCAAATTCTAAGTCTGAGGTCTCGATATCAAATTCATGGAAAATTACTTCTTTCTCGAAAACTACATTACTTTAAAGGGAGCCATTTCTCACACTATTTTATACTATCAACAGCTCTCCATTACTCATTACCTAGAAAGGTTTTAGGCTTATAATTATTTTGAGTATTTACCAATAGTGTCCACTGCCTTTAATTTCATTTGTTAAATTTTTAATTTTTTTTTTAGAAAGACTTCAATTGTGTCGAAAAATACAAGGCCTATTCCCACATTGAGCACCAAACAACAGCTCTTGTTGGTGGGTTAGTTGTTTACCACAGCTTATCTTTTTTTCAACTGAAAAAAACCCCAGAAAAACAGAACGGACCTTTTGTATAATGTTATTGTTGACCACCATCCTGTAAAAAAAGTGTTATACAAGGCAAGAGAGGTCAGCATAAAACAGTGCCAAACAGTCTTAGTTTTCATCTGAGCTAGATTCAAGCAGGGATCTTCATGCTGATTTATTAGCTTCATTTTAAACAAAACTTACAACTCTGTCAAAAGCTCACATTACTTGTACAGAACAAAGTGAACTTGTTTGTATTTTTGAGTATTAAAAACACACGAAAATTAAGTTTTTACTAATCCTTCACACAAAAATCCTGACCAGGTTAGTCACTCAGATCTATTGTAGTACAATAATAGTTTCTGGTTTCTTAGGTCCTGAATCCTTGGTTCCAGCCTGGTTCTTTGAAACCCTTAGACTAGTATAGACACTCGCTCCAGCTGCACAATTTAACTTGAAATATCGTGCTTGTTCAGTGTTGGCTTTAAAGGAACACGTTGCCTTGGATCGGTCGAGTTGGTCTTTGAAAAGCGTTTGTAACCGTTTGTTATAAAATGCATGGTTAGAAAGATGTTTTAAAAGTAGAATGCAATAATCCACGCAAATTCTGATCGTCATGGCGCACTATAAATATCCACTTTTATTATTAGTATTGTTAAATTTATCAGAGTCAGACAAAACAGGGAAATGAATTTTGGAGGATGAAAGAAAAAAAACCTGTTTACACATAGACATGGCGCACTATAAATATAAAATTTTGTTATTAGTATTATTAAATTTATCAAAGTCAGACAAAGAGGGAAATTAATTTTGGAGGATGAAAAAAACAAATTGTTTACACATTATGTTTTGAGACTAGTAAAAAATAAAACCAGTAGTTGTGTTTAAAGACGAAGCTTGATTTTACTTATTTACTTAAATCTTGAGACATGTCTATTGATCCCCATGAATATATTATCATTTGAACTGTTGACCCGAGGAAGGGAAAGCCCCTGGATTTTCCAAACTTTGTGCAGTGGGAAAAAATAGACAATCACATCTTTTGTCGTGGCTGGCTGGCGAGTGCTTTGCTAAACCCCTCACTGTAATCTGAAGGTTCTTCTTCATGCAGATGATAACAAATGAATGAACCTTAGACTTTGTATGTGTTCCCAGGTGTTCCAGGTTGGTTGTTGTAGACCAAACCTTTTACAAAAGAGCTACAGAGCCTGCAGTTGATTTCACAAAACGCTTAGATTAATCCTATCTTGAGTTTTAGGACGAGCGCCGATGGATATGGAACTTCAACTCGTCCTAAGTTCTATTAAGTTTGGTGGAATCGACGGCTGGACCGCCCCCCCCCCCCCATATGATATTTTTGGGATATTGCACTCTATCAACTTTTGATGTGAAGAAATGATGCACATCTCAAAAACAGCCAAATTTAATACTGTACACTTGAATTTACTTGGAAATTAAAGCCTGTTGGGAAATTTCCATTTGCAGTTAGGCATAGAAAAAAAATGTTATGTTGGCGTAACCCAACCTACCCTAAAAATACGGTCGACCCTGGGTATTATTTTTTTTAAAGGGAAGAAATTTAATGATAAAAATTTAATAAAAAAAACATAAAAATAACATAAATGTCATCAAGAGTTTAAAAATATATTATTTGTTGTGTGTAGCCTTGTTTTCTTTTGTTATCGTGTAAACAATTGAAACAAATGTAATTTTCGGAAAGGAAAGAAAAGGAAAAAAAATCCCTACCTATACCTTCCCTATTGTTTTGGGCCTGTTAAGCCAACATAACATTTTTTGTTTATGCCTTACTGTCATGCATGCTGTAGGCTAATACCCTGCTTTGTGTTGACTATATTTACCCGGTAGGGCAGTTTTATTTAAATTTTTCTATAAATTTTAGTTGGTACATTTAGCTGAACCCACTTCAAGGGTCAGTACCGCTGAAACACCCCTTTTATTTGCATTTTATTGACAATTTCTAATCGACCAATACTTCAGTGGGCAACCAGTGTGGGTTTCAGATTGTGCTTCTTGAAGTAAAGTTCTGGCATTAAGTAGGTACTTTGTAGGATGTTGGTGCAATTCAAACATGCCACTAACTGATGAGTACAGACATGCCGGACAATGTTTGAACAGACGTTTCCTTGTACAGAAGTATTTTTTATTTATATGAAACCAAGGATGCCTTATACTGCACAGTAAGTGAACTTAATCATTGTAGCTTTCAGGCCCGAGTAAACCTACAATTAAAAGGGTGCTTGCTATGTGAACAACCAAAAACACAAGGGTAAACTACTGCTCTTCCATTAAAAGTGTTTTGGGTTCTGGTTCTTGCGCAGCCAACACAAGACCTACTGCCTCATGTCCAATTCAAAGGACAAAGCATATTAACGGTATATATTGCTCGAAAGGACACAAGTGCCACAACTGGGACTCGAATCCACATTCTGCTGATCAGAAACACGAGAGCTTGAGTCTGGTGCTCATAACTGCTCGCCCATAACACACACTATGACATTCGTTAAGAATAAAACAACAAGTAGCTCGATTCATATTTACATGTAGGAACCATTTAATATGAACATTTTATTTTTATTATTTATTTTACAAATCGCAAACCTAGTTTTTCTTTTTTAATGAAATAATAAAAATGTGAATGCCATCAGTTGTTAATTTCCCCAAATCTAATCTTCAGGGCGAAACAAAAACTTGATCTTCAAAAGAAACCATCCTTGTTGTAACTTGTAGGAAGTTGGAGTACTTTTAAATAGTAACTTCCTGGTTGTTGAAAGACACACTGAATCTGATTCAAACATAATTCCTGGTTTGAAGCACATTTACTTAGAAGCCAAAGCAAATAGCAAGTAACAACAAACTTCGGTCTACAGAGAAGGAAGTGGTGAAATGGAAAATAACAGATATCACTGCTTTGTAATGAATCATGGTTTAAAGGCAGACTTGGACACTATTGGTAATTACTCAAAATAATTATTAGAATAAAACCTTTCTTGGTGACGAGTGATGGGGAGAGGTTGATGGTATAAAACATTGTGAGAAACGGCTTCCTCTGAAGTAACATAGTTTTCAAGAAAGAAGTAATTTTCCACGAATTTGATTTCGAGACCTCAGATTTAGAATTTGAGGTCTCGAAATGAAGCATTTGAAAGCACACAATATTGTGTGACAAGGGTGTTTTTTCTTCCATTATTAACTCGCAACTTCGACGACCGGTTGAGCTCAGATTTTCACAGGTTTGTTATTTTATGCATATGTTGAGATACAGCAAGTGAGAAGACTGGTCTTTGACAATTACCAATAGTGTTCAGTGTCTTTAATACTGGATGAAAGCTTCCAAAGACATATTTGCATTTAGTTGAGTTTTGAGCCAGAGCTGTTCCTCTCTCACTCTGGTGAGAAAAACACAAAATTGTTCTTTTTAGTTTATTTCACATTTCATGTAAATAAAATAAGGATGCTTTGAGTGAAAACAAAATCAGTTCAGCTACATGGGATGGTTGAGTGAGTCTCGATCCTAAAATTGTTTGTTTTTAAAACTTGAGACTGAGCAAGTTATAATACAAAGTATTATTTAAAACGAATAATCTTTTAGTAAGCTATAGCACTCATCACTAATGCTTAAAATAGGAGCCTTAAAGGAAATGGACACTACTTATTACTCAAATTAATTGTTAACTTATAAACTTATTTGTTAATGAGCAATGGAGCGCTTGTGAGATTAAAAAACATTGTGAGAAACGGCTTCCTCTGAAGTAACATAATTTTTGAAAAAGAGGTAACTTCTCACTCAAATATTAAAAGGCTTCAAGCCGGAGGCTTTTTAGTCATCATCTGAATGCACACAAATTGTGCAACAAGGGTGTTTTTTCTTCCATTATTCTCTTGCAACTTTGATATTGACCAATTGAGTCTAAATTTTCACAGGTTTGTTATTATGTTGGGATACACCAAGTGTGAATACTGGTCTTTGACAATTACCAAAGTTGTCCAGTGGCTTTAGGTACCCAGATCTTGGACCATCGTTTCAAATATTTTTCTTAACACACACGCAAAAATCCAAGTTTTATTGTTACTCTAATGTCCTGAGCTGACAACTTACTACATGTACTGGTATGTACATGTAGATGAAAGTGGTGTAATGTTTGTCTGACAGCCGGGTATTTTTAGCAAAAGTGGCGTCATTCGTGAGGAGTGCTTTTCAAATATGGACCCTCAGAAGTTTTTTCAAAAATCTGGTTTTTTTTTAAAACATTTTCTTTCTAGGACTATGAGAAGCAGTGGATAATACTTCTTGGAGACAGAATGCTGGCTTATCCACAGAGACTGGCACAGCGAGAAATCAACACAACCAAAGTACGTATACCCGTTCAATGCATCTCACCCTTAGGCAACATCTGAATCCAGCGGCTACGGCTATGGCTATCGGCTGCTGTAGCAGCAATCTAGCTGTAGCCACTGCTGAAGCCTGTTAACTTGGACTTGAATGTTGGGCTACTCTTTTGACTCAAGTTAATGCCCCAAAACACATGCAAACTGCTCTTGGTTGAACGAAACAACTTGGTGTTACCGCAAACCTTTCCATATCGTACTTCTACCATGCAAAGTTTCAAATCTTACTTTAAAACGATGTTGCTTTATCGCATAATTCTACACTTACGGTGCTTTGTACATGGTTGGAAGCAGTCAATGTCGCATACTAGTATAGCACATGACTGAGACTCAGCAACTCAGTTTGTACTCTAAAAAGTCAAGAGCCAAATAATAATACTCAAAAAGTTTGTCTAGTAAATTATCATTTAGCATGGCTCATTCATTAGAAAGTCAAATGCTGTCGGTGTTTCACTTTTGTGTTTTGTGTTGTTTTTCTAGAAACAATAACAGATCTTTCAGATGATTAACAAAAGTGTTTTGTACTGTACTGTCGCTACACATGATGTTGTTCGTTTCTGGAGGTACCTGGCTAGATTTTATAAAATGCATTGATCAACTTTTTTACCATTTTATAACTAATGCTCAGTAAACCATTTTGTTGTGCCTTTTAGTATTTGGTTGCTATTTTATTAGACATTTGAATACATAACATGTACATATACAAATACATGTAGCTCTGCAAATGGCCGGTGAACTGCAGTATTTATAGTACATTGTGTGCTGCCTTTACAAGTTCATACCTGAGGGCTGAATAAACAATGGTAACATTTTGTTTGTTATGTTAAGGGATCGTCTGAAATGCTTAAAAATAAATCCACGGGCAAGGACGAGCGCTGCATGCACACTTCACTCACGATTGATTTCGAGAAAAGTTGTCAATACATTTTTAAAGTTCATGGGAAGAAAATTCGCTAGATCTTTTTTTAATTGGTGTGGCGACCAGACTTGGGACAGACATGTGTAGAGAGGTCACTGGGGAGCATTAGTCTGGGCCTTATTTTCATAGCGCTGCTTAATGGTAAGCAAAGTTTCATGCTTACTGTAGCAGACAAAATTGCTAAGGTGCGACAGTACCTCACAGGTTTGCAAGAAAATTAGGCAGCCAGCTTGCGCGTTCTCTCTAGATTTACATCGAGACATCATTCATTTTCAAACAATAAGCACCAAAACTATAGCATGCCTTTGTGTACTTTCGGTTAACAGCGCTATGAAATGGAAACCGTACTACGTAAGCACTTTCGGCTGTTAAGCAGCTCTATGAAATTGGGCCCTGGTTGCACGTGCAGAGACATCACTGGGGAGAATTTGTCTGGCCTTTTATGATCTCTGTTCCTATTTAATACTAGTTTTCTCCTTTGTTTCCAACTCTGTTGTTTTCACATCTTCACCTTCTTTCAGAACAAAAAAATTGTGGTACTTTCCCTTTTGGAACCAGTGTGACCTTCTTAACAGGACACGTAATATGTTCATCATGTTTCGCTTTTGATATTTAAGACCAATAAACAACACCTGCAGACCTGATACTTCACAGAGGCAACAAAGGCGATTGCCTCCATGCCCCCTGGTCGTTCAATTGTGCCCTTGAACTGCTCCAATAGAAATTGACAATTTGCCTCATGGTGTGCTCTTTACCAAGGGGAAAATGCCTTGGTGCCCTTGCCCTTTCAAAAACGAAGCATACAGGCCTGCAACACTTGTTAGTATATGAGAATGTGCACAGTAACCAAAGCCTACAACATGGTTTCAACAGCCTGTTGTGAAACAAAGATTCACTTTGATCAGACTTTTCTAAGAAACTGCCTTCTGGACGAAGAATTCAGTATCATCCCTGAATCATATTTCAACCAAGCAGAGCTCATTTTCAAATTGTTTTTTGAATTAAATGGTGCAACAGATGGCCATGGTGGAAAACTTCTCTTGCACTGGTTTGCCTGAAATGCTGTAGCTTTTAAAATGTTTTAGTAAAGGTTAGGCCCCTACAGTTATTATGTAAAAGACAAGTTTTGTTCATGCATCAATGCACTTGGATGGCAAATAGTTTTTAAAGTAATAGGTACACCTACGATTTTGCAGGAAAAATTCTGGTTTATTATCAACTTTTACATAACTTAAATACAAAAAAAAATACTTGTTGAATTTGTATTTTTTCATTTGCTTGGGTTTTGAAGGAAATATTGATAAGGTTTTTTGTATGCTGCATAGTGTGTTTTCCCTGAAGTTAATCAGACTCAAATTCATTGTTCTTAAAGAAATCGTCCTTTGAAACAAAACTTTATAGAGTTAGAATTGCGAGTTTATACCTGGACACTTTTTAAAAAGCAGTCAAACTTGCAGTTTACAGTGCTTTTTTCCTGACACTCACCGAAACTAACACCACAGGCTTTTAAAGTTAGAGACTTTTATAATGGACCAAACGGGTGTATAAATAGACTGTATGATGCACCATGGAGGTCTACCTCTATGATTGCACGTAGACTTGGTACTTTTAGGTACAAAAACTGTACTTGCAGTTAAGGGATCTTTGTGCAGTGTGGACCATGTTCATGTAGTTTTCAATATACCTGGCAGACAATAGGTATAGTAAGGCATACCAGCTGTGTATAAAAACCAATCCCAAGTCTTTAAAACCAGTGAACTGTACACTTTGTTCAGGGTTTGTTTGTGTGACCATAGAGCAAGGGTGTGACCAAACCATTCATTAATAAGCCATTTGCGAATTAGATTTGTATAAATGATTTCTGGTGATAACAAGTTCAGACATGCCAACTAGTACGTTTTTCCCGTATTTCGTACGGGTTTTTGTAAAAAGTACGGGTGTACGGGTTTTGCAAAAAAAAATACGGTTTGAGCATCGCCACCACAAAAATACAATTTTATCCTAGTTGGCCGTCATGCCCTTTTTTAACTAAAGTTCAATATTTTTTTATTGACACAAATAAGTTTTCGGCCGACTACTTACGGCCGATAATGACTATCCAGTGAACTCTATTGTTCCACGGGGGTATTCCTTATTCAACTTTCACCACACATCGAGCGAGCGCAACGGAGATTCCCTCGCATCCATCATCGCACGCACGCTAGTAGCACAAACCTGCATTGCATACTACACACCAGTTTATCTGACGTCCCGATTTCACAGGGAACCAGTCTAACACAATTCATTGCACAACAGAGGGCGCTGTTGTCAAATGCCCTTATATGGTATCGGTCGTTTTGTGAACGGACGAATCGAGTTTGCAAAAGAATTTTTTGCCAAAATAAAGACACAAAAGATAAAGAGCGCATGAAGCAAGATTTTTAAATGATAAATTTAAGAACTATGCCCCCAAATACAACAAACAAAACTTTTTGGGATGATTTTTTTTTTTGTCTTCTTCATTGAAATTAAATTGGTTTTGTTTTGTACTTGTATTCTTTTGACAAAGAAAATGATATTTAATTAATTGACACGGGTTTCTATATGAAATAGGATATGATTAATTAATGTCTTTAAGATATGATTTATCAATATCTTTTTTTCATACAAAACCTTTTCCATTTGGTTAACCACCCGTAGGGAAACCTCTGCCCAATTTAAACAAAATCAAGTTCTTCAAGTTTTAATTAACTGGTTTAATTAGGCTGTTTGATAACTTAATGGCCTTCACACCTTCTCTATTTTGCCTGTCTCGGGGCTTAAAACTACGTTTACGCGTGTTTAAAAAAAAAATACAGGTTTTTGATGCAAAATACAGGTTTTGGGGTTTCAGAATACAGTTTTGTGATCCCAGAGGTTGGCATGTCGGCAAGTTGTTTGGTCACTAGTGAATGCTCAGTTTGACCTTGGTGTTTCCGAAAGACTTTGAAGGGTTACAATGGAAAGTTCTGCTTTTCCAAAATGAAAATGGCCTTGCCCTCTTAAATGTTAAATTCCAGGCCTGTTGCGTGTTGCTGTACCACATTGTTAAGGGCAAGCTTAGAGATGACAAGACCCACATAAACCCAGACTTCAATGAAATGTGTGGTCATCTAGTTTTGAAATGCAGTATCTGAACATCGGACGTCGCAATAACAGTAGATACCTGCCTATTAGAACCGGATTTTGCCAGATGTACCTTTGACCTTACAATTCATTTCACACGGAGATTCACAGTCAGTTCACACCTGCATGTTCACATATAAAGTGAATAAAACATTATTATAAGATGTACAAACATTATGCACAGGCTGCATGCAGACAATTGAAAATGCAAGATAACAAAATAATAACATCACCTCGGACCAATCAGAACACGGATATATGGGAAGTTAACGTCACTGCAAATTTATCCAATGAAATCGTTGAATCCAAGCAAGCTTAAATCATTTGGCCTGTGAGAGCAGTGCATGTGTCCCAGGGAAATCTGTCTGCTGCCACATAGTGTCCAAAAAGTCCCTGTTTACTTTTCACGACCTTAAAATTTTCTGTTGAAAAAAACCCCACAATTATAATTTTTTATATAACACCCAAGCAGATCCTTGCCATTTGATTGGAGGATTGTCTGTCACGTGATAGCAAATAAAAGTACCATTGCACGCTGAGTCACTCGCTGTGCTTTTTCGTTCCATCCGAAAAGTACCATTGCACGCTGCCAGTGTGTAATGGTACTTTTCGGATGGAACGAAAAAGCTTAGTAAAAACATCACTGCGTGCGCGTGTCTTTGGTAACGCAGCAGGTGTTACTGCAAGGCATACAAATTAGTAAAATTACTAGCATTCGGCTTCTACAAAAATTGTAGGCCTACGCTTTGTTTGTTTTGAAAGTTGTATCTTTCAATCAAAATGACAAAGATCTACTTGGATGTTATAAAACAAATAATGAATGTTTTTCATTCGTGCAATGGTGCGAATATGTTCATTCGTTGAAAGCTGGAATGTTCCATTCAACTTGGCTCCGCCTCGTTGAATAGATCATTCCATCTTTCAACTCATGAAAATATTCGCACCATTGCACTCATAAACATTCATTATGTGTATAACAATCAGAGCATACTGATCGATACGTCGAGTTAATCCAACAGTTCTTTTCAGAACCACCCCAACTCATTTAGAGATAGTCATTACATGGTGTTACCGCAAACTCTTCTATAACTTATTTCCACCATGCAAAGTTTCAAGTCCTACTTAAAATTTTACAGCAATTTTTATATAGTTTTGATGGTTCGAAACAATTTGTTTCTCACAGCTAACACAACCCACTCACCCAAACTCACACAGCTCTGTTTTGCAGCCACTGTGTGGATATTTTGGAAAATCCTATTCTTCAGCACTGTAAATAACACCGTGTGGATTTGTGTCTGTCCACATAGTGTTTCAAGTCCCTACATTATGTGGAATTCTTCTGTTCTCTGGTCCAGACTTTCAGGTGTCAGGTTTTTTTTTCATACAATAAGGTCGTAATATACTGAACTAAGCAATAGCATGGGGAGGTCGCAGACAAGAAGCCAGAAGCTTGTACAAGGTCTGGCGTCTTCAAAAAAAATACATGTATAAAGTTACAGTTATGAGTTTTCAAAATAAATATGAAAGCAATAGTCATTATATGCTATTATTTGGGGTTTTTTAAATAAATAAATCAATTCATAAACTGATAACGTCAATAAACAGAAGAAGAAAAAAATCATCTTTCGGTACAGCAAAAGAAAAAAAAGTTCACAGATTTACAAATAGTTTACAGGGTTTACAGAAGGTATGGTGAAGACTTCTCTTAAACTGGTGGGTTTTCACGTTATTTTCTCCCGACTCCGATGACCGATTGAGCCTAACTTTTCACAGGTTGGTTTTTTTTATATATAAGTTGTGATACACGAAGTGTGGGCCTTTGGAAAATACTGTTTACTGAAAGTGTCCAATGGCTTTAAACAGAAACACAATGAGATCATACGATGAAACACAAAACTCGGTTCATGGTCTTTAGGATCACACTTCCTAATAATCAGAGTACTATCGTCCTTTGTGATATCAAACCACTTGGAATCGAGGAAGGTGCACATCCGGTGTTCATACTCATTTGAACTTCCTTTTTAGAAGTTTTCTTGTCTGTTGCGTGAATGTGTTGTTTGAAAACGAGTTAAAAATAGAGACGGACAAACCCTTGGAAATACTTATTTGACATTTGCAAAATTATCAAACAATCTGTAAATCGGTAGTGCAGTCAAGGATGGAGGGTACCATGAGAGCAAGTTCGCCAGCTGGTGTATCGTTATAGCTTGTATTGAAGCCAGCTTGCGGACTATCCATATCACTCATTATAACACCCCTTGCAAGTATTCTGCCTGCTCATTGGTTTAGAGCGCGTCACATGACATGTCTTAGTTTTGCTAGACGACGGCCGTGTGATAGTGCATCGGTTTGCCATGCGCTAGTCCAAAGACTAGCACACAGCGCCGTGCGCTAGTCCGACAGACTAGCACACGGCGTGCAGTACCCGGACGTCCGTTGCGTGTACGAGGATTCTAAATTAATAGTCTGTAACCGTTTCGGATTGCACGACACTACATGCAACACAGTAAGTAAATGTGTTTGCAATCTGTATTCGCGTCGCCCGTGGATTGTAGCATTCAGGTCTGTAACTTAATAATAGTACAGTATTTAGAAATGTTTGGGGTGTTATAAAACAAATATTGACTGCTTTTACTCGTGCAATGGTTAAAAACTATGACTCCCTCGGTGATCCCCGGAGCGTTCTATTTTCCCCGAGGCGAAGCCTCGGGAAAATAGAACGCTCCGGGGATCACCTCGGGAGTCATAGTTTTAACCATAGCACTCGAAGCAGTCAATATTTGTATACTAGTAACGGGGCTTGAAGTTCAGCGAAAAAAAATCACAAGACTCCAAGGGCTTACGGCTCAAAATAATTACTGGACTGGACATTTTTTGAACAAGACCAGAATCAAAGTGAAAAAAATCTACCAATATTACTCATTAGTTGGACTCAAAGTTCGGTACCGCTCAAAATACTCACTGGACTGGATGTTTTTGGACGAGCCAAGGATCAAAATGAGAAAAACTTCCAGAATCCTGACACAAATTAACATGCACAAAGATCATTTTCTGTTTGAATAATTAAGCACTAAGACATTGAAAAGATTGATGTACTTTATCTGTAGTTTGGAGTATTAAGTGTAGCCCACTTCATTGTTATACTCGACAGAATTGAAAGGTATTTTCCAGACTGCATATTTTTGTTCAAAACACAAGACTGAATGATTTGTCAGGTCATAAGTGTACTGGCCCGACACTAAAGCCACTGCCCTCGGGCCTCGGGCCTGCACTCAAGTGTAAAATTAAAGTCCTGACCGGTCCAGTTCAAAACAGTTTTGTGAAATAAGTCAAAACATTTGCTAGGGCTTAATTTCATAAAGCTTGCAAGAACTTGCTAGGCACAGAAAAGTATTGCTTAGCAGAAACAGATTACCAGCACAAAATTACATTAAGTTTGCATTGCTGTTGCTGGTGCCAGACTCAAGGTTTGCTAAGCAAAGACATTTTTTCAAGCAGCATTTTCTGCTTAACAGCTTTTTGAAAATGGGCCCAGGTTACCAAATACCTGTTTCAGTTTAGACAGCTTCTGCTTTGGCTACAATCAGTCCCCGAAAGAATGCTTTGTGCAATACTGCTGCTGTACAATCAGTCCCCGAAAGAATGCTTTATGCAATACTACTGCTGTAGCCAAATGCCACAGTGAAATAAGTCAATAGTTGAAAAACAACCCAATTTTCTCTGCACATTTGTTTTGCCTTATTTACTAACACTATAATTTTCTGGTGTTTGATTTGGATTGCGTGAATGAGTGTTACTTCTTTCTATGATAGGTTAGTGCAGGAACGTGGATAGTCTCTTAAAGCGTAGACACTACATTTTTATTGACTCTGATGACGATTCATTAATTGTTTTTCTCCTGTTTTGTATGTTTTATTTCTTCAGCCTATCGACTCTTTTGTAATCAATAGGACTACAGAGATTAAGCCTGATTCGAAGGAGAAGACAAAACTCGCCATCAAATGTAAAGAAGGTCACTATAAATTCAAGGTTTGTTGGTATTTTAACGATAATAGATTTAACATGCTAAGCAAAAAAATACTCTAGGGCACCAGTCAAGGCAATGTAAAGAAATACCGTTTTGGCTGGTAAAACTTATCTGCTTAGCAAGAATGATTTTCTTTGCTATGCAATTATTTGTGCATACCAGCTTCAATATTGTTGGCTCTGGCTTTGGCTATGGCCGGAATACCACATTATGCTAGATACTTACTGGGAATGTGAATGCGAATGCGAAGCGAATGTTGAGGTCACCAGTTGGACCCAAATAATTAGCAGCAGTTGAGCTGTGCTCAACTCTTGCGAATATTCGCAACGAGAACAGAGTTGTGACGTCAAATTCATGTCAAATTCACTTCGCATTACTATCCGCAGGAAGTATGAACAGGTCTTGAGGCTGGCCTTAGCAACACGCTTAGCAATAGCTGGAACATCTGACGTTGTACTTCAAGGCTATTGAATAATGCCAGATACTAGCCTTAAGAACCTGGACCAAATTCCATGGAGCTGCTTCAAGGCACAAAAAGTAGCTTAGCACAACATATTGATGCTTACCAGAATAAGGTTACCAGCCCAACTACTATTTTGAAAGTCCGGAGCGAATATGTCCAAGCAGGAAGAATAATCCCTAACAGGAGTACACAGTCTGAGGAGTGTTACTGTGGTAACGCTCTTCATAAATTATTCAAATTGTTTGGGAAAAAAATTTCTAAAGCTGCTGTACTTCTTACCACGTAAGTTTTCATTGGCATTCATTTTAAGAGTCATTACCAAAAGTGCATGTATACAGACCCTTTAATTCTTATTATTTTATCTTTTGGTTCCAGATGAGTACACCGGACGAAAGAGACAACTGGTGGATAAGATTCCATGCTTTAGCCAAGGTAAGAAAGACAGAAAGAAAGACATGATTGCTATTATTGTGAAAACTCGCATTCATTGTCTTAAGCTGTTTTATCATTGCCTTAAATTCTATTTGTTTTGTGTCTTCTTTTTTTCCCCAGATGGAAATTCCCAAAGTTCATCTGTTACCTGGACAGATTATCGCTCTACAAGAAATCATAGAAAAAACTCAAATGAATTACCCGACACCCAGCTCAAATCCTACATCTCCTAATCAAATTAAAATACATTCCACCACAACAAAGCTACCAGCAGTGTCGAGGTCGCCCACGACGAAGACGTTTGTCAAACGACAATCCCAAGAGGATATGGACGCAGGTTTAAATGTAAGTCTCTCTCCAGCAAACACAAAATGGACCTTTGGGAAATGTTATGAAGTTGAAAATGCTTATAGTGACTCCCAAAACTACTTTGTATTTGTTTTAATGTGAAAAATCGCCAAACACAAAGCGAGAGGAGCATTCCGGGTGATGGCGACAAAGGAAAATGAAAATCAAAAGTGGGCGATTATAGAAGATATTTATTGAAATTTCTCTTGAACGGAAATTGATCGTAAGATGGTGGGGGGCAAGATACAGCAGCGAGAGGGTTTAAAGACAGTGGACACTATTGGTAATTGTCAAAGACCAGTCTTCTCAATTGGTGTATCTCTACATGTGCATAAAATAACAAACCTGTGAAAATTTTAGCTCAATTGGTGGTCGAGGTTGTGAGATAATAATGGAAGAAAAAACACCCTTGCCACACGAAGTTGTGTGCGGTTAGATGATTGATTTCGAGACCTCAAATTCTAAATCTGAGGTCTCTAAATCAAATTCGTGGAAAATTACTTCTTTCTCCAAAACTATGGCACTTCAGAGGGAGCTGTTTCTCACAATGTTTTATACCATCAACCTCTCCCCATTACTCGTTACCAAGTAAGGTTTTATGCTAAGAATTATTTTGAGTAATTACCAATAGTGTCCACTGCCTTTAAGCCAAGATGAAGCAGTCTATAGTCTTGAGTTGAATAATCCCTATAGGCCTTCAGCTCACATAGTAATAATAACAAGAATAATGGAAACTTTTATCGTAAGTGTGCTCATGGCACTGCTCCACAAAAAACAGTCAACAAGCAATAAAAGTAGCTTAACATAATTAGAAAAAACGTCTGTTAACAAAATGCTTCTTTATGTAGATGAGTTTTTAAACTGTTCTTGGCTATGCCAAGTGAGTTTGAAAGTTTCACAGTTTCAAGTAGGGAATTCCCAAGCCTTGGTGCTGCACTCTGAAAACTTGTTTCCCCCCATCGATGATTTGTCGGTTTGTGTTTTGAAGAATTTAAGCCACGATATTCTGGGGTATTTAGCTGAACAAGATCACTCAACATATACTGGGGCATCACCTTGTAAGATCTTGAAAATAATGAGGCACAGTTTATATTTAACTCTTTGTTGGATGGGGAACCAGTGCAAGTCAGTTAATCAGCTAGCATGTAGGAGTCAAGTAATTCGTCAGGATATCTTTTAGAAGCATGTTCTTTTTGCATTAGATGAAAATGATAACACTCTATGTGGGTCTCTAACATATCAAGGCCTCCATATCCCCCCTACCAGAGTCAATACCACTTCTACCCAGAGAAACATCTGATGGACTTTAAGGACGACTGTCCCATTCCACCGACGTGGTTCTTTCAAGTTACAAGGTTGCAAGCAGAGGAGGTAAGCAGGAATGGAATCAGAGGTTTTGATTGTATTGAAGAGTTTGCGGTAACACCATGTAATAACAATCTCTAAATGAGTTGGGGTGGTTCTGAAAAGAACCGTTGGAGTAACTCGACGTTTCGATCAGTATGCTCTGATCATCTTCTGGAGGTTGTGATTGTGTTACTTATTAACAGTAGTAGAACATTCCTCCCACTATTTTTATGATAATGATGTGACCAAGGCCCAATTTTACAACAAGATGCTAAGCACAGGCAAATTTTGCTTACCATAATAAAGGTTACCAGCCAAATTAATATGTCACTTGTACCATTTCTGGCTGGTGTCCTGCCAATTTCTGCTTCGCAGAAAAATTGTTGAGCAATATATGTTTTCATATTATCAACAGCTCTCCCCGTTGCTCACTACCCCAAAATTTGATACTCCAATTTATGTATTTCGAGTAATTACCAGTCATGTCCAGTGCCTTTACTGTATGTTTTTGTTTATTTCCAATCATCAGGCCTTTCACTATTTTTTTGGCATTTATACTATCAGTCCTTCTGCAACAGCTAATTGTATTTTATTATTTTTTATTGTTTCATAAGATATGAATAACAAAAAAATTGTTTTTTCTTTTGCCGCAGTTGCTTCTTAACAATCGGGAGAGTGGTGCGATTCTCATTCGTGAAGGAGAGGCCCACTCAGGATTCTCACTCAGTATGAGGCAAGATCCACCCAAAGGCAACCCCCTAGCCCACCCTACCATTAAGCACTTCCGCTTTGTCTGGGAAAAGTTCACCTTTAAACTGCTCATTGAGGAACCGGTAATACTAATGATAGTTTTGGATCTGGGTACTTTTTGTAGGACACAAAACACAATGTCCACAGATTTACATTAAACTTACACAGTTTGAAGATGGTGATAGTAGAAAGCTTCCCTTAAAATATTACCTGCTGAGGTGCTGTAAAAAAAAAACAAGTCACAAAAATGTTCTCAAAAAGTTTCTCAAAGATTACTTTTACCCATAGTTGTTGAACAAATGTTAGAGGTCATTGGTTAAAACTACGCTCTATTAAAGGAACATTACGGAATTGGTTTAATGTGATTCACCATATACACAAAATGACAAACCTGTAGAAGTTCGAGATTGATTGGCCATCTGGGTCACGAGAGAATAGTAAAACACTGTTTACAAATTTTGCATTGCATCAACACCAAAACAAAAATGAATAAAACGCTCACCGAGCGATTAACTCTAAACGCGAAATTCGATTGTTTATTTCTCATCAAATTTGAAATTTCAGACAGAAATATTTCAAGGGATGTTTTCTACTTTCATCATGATTTGACTGATGAACATGTGAATCTGTGATCTTCATGACTTTGGTTTTTTACTAATTCTGCAAGGTTCTTTTAAGTTTGTCTTTGTTGAATCGGATGAAACTACTACGTTGCTTTAGTGGATCGGGGGGACTTCTCTTTGTTAATTTCACTACGGAGGAGTGAGTGGTCTCAACATCTCGAGTAGCTTGGTCTCGTCATCGTCAGGAGACTGATTTACTTTGTCATTTATTTCAGCAACCAATGATGCCAACCATGTATGACCTTCTGGCTTTCTTCATCGAAAAACATGGAGGTGATATCAAACCTATGCAGACGAGAGATCCATCCGCCTTGAAGCAGTCGCAACATCCGTATGAATGTGGACTCAGTAAGTTCGTTTGAGTTTTACTCCTACCAACTTTCACAGCAACTCAAACCACTTCCGTGGTTGTTGCCTAACCTACTCAATCTTTTAAATCTACTTTTTACAAAATGAGATTAATAAGTTGAATTACTTGCTTGTGCTCCTAAGTTACAAAGAAACTATAACAAATAGTTTTAAAAACACTCCTTTCTAGAATTTGTTTGAATTCAAGAACAAAACTAATTTCCTCAGATTCTACAAGTACATATTAAGCAAGTAGTGTGTTTTCTTTTCAATGGGTATGTGTATTGCTTTGTTTACTTTGTCTCTGCGACTTGAACATCTCTTAAGATTAATTTGGCACATGACCAAAGCCTGTTATTAAACGGTCTATGTTCTTTTTCGTAGCACAATACACAGATTTACATTAAACTTACACAGTTTAAAGATCATGATAGTAGAAAGCTTCCCCTGAAACTGTACCTGTAGTTTTTGAGAATTGAGTAAAACAAAAAACTATAGTCTCAGTTTTAGCATGTAAAAACGTATTAACCAGTTATGCTATGTTTATGGTAAAAAAAACGTAACTGGTTAATAGGATTTTACATGCTAAAATAATTATTTTATGTCTTGCTTTACTCATTTCTCAAAAACTACAGTCCCTTTGTAGGGTAATATTTGAAGGGAAGCTTTCTTCTATCATTATCTTCAAACCTGGTAAGTTTAATATAAATCTGTGAACATTTTGAAAAAGTACCTGAATCCTTAATGAGGAAATTTGCTTGCAAAGTCTAAACTTTTTCTTAAAATGTTTGTTTCTTCAGAGGGAACCAGGAAAGATCCAGAAAATGGTGAGCCCCGTCACGGTCATGAAACCTATCTGGAACCAACGAGAGGTAACACATGTTAATCTGAACATCATAACCGTCATTCAAACATAGCTGATTGGTTATTGGGTGAGATCAATGAAGCTGATTGGCCAGCTCTATATTTTCTGGTCAATGCGTTCCACTTTCTTACAAATTTACTATGGTATGGTTCTTTGGTCAACCAACGAATGTAATGGGTCAAATTTTGTTGGTAAAACGCCTCTTTCCGGCAAGCTAGGAAGTGATGTTCAGTTTAGCTAGTTGATTACATTGTGTCTTATAAAACCAGTTGACATGTTGCATCAATGGAGACTTTGGAACACTTGGTGGCAGTAGACTTACCAGGTTTATTTCCAATTGTTTACGTAGTTCTGAGCATGCATAATTTACCGGGATCAATAGATTTACCGGGTAAGTCTGAAAATGTTAGACTTAAGCTATTTTGACTGGGCTTTTTTATTTTTATTTTTTTTTCAGCACCACCAATGCCACCAACTAGGCCTGGTCGGCAGTCCTTACCAGCATCATTTAATGAGTCATATAAACGGGTAAGACTCCAACTTCTTCCTTTTACTTAAAGCTTTAACGTAACCCGGAAGTGGAAGATAAATAACCAACATTTTTATGATGATCTTTTTGAGTTATTCACAAAAGTTAGATAGCGCAGGCTACATGCAGCAGCAGTCCACTACTGCGGCTGCTGTTGATAAGGCCTCATGTGCTTCAATGCATCCCCATTGCGGCTGCGGCTGTTGCTAAGGCCTCATGTGCTTCAATGCATCGCCATTGCGGCTGCGGCTGTTGCTAAGGCCTCATGTGCTTCAAGGCATCGCCATTGCGGCTGCGGCTGTTGCTAAGGCCTCCTGTGCTTCAATGCCTTCATGCAGGTTTTTTTATAATTGTTTTATTTTATATGCTAGTTGCGCAACGCGAGGCTAAAAGCCACTCTAGGTAAAGGGCTACAAAGAAGAAAACATACAGAAACCTCAGTGGAGCTGAAGGTAGGAATTGATATTCCTCTTAGAAGATGGCAGATCATAGGATGAAGGGAAACATGCACCAGGCAGGGAGTTCCAAAGACATGCAGTACGAGGGAAAAAGCTACTGGAGTAGCTCTTTGTTCTACATCTCGGCAGAGCCACAATATAAGGATGAGAACAAACTGAAAGCCTGGTCTCACCCTTATGTGGCTGAAAAAACACAGTTGCTTATTCCAACACCCTACTTATCATGGAAGGAAAATAAATATTTTTGAGGTGGGAAATGTATTTGTTTATCTTTTATTTGTTTACAGGGAGAGGCTATGGGACCAGGAAATCGGTTGCATCTACAGACGTCTGAACGTGAGTACAAGAAAATCAAATTGTTTTGAATATTTTACAAACGGAGTTTGAGGAAATTTTTTCTCCTATTCTGTTATGCAATTTTATAATGCTGTTTCTATTCTAAGTGTATTTATTAATTTAATTTTTTACCGTAACCCAGCACTGTATACTTTACCCAGTTCCATCGGCTATTTTGGGATTCAAAGTTTGCACAAAAAGAGAGGACTCCCCCCAAAAAGGCAGAAATAGAAGACGCACATTGTTTTCGGGTGCATAAACACATGTACCATCCTTTTGTGCGAGTTTTTGACACCCAAAATGGCGGACAGCCGAGGCGCTTCCAGTTGCGCTCATAGAGTTGTATATAAGAACTAGAGGGCGCACAAGTGATGCTGCGTGCACAAACGCCACGGGACCGCAAGATGACAAGTCGCGTCATTCTGCACGCGCGATGAATATGAAATACACAGTTGAGTCGCGCGATGAATATGAAATACCTGTTTGAGTTTTTTGTTATTGAACGCTAACGCGATGCTGTTTGTTCAACTTACAAAATGGCCGCACAAACACACGCTGTGAGATAGCTGTTTTGTCAACTTAGAAAATGGCTGCCTGCTCGCATACCGGGGCGGCCATATAGGCCAGTGCGCCCTCTAGTTCTTATATATAACTCTATGGTTGCACTGCAGGTTTTGCAAATTGTTCTTTTGGAATAAAACACACTTTCGTTTTGATGACTTGGTTCCCAGAGTCAACTTTCTATTGTTATGTATTTGTTTCTGTACAGAAACTAGAAATACTTCCACATACATGGTACCTGAATCTTCGGTACCAACGTATGTTAATGTGGGACGAGATACACTCAGAACGATACAAGAGGGCAAGAAGGACAGTGAGTAGCATCAGTGTGATGGACACCAGTGTCGGCCATTTTGGATCACATCTTGGCATTGTCTATACAAAAGAAGAAAAAAGAGTAACAAAAGAAAATCAATTTAAACTTTGACATTAAAACAATCGATTCAGTGTGAATTTGGGCAGTCCATCTCCAAAACAGTTTTTAAAATCCTTGCAAATTGTCAAATATTACTTTCAAAAGTTTGTTGATTCTAAGGACATACATACAGCCTGGATAAGAGCATTGTGTCCTAAAGCAGGACAATTAATTAGGCCTAATTGGGGCCTACTTTCATGGCTCTGCTTTTTATAAAAATCTGGACTTACAGAAGCAGGTGAATTCTGAGCTTACATCAAGCATATTTCACAGGTTAACAGATAATTTGTTCTTGTGCACATGGGTGCTCTGTTCACATTACTAGGCTTTCTTTGCTTACACATCTAGCACAGAAATACCTTATTGTCCCAGTTCTTTTTTTAGCAAGCAATGCACTACCTTTGTTAAGCTCCAAATGTATGAAAATGACAAATCTTATCCATGTCATATCATTCTTTTAAAAGAAAACGACTCCAGCCATTTTTGGCTCCTCAATCACTTTCCAGTTTGCTCTAAAAAAAAAAACATAAAAAAAAACCAACACTGACAAATAGTCCTATTTTTCTGGAAGAACGAGATCAAGTAAACTGATTTTACATTACGTTAACAAGGTTTTCTTGTCCAGAGCTTTCAAGACAATGCCAGCATGTGATCTGAAAGCCTGACGCATCATCCCTCCCATGACATCACCGTTACTATGACAACTTCACTGCATGTGCAATTAATTTTGTTTGTTTCCGTAGTAACATCTACTTTCCTAACGTTTGATTTTTTTCTTTCAGTTTTTGTTTTCACTCACCAGTTTGATTTTGGTCACCTCTCACCTTCATAATTTTCTGTGAACGTTTAAGTTGTTGTCGTTTTTATTTCACTTTGGGAAATTCTTGTTGAAGCCTTGGTGCAAGATTCTTTATTTTAGGGGAATTTTATGTAGTTTTGCAAAAGTTAATGTCGTTATGTTTGTTCGGAAGTTTTTACCTCAGCTAATTTAATTATTATTTTTTCTTTCCACTTAATATTCAGTTTAGTAACTTCTAAGATAAATTTTGTGATTTCTGTCGTTTACAAAAATCACTAAAACATTTTCTGAAGTGGGCAAATTGTATTTTGGCCAAATTAAAAAAAAAATTTCCAGTCCTGAAGAATAATTTGATAAAGTAGAAATGAAGAAAACAAAAATGCTACAAAAAAAACCAGAATTAGCTGTTGCAAACTGCTTACCAACCGAACAGACCAATAAGGTGTATGACCTGATGATTTTACCCAAGCACAGTCTTTCTAAAAGGCTGAAAAGAACCTTTGAGAAAAGGGCAGCAATTTTCCTGCCAAAATCGCTGCCCAGGTCAAAACTTGAGGTTTAGTGGGACAGATTAATGGGAATTGTACCTTTGATCCTTGGTTGGCAAACAGATCATGAGATGGATTATGTCATGATATTATATATTTTTCCATATTGCCATCGTAGATTAAAAAAAAATAATAATAATAAAATAAAATAAAAAGTAGAATAACAACAGAAATTGTCAAAATGGTTTCCATTCCATCTATTATTACAAAAGACAAATAGCTTTCGTCTGACATACTCTTTGTTCGTGCCAAAACAATGCTCATTTCATCAAAGGAATAATCCCACCACCAACATTCTGTACTCAACATTCTTGTTTGTGCACATATCAATCAAAACTAGTGTTTATTTTAACGATTGTGTCATTGCTATCAGTTTGATCAGTTATCGGAACAAAGTCCAACATTGTTGAATGTCTCATCGGATCAATTTTATCTTTCATCGTGAAATACTTTGTCAGATATTTCACAATGATATTTATTAATAAGCTTCTCCCAAAATCACCTGATTTAGTGTCAAGGAAGTTCCTTGTCGAAAACAACATCATGTTTGAGGAAGTATCAGAGTTTTTTTTTTAAGGTTTGATTTGACCAAAATCACATGCTCATTCCAATTTTTATTTTTTTGGAGGTAATATTAGATTATGATTGTCGTGGAATTCTGTAGCTTGTTTCCTCCAAAACATTGGTGCTTATTTGTTTATTTATTCTTTTAAACTTCTGAAAATGGACAAACAGTAATTATGAGAATCAAAACCGTTGGTTTGTTCTGGTTTTCTTTGACAATTTGAGATATGGAGGACACATTGTCATAACATTCTCAGGTAGTCGTTTCAAAGCAGGACAGTTCTTTTCAGAACTGAGAAGTCTCCCGAATTCTGAAAATCCACTCTGCAGTATACAGTAGAATATAAAGCAAGACAATTCTCTTAAGAACAAAAGCTACCCGAAAAGAAGATACACACAAAGTTTTACCGCAAACAAATTATACCATTAGGTTAGGGTAAATTTGTCTGTATACACCAATGCACTCCTATAGTGTCCACCATTATTTCAAACAGCCTAATAAATCCTGGCTCGTACTTCCTGCGAAGGCGATACAAGTTTTGACGTCACAAATATTCGCACGAATAGTTCACATCAGGTGAAATGTGCTCAACTCCTGCGAAAAATTTGCAGCGAAAACAGCCTTGTGACGACAAAATTCGCTTAGCATTCACAGGAAGTATGAACCAGCGCCCATTTTCATAGAGCTGCTTAAGCACAAATTTTGCCTAAGCAAAAAATTCATTGCTTAGTAAAATCAGATTACCGGCCAAGAAGAAATGTATATGGCATGAAATTTTGGCCAGTGACATGTCTAAAATAAGCGAGCTATTTTTCATGCTTAGGCAACATTTTTGCTTAAGCAGCTCTATGAAATTGGCCCCATGATACAACTGGCTTCGGATTGTTTTATTCCTAGTTTCTGGAAGATTGGCAATTCTCAGTACTGATTAACCTCTACAGTGCAAGTCTCATGTAGACCCAGTGCCAGTAATATAACAATGGATCATCTTTAAAACAGTAACAACCCAAAACAATGCTTTTTGTTTCACTTTTGTTTGTCTTTGAGGCTAACAGTATAATAATAATACCATTATGTGCATGCGGCATGTTTTGATAAAATAACGACAGGAAATAAAACCATTGGCTCGGGACTAAGGCAATTTGTATGGATTTCATAAAATTGCTTTTGTATTTTTTTTAGCTACTTGCAAACTTGTGAACTCTAAAATAGTTGTTGGCAAAAAGAAACATCTTTTACGAAGGAAGATATACGTACGGATTTCTGTTTATTTTTATTTTCTTCAAATTTCTTGCACACTTGTCCTTTTACCCTTTTTTGATAATTTTGGATATGGAATTGCACCTAATACCACCTATTAATTTCTTTATGTTTATAGCTCTTGGATGGTTTCAGTGACTAATTTGATATTAACTTTGATTTTCAGATTCAACATCATAGTGGTGTGGATTATCGTCTTGTTGCTAACCTCATGAATATTCAGTTTTTGAAATAATATGTTAATTTGAATATTTATTCAGATACCGCTTAAATATCCTTTTGTTTACATATGACTTTTAATACTTGTATGATTCATTATTCATTCTTTGTTATTTTATTCATAATGCATTATTCATATTGCTTTCAAAAAGTTCATAATGCACTATCCATGTTTTATCATTTTCTTAATAATGCATTGCTCATTTTGAGAATGCATTATTCATTATTATTTTGTAATTTTTTTTCCTTCATTATAATGCATTGTTCATATTTTGCACCATCTCATTAACATAATTCAGTACACTCTCGAAGAGCTGAACGCTATTCTACAACCGACGCCCCATCTCCCCATTCATTCAATTTAGATCAACGTGAGTCGCAACATTTTGAGCAAACTCCAAGCAAGCCCTAGTTCCCCTTAAAGGGTCTGGGTACTTTTTTTAGGACAAAAAACACAGTGTCCACTGATTTACACTAAACTTACACAGTTTGAAGATACTGTTGATGGAAAGCTTCCCTGAAAATATGACTTGCTGAGGTACTGTAGTTTTTGAGAAATGGGTTAATCAAAGTCATTAAAACAATTTTTGTCTCAGTGATCATAAGACAAAAATTATTTTACATGTAGCATGTGAAAAGACGTTTTTTCATGACATTGTTTTATTAATTTCTCAAAAACTACAGCACCTCAGCAAGCAATATTTTAAGGTACATTTTCTAATATCTTTATCTTCAAACGCTGTAAGTTTAAAGTAATTCTGTTGGAGAATTGTGTTTTTGTTAGAAAACGCATCCCTTAAAGGGGAGGGTATACCTTTTAGTAATTTATGGAACACTAAAACTTGACTAAGCAATAAGAACTGCAGCTTTTGATAATGTATTAACATTTTGGGAAATAATTCTCTACAAATGAATAAGGTTTTAGGGAGAGGGATTCAAAAAACATGGCAATCTTAGAAACATTTCTGCATGAAACGTTTCTCAGAATGTTGAATCCAACGATGGACATAACCACTCATAGAATTTTTGGCAATATCTCAAAAACGCTTTATATCTACTTTTGAAATGAAGTTTTGTCTTGTTGTACATATCTACATTTATCGAGGAACGAACCGAGACATTTGGCAGTCTTTTTAAAGGCAGTGGACACTATTGGTAACTACTCAAAATAATTACTAGCATAAAAACTTACTTGGTGGCGAGTAATGGGGAGAGGTTGATGATAAAAAACATTGTGAGAACCGGCTCCACCTGAAGTGACATAGTTTTCAAGAAAGAAGTAACTCTCCATGAATTTGATTTCGAGATCTCAGATTTAGGAAATTGAGGTCTCGAAATCAACCATCTAAATGCACACAACTTCGTGTGACAAGGGTGTTTTTTCCTTTAATTATTATCTCACACCCTCGACCACCAATTGAGCTCAAATTTTCACAGGTTTGGTATTTTATACATATGTTGGGATACACTAAGTGAGAAGACTTGTCTTCGACAATTACCAATAGTGTCCAGTGTCTTTGAGTTCTCACTAGTGGTGCGCTTTTTCAGAGCTAAGCACTTAGCATGTGCATGCATGCTCAGACCGTCAAAAAAAAGAACCTGTATTCTATCACCAGCGTCTCAAAAGTCTCCCATCGAACAGTTCCAAAAGCCAAAGGTATACTTTTCCTTTTATATAGAATAACCCTAGAAATAGAGTAGTTTCCCTGCTAGCATTCTACCTGGTAGTGGCCATTTTAGAGACCATGTCGCAATGTTTACAAAAAGAGAGACCTCGTTCATTTCTGGGCCTTCCTGGCAGGCAAGATACTACGCATAAAGTATCAGCTGAAATTTTTCCGCACGTGCCACCAGAAAAAGATGCAAATTGCAAACTCTATCAAACAATACTAACTGTGCCTGCAGGAAGTCTAGATACGGTCTGTTTTGTAAACTAGTGATGTCGCTACTTTGATGGCGTATTTATAGCATTGATGAACTAACATTAACATTCTTCTTATAATCCATGTCAAAATTAATTGTTGTTGTTTGGATTGAAAGGGAGTGTTTACCAAATGTTTGCATAATCAATAAAAGATCATTCCTTTTCTATTAAGTAAACGGAGTGTAGAACAGTATAGACGATGTGACCATGACGTCACCTGAAAACCATAACATGATTCGTGCGCATACCGCCGGGCAAAACCTTTGTGTTTTGGCAGCCAGCTAGAAAGCGTACGCAATCTTACTGTGACTGCGCAATTCAGTGCCCGGCGAATCATGAGGTATAGAGTGTTTTGTCAACAGAGGGCGGTTTGAATGTAAACATAGGTCACATCGTCTATAGAAATTGCAACGTATAGAGTTCGCAAGTCACAAGATGCTTTAAAGGAAAAAAAATGTCAAACAAATATTGAGGAATGGTTGGAAAAAAAAGGGATACTCTTCTTTTTGTGGAAACTGCTTGTGCATCGTGATTGGTCAATTTAAGTCATAGAAGTTTTCCGGGGTTATTCTTCTCGCATGGTTCCAAAAAACCAAAGGTAATACTTTGCCTTTGAGTAGTGTAAAGGGTCTATGTACTTTTTTCTAACACAAAACAGAATGTCCACATATTTATATTAAACTTACACAGTTTGAAGATAATGATAGTAGAAAGCTTTCCTAATAATATTACCTCCTGAGGTGCGATTAGTTTTTGAGAAATGAGTAAAACAATGTCACACAAAAAACAATTCAGCCCAGTTTTAGCATGCAAAAACGTATTAACCAGTTGTGGTATGTTATGGTATAATATTATAAGTGTTTAATACGCTTTTACATGCTAAAATAATGTTTGTCTCACTGAGACAAAATATATTTTGTGACTTGTTCAACTCATTTTTTAAAAACTACAGCACCTCAGTAAGTAATAATTTAAGGGAAGCTTTCTACTATTACTATCTTTAAACCCTGTAAGTTTTATGTAAACCTGTGGAAAGTTTGAAAAAGTACCCAAATCCTTTAATAGATTCTTCTGTTCTGTATAAATGTTCAGGTCCTCCCCAGCTTCCACCTCCTCGGCAACGGTGTGTCTCCTCCGCTGATATGGAGAGTCCGAACCTAAGTGAGTCTTATTAGATGGAAATATACACCAGGGATAAAGAACATAAGTATTACGTTTTTACCCATATACAGTACCATGTATACACCGATGTGTGTTAGCACTTTATACACAGTTCTTTCCAGAGCTCTAACAAAAAGCATATTACACAGGTGGGATTCAAACCCACAACTTTTGCAATTCTGGAGCAGTGGCTTACCAACTAAACTACCGAGATTGCCCGGTAGGTAGCGGCAGTTCGAATCTTATATTAAAGCAGTGAGTACCTCAGCAATTTAGTAGATGAAAAATGTTTTGGAAAATCGAGATATTTTTGTACAAAGTTATGATCATTTGAATGTGTTCAATGGGGAAGGTGGGAGAATGTCTACCATTTTGTGACTTTGCTAAGCAATGCTTGGGTGATGGTTGCTTAAAAATTCTATTCAGGTATTGATAGTTCTCGCTTGCTTTATGTGTGAAGTTTTTTCTTGCAACAAATGCAGAAAGGATCTGTTATTTTAAAACAGAGGTTTTTCTCCTTAGCCTGCGGAGGATGGAGATTGCTTGGCCCAATTTCATAGAGCTGCACAAAAAGTAGCTATGCACAACAAATCATGCTTACCAGAATAAGGTTGCGAGCCAAACTACCATGCCACATGTACAATTTTTGAATGGTATACTGCTTCTTTCTGCTAAGCAGCTCTATGAAATTGGGCCATGCTTACGAGATTAGACTGTGGAACTATGTCTGTTCTTATGCTGTTGAGAGCATTGTCATAGAATGCCATATTTTATACTTTAGGTACGAGTCGGAAACAAGTTCTCTCCTACAAAAAGAAACCGCGCTCTCAGAGCTTCAATTCAGGGACTCGTTGATAGAGTGTGGTAAAAAACAACAACAATATTTCCAATGCATGGTCAAACGATTTGTTTTTAAACCACCTTTATTGTTTTTGGTTTCGATTATTTTCAAGAAGAGTTGATGCTAAAAACAGTGGCTGCCAAAATATGAAATAAATACTTGATTGGTTTTGTTGTTTTAGCTTGCATAAAAATCGGCACAGCTGTTGTGGTAGAAAACAAAACCTTGTAAGCTCTCGTAAGTGGTTGTTTTGTTGCTTTATTTATTTTCCCTTCCTAGTGTTAACGGTGACTTCTTTGATTGGTGCATTTGTTTTTATTTACTCTACTGTTTCTTCAGTGTATGCTATATATGTTGTCTGTTTAGTTGTTGTTTATTCTCCTATGATTTGTTTCTTATCGTTTTCACTAAATGGGTATGTTCTATTTCTTTCTTATTAATTTGCCTCCTCCCTTTCCGTATCGTACTTAACCAGCAGCTAACAAGGAAAGTGAATATAGCGCCCCAGACGGAACAAACTTTGTTTTGTCGAAACGGCACAGTGCAGAATTAAAGGTGGCAGTCCAAACAGCTCGTAACAAGCAAGATGCAAACAGACACAGATCGTTCACCTCACCAGGTCTGAACTTCCAAACAGTAAAATTCAAACATCAAATTTCACTCATGGTTGTGTGGGGGAGGGGGGGGGGGAATGTTTAACCATAAATGTCCAATCATCGATCATAAATAGTTATTTAATCGAGAAAGGAAGCAGAATGCATTGTAGGGTTATCCCCCATGTTTCATAAGCTTGCGTACATCGTGCAGATACGTGCGATCTGCATGCTGATTTGTGCACATTTTGAACGTTAGCAGAAACACACACATGCAGTCGTGTTTGACCATTACATTAGAGGACACCTATTGTTCTTTCTGTTGTTTCTGTATTGAAGCAATCCCTATTGGTGTTGTACACAAATGACTAGTGAGGACCCATAAAAACAAAGAACCGACTAGTGAGGACCCTTGGCCCTATTGAAAAATGTCTTTGGAGGATAGGCATTACAACCCCCCTCCAAAAAAAAAAAAATAATAATAATAATAATAATAATAATAATAATAATAATAATAATAATAATAATAATAAAATAATAATAATAACATTTTTGAAAATTATCTGGGGAGAACCCTGTAATGTTTGCTTTTAAAAAAATATCTTTCGCTATACATTTGTTTTACACTCTAAGAAAAATTGTTTTTGTTTAAATTAGACAATTTTTGTCTTTCTCCACTGTCTTCAAACATTTATTCATACTGGTTATGGGTTTCATTACATGAATTCATAAATTCCATAATAATATGATCTTTCTCAAGTTCCCTTTCTTAGTTTCACCTTTTTCCTTTTGTGTGAGTCCAGTTGCAGTCAAACAATTGTTTAGTAGAAATTGTATTCTTGCACCGCGTGTCTCATTTTGTGACTGTCTTGTTTTTATCTTCGTCTTCAAGCGATCGATGACAATTACATGTTTCCAACCAGCACAAAGTGTTTGCCGGATCACGCTGAAGGCAACCTATCATTGCCCTTTGCGACTAAAGAACCAGTCCATGAGAAACTGACCAGACGACATTCAGGTCCAGTACAACACATTAAGGACCCCTTGAGTGGTCAAGTAGTGCCTCGTGCACCACCACGTGCAGCCCCACGTGTAGCACCTCATGCAGCGCCACGTGTAGCACCTCATGCAGCGCCACGTGTAGCACCTCATGCAGCGCCACGTTTAGTGCCGCAACATGACCTTCAACCCAGAGGTCATCAAAGACCCAGAAGGATGAGTGAGCCTGTTATCCAAGGTTACAGAAGTTCGATTTATCACATCAAACAAATTTCATTCACCAGTGCTGCCAACTCTCCCTGACGCCGCGGAAAGTTCCTGCCGATGAAAAACATTTGAAAATCTCCCTGATTATTGGATTTGGAATTTATATTTTTATTTAAAATGACAAACTTTGTGACCCGAGGGTATAATTACAGAGTCATTTGTGGACATGGATGCTGTTTCCCTGTTACAATGAATGTTATTCGAAACGTCTCTCTAAATGTTGTACAAAATCTCCCTGACTTTTGCAATAAGTCTCCCTGATTGCAAGATGCGAAAATGTTGGCAGTTCTGCATCCACGAGCTTCATATTTTGATTTGCATCAAAACTAATCATGTTTGAAAAAAAAAAAAAATCTGTCTTGAAATTCATTTCACTGCAGACCACAAGAGCAAACATTGCACGTTGCTAAGTATTCAATTTCCCCTCTGGTTTATCTACAGTTTATTTTTTATTTTTTACTAAGCTCATTGTTTTCTGACTTGGAAATATCTTTCCCAGTGACATACTGTGTTTTCTTTGCATACAGAATGTCATTAGATTAGTGCACAAGATGTGTAAAGGAAGAAATCTAAAGCAAAGTACTTTGACAGTTAGAGCAGGACTTGAACCTCCAACCTCTGGATTATAACGTGCCGGCGCTCTACTAACTAAGCTATACGCCTCTCTTAATACTTCTGCATGATGCATAATTCTTACCCAAAATGAGGCTATGGGCGCATGTTCCCCATCACTTGCAGTGGCTGCGCCCATCGCCTCGTTTTGAGTTAGCATTGTGACGTACCTCATGCATAAATATTAAGAGAGGCGTATAGCCTAATGTTCGCGGTCTCCCTATTTTGTCAATATCTTTGTTCGGGTGCCAGACATAAGCCATTCATCCTGTAATTGCCCTATAACCAGGGACCACACCCAAGTTTAAAGGAACCCGTTGCCTTGGATCGGACGAGTTGGTCTATAAAAAGCGTTTGTAACCCTTTTTTATAAAATGCATATTGTTGGAAAGATCTTTTAAAAGTAGAATACAATGATTCACACAAGTTTGCCTCGAAACTGCGTGGTTTTCCTTTTACTTTGGGAACTAACACGGTTGGCCATTTATGGGAGTCAAAAATTTGACTCCCATAAATGGCCGACCGTGTTGGTAGTCAAGGTAAAAGGAAAACCATGCAATTTGGAGGCATGTTTGTGTGGATCATTGTATTCTACTTTTACAACATCTTTCTACCCATATGCATTTTATGAAAAACGGTTAAAACGCTTTTCAAAGACCAACTCGACCGATCCAAGGCAACGTGTTCCTTTAAGATATAACCTGTGAAGTGGTAAGAGAGGGGTCACCTTTGTAGGCGTAAATTTGAAATATTGACCCACCAGGCCTCCTCAAAGTCGCAAAATAACGACGCCATGCCGACCCCTGAAGCTGGAGGTCAAAGATTTGTTGTTGTAGCGAAGTCGTAACAACGTTCCTTTTTCATAATTTGGTGAAGCCTTTCCCTTTAAAGTTGTAAAACTGCATTTAAATCAGCTCTTTTAAAGGGACACGTTGCCTTGATTCGGGCGAGTTGGTCTAAGAAAAGCGTTTGCAACCGTTTGTTAAAAAAACAATGTACCACACAAATATGCCTCGAAATTGCACGGTTTTCCTTTTACTTTTGGTCATTTTCTGGGTTTAAAAATTTGACTCCACAAAAGAGCGTGCCGTGTTAGTTGAGTTCATGACGTAAAAAGAAAAACGTGCATCGAGGCATATTTGTGTGGATCATTATAAATTCTACTTTTTAAACATCTTTCTAACCATATGCATTATAAAACATTTATGAATGTCGGTACTATTTATGAAACACCGATGATGTATTATATCAATTATATCATCTGAGGGCATTGACAAATGTTTATTGAATTGAAATAACAAACGGTTTTAATCGCTTTTCATCGACCCACTCGCCCGATCCGAGGCAACGTGTCCCTTTTAATCATTCCACTGCTTCCTTCCTATCTTCCATTGTGTGCTTAACAGATGCTAGTAAACACAGAGTAACTCTGTGGCTTGTGATTTATGGTTGAGTTGTTTTCATAGCTCATTGTTTTGCGTTTCATTTTACCGCACCCTATGTAACCTTCAACATCCATCGTGTTTATGTCAAAAGTCAACTTTTATTTTGTAATTAATGTTCAACCATTCAGTTAACAAACCAATGCTATTGAAAAACTAACTGGGCCTTTCACTTTAGATGTATAGAAAAAAAAAAAAAAAGGTTAACATGGGCTGGATTTTACACAGATTCATCTTAAGATTAGTTGGCAGTCTCACCATAGTGATTTGTATCATGACATCGCACAATGGTTAGCAATTAAGATTTATACAAATCTTAAGATAAGTTGTGTAGCTCTTTGTGAAATGGACCCAAGGGACTCAATTCACAAAGCTTTAAGATTCATCTTAAGATGAGTTGTCAATATCACCACAGTGATTTGTACTGTGACACCACACTTTGCTTAGCACTTAAAGGCAGTGGACACTATTGGTAAATTACTCAAAATAATCATTGGCATAAAACCTTTCTTAATGGGGAGTAATGGGGAGAGGTTGATAGTATAAAACATTGTGAGAAACGGCTCCCTCTGAAGTGCCATAGTTTTCGAGAAAAAAGTATTTTTCAATGAATTTGATTTGGAGACCTCAGATTTAGAACTTGAGGTCTCGAAATCAACCATCTAAGCGCACACAGCTTTGTGTGACAAGGGTTATTTTTCTTTAATTTTTATCTCGCAACTTCGATGACCGATTGAGCTCAAATTTTCACAGGTTTGTTATTTTATGCATATGTTGAGATACACCAAGTGAGAAGACTGGTCTTTGACAATTGCCAATAGTGTCCAGTGTCTTAAAATGGGAATATCAATCATCTTCCATTCAAACTTTCTTGTTAAAATATCACTTCTGTTTGAATTGCCACTATTTTTGATAATAAAAAAACCTTTATTTTCCATTAAAGTATAAAAAAGCAAAATTTAAAAGGTCAATGCTCCAAACTTTCTAAATTTTTTGTTTTTTTAATCCCCAGACCCCCAAAACATGTTTAGTGTCCCGCCTGCTCCCTTTTTAGAGGTCACCTCCTTTTTTTTGCTTTTTTCTTTTAATGTTTTTTTTTTTACTTTCGGTAGGCCCCCTAATTTTTTATTTATTTAAAAGAGAAAAAAGTTATTTTTATGATCTCAGCCAAAACAAAGTCATTTTGGGAAATAGCCCAGCCGTTTGTATAATAAAATGAGTCGGACGGCCATTTAAAAAAAGAAAAAAAAAAGGCCCTTCTTCCTTTTTTCAAAAAGGGAGGACGCTAAACATGGTTTTGTTTTGGCCTAATAGATTCTGATTGTTGAGTAGCAATCTCTGCCATGTTCCCTGTATACACATTATTGAATGACAGGCTGAATTCTCCTGCAATATAAAGGGACCAGATCATCATTTCAATCCAGCTTCATTTTGATTTCAATAGTAGAAAAGCAAATACGGCCGCACCATGCAAAAATTCAACAAAATTTTCCTACACATTTTTTCTAAAAATACATGTAAATTCATCGCATAAAAAAAGCATCATGTTCTAATTCTTTAACTCTAACCCAATAGTATCAACAGCAATTTAAATTGTTTGTTGATGTTTGTTTTATTTTTTCAGATAATAGCACTGCTCCAAGAGAGTTAGATAAGGTCTTCAAAAAGTTTGGAATTGTAACAGAGAAATAGAGGATGCTGTTTTACATCTTGCTCTGGCTGGACAAGGATCCCTTCTTTATAAACTTTGTAAAATGACGGGAATTAAAAGTGGATAAAACCTATTTGAACAAGAACCCAATACAAGATTGTTCAGATTACATTGGTCTGCACGGTAGTAGCTTTTAGTGTTACAAATTTTCACTGGCCAGTATTTCTGTTATCAATATTGAAACCCTACTGTAATTTACTTGATGCTGAGCTGCTCTGGATCACAATAATATACCATCAAATTTCCTGACCATTTAGATATCATCCACATGGTTTGGATTGATAGTAAACTATGCCAGCGAAGGGAGCTACACTTTACACAGTCAACCCTCCTACTGTTTGAACATTTAATACCATCCACATGGTTTTGATTGATAGTAAACTATGCCAGCCTGCAATATGAGATCATGTGATGAATGCATCTATGCCGTACACAGTCAACCCTCCTACTGTCTGACCATTCAATGACATCCACTGTAGTTTTGAATGATAGATGAACTGTACCAGCCTGCGATATGATATTACTTGGTGAATGCATCTATGCCATACACAGTCAACCCTCCTACTGTCTGACCATTCAATAGCGTCCACATAGTTTTGACTGAATGATGCACTATACCAGCCTGCAGTATAATATCATGCAGTACACAGTGAACCATTCTACTGTCTAAGCATTCATATCAACCACTTTGCTTTTGGATGAAAGATAACTTATGTCAGCTTGCAGTCAACTACCATATGTCAAATGATAACGCAGCAAAAAGTGTGGGGGTTGTCTTTCTACTTCCATCTTCTTCATCTTCGTGTATGCAACTGTGCTCCAAGTTATCAAGGAAAGAAAGGCGCTAGACCACTTCTTCCTCCAATCAAAGAGAAGGATGAAAAACAAGATGGCTGATTGGGATATTAATAGCATATTCAGACATTTATTTGAAAAAGGGTTTGAAAGTAGAAAATAATGTAAAGAGTATGTGCAACTTGTTTGTGTTCTAGGATTAAGTAACTGATTGAATGTTGCAGAATGCTCACATTTACTGAAACTAATGGCATAAAATTTGCTGTTTGTTAAACGCAATGGACACTATTGGTAATTGTCAAAGACTAGCCTTCACAGTTGTTGTATCTCAACATATGCATGAAATAACAAACCTGTGAAAGTTTGAGCTCAATCGGTCATCGAACTTGCGAGATAATAATGAAAGAAAAAAACACCCTTCTCACATGAAGTTGTGTTCGTTTAGATGGTTGAGTTCGAGACCTCAAGTTCTAAATCTGAGGTCTCGAAATCAAATTCGTGAAAAATTACTTCTTTCTCGGAAACTATGGCACTTCAGAGGGAGCCGTTTCTCACAATGTTTTATACCATCAACCTCTCCACATTACTCGTCACCAAGAAAGGTTTTATGGTAATAATTATTTTGAGTAATTACCAATAGTGTCCACTGCCTTTAATGTGATATTTTCCCTTTTTGTATTTTCATGAAGCAGCATAAAGCTTGTTGCTGTTTCATGTACTGTTTTCCTTTTCTTAATGGAACGGCATAGAGTTGGTTATGAAACAGCAACCAATTCTATGCCGTTTCATGAAAATACAAAAAGGGAAAACACTTGTATTTTATTGTTTAAACAAGGCACTTATTTAAGCCACTGCATCGTTTGACGAGAAATATGACTGGTTTCTTTTAATTATTATTCAGTACTAGAATTTTGCTATGCATTCCTTTTTTCCACGCGTTTGCGTCAGTTGCTTGAAAACATTTCTTCATTTCAGGCAAAGTGTCTTTTTTTTAAGTTGAATGACTTGATTTTAATCACCCGCTAGTCAGAATTTCATCACTGTAGGTTTTGCTAGATTTAAATGAACTCGGTGCTGTTAAGCAGGACAATTGAAAATTATAAGTAAACATTCCGGAGAGTTAAAGGGAGGGTACACCTTTGGTAATTACTCCAAAATTAATTTAAAAAATTACTTGGTAACGACGCTGGGGAACTGTTAGCATAGATGTGTGACTCCCTAAGCCATGGTTAACTATTAATTACTAGTAGCACTAGTAGCATAACTCTGGTTAATAGTGCTGATTGGTTTAACCATGGAGGAAGGAAGAGAAGAAGCTTGAACGACCCGCAAAACCCCAGAGTAACAAAAGAATACCCTGACAATGCCTCTGTCTGACCAGTGGAAAAAGATAGACCTCCAGCTGGATAGGATCTCTTTGTACAGAACGTGCGGTACCGCCGCTCTGCACTGTTGCCTTCGTGTAAAGTTGAATCATTGAAGACAAGAATTGTGAATAGACACGTTTTTATTTACCGTTTGTGGTGTTTCACTGAGACATCATGGCATATTTTTACATTTTTTGTGACTTTCCGGTCACTAGCGGTGGTTCAAAATTTGGGTATTAGCACACGAGGGTGGTTGGTATTCAATTGTGTTTTTCGATTTGGTGGGCACAAGTGTACACAATTTTTATCAGGTCTCAAAAAAGTTGTTTTTTCTGTACTATATCCATACGACATACCAAGTGCGCACGCGCAAACTCGCATACGCCAGGTCGCCCATTGTCTGTATAAGGTATGTGGGTGATTATGAGGTGTCGTTAAACGTCCGCGGTACCACGGGTTCTACTTTTGAAGTCCCTTCGTTCGAGCTCCTTCTCTTCCTTCCTCCATGGTTTAACTACAACTAATCCCGTAGGCTTTTGCAGGTGCTTGATCCCTGTATTCTTGTACATAGATACAAACAAGAGTGGGAACCAATGAACCAAACAAGAGTGGGAACCAATGAACCAAACAAGAGTGGGAACCAATGAACCAAACAAGAGTGGGAACCAATGAACCAAACAAGAGTGGGAACCAATGAACCAATCAAAAGTGGGATTGTATTTTCTGGTTTTGAGAATGTTAGTTTTGGTAAGTTATAAAGTCAAATCAAACTTGCCCTTAGATGACGATGTGGATGAAATCTTGCATGGTTGTTTGGTGGAAAAGTTAACATGTATTAATAAGGACAGTGTAAAAAAGAACTTTAGAAAAGACTTGCTTTGAAAGTTCAGTTTGTTGCAGTTTTGTTTTGTGTCAATTTGTTTTTTAAATGTAGAAAGTTGTAGACATGGAATGAAAAATGACAACTGTTAAAAACTGACTTTAGTGGCTCGGGGGGTGGAATGCTGATGCCAGGGTTTTACAAACTACACACTCAAATTGAGGTTTGCATGAAAACTGTACAAAATGGCGAAACAGTAGATTAAGTAAAACAAAATGCATTCCAAGGGAACTGGACACAATATCCTATTCAGCTATTGTCATGGAAAACCTTCTGTATCCTGCCACCATTTTTTGTAATACTCATTTTTACAAAAAGGAATTTTGAATTAAAGTAAATTTGATAGGCCTACTATTCTATTTCATGCTGGATGAATAAGTGGTTGCAGGATACGGAAACTTTTCCATTCCTATTGACCTTTTAAAGGTTTGGGGCTATTTTTAGTCATGATCTCAAAAGAGAATCATTTGTAGTTGTTGTTTTGTCAGTTTGGTGTGTACTTCTAGTAACTCCATATTAAATTCACTCCAGCTGTTGGTTTAAAAAAAAAAAATCCTTATAAAGGTCCACAAGTTTACTGTGGTAATCATTATTTCATGCAAAAGTCTCTTAAGACATTAAAATGTTTCACTTTTCTGTCTCTAAATGGAAAACAAGTTGTATGATTTTTTCTTACACATCTTATTTTTAGATGATGCAATGTGCACCAGTTTGAAGCAACCAATCAAAAAAGGAGTTCTGTTGGAAGATCACTTTGATTGGTGGAAACAAAATGTCATTCAATATTTGGGGAATATGTCAGTGTAAGAAATAATTTAATGGTGGAGTGATGATTGATTTTGATCTGTAAATAAAAAAACTTTGTGTAATTTTCTGTTAAATATTTTTTTTATACTCGGAGTTGGCCAAATAACAATGTATCCTACAAATTTTGTATGAAGCGTATTTTGTTGAGATATTTGAACTAAGCTTAATTTGTTTAAATAATTTTATAGAACTTTGTGAAGTATTTTTGTACATGTCTGCGGAGGTCATTTTAGATAATTGTGAACAAATATTTTGCAAATTTTAAAAAAGACTTTATTTTTTTAATTGACAGTTTTAGCTGGTTATGGAAAAATTTATTATGTGAATGTTTACTTACATGAATTGGTAAAAACCAAAAATGAGCCTTCTAAGAAATCCCTACAAATAATTCTGGAGATTTTTGTCTGGTTAAAAATTGCCTCAAGTTGCCCCAAATCCGTGCAAATGGAAGGTTCTTCATCGGGTTATTATTTTAATTGCTTGTTAGGTACACAGTACTGGAGTCACGTTTTTATTTTAAAGAACACCTTTTTCTCAAGAAGATGATCGGAGCATTCAGATCAAATTATCAAATTGAAACAAATATATCTTTTCAGCACCACCGCAACTCAATTAGAGACTATATTAAGATGGTGATACCCCAAGCCTTACTATATTGAACACTCTTAACCAAGAAATGTTGAGACCAAACGGCAAGACCAAACTGGCTCTTTTTCAGAGACAACACTCACCCTAAGAGATTTACATATGGTTGTACCAGCAAGTTTACTATTCATTTATAGTTTCTCCGTAAGAAATGTTGCGTTGCACAGCTGAATATTTTGTAAGTTAATTTGGTGCTTAACTTACAAAAGTTTTTTTTAAAGAAGAAGAAAAGGGGCTTAATGTAGAGATCTCGTTTGATCGTTTGATATTGGTAAATATGACAAGATCCCCCCTCGCCCCCCCCCCCCCCAAAAAAAAAGAGAAAAAAAAGCACACCTGACACAAAAGTTTGTTTGTATATTCCATTATATAAAATTATCATGACTTTTTAATTTTGTTTAAACTAAATAAATCTGAGCCATATATACCTTGGGGGAAAAAATAACCAATATTTATACATGTAAATAATAAAAATCGAAAGGCTCAACAATGAATATGCATAAAGTACTAATGGAATTTTTTTTAAATTATATATTTGTGGTAATGTATCAATTATGTATAATTTATTGTACTCCTATTCATTGTTCTATTGATACAATAAAGCTATGTAAATAAAGCAACAACAAAAAAACGGCGTTTCTTCGTCCTGAATACACCTGTGTCATATTTTCATCACTAATTTTCCTTTTAACTCTTTCAGTGCCTATGTTGTACATGTCAATCTATTTTATGTATTTGTGAAAGTGTCATTACTGGACATGTACAGTCCATTATTTATGTAGTCTTAAAAGTGTCATAAATAGTACATGTACAACCTATAAATTACATGTTATCGTTACCAAGGCAACATAAACTAGCAAGATTCATTTTGTTCGTGAGAGAATGACTTAAAAAGGGGGAAAAAAGAAATGAAAAGAGTCTCTGAAAGAGTTGAAGGGAGAATATACTTCTGGTAATAACTCCAAAAGTAAGTGACTGTCAAACCTTACCTGTACTTGTTTGGTTAAGTGCTCTAGAGAGCTGTTGATACTATAAAACATTGTTCAGGTCAGTTTAAAGTCGATCGCACCATGGTCGCGCGCTCATTAAAACACACTTTATAGGCGATGACTATAAACTGTGTTTTTATTGATTGCGCATCAAAGTTTCATCCCGCGACCGAAATGAAACTGGCCTTTAAGAACGACCCGCTTTGAAGTTATGTAGTTACACCCTTATGCTCCTACATCCCTAGTGTGTTTTCCGAACCCTTAAACCCTAGCCTAACCTTACTATAAGTGTGTAAACCAGGGCTGTTGTTTTCTTTCGGAAAAAAAACAAAACCGGGTTGTCGAAACATAGGTTTGTCAGAATAAAGAGCAGTCACAGCTGTGATACACCAAGGGCCAATTTCATAGAGCTGCTTAAGCAAAAATTTTGCTTAAGCACGAAAACAGCTCCCTTATTTTACACATGTTACTGGCCAACATGTTATGCCATATACATTGATTGTGACTGGTATTTAGCTGTTGTTCACTTAGCATAACAATTGAGTGGAGTCTTGGCCGGTAATCTGATTTTACTAAGCAAGGATTTTTTTGCTTAAGCAAAATTTTGTGCTTAAGCAGCTCTATGAAATTGGGCCCAAGTGAGGTCATTAGTCTCTGACAGTTACCAAATTATCCTGCTTTCATTACTTACCCTGGAAAATTTATATAAATCTTATACACGTAGTTTATAAAATTGCAGCAAAATTATCATAATTATTTTTTCTTAATGACTTTTGACAGGTGATTCTGTTTCAAAACAAAACAAAACCGCTGCAAAAAACTTTCACATTCGCCATAAAATACATGTAACATTATTTGTTATGGCTGATAGACTAGAGATAATATCATAATCCCGATAACAATAATAAATTTTTAGCTTTAAATTATTTACCACCTATCATTGGCAGTTTATTTTTCTTGCAATACCTTAAGTGAAAGCTGAACTTTCCAGAACTACAAAAATAGCTATTTAAATTTGTACTCTAAATTTTTCGCGTCAATCCTTACTGCAGAAATAAACCCTGTGGTATTTAATCCAAATGAGAACTCCGCTTTGAAAATAGTTTCTAAAGTCTGTAATCACAAAGACCTGTTAAAGCCATTGGACACTTTCGACACGGAAACAAAATTAAAAGTTCACAGATTTACAAATAACTTACAGGGTTTACAGAAGGTAATGGTAAAAGACTTCCCCTCATCATGAAATGCTTTACTTTTTGAGAAAACATTAAAACAACATCAATTCTCGATACCGAGAATTACGGATTTATTTTAAACACATGTCATGACACAGCGAAATGTGCGGAAACAAGGGTGGGTTTTCCCGTTATTTTCTCCCGACTCCGATGACCGATTGAGCCTAAATTGTTACAGGTTTGTTATTTTATATAGAAGTTGTGATACACGAAGTGTGGGCCTTGGACAATACTGTTTACCGAAAGTGTCCAATGGCTTTAAGCACAGGAAATCTTGCCTAGCAACAACAGCCAATATTCCATAAAATTTACGATGTTGCAACTGCTGCAACGAAATTCGTTACGCAGTATTTTCTGCTAATTAGCTTCATGAAATTTGGCACAGAACAGTTTTTATTTCAGCAGTCATTCGTTGTGGTAATAAAAAAAGTTCCCAGTATTTGTCTTAAGTGCTCTAATTTGTTTGGACCCACAAAGCTAGGTTTGAATAATGAGTCCCTTATATAACACCTTGTAAGAGATTACAAGGTAACGATGTGCAATCCGGTAGCCAACAATTCCAGAAACACTAGGGTAAACCCCTTCACTTTAACAGGAAGGTACACGTTTGGTAATTACTCAAAACAAATATTAACTTTAAAACTGACTTGGTAACGAGCATTGGAGAGCTGTTGATAGTATAAAACATTGTGGGAAATGACTCCCTCTGAAGTAGCATAGATTTTGAGAAAGAGGTAATTTCTCACTAAAATAACAAAAGACTTATTCCAATCTGAAAGCACACAAATTCGTCCAACAAGGGTGTTTTTCTATCATCATTTTCTCGCAACTACGATGACCAATTTAGCCCAAATTTTCACAGGCTTGTTATTTTATGCTTATGATGGGATACACCTAGTGAAAAGACTGGTCTTTTACAATTACCAATAGTGTCCAGTGTCTTTAAAGGGTGAGTATACCTTTGGTAATTACACCAAAAAAAAAAAACAATTTTGAGAAACAATTCCCCTGGAAGAAATTCAAATTTCAATCTGAGAAATGCTTCAGCGTGAAACAGTTCTAAGATTGTGTAGTCCAATAACGGATAATTCTTCATGCATGAACGTAACCGCTACAGTTTTTCAGCAATATCTCAAAAATGCTTCCACCTTTTGAAAGAAGACTAGGTTAGTTTTATTGTATGTCTACATTCAAACAGGATTTAAACAACCAAATGGATCCAAAAACCAAAGACTCTGGACAACTTTGGTAATTGTCAAAGACCAGTACTCTCACTTGGTTAATCCCAACATAAGCATAAAAATAACAAACCTGTGAATATTTTGCTCAATTGGTTGTCGAAGTTGCGAGAGAAAAATGAAACATAAAACCAACCTTTGTGTGCTTTCAGATGCATCATAAAAGGCTTCAGGCCTGAAGTCTTTTAACATTTGAGTGAGAAATAACCTCTTTCTCAAAAACTACCTTACTTCAGAGGAATCCGTTTCTCACAATGATTTATACTATCAACAGCTCTCCATTGCTTGTTACAAGGTAGTTTTTTATGTTAACAACTATTTTGAGTAATTACCAGTGCCTTTAATGGGAATTTGTGTTTGTTTTCTTTTTACACAACAGAATAAAAGGAGCTAGCAAACAGTCCATGGAAGGACAAATGCCTTAGTGTCTCCCTCAAGGACACAAGAGCCAACAGACTGGGATCAGGGGATGGTTTGACAAAGAGTTAAGATTTATGATCTTAACTGCAATTCAATCAAAGCTGCTAGGTGAGGTGTGATGTCACAACAAAAAATCACCATCACCCTGGCAGTCTTATTGACCCATTTTACCTGACGTCATCAGCAGAAAAATCTTGAATGCGCCATACTGGTGGGCAATTTCACTGTGCGTTTTTATATATAACTCTATGCTGTGAGTTGAATGCAGTGAAGTGCGCATTTTAGGCAATACGGCGTTAATACACGTAAACCTAACTTGCCCACCAAAGTGGCATCAGTCACCGCGTGTGACGCGCGTGCAAGGGGTCTTTAGGATGAATTTTATTGCTTTGTGAGATCCCGAGCCCTGGCCCCGAAGCACAAAAAGTAGCTGAGTGCAACAAAATTATGCTTACCAGAACAGAGTAACCAGCCAAATCACCATGTCAAACATGTACAATGTGTGACTGGTATCCTGCTCATTTCTGCTAAGCAGAAAAATGTAAAGCAATATTAGCTGCTGAAGCAGCTCTATGGAATTGGGCCCTAACCCAAGCAGGATACTCCAATATAATTGGACAAAGTTGAACTTTCTTTATAACGATACTTTACCATTCCTATTAAAAGCAAATCATCATTTTCATTTGATCTACAGTTTCTATTTTGTACACAATTTTTACAATAGTTGTATTTTTAATGTGATTCAGAATTGTTGTCTGTTTATTACTTTAATTGCAGCTAATTCAACATCAATATGCACATTAATGTAATTATGGATACATCAGGAATACATCAGAGCAAATTTGGAGGGAAGACTTGTATCTAACGTCAAGACAGAAGTTAAAATGTTTCGGTGGGGATCTTACATAATGGGCCCAATTTCACAGAGCTCCTTTAGCACAAAAAGTAGCTCAGCATACAAATATTATGCTTACCAGAATTAAGTAACCAGCCAAAATACAATGTCACGTGCACCATGTGTGACTGGTATCCTGATAATTTCTGCCTTGCAGAAATTGGTTAAGCAATACTTTAGCAGCTCTATAAAATTGAGCCCAGGTTCAAAGATGTTCATCATCAAAAGGTTCAGGGGTTGAAGGAAGAGGGGTCATTTTGTTTCATGAGAGGGTTTTACTTGAGACCAAAGTAGTACCTGACAGGAGGTGCTGGTAGATCTTCATCATCTTTAAGGGGCTTGATGCATCTAAGAGGCTATGGGTTGAAGGAAAAGTGAAGGCTGGGTGCCATCATGGTGTTTCATTGAGAGGGTTTTATTTCAGATCAAAGTAGTACCTGACAGGAGGTGCTGGTAGATCTTCATCATCTTTAAGGGGCTTGATGCATCTAAGAGGCTATGGGTTGAAGGAAAAGTGAAGGCTGGGTGCCATCATGGTGTTTCATTGAGAGGGTTTTATTTCAGATCAAAGTAGTACCTGACAGGAGGTGCTGGTAGATGTTCATCATCTTTAAGGAGTTTGATGCATCTAAGAGGCTATGGGTTGGAGGAAGAGTGAAGGCTGGGTGCCATCATGGTGTTTCATTGAGAGGGTTTTATTTCAGATCAAAGTAGTACCTGACAGGAGGTGCTGGTAGATCTTCATCATCTTTAAGGGGCTTGATGCATCTAAGAGGCTATGGGTTGAAGGAAAAGTGAAGGCTGGGTGCCATCTTGGTGTTTTATTGAGAGGGTTTTACTTCAGACCAAAGTAGTACCTGACAGGAGGTGCTGGTAGATCCTCATCATCTTTAAGGGGCTTGATGCATCTAAGAGGCTATGGGTTGAAGGAAAAGTGAAGGCTGGGTGCCATCATGGTGTTTCATTGAGAGGGTTTTATTTCAGATCAAAGTAGTACCTGACAGGAGGTGCTGGTAGATGTTCATCATCTTTAAGGAGTTTGATGCATCTAAGAGGCTATGGGTTGGAGGAAGAGTGAAGGCTGGGTGCCATCATGGTGTTTCATTGAGAGGGTTTTATTTCAGATCAAAGTAGTACCTGACAGGAGGTGCTGGTAGATCTTCATCATCTTTAAGGGGCTTGATGCATCTAAGAGGCTATGGGTTGAAGGAAAAGTGAAGGCTGGGTGCCATCTTGGTGTTTTATTGAGAGGGTTTTACTTCAGACCAAAGTAGTACCTGACAGGAGGTGCTGGTAGATCCTCATCATCCTCTCCAGGTGGTTCAATCCCTATCGTTAGATCCATGTATTCCACGCCATCAGCTGGCTTCAGAAGCTCCTTCATTCTGGTGAGAAATAATAAATAAACCTAGCGTTGGTCTCACAAATAAATAAATTAATCATGCTTGGCGGTGTCTCCAATCTTCCCTGTCCTTTATGCAGGCAGCCAATGGAAGTGTCGTGGCCGAGCACCAAATTCAAACTCTGGTGTTTCTGATCAGCAGAGTGTGGGTTCAAATCCCCAGCCGTGACACTGTGTCCTTAAGCAAGACACTTACCCTTGCTTCGTCCTTCGGATGGGACGTAAAGCCGTTGGTCCCATGTGTTGTGTAGCGCATGTAAAAGAACCCAAGTGCACTTATCGAAAAGAGAGGGGGGTTCGCCCCGGTGTTCCTGGCTGTGGCTGCTGTATGCGCCGTGGCACCTTCTCAGAATTCATCACTGCAATAACCTTTCTTTCTGAAAGTTTGTATATACTCAGCGCCTTGAGTACCTTGGTAGATACATGCGCTATATATGATTTTGATATTATTATTTTATATTATCTCTCCTCAGGACACCGATATACAGTGTAGCTCAACCTCCGTCTTCCCCTCAGCTTCACTCAATGAGTCGGTGCCCACAGCACCAGACGGCTTGCAGGCAGCTCTGGGTGCCTGCAGCAGTGCCCTACCATGCCAATCCGCCTGTGTGCGATCTTTTGTGAGATCTGAGGCAGCATGCCTTGAAGGGTCTTATTAAAACACCAGACATTATTGCCTTTACTTCTTCATCAAAGGTAACAATTCGACCCCCAAAAATGGTCAATACTGCTCTCCCCTCTCCCCAAGCTACACCCACAATAAGAATAAATAACTCACCTCTTGGGGAGTCTTTTCATATGTCCAGGCATCAACGGTACAAAGATCATTCTGACTCCCTGTACTACTAGAGAAACGTTGATGCTGTAGGTATCCTAGAAATATAAAGAAACGCAACACCAACTATGTTAAGAATCAAACCTTACATTCATAAATATCAAACACATTCACCTGGGCTGCATTTCATAGAGCTGCAACAAACTATAAATAATAGTAAACTTGCAGGTGCAACCATGTAATAAATCTCTGTTGAGGGAATGTTGGCTCTGAAGAGAGGCGGTTTGGTCTTGGCGTTTCAAACAGTATTCTCTGGTTGTCTTCAGGAAGACGAGCAGAGTATACTGTTCGAGACATTAAGTATAATGACAAAGTCCTGAAGTAAACTTTAGGACCTTACCTTTAGATGTTTGACAAAGTCCGTCAGTGTATATTTCTCTGTGCCGTGTACATGCCACATGTCCCACTGTGTGAAGGCCAAACCTGGTCTAATCGTTGTGACGGCGGCCGGCCCAGGCTCCGAGAACATGATCAAGGACAAGCCCAGATTAAGGAAGCAATTGCGGTAGTCCTCTAACGTCGAACGGAGGACGTATTTGATTAACTCTAACGTTGCCTGATTGGTAGAAATAGAGAACAAACGTTAAGAGAGTGGTTAAAAGCAATCAAATTCAATTTTTTTTGTGGTTAAGCCATCGTAGTGTGTGTTCGAATCCTGGTCATGACAGGTGTGTCTTTGAGTAAGACACTTCCCTGTAACTACTTCAGTTCACCCAGAGGTAAATGGGCACCTGTGTGCGCAGAAACGGTTTCTCGTTTTTGATTTAGCTTAGTGCACTACATACTTGGCAGGACAGGTTGCATATACTCCCCAAGGAGCTGAGATGGTATAATGATTGAAATAAATGTTCCAGTGACCAGGGGTAATAGTGTTCATGCGCAATGAGCCTCATAAAAGAAGCCACTACTATGTTATATTGTTATTATGAAAGAGAACTATCCCTTAGAACCACCACTGTGTATACAGGATACCAGACCAAGATGGCCGCAGATTTACTAGTATTTATTGATCCTCACCAGTCCAGCCACTGCAGCTGTTGTTGTAGCTATAGCAGGAACTATTTTTCCAGCGATGCGTTTCGTCTTGAAGCGGTCTGCTGGCTCAATGTGATACATCGCGGCTCGTAGGTTTGACGCAGACGTAATATAATCAATATGTCCGTTTGTATCATCATCCTTTTCGAACTCCGCAGGAGTCATGTGACATCGAGCTTTAACAAGGTAGAAATAAACAAAATAAAAATTAAAAATTAAAAGAAAGGACTACATTTTGTGTATCCCACTCGTCTTTATTTTTTACTCATACACTGATCACTTTCCTGAAAACTGTTTTAAAAAAAATACATCCACAGGCTTATTACCTAGTTGGGATGCAAACCTGTGACCCATGCATTCTATTGTAGCCCAGATGTCATTCTGGAATTTGTTTGGAGAAAATAGTAGAATACAAACCTGCCAAAATTTCATCACTGACACCATGAACTGACACACTGTGTAGAAAACAACTTTTTTATTCTCCTTCATTTTTGTGCAAGTTTAGACAATGTTATCCAAAGCCTACAATTTTATGAAGTTGTAAGGATTCAGAAGCTTTAATTTTTAAATTATGAGTGCAACTTTGCACTGAAACTGACAATTTTCGTTGCCATAAACTGACACTCTCCCAAATCACATCAAGGATGCAAACACTATTCACAATTTCAAAAATCTCCTCAAATGTTTTCTTTTCCAACAAGTGTATCATAATTAACTTCATCCACGTGTCTTGAGCGCCTTTGAACACCTTTGGTTGACTTTGGCGCAATATAAATTCCCTCTGATTGATTGATTGATTGATTGATTGATTGACACCAACCTCGAATGTGAAAACCACTCATGTGCAGTTGCGCATTTACCTACATTTCCACACACACACAACACAGAACTAACCTGGAATTGCTTTCCGTTCCATAATAAGATGAGATAACTCTTGTCTGCATTGTTCCATATCATCAGATGAGAAGGATTGTTCCGACGATTCAGGTTTCTCAGAAGATGCTGTTGCGTCTACCTCAATAACCTGAAATCAAGTCAATTCCATGAATGCACAAACTGAATGTGTGCAAGTCCCTCTGACAAAGCATTCAACAATTTTTGTGAGTTTTCATGAAAACATGAAAACAATTTTTTTTAAGGATTTGAAATGTTGCATGGTGGAGATACAAACTAGTAAGGTTTGTGGTAACACCATGTCCATGAGTAGGATTTAAAACTTTGCAGGATGTTTTTTATTTGATAATAGAGTATTGGACAGAATATTGGCTCTTCACGAAAAAACAGCAATGTTCCAAAGCATTTAATCTAAACATTTTAAGATCCGTTACCGAGACTGAAAAAACAACCAACCTTGCTTGAGCGTTTGAACTGGGGAACTTTGACTTTGGATAGAATCTGCAGTAATGTGTCCGTGCTGAGATCATGTTCCGATACTGAGATGTTACTGCAGGCTGCAATCAGCCTGGCAGTACTCACTACAAACAGCATGTGTCTAGACAAATAAAATAAACCATCATCAAAAGTTACAAAATTTTACTTAGAAAAAATAGTTAATGGCCTGACGTTTCGATCCTAGCAGTGTCTTTCTTGAAGGCTAATGACAAAACAACAAACATGAACAGGTAACTAAGTGTAACATAAGCAGTGAAGTGGAAATACAAGAATAAAGAGAGAGAGTCAGAAAGCACACTGAAAAAAGGCAAGGGGTAAACAATGAATAGGTAGGCCAAAATTACCAGTTTATCGTCTTCATCTAGGCCAAATTTCATGGTTCTAGTTACCGCCAAATTCTGCGCTTAAGATCAAAATTCTTTGTTTAAAGGGCAAGCGGCAAAATTCTGCACTAGCTGTGTATGTAGCAAAGTATGCCTAGTAATGTGGAGTAGGTGTGCGCAAAAGGAAAAATTTCAAGATGTCTTTGTTTCACAGTTGAATATTTTCAATAAAAGGAGAAAGAAACTTACAATTCGCTGGCAGAGTTAAACTCTACTGGGGCTGGTGGTCGTTTCGGAGATTGCCAAAATGGAGCTGAAATAAATAAAACACAGTGGTTATGTAAACCGATATGAATAAAGAATGAAATTTTATTTGGTTTAACTTTTATTAAGATGTACAACAATAAAGCAGAGCTTGTGATGCTTTGACGGACAGTCAAAATTCCACAGCCGTGTTTTGAGATGTTGCTAACAAACCATTACTGAACTAAACTGCACTGATTAAAATACAGCTGTGGTCTATGTTGTGTTCCCTGTTCACAAAAGAAGCCACAAATGACATTCCTGGTTATACAGATAAGGAGCCAGACTATTTTACCATCGAGTCTCATTATGGTTAAATTGGGTTGAATGACTATAAACAAGATGGCCACCATATTATGAAAATAAAATGTTTTGACTTGTGAGTATAGCATTTAACTTACTTCCATCGTTCATCATGTGATCAAGTGGGAATACAGACAATAACTGCTTCGCCTGTAAATGAAGGAAACAACAATTTTAAAAAACAAATTAAAAACAAAACACACAAATTAATATCAACTCAGTAAAACATTTATTGTTTTGGGATGTGTACTGTTGAAATTTTCACGAAGTATGGAAATAAATGTGAGTTTTGAATTGAATCTTCTACAAACTCTGTCATAAAACAATGATGACCCTTCACTATTCAAATGTTATTTCTTAAAAGGCACTGGACACTATTGGTAATTTCTCAAAATAATTGTTAGCATAAAAACTTACTTGTTAGCTATCAAAGTTGAGCTGTTGATGGTATGAAACATTTTGAGAAACGGCTCCCTCTGAAGTAAGGTAGTTTTCGACAAAGAAGTAATTTTCGATTTTGAGACCTCAGAATTAGATTTTGAGGTCTCGAAATCAAGCACCTGAAAGCACACAACTTTGTGTGACAAGGGTGTTTTTCTTCCATTATTCTCTCGCAACTTCAACGACCAATTGAGTCCCAATTTTCACAGGTTTGTTATTTTGTGCTTATGATGAGATTCCCTAAGTGAGAAGACAGGTCTCTGACAAATACCAAAGGTGTCCAGTGTCTTTAAACATACCCTGTGGTTGAAGTACTTCTCAAACTTGATCCTAGCCGAAGTGATACAGTCCGCCCAGTTTGTGGGTCTATTCCTCAGAATCTTGACTACAGCTAAAGAATTCTCCGGTTGTTGTGACTTGGACAGCTTCTGTTTAAAAACGGCAAGATTTGACAACAATAATCCATTTGTAACTATAGCGACATTGACAATGAAAAAAGTTTTTGTTGAAAATTTCTTCTTACATGTGGGAACTTCAAAGACAGAAAAACAAAATATTCCTGGCAAAATTTTCTCAATAATGTAAAATATTGAGCTTTGTATGAAAGGACAGCAATTTTGTACATATTCTTCATTTTCTTGTGAAATTTCTCAAACATTGTGAAGAACTAACCCTTTAAAAAAATTTATGTAAACAAAAAGCAGTTTTTTGTTTACAAGGAGCCTTGTCAGCCCTCGTGTGAAACAATCCGTTGTTTATACTGGGCTTCTTGCTCAGAGTAAATCTGATTGGTACGAACCCAGCTGTAGCAATTGAAAAGTAAACAATCTCCGCTGCTAAAGTTCATCCCAGTGAATCTAAGTTTTGGAAAGAATCGTGTGAAAGGGATCGTTAGGTCATACCTTGATGACGTCATTGGGTGTCCCGTTTGTAGCCCAGTACTTGTTGAACGTCGTTGGCTTCTGAGTGAAGGAACTCTCAAACTAATAACAAATCAAAGCATCAAAGCTTGTTAACGAATTATCAGGCAATCATTGTGAAGGTCAAATGAACCGTCAACGCCTAAAATCAGAGGTCGAAGGTTAAAGGTCAGTACCCACCTTATCCCTTGCCCATTGTATAGTGTGTTCGACCGTTGCAGGGAAGGACTTGAGGGTGCAGTATGGAACAGACTCATCAGGTGGGTCTCGTTGACTCCCGTACGTCTCCGTCATGTGAGGTATGATGACCTGAACGTGACCTTTGGCCCCCATGGTACCCGACTCAATCAGAGGTCGCTCGTTGGTGACACAACGGCTGATTGGAAAAAAAAAACAGGAAAACCAATACGTATGTTTATAAATATTGGAGTTTATCAATGTAACAACTAGTTCATAATAGTGCTTTTCACAATATTGTCTCATTGCTCTTTAACATTAGTAACTGGTCTTTGGGCCAATAACATTCCTTTATATTTTTATTTGCTCCCTTTACTCCCTAGGAGTACACAGTCATCGGAGTCATCGGAGTATGGGTTCGAATCCCAGTCAAGACACTTCACAAACATTACTTCTCTTCACCCGGGGTTTAAAAGGGTACATGTGAGGGTGGCAGAGATGGTTCTTGTGATTGATTTTGCTTGGCCACTACAGACAGCACAGGTTCCATACTCCCAAGGGAGCTGAGATGATTTCAGACATTTTATTGTTATTATTATTATTATTATTATTATTATTATTATTATATTTGCCATAACAGTACAAAACAAAATACATTGACAATATACCCGAGATGGGCAAGGGACAACAAAAGCAAATACATACTATGATCCGTAGATCTGTTGCCTCACATCTGGGGTACACAATAAAATTAATATAGATTTAACAAAATATAGTACACAAATCAATAATAAAAGCATATAATTATACAAACAATAGTAAATAATAAATAGTAAATAATAAATATCTGCGTGGAATCGGTAAATTAGGTAAAGTTTTAGATTTTTTGAGTTTTCAGCCCCAAAATTAAAACAAATCTGTGATCTGTAATAAAAACTTTAAAAAGGGGGGTTTGCACACAGTGTGTCCTTGACAAAGTCTTTGAGAGCAACTAGAGAGTAACTTGTAATAAATGTCGGAAGCGCTTTAAGACACCCCTCGGGCATGAAAAGTGCTATATAAAAACGAGTTATTATTACCTGTCCATATACTGCCTGGCAGCTACATTGTCCAATGCATTGACAACCACGTCCATCCCCTTGAAGAAATCATCATGAAAAATTGTCATCTCTGTGTCTGGACAAACTAAATAAAAATAAAAAGTAAGTCAGTAAATTGTTTAATAACTCCATTAATACATGAACCAAATAACCGATCATTCAATCAATCAATCAGTCAATGAGGCAACAAATAAAGAAATCAATCAATCAATCAATCAACCAATCAATTGAACAATGAATTCAACAATCAAACATGTGAATAAATCTATCAATCAGATCATCACTATTATGAACCAAACACATAATCAATCAGTATGGCAATCAAAAAAAAATAGTCAGAAATTCAATAAATAAATAAACCGATTGATTAATCAAGGGGCAATTGATCAATCAATCTTTGATTGATGAACATAACCAAGCATTAAACTAGTTTAACAAATGTGCCCTGAACTAGTGTTAACCAATAAAGCAACAGGTCTTAAACAAAGGAAAATAGACTTGAAACAAACAAAATTACAGGGAACTTTTATTCTAGGTCATTAGATTATCAGTTTCTTAACTTTCTTATCTTTGCCAAAAATAACAAAAGTTCACTTGTGGTCATGGCAGACCTGGGCAATTGACAAGCCCAGTACTTTGGGGGTACTTTTGTATATTGCCTGTGTTTAGGATGACATTGGCTTCATTAGGATGACATTGGCTTTATACCTTTGTGTTGCTGAGCATCTATGTGAAGGGAAGGGTTGATTTCCTGGGTTGATTGTGCAGCTGTAGTAGACTTTGGTTTCTAGAAGGGGAAAATAAAATTACATTCAAATGCTAACATCTCATTAAGCTTAGTGCTTTATTAAATCCACTTCTTTCTCTCAGAAAACGTCTAAAATACTATGAATTTGAAATTTTGATTTTAATCACAATCTTTACCTGTATATGATGTGGTCTGAAGAGGAACTGGCGATTCAAATTGGATTTCTCGATAATATCGTTGTCTGTTATTGTTATCTGAAAGAATGTAAGCAACAATAGTACGTTACTTTGGATTCAATTATCAAAGATTAAAACATGTCAGTGCAACAATGCAACATTACGTGTGAGTTCGACAGAGTCAAAATATTGAACTTGGCAAGGCAAGGATTCCATTGTTTATTACGAGAAAAGTCAGAGGTACAAGTCGATTCTGACAAAAGTTTTGGAACCAGGAACAAAATTTTATGAGGTATGTTATTTTCAGAATTTTCCGCAATTACAGATTTTAAGGAGGAAAATACCCCCAGGGATGTGATAGGCTGTTGAAAAAAACCCAAACTAAAAGGGCAAAAATATTTTACAAATTTTTTTATTTTTTTTATAAAGGGCAAAGTGTAAAACCTTGCGAGCGCAAAAGCTGGCTAGTATGAAGCCTGGATAAAAGCCCTACTCTACAATCTGGGGTGTTTCATATGGTTTTATCTTCATGTTTTTATGAATGTATAAATATTAAAAAAATTAATGTGTTCACAAAAATGTTTTTAAAAAGTCACATATGCTGATTTCTGGTTAGAAATCAAATACATGTTTCCAAAAGCTACAGAACTATTCCAGATTATAGTTTACTTACAACCGAAAAAATTGCTGCTTCTTTTTGTCAGCCAGACATTAATTGAAAAAAACCTGAATTCAGATGACAGTCCCTGAACAATGTACATAAATAGGTGAAAACCAACCTTGCCTGTGTCTGCAGCAGCTATTCCGATAAGAGCATAATTTTTTAGCATTTCACATCCTATAGCACCGCATCCGACCATAAAGAGATTCAGTTTATGAAGAGCAGTTAAAGTGTCCTCCCCAAGACAGATTCGAAGAGCATCGTAGCGATCATTCCTGAAAAATAAAAACATCATTGATCCACAGATGTAAGTTTTGCATCGGGTATAAAGAATAACATTTGTTTTTTACCTTACACAAATGTGTATTAAGCACTCTGTATTCAGTAATTTCCTTGATTTCTGTCAACAAAATACACAGGCCAATCACTTGAGTAGGATTCGAACCCCATTGCTAGAGCAAATGCCTTTAGCACTAGACCACCGAACTAGCCCGGTGGCCAGAACCAGTTTGAATTTTATATGTTATTAGCGGGTACCACACCCATTTGATGGATGTTAGTTTTCAGGGCTATCCACAGCTTGAATTTCAAGAAAATCTCTGCTAGACTACAGGTCCTATAGCTCAGAGCCTTCACTGGAGCTTCCACTGGAGGACAGGAAGTTTCACGGGACATTTCACTGGAGTAGAGGAACTTTCTACTAAGCTTTTGCTTGAGGAGGGGCATTTTTACTGGACATTTCACACCAGGAAAGAAAATTTTACTAAGAGGAGGGTGATTTATACAACAAGAGAGGACCATACACTGAAGGAGAGGAACTTTCACTGGAGATTAAATTAGATGAAAGGACCTTTCACTGGAGAAGGAACTTTCACTGTTGACCCTTTTTACTTAGTACCCTACCCAGACTGAGCCACTTGGCCCTTTCATGGGATCCACTCAAGTTCAACACCACGGGTTTCCTGCCTTCACAGCCCAATGCATCCAACAAGTACAGCTACCCGCACTCTCCCACTGGTGCCACAGCAAAACTATTTCTTATTAAATCTTTCCTCACCTTGGTTGGAATAAACTAGGCGGACTCTCCAGTAAGTTACTAATTACTTCTCTTGCATCCAGATGCAGCTGTTCAAGAAATGAAGAAAATTTTCAACTTATTTTGACTTCTTTTTCTATACTATACCAACATGATGTCGTTAGGTAGCTTTGACGAGTAAACTGAGTTTGACAGAATTCACTTCTTTTTCCTCCATTTTTGTTGTTGCTAAATTTTCTTAACCTCAAGAAATTCTTAAAGAAGATGATTTCTAAGAGTTTAAAATTATTTTCAAAACAAAATCAAAGAAAAACACACCCAAGTGTTGGACTTACCCATTGATTGATAGGGGTGAACTTTCCAGTCAGAGCTTTCAAGACTTCTTGAGCTATGATCCCTCCCATTGCAGCAGTGAGAGGGGCAAAACACCCCTCTGCAGAGAATGACATGGCCCGTAAACACTTTGCATCCAGTGGGTTACATGGACTGCCCATTGCATCGTTGAGCTTCGTTGCTATTTTTAGCAATGAATCACTGTCCGCTACAGACCTGTTAATTATCAGAAACCAAGGATCAAAACTGTGATAAGAGACCTGCAAAAATATTTGATAATTTGATTAAGGTTTCTTCAATATTACTTCATCATCTGAGACTTAAAAAAACAAAACCGCAGCAGAAGTCTCGTACCTAATTTCAAAGACAATGTTTCAACTTTCAATTTGTTTTGTATTATCTATCATTATGATTATTTTTTTGAAGTATAAGTATTCATAATCTGGCTTCAAACCAGTATAAAGCAGTTCTATCCAGTTCTAACCTGATCTGTCCTTACAGCTGGTAAGTCTACTGATTTCTTCTCTAAAGGATTGTATAGATTGGATGGCAACCCGTAAACACTTTGCAAAAATCTGGCTTCAAACCAGTATTACCCAGTTCTAATCAGTTCTGACAGTATAGCTGGTAGTCTATCAATTTCTTCTCTGGGTTGTATAGGTTGGATGGCAACACCCCATAAACCCTTCAAACCAGTATAAACCAGTTCTAACCAGTTGTTACCTGACAGCTAGTATTCTTAATCTGGCTTCAAACCAGTATAAACCAGTATAAACCAGTTCTAACCAGTACTGACCTGACAGCTGGTAGTCTACCAGTTTCTTCTCTGAAGGATTGTATAGATTGGATGGCTAAATGCGAGAAACTTGGATCTTTTAAAAAGTCGACAAACGAGGAGGAAGGTTTCGCTGTCTGTGTCTCTAAACTCTCCTAAGATCATGAAAAAAAGAAAACAATAAAATATACTTATAGAAAGCAAAGATGATATTATTCCCTTCACTTTTTAATAATAAGTATGATGTGAATCCATTTTAGCCATCTTAACCAAAAACAAGAAACAAATACCAAGAGGGAAAAGTATTCTTTTCAATTGAAAATTGAGAATTGTATTCTGGAATTTTCTGAAATTATTTAGGGGGAGGGGCATTACTTCTGTAAACAAAAGGGAGGGTGTGTTTACAAGAAAATTTCGGTGAGGGAATTCCTCTGCCACATATTATTTGCAGTATTAAAATTGGGGGAAAAAAATACTTACAAATGTTACAGTTTTCGGTGTCCTAACTTGTACTGCAATACCTCCATTCTTATATGGCTGGTACTCATCACCACTGGTGTCACATATACTGTAAGCATAGGGAGACAATACTGAAAGAAAAGATACAAATAATCAATAAATTAATTATTTTGATAATCATTCTTAAAACTAAATAATGGCTACAGCAGCGTTTGATAATATGAAGCATTTTGAGAAACTTTTCACTTCATGGTTAGTATGTACAAAGATAACAGTTTTTATACCCCCAAAATTGATTCAGAGAAACTCAGATTGTGTATTCCTGTATTGGATTATTCTTCCAGCGTGGACATATTCGCTCTGCATTTCAACTGAAATCTCAAAAACGTGACCACTTTTTGAAATTGTGTTAGATTTATTGTGTACATCTACATTTATAAAGGGTTAAAACAATGGAACGGTTTCAAAAGCCTAAAGTTAACGTTGCCCTTAAAGCTAAACATACTTTTTTATTTGATAATAAATCAATTCATAATTACCGGATATTTTATGAGTTGTTCCATTCAGGGCCGTCATTCCCTCTACTTCTTTGAATGTGATGTTGTCGCTGGATTCAAAGCCGTGCATTCGATTATCTAAAGAAGTAACCACTCCTGGATTGGCCTAAGGATGGCAAGGTGGGCGGTACAATAAGATTGAGATTGAATAGATGTTAAATTTGCATCCAGGATAAAGAATGTTCATTCTGGTTTTACCCTTATACACCGATGTATGTTAGCACTGTCCCAAGTTTTCCAAGTTTTTCCCAAGTTCTGTGAAAAAATCACAGGCACTATTACTCGAGTGGGATTCAAACCCTTGAAATTTACAATTCTAGAGCAGTGTCTTACCAACCAGACCACTGAGATTGCCCGGGTCCTATGTTTTAGCAGCGGGTACTGCAAAGATTGCGGTTATCACTATTATATGGGATTTGAGGCATTGCATGGTGAGGTTTCAATATATGTTCGGTTTGCGGTAACACCATATGTGCATCTACTTGTGGCCAGGTAGATTATTATATGTTCTTTTGAGAACTTGTCTTGCTTTATATTTCTAATATCACGGCGTTGATTTTTAGAATTCGGGAGCCTTCTCAGTTCTGAAAAGAACTGTCTTGCTTTTGAACTACTACCTGGACAGAATTTAGAAATTGACCTTAGAACTCACCTCCACTATGCTAGCAATAAGAAATATCAGAACCCACCTTTGTGATCCTAGTAAAACATTAGAACTTGCCTTTGTGATCATAGCAATACAACATCAAAACTTGCCTTTGTGGTCATAGAAAAGAAAATATTAGCTTGCCTTTGTTATGCTAGCAATAAAAGATTCCTTGGGATCTTCCCCAGTTGGGTCCATGATGGTGAACTGAGGTCCAAAGTCACAGAAGCAATAGCTGTACACGCCGAAAACATCACCAGCGATAAACTGTCAAAACAAAACAAACATGTCCATGGTTTTCAGTTTGCTGCACCTCATCTATGAAACAATCTCCCTCTACACATCAAACAAGCTGCCACTATCTCAAGTTTCAAGACTCTTCTCAAATCATTTCTGTTCAATTCATCGTAAACATTATATTTCTTTTGTTCCTCTGAGCACTTTTGAGACTTTCTTTTGGAGGTGATTATATCAATAACAAGTTGCAAGAAAATGATGAAAGAAAAAACACCCTTGTTGGACAAGTTTGTGTGCTTTCAGATAGGAATAAAAGACTTCTAGCTAGAAGTCTTTTATTATCTTAGTGAGAAATTACCTCTTTCTCAAAAACTACGCTACTTCAGAAGGAGTCGTTTGCCACAATGTTTTATACTACCAACAGCTCCCCAATGCTTGTTACCAAGTCAGTCTTAAAGTTAAAATATATTTTTTTCGAGTAATTACCAAACGTGTACCTTCCCTTTAACCCAAGTCTGACAGCCTCATACTCTCTTCATTTTTGTCTACATAGATTTAACTCTTTCCCTTCCATCTTCTGTGCCTATTACTTTGCTTATAAATCTATGCAATATTTTGTAGGTTTTCCCAGCATAGCACGCAGGCTCTGGAACTCACTTCCTGAAAACCTCAGGGAAATACACAACATCTCCTTCTTGTATCAGCAACTCAAGACACACCCGTTCACACTTGCTTTCCCTACCACTTGAGAATTCTCTTTTCCATTTTAACCTGCACCTTTGAATGGTTTTCTATCAGATTACAGTGCGCCTCCACGAATGATGTGTTTTTATTATTATGTATATTATATTCCGAGAAGAGTAGTATGAAATAAATGTTGACTCGAATTGAAATTGAATTGTTGAATTCACATGAGAAGAGAAGAGAGACATACCTTGATGGGCGGGGTCTGGGTTCGACAGAACTCATCCACCTTCATTTGGAGACTCTTTGTTCCCTCCGTGAGGACGACGCACTGGTACTCAGACAAGAAACTGAGATTGGAATCCGAGAAGACATCCTTGGATGAGGCTCGGAGGGAAACATGAGGGTTGAGCTCAGCGAGGCGTGCCTGACACGCTTCAGCCCTGTAAAGATTTAGTTTTTAAAGGGTCTATGTAACTTTTGTAGGACAAAAAACACAATGTCCACAGATTTACACTAAACTTACACAGTTTGAAGATAATGATAGTAGAAAGCTTCCCTGAAAATATTACGTGCTGAGGTGCTGTAGTTTTGGGGAAATGAGTAAAACAATGTCATGAAAATAATTTTCGTCTCATGAGACGAAAATTATTTTAATCATTTACAAACGTTTTTTCATGACATTGTTTTACTCATTTCTCAAAAACTACAGCACCTCAGTAAGTAAAATTTGAAGGGAAGCTTTCCACTATCATTATCTTCAAACCCTGTAAGTTTAATGTAAATCTGTGGACATTTTGAAAAGGTACCCGAATCCTTTAAAGGTCAGTCTGATAAAATAATATGTAGGTAAGTAAGGTTTGTGGTGACACCATGTAAAAATCATATAGTGGTGGCTCTGAGAAGAGGCAGTTTGTACTGCTTGATGCTTTGGTCAGTTTGATCCGACTGCCTTCTGGAGAAAACGGAGCTCTACTCCGCGCCACCACTACTCACAAAAGAGATTCTTGCATGGTGTCACCACAAACCTTACTTACTTAGTATTTCCTACCAATCTAAAGTAATATGTAAAATTAGTGGTTTGCTGACCCAGGTCAATTAAAAATTTTTGTATACATTTTGTTGTCTTAGATTTGCCAATTTGATTTGACTTTACCTGTTTCTTTTAAATTTCACATCATCTTCTCTGAGGAAGAACTGCGTTCCTAAATCCTTGTTAGTTGCCGTCTTCGTATCATGCACCATCAACGACTAGAAGACAAAAGAACATTTCAGTATAAATATTGAAAAAAAAAAAAAAATTACAAACGGTTTTTGAATAACTTTGAAACTGAAGAAAAACATCATCAGAATTGCAAGATAAATTTCCTTACCCTCACTCCAGCTAAAACAACATTCTTGGCTGAAAAATAAACAAAAAAAATACAGTAATCAGGGTCTCAATGGAACTGAATGGCTACTTTCATAGTAGGATCAACTTTAGTGTCAGTGTATTTCAGTGGTGAGTTGCAAAGTTCAAGAGGTAAAGAAAAAAAACTGTTGCAACTCTAAACACAAATGCAAACTTTGGCAACTCCAAATATGAATGCAAACTGTGGCAACTCTCTATAGAACAAAGGAACCATTTCTTATGTGGTTTGCTTAAAGGCAGTGGACACTATTGATAATTACTCAAAACAATTATTAGCATAAAACCTTTCTTGGTGACGTGTAATGTGGAAAAATAGTATAAAACATTGTGAGAAACGGCTCCCTCTAAAGTGCCATAGTTTTCGACAAACAAGTAATTTTCCACGAATTTGATTTCGAAACCTCAGATTTAGAATTTGAGGTCTTGAAATCAACCATCTAAATGCACACAACTTCGTATGACAAGAGTGTTTTGTTCTTTCATTATTATCTCGCAACTTCGATGACTGATTATTCTCAAATTTTCACAGGTTAGTTATTTTATGCATATGTTGAGATACACCAACTGTGAAGGCTATTAGTCTTTGACAATTACCAATAGTGTCCACTGCCTTTAACAACTTACACTGAATATAAGACAGGGACAGCGACCTCTATAGTTGGTTTCTAAACTCACCAATTTCGACTCCAAGACCGCCCAGCCCGCTGATGAATACGTTGGAGTGAGCCATTGCCTTCATTGCGCTATCACCAAGGACATAGCGCTGGCGACTAAAGCAAATACCAAAATTAAATCATTAGTTGAGAAAAATTGGTATTGACTAAAACAATTACTTTTGATGAAGGTTTTTTGGGTTTTTTTTTTTTCTGTGAATGTAAACAAACAGGGTTCAGGGTTCAAAGTATAGACGATGTGACCTGTGTCGTCACATGTTTACAAAAGAGCCACCAAGCCTGGACTTCCTGCAGGCATGATTTGTACACAGCCTAATGGAAGAAATCATAAAAATCTTATATTTTATGGAGATTGCAAAGTCAAATTCTTAATATCCACTTTTTGATATGATGAAAGGAGACACATCTCAAAACTTGTCCTGCTTTTACTTTCATAACTCTTGGATTTATGTGGAAATTAAGAAAGAAATGCCAAGTTTCCTGTATGACCAGTGCAGTATCTTGCCTGCCAGACTAACCAAAAAATGTACAAGGTCACACTTATTGTAAACAAAGTTCAAGTGGTCTATAAAAACTAAATTTACCAAAACTAAAATCAGAAATATAAATAAAGTAAGTAGAAGTAGAGTTTGCAGAGTTCCCTTGTTGATGGGAAAATCATTCAAACCAAAAAAATAATGTAAAATTGTTACCTGTAAAGCGAATCATCAATTTCCTCTTCCGTTGCCATAGTGACCAAGATTACTGATAACTAGGGATGTACCCACGTTGATGCAAATCTCTGAATGACAATTACTCCTATTCTATAAAACATCAAGGAATGTTTTGTTAGCCACGATTCCATGAATTGGTTTCAAAAAACATCCGTATCCTACAACCACTCTTTGAATCTAGACCATGTGACTGGGGCGCTGTATTCCTTTTTTTCCCCAAAATTTTGATGTTATCTGTGTGACAGATAGTGTCAACATTTCAAAAAGGAAATACAGATAATGTCAAAATTTCGAAAAAAGGAATACAGCGCCCCAGTTACTGGCTGGGTCTATCTTTGATCAGTCGAATAAATAAAATAAATTAGCATCTAATTAACTCAAATGGGTTAAGATTCCTTTTTGGTGAGAAAAAAAAGTGAAAAAAGGTCAGTGGTGCCAGGATAAGATAATCTTTCCTAGGTCTTTTTGACTTTTGTAATATTTATATTATTATTTAATTAACATTTAGGCTTATACAGACAAATAATATATCTTTCTATTAATTTGATGTATTGTCCTATTGATGATCTTGTCATCAAGACCAAACAAAATTACAAAGGCACAAAATAATTTCCCAAATATTTCTGGTGGATCTGCTAAATACAATAGTGCTATTGCTAAAGGGGAAAGCTGCTCAACACTAACCAAACACTATTTTAACAGACTTCGAACAAGTAGCTGAATTGAGTGCTGGGTTCGTGTGCTGGGCAGTCATGATGGTGCACTGGCGGGCATGCAGAGCAGGTTTTTCTTTTCAAGGAATCAAGGGGAAATGATAATTAATAAATAATTGATAGATGAAATACCCCTTGCCTTGATTTTTACATCTAATAATAATTATAAACATAGAAACCTTGCCAGAGAAGCTAGATATAACTTGTCAATTAAATAAAGGTCTTCAAAAGCTTACCAACAAATGTCGCCTACAACAACAAAAATAGAAAGGAAGATCGCAAAGTCAAAAGCACAGCCGGCCACTACAGCCTACAGGACTGTGGGTGTGTTACTGTTGTTAGCATGACCTCATCAGCCTGTATAAGAATGTGGCCCATTCTGGAATGGTCTTAGCTTTTTTTTCCGATATGGGCGGGGGATAACAGGAACTAGAGGCGGGCAAGGCAGCGATGGTGGCAATGGGAAGGTAGCCCCCCAATTGAGCACCTATAATATGCTGATATTTCCTCCAATAAAGTTATTTTTTTGATATAAATTTTGAAAACAGTTGCTTTGTTGTTTCCCAACCATTTTAAATTGGTCCAATTTGTAGTCGGGTAATTTATTTCTAGTTGGGGAGCAACAAAGCCTATGTGTAGTTGACTCATTAATATTAATGAGGTCAGTGGAGGTCAGTGGAGGTCATTGGGTTATCACCAGCTGTGTGTATGTGATCGTGAGAGCGCGAGAGGGGGAAATGAACCATCATGACAGATCAAGAAAAAGCCAGTGTTGTCAAAGCAGAAAGAGAGTTAAAGGTTTGTTTTCTTTGTTCGTTTACGTTGTCAGACGATCACCGATTACTCTGTTAATTCATTCATACCATGGAGAAAGGAAATTCTCAGTGATCACATTCACAATGCCGAGCGAGTGTTTGGAAATTGCATGTCATGCATCTTCATGGGATGGCAATGTGCATGTTGTTTTTGCATGTCATATCATGGAGGTAGGATTCTAATCCTACCTCCATGGTCATATGTTATCAGTCACTCAATGCTCATTCCAAAACAATTGTCGGAAAAGTTTCCGTATGGCGCCACCACTTTTTCATTTGATATGAAATAATATAGTATCTAATTTACCTCAATCAATGAGATACTCCTTTTTGTAAAAATAAGTGAAAAGGTGGTGGCGCCATATGGAAAGTTATCCTCTGAGCTGAGATAATAATCTCTAGTCTCTTAAAAATAATAGTTCTTACACCACAAATTACATTTTGATTTTTGTGTTCATCATCAGTATTCATAATCGAGCAAAGGTTCAAAGATTTTTAAAACGATATATCTGTATTCTGTTTCTTTCTTTTTTTAGGCACTGAGGGCGACAAATCTTCAGCTTTCAAAAGAACTTGAAGAGACTAGGCAAGTCTAAATCCATTGAAGTTGCATGTTTACATAATTTGCTAAAACTGAAGTGACTCCTGCATTGTAACGTGTCAACAGTTCATTTGTGTCCTGATAAAAAAATTCTCATAAATGAGGTTTTAAACTTCTCGTCATGTTCTAACTAATTCCTCTCCATTGTCTCATACTGTAGGGCACTCTATAAGCAACTTGTGGATGAAGGGCCTCACGAGAACTTCCATGAACGGAGAGTTCATCTTCTCAAATCACAAGTCCTCCAGTTAGAAAGACAGGTACGGGTCAGAGGTCATTGGGGTCTTCCATGAGATCATAGGGAGAGGCCTGCCGTCGATTTCACCAAACTCTTCCTAACTTAGGATCGATCTTAGGACTTAGGACGGGTTCAAGTATCAAAATACGTAGGACGCATCAAACCCATCTTAAAGGAACACGTTGCCTTGGATCGGACGAGTTGGTCAAAACAAAAGCGTTTGTAACCGTTTTTTATAAAATGCATATGGTTGGAAAGATGTTTTAAAAGTAGAATACAATGATCCACACAAGTTTGCCTCGAAATTGCGTGGTTTTCCTTCTACTGTGCAAACTAACATGGTCGGCCATTTATGGGAGTCAAAATTTTGACCCCCATAAATGGCCGACGTGTTAGTCGACAAGGTAAAAGGAAAACCACGCAATTTCGAGGCATGTTTGTGTGGATCATTGTATTCTACTTTTACAACATCTTTCTACCCATATGCATTTTATAAAAAACGGTTACAAACGCTTTTCAAAGACCAACTCGACCGATCCAAGGCAACGTGTTCCTTTAAGTTAGGACGGGTTACTCGTCCTAACTCGAGGTAGGATTAATCCTAGAGTTTCGTGAAATGGGCTGCAGGCATAATATTCTTTCTACTTGAGTCTGTTTTCCAATTTTTGTTGCTCTTATTCATGGAAAAATCGTAAATTGTGTATTAATGAGGCTGAAAAGTCTATGACAACATACACCATATACACCATGTCTACTTAGGTCAACCCATGTATTCAATAAAATGTTTCTACGTTTTTCGAAGTTCCAAGATCATGCCCTGGAAAGGCTATTATAAGTTTAAGTGTATTGTGTTTAAAAACAATTGTCCATCTCTTCATTTTCTTTCAGCCTGATGAGTGAAACATTGTGAAAGAGTTCAGTGATTTTGTTTAGTTGGTGCTCGTCGATATGGGACTCGTGGACTGCACGATAAAAGAAACAAGTTTAACAAGAATCCCTTTTCAAAAGTCTCAAATTTGTCTACAATTACATCTTTTTTTTATCTCTCAAGGTTTTACTGCATACAAATGCACTGAGCTCCCGGTCTGGAGTTTTGCTTCATGTGGAGAATGGTCTCCAATCGATAGCCGATCAGTTACGGTAAATATTTTTTAAATTTCAAGCTCAGGAAAGAAACCCCTTCTGGTGAATAGATTTGGAGCAGCTTTGATAGCAGTCTGATGATCTTTTCGTCAAGGAGACTCGGCAAAACCACAGGAGGGGATATGAACACCGAGCCTGCAACAGCCAATCTCTCTCATACCAACATTGGTTTAATGTCTGTGGTTATGAATTGTACAAATCAAGAAATTGTGATTCAGTAACTAGACGGAAGTACATATTCTAGTCATTGTGTAATCAGATGTTAGCTTGATAGGATTCGAACCCACAACCTTGTGATTGCAGGTCCTGCAGGCTTACCACTGGACCACGGTAACATCAAATTAGTATTTACAAACTCCCTTGGAGGGAACATATCTCTGTGCACTTCCTGACCAATTTGATGTGTCAAGTTACTGCCTTTGAGCCATTTGAATCCAGAGTTGGAAAAGGTCAAGATATGATTTATAGTTAAAGGTCATCCCTAGCTGGTTTTAAGGGGGCTAAAGGTTTGATGCGTCAAAATGCTTAGGGGAAAATTATGTTACATCTTTTATAACCTATACAAATATTGCTTGAAAAACTTGATTATTATAATAAATATGCATATATTTTTATGTATTATTTCTTCAGAGAATTACTAGCAAGTGACAACAAAGGCCCTACTGTTCCTGTCAAGCGAGCTCAGCTGACTGGTCTGATTGAGACAGCAGAGGGCGCCAGACTAAGGCTATACAAAAATGTTGAGGTAGGCAGTGTGTGAGTTGAGTCACTCTTGGCTATGGCTGTTGGCTGAAACGCCAATGTTTTTAAAAGCACTATCCATAGCCACATCCAATGCTATATTTTATGTTCATAATTGCACTGGTTAGTGTTTACTCTCCTCCCCCCCCCCCTCCTAGTCTTGGTTCAAGATGCTCCTGTTGTTTATTATCTTACTACTGCAGTTAATTTCAACCGCTGATAGAGTCGCCAATAGAGGGTGTTATCACCCATGAACTGCTATCACCTGGGAACGAAGGCTCCTGTAAAGGCATTTCTCAGGGGTGATAAAACTTCCATAGACCTTTTCGCAAACATCCATTGTGCAAGCGCTAACCGTTGAATGAGATGTAGCTGGTCTAGCTAGGGATCAAACTTGATTGATCGCTAGCTATACCAGCATGCACCTCATTCAAAGCCTTAGGCTTGCATACCAAGTATTTGCAATAAGGTCTTTGATAGCAGTCAATGGTGAGAGCCTCTATGGATCACGGGTAGATACTAATAACAGGAGAGCCTTGAGCCAAGACTACACCCCACCCCAACATTCTCTTGACCAATCCTTGACTCAACACTTTTATCTAGCTGATTATTTTTTTACATTTTTTGCAATTTCTTTTAACATCAATTAAAGGCTAACAATCCAGAGAGGCTATCTCGTCCAATCCTGTTTATGGGGTCGTTCCTCAAACCTAGCGCCGAGGAAGATGGAGTAACTCTTCTTGACGTCTGCAGTGGAAAGATAGACCACCTCAATCTCAAACAAGTGGTATGGTCAGAAATGTTTTGTTGCATTTTTAAAGGATTTTAGAAAGTGATTTATTTTAATTAGTGGATACTTTTTTTTAGGGGGGGAGGTGTTTCTGTTACACCGTTGTATGCAAGCACTGTCTACTAAGTAGTTTCCCCGAGCTCGGTGAAAAAAAACACTGGCATTTTACTTGGGCGGGATTCAAACTCACGACCTTTGCCATTCTAGAGCAGTGTCATACCAACCAGACCAACCAGATTGCCGAGTAGCTAGAGGCAGTTCAAATCCTAAATTTTAGCAGTGAGTATCGCAACGATTAAATATGTTAAATTGCCATCGGAGATAAGAATTTTGTTGTTTAACCTATAGTTATTGGCTATTGGATATTGATGATTGGTTATTGTATTGAATCAATCAGTCATTGACCAGTATTGTAAAAAGTTGATATTTACCAATAACTTATTGATTTTACTTTCAGGCAAAGTTGGAATCCAAGCTCTTCAGTCTGCACAGACAACTGCTTGGCCTCCACCAATCACTCACAGTTACGTGGTCACATGAGCATCAGCCAATGCAGATGACCAATCAGCACCAATCACTGGCTGCCAAGCAGAGGTTATCCGGCCTCTTGGCTCAGTGCCAGAAGTCAATTTCTGAGAGTTGCAGTGATTTGTTATCCCTGTCTATTCTAGTGCCAGCGGCTCCGTGGGTAAGAACTTCCTCATTGAGTTTTCAAAGGCAAAGTCTACCTCTTGTTTTTGGAAGTGTTTAACCAACATCTGAAAATTTCATTTCAAAAGGTGACCACTAGTGTTTTTGAGATTATCATCGAAACTTTGGGGCGAATAGACCCTTCCCATGAATATGTAAATTGCACATAGCGCGTGCGCACTAACTTTTTGGTTGGCAAATTGAGGGAACATCGCGCTGTTTTGTACACGGGTAATGGGTGCGTCACGCAGACGCGATTGCGCGTCTGCTTAGTGCACAAGTCTATGGCAGTTGCCAACCAACAGGGTCTGTACGCATGCGTGAATGTTATTAGCATATTTCATGGGAAAGGTCCATTAAGAATAATCCCGAAGGAATACATAATCTGAGAAATGCTACTGACAGTTACGCTTCTCAAGATTCAAATTTTGGGGGATGAAAACTGACATCTTTTTTCCCGTACCACATTTCTTTGAAGTGAAATGATTCTAAAACTGCTTTATACTATCCAAAGCCGCTGCACTTCCAACTAAGTAAGTTTTTATTGCCATAAATATTTTAGGAACAATTACCAAACAGGTACCGTCCCTTAAATTTTTGAATGTTGTTTCCTGTACACATCCAAAGTGAGGCTGGTAGGTCATTATTTGGAGTGTGTTTTTTCTTTTTCCGGCAGCCATTGATCACAAGGCCAGTGTGTGCTGAGTTAAGCTTGGACTCTGTCATGTCGGCTCTTCCTAATTTCCCAAAGAGTAAACAACAACAGGTTGGTAAATTTTTGTTTGGAGCTATTGAATATGACTCTGCTCCAGTCCCCCTCCTCCCCCTTCCCTTCCCTTTAGTAGCAGTTTTTATCAACATTTTGTGTTGAAACAGCAGTTTGAAAAATAGTTAAACTTCATCAGCGATTTTCTCCACACACATACAATACGCCTGCAACCTGCAATTGGACCTCCTATTGCCCCTCTTTTGTTTATCCCCTAACTATTGTGCTACAGATCCCTTTGGTTTTGTACACGTTTTTCAACTGTTGACCTTTCCCAAACCATGACTCTATTGACCTCTTTTTGTATAGGTCCCCGGTTTGAATGTGTTATACCTACTCACATGCACACACAAGAGTTTGGGCGGTAATGAACCACACGTCAGTTCATGGTGCGGCTGATAATATTGTTATTTCTTATTTTGCTTGGAAGGGAATTCTAGAAGAACCTTTGTGTAGATTAAGTTTCTTCAGAATTTCTTTTTTCCAAACTTTCCAGGGGAAGGCCTGCATAGAGGCTTTGCTGAAGGCGTGCAATTATTCCAGGAACGTGGCTAAATTGGAGGTGAGACAAAGTGGCCATTTTATATGGTTGATATTTTGCAAGAACTTGGCTCTAACATTCATCTTCATCAGGGGACTCTTTGGGACGCTAGGTGGCAGTAGACTTACCTGGTAAACACATTGTTCTCAGCAATCGTGCGGATACTCAGAACTACAAAAAAACAGTGGAATTTTGCCTGGTAAGTCTGCTGCCACCTAGCTTTCTAAAGTCTCTCATTACTTTTTATTTTTTATGGTTTATTGGATTTGTGTTTCTTTGCTCTTTCTCTATGTTTCCTTATCAATTTTGAATGCTTTGGAAATTCACAAATTAGTAAAGAAATTTCAAATTATTGTTTGGGTATATAGTTAGTTATCTCTTACGCTATGGATAACCCGATATCACTTTGGAAATACCCTCCCCCCTTCTTTCTCTGCACTCTTTTTTTTACTTTCAAATAAAAATCTTAAACTTTTCTGCAGGTTGAATGTTTCCTGTGGGATAGCAAGATTTTCTTGTAGATTTCTTTGTTCTTTTCTGGCTGCTTTTTTCCTTCTCTACTGCATGTATTGACTTGATGCTAGTTATTTTTGGTTAGCCTGGAAATGCCTTTTATACTTTATGTTTGCCTGCTGTATACCTTGCATGCATGTAGGCCAAGGCTAGTGCAGAAGAGCTACAATTTCACCAGAGTGTTTACGATGTGCAAATCAAGTACATGGAGTCTCTATTCACGGCTGTCAGGTAGGGATGAGTAGGGTCAGGTTTTTGTAGCAAACACAGAAAGTAAATTTACGTTTTGTCAGAGGTTTTTTGTGCACATACACAATGCACTTCTTTTAGTGTGGTAAATTATATTGAGAAATCTTGTGTTGGTGACATATTTCTTCTGACATTTTGTTGTGTCAATTTTGTAATCTGAAAAATAAGCCTACCAGAATACGGTTAAAGGATTTGGCTACTTTTTGTACAAAACAAAAAGGTTTTAAAATGATGATGGTAGAAAGCTTCCCTCAATATATTACTTGCCGAGGTGCTGTAGTTTTTGAGAAGTGAGTAAAATAGTTGCTTGAAAATAATTTTTGTCGGTTTTCCCTCCCACATCTAAAACTGAAACTTCTTTCCTTGTCTTCTCTCCATGGAGCTCTTGGCTAGTTTACTGGTAAGTTTGATTTTCTGAGAAACCTTGGCTTCAACCAGAATTGATTAAGAAATGTTATTTTTTCCTGTACAGAGAGGCATATGCTGAATTTGAGAAGAGCACACAGACGCTACTCTGTGACCCTCTAAAAAGTAAGACAAAGTCATGGTTATTCCTCAGAACAATTCCGGATTTATCTTTGGTGCTTTTCAGAATTGCCTTTCCTTCCTTAAGAAAAAATCAGTGCATAGCTGTCACCCACAAAGGACCTTGTGGTCCAGTGGTAAGACTGCAAGACTTGCAATTACAAGGCTGTGGGTTCGAATCCTACCAAGCTAACCGCTGATTTCACAATGACTAGAATATTTCTTGATTTGTGCACTCATAATTATAGACGTTGTTAAACCAATGTTTGTATTAGAGAGCTTGGCTGTTGCTAGCTTGGCGTTTTTATCCCCCTGTGGGAGTTTGTTAAGTTCCCTTGGCGGGAAGATCATCTAAATAAACGATCAAACAAACAAGGACTTTCTTCTACACATGAAACATTCCAATCTGGCTTACAGTAGTCTTTATATTGTATTTGTATTGTTTGTTTAATTGCTGTCCCTTAGTTTACTTCACATACATGTTCTGCTTCATAGTTATATTTTCATTGTTTAACCATGGTTAAACCTTTGTGTAGTTATCTACCGTAGTGGTTAGTATTTATTTATTTGTCTATTTAGTGCTGTTTTCCTGTTTTGTTCTGTAGTCTTGTAACGGGCACATCCACCACAAGCCTCGGCTTTTAGGATGATGCCTCCATGTGATGAGAATGTGGAAATAAATGTTTTATTGATTGATTGATTGATATTAAGGTTAGATGAGTACAAAATAATGAATATATTTGCATAAATTACAGATATCCTGGAGGAGTATTCCACTTTGAAGTCGTCTGCTTCAGAAGAAGCACTCAGGGAGTTCTTGACGGCTTTCAAAGCACATTCAGTTGAGGTAGGTTAACCAAGATGAAAGACCGCCTCAAAGAAATTTGTCAAGCAGTATTTTCTACTCAACAGCTTTATGAGATTGGGCCCTGATGGCATGGATTTTCCCTGCAATAATTCTCTAGGGTTTTTCTCCTACATCTAAAAACTTAAACATCATTACTTGTCTTCTCTCCATGGGCTTCTTGGATAGTACAGTGATTAAGTTTGCTTCCCATAAAAATTCTGCCTTCACAACCAGAATTAATAAATAAAATTGTTTTTGTTTTTTAATCCAGCTTGAAACAGTCGTTGACATCTTAACCATCAACAAAGAAGCACCTTCCACTGGCCAAGAGGCACTCTCTAGTTTCGGCATCGATTTCTTCGCCTCTGTAGACGCCCTCATTAAGAAATGTTCCACCGAGAGAGATCAACGTGCGGAGGAAATCGAAGAGGTGAAGAAGATGAAAGAAGATCATATGAAGAATGGCCTTAAGGTCTTCGAAAGGCCGAAGCCCAAGACAGGAGCAAAGAGTGCGAAGGAGGAGTACAACGAAGCAGTCGAAGGAGTGGAAAACGGTAACTCATCATCTGTGGCTCGGAGAGATAGTGTTACTGAAACAGATCGCAGCGCCAGACCACAAGCAGACACGTCGGTAAGAAAAGGAAGCTTATCATCGTCAAAGTCTGGCTCTGAAGACTCCGTCCAAGGAAAGAATCTCGCTGGTAAGGAGGATGCCGATGCCAAACCAAAGAAGGGACCGAGGGTCATAGCAAAGTTAAGCAGTTCCAAGGACCTAGAAACCGTCTTGAAGGAAACGGGTCGTACAAAACCGCCTCTAGCGTCCAAGAGCGTCCCCTCACCGGTTAGAAAAGTATCAGTGGGCGACAATGGCCCCTCGTCAGTACCTCAGTCCCGTATACCACGCTCAGGTAGCCTGCCCCGCCTTAAAACACCATCCCCGAGGCAAAGCCCTCTATCCAGTAAAACACTTGAGGGCAGCAGACAGACTGGTATTCCAAAAAGCAGAGAAGGTAGTTTATCACGCCAAAGTATCGGAGGAACGCCGAGATTTAGCGGGGATAAGAATAAGATAGGACGGAGGTCACCTGTGTCTAAACCAGGACCTGAGGGTGGCACTTGAAGGTGATGGCGATGCAATTTTTAGTCCAAAGAAAGTAGTGCCTTTTAAACAGCAATGAATCATTTTATAGCAATAAATAATGTATATGTAGAATGTATATCTTCCAATAATGTCTTATAAGTGTGATTCAAAATAAGACAAGGGCCATATTTCATAACGTTGTTGAATTTGACAAAATCATTTGTGTGACCAGTCATCAAAAAAGATAATATTTCCATACATCTGCTGTCATATGCAAAGTGCCCCTATTCAATTCAAATTTGTGCCTTAAACAGCATATGAAGTTCCAAAAGATGGGTTGTTCACACTAGAAACGTAGGCATATTTTGGTGATAACGATGTGAAAAGGTGGAAACGCCTTGCAATACTGACATGTATTCAAGACATAGTGAAAACAAATGGCTTGGAAACAACCAATAGCCTCATGGAATCATTTAGACTTGATTTCAAGTTGGTTAAATCAACGAGGAAGGTTAAATCGAGCCACAAGTAGGGACCTATAGCCATTTACAACCGAGCGCAGTTCACTATCGATCACTGATGTCTTGGGGCCAAGACAAGGTAGCACCATGTAGCACCAAGCCGAAGCAGTTAAGATATGAAGCCTGCCCTCTATGGACTTCTAGATTATCATTCACTAGTAGAGGCCATTTTCTAAACCAAGGCTTGGGTTGCGCCTGCCTGCTTGAAACAAGCAAGAACAGCACATGTTTTCTAAAAACTGACGGAGACCAAGCCGTGACAAAGAGGAACACAGCCACCATGAAAAGTGGGTAGCCGGGGTTTGAACCAATAATCATATAATTGCAGCAGACTTCATTCTTGTATTGTCAAAGGCCCATCTCAACACCTACCTGCCGTACTATTCCAGACAAAACTCAACTATGTGGAGAAAGAAAGCTCGCCTTTAACAATTCCACAATGACATAATTGTTTGCTTTAATCGTCTTCTGTTTCATGTTCTTGAAACAGATTTATTTTCAAAATGAGAATAATTACACTTTTACAGCATGATTAACTTTTGGCTAACATAAAATTTGTTTTTTTTTATAGTTCTTTTTTATTAATCTATATTTATTTTACGACTACTCTGTTTATTAAAAGAGATATGCATTAATTAATAATTATGCTGTAATATTTCTGATTGCAATTAAATAATAGAAAAATATGTCTTCTATTAGATAACTCTTTCAGTCATAAATCTCTTTCTTCCTGGAGTCCATCCACCATGTCCCTAAGACCAACTGATGTATAGACCTTTCTATCGCAATGTCACAGCCCAAGGTTTAGCCAACCGAGGTTGGGAAAACTATGGAAAGCCATTAAGCAAAACAAAGATGACCACAGTTTTAAAAATGTTGTACAACTATTCAAAAATAGTGTTGAATTGGTTGGAAACAAAGCAACCAATCACGGGAGGTATATTATTTAAATGACCGTAATAGCAGAAAATGATGAACTTGGTCACAACGTCTGTTAACATGATCGAGTGTTTTGCTTACATTTGCCCAACCAGCGCAGTTTGTTTGCTAAAAATGCAAAGGTCTTGTACTGTTAGGAAAAGTAGTCTGGCTCCTTTTCTGCAACACAAAAATCAACAGTTATGACTTTTACAGTATACTGGTGACATGACAAAGATGAAGAGAGCATTCAGTTGAAACCACAGTTACATAAATGTGTAGGATGCACAAGATTTCCTAAATTTTCCGCACATGGTTATGAATATTGTCAAAAGCAAACAACTTTCAACAAAATCTAGCTCCCTCTAGATGCAGACATTTTTCTTAAAACTCCAATTCAAGACTAGTTTGTTAGTCTGGTACCCTTTACTGTTAGGATTTGTAGTCATGATTTATATATTGTATACAGGGAGCAAAACATACAAGTTTAACAAAGTTCTTAAGCTTAAAATTTGAATTTGGTTATACCAGGATCTTAAGGAGAGTGGCAAAAGCAGAGCATACGGGCTTCAAAAATTTAAACATCTACAATTTTTTGATTCAAAGTTTTCTAACTCATACTGTGACGGACCACACGTTTATATTAATACTCCACTTTGGGGGGGGGGGAACAAAAGCAAAAAAAAACCAAAACACTGCAACAATAAATTATAATGTATAAATAAATCAAACAAAATGAGGATTTCTGTGGAGAATTTTCTCTCAAAATCCATGTGCAAATTGAAGGCCCATGTATTAGCAAGGGGAATAACCTGCAATCTTAACAGGTTTAAGTTTAACACACATCTTGCTGTCCCAATTTACAATTTAAAGGGTGAGCAATTGACAAAAAAATAAAAAATAAAACAACAAAAAAGTAGCAATATAACGGCAAGTTTGGTATTTACAAGTGGAACAAGTAGACGTGGTGTGAATAGCTTGGGTCGTGTAAATCTGGCGATAAATGTTGGTACTTTTTTTGTTCTGCATCAATGGTCTGCATGTGTAGCTCCCAGCAAACTTATAGGATTTTTCAAAAAGTCCATAGATTTACTTTAAACTTACAGGGTTTGAAGATAATGATAGTGTAAAGCTTCCCTTCAAATCTTACTTACCGAGGTGCTGTAGTTTTTGAGAAATGAGTAAAACAATGTCATGAAAAAACGTTTGTAAAATGATTAAAATAATTTTCGTCGCATGAGACGAAAATTATTTTCCTGACATTGTTTTACTCATTTCCCAAAAACACAGCACCTCAGCACGTAGTATTTTCAGGGAAGCTATCTACTATCATTATCTTCAAACTGTGTAAGTTTAGTGTAAATCTGTGGACATTGTGTTTTTTGTCCCACAAAAGTTACATAGACCCATTAAAACAACCAGTTTACAATTTCATAAAGTATGACAGCAGATGAAATTGCGCCCAGTTTTCATTGTCATTGATTCAATGACAATCGTGTCTCTGTGCGGGAATGTCCAAGCAATGCCCATATGTGATTATACAAAGCGATGAGCTTACTATGACCTGTTACGCCGACTTAGAAACGGAAAACTTCTACAACACGTCATCTGACAAACTTAGTAGGCATGCTGGATGTATGTCTCCAAAAAATAACAATACATTTACATCATACATGTACCTTAAATATTTACAGTAACGTAAACTATGTACTAAGAAGAAGTCATTTTTACTTTTTTACCGTACAAATACAAACATGGGAAGCACTGCTACATGTAAACACTGGATTATTATTATTATTCACAAAAAAATAATAAGGGTCACCTCTGAAATATCAGGAATGAAGATTAAAAATGAAGAGGAAATGAACGACCCTACAATTTGTTAAAGACACTGGACACCTTTGGTAACTGTCAAAAACCAGTATTCTCACTTGGTGTATCCCAACGTATGCATAGAATAATAATTCTGTGAAAACTTGGACTCAATAAGTGATCTAAGTTGCAAGAGAATAGTGAAAGAAAAAACAAACAATTTGTTTGCACAAATTTGTGTGCTTTCAGATGCCTTATAAAAGGCTTCAGGCTTGAACTCTTTTAATATTTGGGTGATAAATTACCTCTTTCTCAAAAACTATGTTAGTTCCGAGGGAGCCGTTACTCACAATGTTTTATACTATCGACAGCTCTCAGTTGCTCGTTACCAAGTTGGTTTTTATGCCAACAATTTATTTGGGAGTAATTACCAATAATGTCCAGTGCCTTTAAAATGTATTAAATACTACTGTAACATATTTAACTGTTTTGTACAAGTTACACCAGTATGTATTTATTTTACAGGTAAGGTTATAACCAGAAAAAAATGTGTTTTTATTAAAGGAAACGGTTCTTCTTCATGATTAGTTTGACTAAATGTTAAGAATTTGTAAATTTGAGGCAAAATTTTCCTAATTTTGAACAATTTTAGATGGGAACTAGTCCCAAGAGTTGAAGATATTTCTTTCTTCAGCATATACGTAATACATCCACAGATACGTCAACATACTGTGCCATACAAAAGTGGTGTTGAACTTAACAAATCCGATACTATTTATTTAAAATGGGAAGATTATTAATCTTATCAAAAAGACGAATGACAAAGCCTATAATTCACATAAGGGCATACATTAGTTCAGGCCCATCATATTTTCCCACACTGTATGCATTTGATAATACTGTAAAGACTTTACTAAACCACTAGACAGGGTAACTTGTTAGCTTTACACGGATATTCAAAAGGTCAGAAATTTCACTCTTTTAGGTGTAAAGCCACTTTTCATTGTCAGTTTTTCATTTTCCATAAGAATTAGGGATATTTTGTATGGAGTACAAAGGTCAGGAACAAAGCAATGGTTTTAGTCTTTGCCACAAGACACCTGCATTCATTGTGTACTTTTTACATGGACAATACCCAACTGTAGAGGGCACTGTGCATCTCCACAAGCATCCCTGAAAAGTCAAGTGAAGATGACCCAGTTTAAAGAAAGTAATGTCTTGTACCAAGACTCTAGGCAATGGCAGCCCCAGTGAAATTCCAGACCTTCAGTTGCGATGATTCAAATACTGGATATCAGGAACTTTTCAGCTGCATATTGTCAAGTATCTAATTGTATTTGTAAATAAATAAATGCAGTTCCCAATAACTTCTTTATAGATAAAGTTGACTAAGCTCAAAACCAACTTAATTAGCGCCGAGAGGTGTTGGGAGGTACGTACAGCTCTGAACCCATTTTCATAGAGCTGCTTAAAGCCATTGGACACTTTCGGTAAACAGTATTGTCCAAGGCCCACACTTCGTGTATCACAACTTCTATATAAAATAACAATCCTGCAAAAATTTAGGCTCAATCGGTCGTTGGAGTCGGGAGAAAATAACAGGAAAACCCTCCCTTTTTTCTGCACGTTTCGCCGTGTCATGACATGTGTTTAAAATAAATCCGTAATTCTCGCTATCGAGAATTGATATTGTTTTACTGTTTTCTCGAAAAGTAAAGCATTTTATGGAATAATATTTCAAGAGAAGTCTTTCACCATTACCTTCTGTAAACCCTGTAAGTTATTTGTAAATCTGTGAACTTTAAAAAAAAGTTTCTGTACCGAAAGTGTCCAATGGCTTTAAGCACGCAAAAGTAACTAAGCACAGCAAAATTATGCTTACCAGAGTAAGGTTACCAGCCCAACTACAATGTCCACGTGTACAATGTATGACTGGTACCCCGCTCATTTCTGCCTAGGTGAAATTTTGTTGAAGCGTTTTTTCTGCTACGCAGCTCTAAAAATAATTGGGCCCTAAGGCATAAACCCACTCTAGCAATAACTCTTGGGTGTCACTTAGGGAATTTGAATCCCAAGGCAGTATCCCAACGTCTCTCTGGGTGGTTACAGGTTACGTCAACATGTACAATTTGTGACTGGTACCCTGCTCATTTCTGCTTAATGGAAACAATTTCTAACTTGGAGACAGTATTTTCTGCTAAGCAGCTCTATGAAATTGGGCCCTGCGGAACAAACCCACTCTAGCAATAACCCAGTAGTATCACTTTGGGCAGTTGAATCCAAAGGCAGCATCCCAATGTCTCTCCGGGTGGGTTACAGGGCGAGGCTCTAGTGGGTGGAGTTCAGAGATTTACGGGTGGTGCCGAGCTTCCTGAGACCCATCGTCTTACACACCCAGCTGGCTATGTCCACCTCTTCCGTCTCAGATTTCTTGGTGAAGGGGTGAACCTAGGTTTAGGAATTGAAAGAGATAAAGATTTGAAGAGATGTCTGTATTTATGGGTAAAAAATAAGGGAAATAACTTTGGTTGATCATAAATTAAAAGGAAAACCATCCTGACCACTCCAAACTTTATCCCAGATGTAATTGAGTTAGTAGTTATCAAATATTTTAAACCACAAACGAAACTGACTGGGTAAATTTTAAATGATTTGGGCTTGAACAAAGAAAAAGAACAGTAGAACCCGAACCAACAATGTCCGGATTAATATGCCGCTCTTCTAGCAAATGAGCTTTCTAGCCCTACATGCACATTGGCGATCTTCCTATTTTGTCAATATCTTTGTTTTGGAGTGGAATTTCTTCTTCTTTTTTAGGGTAAAGAAAAACCAGCATTCTGGTAAAAATGGAGAAACCGGAGGCCACTAACTATTTTGTTTGCATTTTATCAGATGTCCCCAACATCGTGTACTGACTTGAGAGGAATGGTTAAGAAAAATTCTGCCTAAAAGTTTCTTAAAACCAAGAACTAAGAAATGAACTTACCAGAAGATTCTTGAGCTCTGCTCTTTCTTGTGGATTCTTAATTAAGCTGTTAAAGAAGAAAATATGAGAGGGGACAGGTTATGTTATTACATTTCCCAGGCCATTAACTATTTTTTGCATTAAAATTTCCCAGTGATAATTCTGCTGGTAAAGTATGAAATAATAATGGCCGGTTTATAGTCGGTCGCGCGATTGAAATCTTAACGCGCGATCAAAAAAGACAAAGTCTTTAGGCCTCAGCGATGACTATAAACTGTGTCGCGGGTCAAGATTTTAATATACCCCAGCCTTGAGGATAACTAGAATCTTGTCATTGGTCACAGTTCATCAGTCTGTCTGTCTGTCTGTCTGTCTGTCTGTTCCATCAAGGGAACTCGGCAAATTCCCACAAGGGGATATATATGCCAAGCTATCAACACACAATCTCTCTCATACAAATATTGGTTTAACCTCTTTGATTGTGAGTTGCACAAATCAAGAAATTATGATTCAGTAACTAGACAACAATATTTATTCTTCAGTCATTGTGATATTACAAAAGACACATAGTCACTGTTGCTTAGCCCTGCTGATGGACAGTTTATCACAGTGTTTTTGGTGGATTCTCGTCAACAGCCAAAGCTAATGCTTGCTAATTGCTTTGTATTGATCGTCGCAAACGATGGGTTTAAAGCAACAGCCTGGGTGATCTGTGAGCTCTGTCCTTGACTGTAATTGCTTTGTCCATTGGATTGGATGTTCCTGTGACCTTCAGTAGAGTAGTGAGGAACGTCTAATGACCTATGGACACTTGTCATTGAGTATCGTGCCACATACATTCACACAAACACACAACATTTCATAGGTTTGTGGATTTTTTTTTCCACAGAACTTGGGAAAGTACTTAGAAACCAGTTAAGTGTAAGGATAAAAACAAAATGTATTGTCCATGGATAAAAGAAATCACAAAGACTTACCATTTGTTTACAAAATCTACAAATTCCGGCGAAAACACTTTCGCGGGTAGTTTAGGTGGTGGCTGCAAGGAAGAGAGTGAATATAGAATGATGAGATTAATTTTCTTTTTAACTATACTGTCAGGTTATGAAACCTACATGTATGATTCTCAGAAAGAAACCTTAGTCACCATGCTTCCCAAGAACCCCAAGGAGGGTTCGGTCTTAGATGTGGGAAAAAAACACCAGAGAACTAATCAATGGAAAACCCACCGGGGTAGAGACTCCGGTAGGGACTGAACCCCCCCCCCAAAAAAAAAAACGGAATCCGCGTATAGTTTCAGGCATAATGCACACAATGAAAACAGTTCTGGTCGGCTGTCCCAAGATGCATTGGTGTCAATGCTTTTGATTAGCTCATGCCAGTGGCTCACCTAGATGAGTACACCAGGGTCGACCCCGGGTAAGCTACATGTAGTCGGACATGCTCCTAGTTTTAAATTCAGAGTAAAGTTTTCACTCACTTCATTTACAATGCACTCCAGAAGTTCAAAGATGGCCATGGATCGTGGAGCATCTCCAAAAGCTGCACAAAAGGAAAGACAATTATATAACCTATTTTACACTGCATTTTTCAATTTGTTTTTGCTCATAAAGGCCTAGCACAGTTCTATATATATCATAGATGCACACATTAAAAACTAATATCGTGCAAAATGGTATCCATTTGTAGACAAACGTGAATGAACTCCTGTATCTGTTATAAACATGCATGTAAAGAGGACGCCGCTGCATACATGTATTCATGGACATTTGCGAAACCTCTTTACTGACGATAAAAACTTACTGCTGATTGGCCTGCCCACAGGCTTGCTGCTGGACTTCTGCGCCGAACTGTCGTATGGCAGACCAAATATCTGACAAATCTCCTTATCGTCTGGTGGTGGGATCGGGTACCGTCCGATGGACATCTCAACGATGGACAAACCCATGCTCCAAATATCCGATTGCACTGAATAATGAATCCCTTGAAGTCTTTCCGGCTGTCGGGAAAACAATTTTCATACTTCATAAGAAAAATTCATGGAGCTATTGAAGCGTAGAGGATTCCCCCTACTAGTAAAAAACAAAACACAGGAGAAGCGTAGTACTGCTTCCCTACTTAATTTTTTATTATAAACTTGTTGAATTTTTAACAACATGTACGTTCAATGCTAGCATTCGGTTTATAAACTGGGCCCAATTTCGTGGCTCTGCTTACTGTAAGCATAGAATAGGCGCTATTTCACGGGTTTTGGATTATTATATTCGTGCGTACTCAACGTTACTAGAAATTCTAGGCTAACAAGGCTAGCGCAGAAATTGCAGGTCTGGATTTCATACGGTGTGGATTTTCCAGATTTTAGTTTTTGAGGGGCAACAAGGCCAAGACAAGGGCAAAAGAAGCCATGTCGCCCATGTACTCCCAGGCCTGTATTTAAATACATGAGTCCAGATTTTAGTGTAAATAACCAAAGAAATGCCTTCTCGATAAACCTTGATGAAACAGCCAAGTTAAGACCGTTTTGGGAACCATAAACAGCCCCTTGTGTAACTCAACTTACCGACATGTACGACCTAGTTCCCACGAATGAATTGGCCATCGAGTCAATCAGCTGACCACTCACTCCAAAGTCACACATCTTGATTTCTCCCCTTGAGTTCACCAGAATGTTGGAGGGTTTCACATCTGCATAGGGGGGAATAAATATGTTGAATGGATAGTTATTTAAGTGAAAGGGTTTGATACCTTTGTAGTTCAAGTTTATGGCCATGACATCGATCCGAACTCACTGTGAATGAGTTAAGTACATGTAATATAATTTACCCGTAGAAGTTTCAGCTTCATATGTTGTCAAGTTTTTGAGGGGAAAAAAGTGAAAATCACCCTTTGTCATTTTCCAGGTACATGTACTAAATCAGACTTGTTTTAATCTTTACTTTTGTAACTTCTGCTTTATAAATATAATAATTTATATATTTCATATGATTTACTTGTTTATGTTATGACTCGCGAATAGAGGCTCCTGCATTAGGCTAGGCTTATGCGCTATGTCCCCCGTATGACTACTATAAATCCTTGTGAAAGTATGAATAAATAACATAATAACCCCTCACTGTTTCTTAAATAATAAAAACTAACACTATAATTATATTAATTAACAGACATACATGAAGGCCTACTGATTAATACATGTATGTCGAACCCCAGTATGGCAAGAAGGACATTCAAGGTTGTGTAGCAGTACATGTGCTAATTAATGATGTGCGTACATTCATGAAATAACTGTTCCAGTTTTATAGAGCTGCTTCAGTAGGGGAACAAAATATTTTGAGCAAAACGGCCGAGTCACACTGCAGCGATAACGAAAACGATAACGATCACGACGCAAAGAGAACGCATTCTACTGGTTGAATGAGCGTGTGCGTATTCTGCGTGGAGCAATTCAACCAATAGAATGTGATCTCTTTGAATCGTGATCGTTTTAGTTATCGCTGCAGTGTGACTTGGCCTCTATAAACAAATGATATTATTTACATTCAAGCCCTATAACAAAAACTATGATGTAATAACTACATTAGTACAAACTAAATACACGTCACAAGCCAGGCAATCATGTACTGTTTCTCTATCACATGTATCACAGACTTATTGATCAGAATCACTAAGGCCAAGTAAAAAAACAAAAACATGTTTATCGTCCGGGTTTCTCAAAAAAGGGTAGGAGGGGCTTTTTATTTCTTATTTCAAGATGGCCGCTATTCTTCTTAAAATGTCAAGTATCCATTGTTTTATTCTACTACTCAAACACACAATACATGTTCATAAATGAAATATTAAGGTGAAGACATTCAGACAAGACATTCCGATTGTTTTAGTTGAGATCGTTTAAAATAACTTTTTTTTTTTTTAAGTGCATAAAAAAAGTGCATATAAACAATCAAATAAAAAAGGAGGCATCCTCTAAAAAGGAAGCGGGCGGGGATGCTAAACAAGTTTCTTTTTTTTACTCGGCCTAATGCATACGTACATGTAATACAAACAATGTAGGCCATATAGTGAGTGAGATTGGTGGACATGAAAATGAAAGTAACAGTACACACTTCCATATTACCCATGATTAAGAAAAACAAGAAACATTTGTGTGGCATGAGGCATAATTTACGTATCAACGTGTAGTGTAGTTAACTGTACAAATATCACAAGCAAATTATATTGTGGCGTTCGTTAATGTATTATCCCCTTAGCAAACACACTGTATCATTTAAAAATTAACAGGCACACTTTAAGAGTAATACATCCATGATTAAGAAAAACAAGAAACATTTGTGCAGCATGAGGCATAATATACATATCCACATGACATGATCCACATGGCATGCTAGTGTAGTGTAGTTAATGTACAAAATGTATGATTGCCGTTAATGTCATAATCCCCTAAGCAAACACACTGTATCATTTGAAAATGCAAATAAAAATTACAGAAACACTTTCAAAAGTATACACATGATTAAGAAAAACAAGAAACATTTGAGTGGCATGAGGCATAAATTACGTATCCCGCTGCTAGCGAGTAGTTAATGTACAAATATCATAGGCAAATTATGTTTAGCGTTAATGTTATAATCTCTAAAGCAAACACACTGTTTCATTTATTATGTTGCCAGGTTTCATCTGACAGCACTGTTGGGGGTTAGGTGTCATAAAATGCACAATATAATGCATGAACGAGTGCAGTGGCTATACAAATTGCATCCACACTCATCATAGTGCATACCATTAAGTATGGTAAGGCTTAAGTACATTATAAAAAGGGATGCTACATAAATGTACATGTCAGCAGCAAGACAGAGTTTTGAGCAAGTCTTAAAGCATGGAGCAGGCACTGGACACCTTTTGACATTGGTCAAAGACCATTTTTGTTCACTTGTACTATCCATATATCCCAACATAACAAATCTGTGAACATTTAGACTCAATTAGTCATCACAGTTGCAAGAGCATAATGAAAGAAGAAAAAAACACTCTCATCGCACACTTATTTGTGCGCTTTCAGATGCCTAAAAAAGTTTTAGTGTTTTATCAGATTTAAATCTTTTAGTTCCAAGTTACTTCAGGGGGAGCCGTAGTCTCTCACAACATTTTGCACTATCAACAGCTCTCCATTGCTCGTTACCAAAGATTGAGTCAGGCACCAGCAACAACAGTGCGAACTTAATGTAATTTGGGTTGGTAACCTGTTTCTGCTAAGCAATATTATTCTGTGCTTAGCAAGTTTTGGTTTACAAGCTTTATGAAATAGAGCCAATGACACAATATACACTCTTAGACTAATAGTGGTACACTGTTTTTCCCTCCTTGTTGATGCTTAGCAGAAGTTAGTTTAAGGCACTGGACACCCTTGGTAATTGTCAAAGACCAGTCTTCTCACTTGGTGTGATCTTCAACACATGCACAATAACAAACCTGTGAAAATTTGGACTCAATTGGTCGTCAAAGTTGCGAGAAAATAATGGAAGAAAAAACACCCTTGTCACATAAGTTGTGTGCTTTGGGATGCCTTGAATTCGAGGTTTCTTATTCAATTCAAATAAATTACTTCTTTCTAAAAAACTATACTTCAGAGGGAAATTTTTTCTCACAATGTTTTATACTACATGTTTTGATAGTCCATGTAAATGCTTATGCTAACAATTATTTTTAGAAACTACCAATAGCCTCCAGTGCCTTTAAAGGGTGTATGTACTTTTTGTAGGACAAAAAACACAATGTCCACAGATTTACACTAAACTTACACAGTTTGAAGATAATGATAGAAGAAAGCTTTCCTGAAAATATTACGTGCTGAGGTGCTGTAGTTTTTGGGAAATGAGTAAAACAATGTCATGAAAATAATTTTTGTCTCATGAGACGAAAATTATTTTAAGCATTTACAAACGTATTTTCATGACATTGTTTTACTCATTTCTCAAAAACTACAGCACCTCAGTAAGTAATATTTGAAGGGAAGCTTTCCACTATCATTATCTTTAAACCCTGTAAGTTTAAAGTAAATCTATGGACGTTTTGAAAAAGTACCCAAATCGTTTAAGAAAAGGGAATACCAGTACTGTCTCTAGGAGACACAATCTACGATGGTTTTTTCTTAAAGAATAATGAATACAGGTAGGGGGAGGGAACCAGGGCAACCACGGCAACCACATCCTGACTAAACCAAAAGAGCGTAACTCGATATGCACCATACAGCCTCTGTGTAGACGAGTAACTGATCCGGATGGGGCATGACTGAATAGTAAGTAAATCCACCGGCAGTGGCCAACCTTTTGCATTGAGGAACGGGGTAAACAGGAAGATACTACACAGTGCACAGAATGTGTCTTCATTATTAAATCCATGAATGGGCTAGGATGGTTTCTATATTAAATGTCCGGTGAACTAAAAAAAAAATCAAAAACATTCATGATACATTGTGTGTGTGTGCATGTAAATATAGATCATGTACGTGTACATACAATATGTACAATATGTACATGTACTGTACATGTGACTCTCCAAATGTGTTCATGTACACGTACATGTGAGGCTTTCATGTGATCCAGAAACAGGTTGTCCCATTTTGCTGTAAACTTTAAAGCAAAAAGTGTGTGCAAGAATTGCTCATTTTCAACTAAAATGAGAACTCCAGATAAAACAGACATGTTCAAAATTTGGACTTGGATTTTACGCAGCATCCTTTGAGCACTGATCATGCACATTGCATTTGGGGTGCGTTTTGGCTGTCGTAATTGTCATAACCAGTGATTAACCAATGGCCAACTCAACCCAAACCTGTAACTGCCTCCAGCTACCGGGCAACCTCGATAGTCCAGTTGGTAAGACACTGCTCTAGAATTGCAAGGGTCATGGGTTCGAATCCCACCTGAGTAACATGCCTGTGATATTTTTTCACAGGACTTGGGAAAGTACTGAGTATACAGTGCTAACACACATCGGTGTATGGGTAAAAACCCAAAATAATATTCTTTATCCCCGATGCACATCTCTTATATCAACCCAAACAGTTGTTAGTTACGACCGTGAAAATGCACAGATGGGCTATACAAGACAGCAAAACTGTCAGTGTTCAAAAAAGGAACTACACCATGTGCTTTACACGGAAAAGGAAGTCTAGGGCCTATTCTTCAAAATCAGTACTGTTTTTTAGTTCCCTCAAGCATTCATTAGTGTTTTCTAATCGGCAAGATGCACTTTTGTATTACTGGTTTGTACCATGGAGGTTGAATTCTACCTCCATGGTTGTACTGTGGATATGCATCAACAGTCTAATGTCTTAATCACTAGGTGTCTGTGGTGGCAGTAATTGAATTCTATGGCCCATTCTTCAAAATCAGTACTATTTTTTAGTTCCCTCAGAGCATTCATCAGTGTTTTCTAATCGCCTACATGTGTAGATGCACTTTTGTATTGCTGGGTTGTACTGTGGATATGCATCAACAGTCTAATGTCTCAATCACTAGGTGTCTGTGGTTGCAGTAATTGATAAATCATGCATGAAAGGCTAATTATCAAGTAACAACTCCTCGTTTATTTATAGAGGAACTTGTGATGCCACAAACTATGATTAATAATGGTGTTATTTAAAGGCAGTGGACACTATTGGTAATTACTCAAAATAGTTATTAGCATGAAATCTTACTTGGTAACGAGTAATGGGGAGAGGTTGATAGTATAAAACATTGTGAGAAACAGCTCCCTCTGAAGTAATGTAGTTTTCGAGAAAGAAGTAATTTTCCACGAATTTGATTTCAAGACCTCAAGTTTAGAATTTGAGGTCTCGAAATCAAGCATCTGAAAGCACACAACTTCGTGCGACAAGGGTGTTTTTTATTTCATTCATATCTCGCAACTTCGATGACCGATTGAGCTCAAATTTTCACAGGTTTGTTATTTTATTATGCATATGTTGAGATACAGCAAGTGAGAAGACTGGTCTTTGACAATTACCAATAGTGTCTAGTGTCTTTAAAGGTATCAATACGTAGATCTTGTGACCATAATAAGCTGAACAGACGGAATACCACATGCACCATCTTTGACTGGTATCCTGCTTGTTTTGCTTAGCAGAAAATTGTTAAGCAAAAATGTCTCCTTCAGCAGCACCATGAAACTGGGCTCAGGTTAAGGCATCTTCTTTATTATGTGGACCATTTGTAAGTCTGAAATTCGGACCCTGATATTTTCATAAGTGAAAGCTATTTTGTTTATTTATACATTGTAATAAACTAAGAGGTACCTAGCAAGATATTATACACAATTTTGACAGCCCAGGCCTTTCAAATAAATCAAGGTAGAAGATTTTGAGTCCCTGACATCAGCATTTTTGACAGACCTCAACAACCTGTTAGATAATTGAGGTATTTAAATGATAAAAACTTCATATTTGCAGGGCATTTATTTAACTTTTGAATGCGCAGGTGGTGGGGGGGAGTTGACAAATAATTTAACAGCAAAAGACAATCAAAGTCCGACAATTAAAAAAAAAAAAATCGGTAATTTTCCGTGCGTCTTTTTTTTCCGTCAAAAATATCAACAATAAGAAACACGTGAGTTAACAAATTTTTAAGACATTCAATAAGTTTGAAAAAAATACAAAAAAAACACATTTAAATAATAGTTATTTTGTGACAATGATTGTTGCGATACCTGGTCAACTATCAGAGTAATCAGTATTTCAAATCTCCAGCGATGTAATTTTTCCTTGTCTGTCATTGACTTCCGCGCGACGTTCATGAATTTTCTGATCGCCCTGTAAGTTGACCTTTGACACGAGACATACCCCCTCAAACGTCTGCTTGTAGTCAGGCACACTCAGTGTTTTTACGGAACGCGCGATCAGCACATGTTTTTCTGCGCGATCTTGTACTCGGGCAAAATAATTCTGTCAAGAAAATAACGTCAGCATTTACTGCCGTTCGACAATCCATCGGACAGCTCCAGACGAAAAACCAAAACGTCTTTCAGATGATTTACAACGGAAATACTTTCTTCAGAACGCTAGTTTTTGGAAACTAAATCAACTTCCATTCAGGTACGTTTGATGTGGATTGCGCGAAGGTAATAAAGTCTGGAACGTCATTTTGCAATTAAGTCCGTCTATTTTCTGGAACGTCATGCAAATCTGTCAATTTTTGGCGATCGTCAAAAATTACGTTCGAAACTGACGTTTTTACCTAAAAAAAAAATGTGGACGCTTGACAAAGTTTTTATTTTTGATAGATGTTAGGTATGAGAGGCTGCAATAATTAGCGAAATTACAGTAGTCTTGTGCCAGAAAAAAAATAATTACAGACAATATTTGCTTTGGTTTTCTGTCAACCTTATGCCCTCCTCTGTCAGGCTTATATTTTCTGTGTTTGATGTTTTGTTGATTTTTTACTGATTTTATTTGAAAGTACATCTGTTGGACCTCATTATAGTAAACAATGAATGTTCCTTGTGATTTACTTAAGCTAGTTTTGAATTAAATATATATAACCACAGGTTTCACTGCTGCAGACTCTACACTTTTAAAATGATCACCACACAATTAAAATGAACTGAACTATCCTTATATGAACATTTTAATAAACCTTAATATGTATACAATTATTTGAAATATCTGAAAAGGTCAAAAATAATTTTTTGAAAAATGACATTTGAGGTTGTAAAATGGTCCATATTTCAAAGAAGATGCCTTAACTGTTTAATTATCAGAATCTATGGCAACCTCGTTCCCAGGGGTGATTGATCTCACCACGCCATTTTTTCCCAGCATGCCTTGCTCGATCATAACCCCTGGAATTGTCAAATTTAAATGTGCTATATGCTAGCACATTTAAATGAGCCATAAATAACAGTCATTATTCAATGTTTTCTACGCACGCACGCATGTCTTTCGTCTTAATGAATGTTTTTATTTTTCAATTTTTTAAACGTGTTGTCCTTAAAAACGCGGGCGTGATCAACATACAAATATCTTTAAAACTATGCGCGCACGCACTTGACATCTAATGCATAACCAATTTTCTGAGCCAACCAGTGTTGTGTCCCGGTACATCCCTCACAGGGGTTAGTGACGAGAGGTATCGATACGGCGCGCTGCCCATGGTAGCGAGGCTGAATCTACGGCTTTGTCATAAAAAAATTAGTGACTTTCGATACAGTGCTTCAATCCTACGGACAGTTTCTATATAAAAAAAAGGCCCGACACGTATGTTCTATTCCTCAAATAAACTTCCACATTTCACACATTAGTCTTCAAAATGATATTTCAGATGGGAATACTCTCTTGGGGGTGTTCAATCAATTATCATTGCTGATTCCAAGAAGCCTTTCCCTAATAATTGGCATTACACATATTTACATTCACTGTAAACAGGATGGATCATCAAGGTACATCTATAGCTAGCCACTTTGCCTCCCATTCTGTTAAAGGCACTGGACACTATTGGTAATACTCATAATAATAAATAGCATAAAAACTAATTGGTAACAAGCAATGGAGAGCTGTTGACAGTATAAAACATTGGGAGCAACAGCCCCCTCTGAAGTAACATTGTTTTTGTGAAAGAGGTCAAATAATAAAAGACTTCAAACCTGAAGCCTTTTATAATGCATCTGAACGCACACAAACTTGTGCAACAAGGGTGTTTTTTCTTTCATTATTCTCTTGCAACTTCAATGACTAATTTAGAGCCCAAATTTTCACAGCTTTGTTATTTTATGCAACTTCATGGAAAGACCCATACATGTATGTGTACATATACATAATGTACAGTGTATGTTGGGATACACCAAGTGAGAATACTGGTCTTTGATAATTACCAAGCGTGTCCAGTGCCTTTCATGAAAGATTCAATAGCTTGATATCTTTTTTCTTTTCCATGACGACTGCTCTTTATGCAGCCGGCGACGCTAAATCATGCTAACTCTCTCAGGCACCAGTACTATAGTGTAACGACAGAATTCACTGACGTCAATGCAGAATGCAATTACACTCTGTTCAATTTAATACAGACATCGTGGCTGTCAGTACAGTGAAGAAATCAACAGCAAAGGACTGTACATTCGGGTTATTATAAGACACTTCAAAGAGGCCTTATTATTAGAAATTAAAAAAAATCAACAGAGATAGCGTTGATGAGTTTGTTTTGACATTTTGGGGAATTTAAGATTAACAACGATTCTAGAATCTAGAGAAGGGTGAAATTGGTGACGATGAATGACTTTTTCTGAAAAAAAATTGCCAGTGTGATTGTACCAAAATTAAAAGTCCTGACAAAATGGTGGTCATCTCCACTTAGTCTATGAAGGTAACTGAGATTCTTAAAGTCACTGCCGTTGATTTCACCAAACTCTTCCTAACTTAGCATAAATTTTAGGATTTAAGACTAATTCAGTTCCGTATCCATATCTGCAGGACGCATTAAACCCATCCATAGACATTGAGACACTTTGAACCCATCCTTCCTAGTGTTTCGTGAAATAGGTTCAGGACACACCTTTGGTAATTGTGAAAGACCAGTATTCTCACTTGGTGTATCCCAACATTTGTATGCAAAAAATAACAAATCTGACTCAATTGTTCATCAAAGTTGCTACATAGAGTATAATGAAAGTCAAAACACCTTTGTTGCACAAATTTGTGTGCTTTCATATGCCTAAAAAAGGCATTAGGCCTGAAGTCTTTTAACATTTGAGTGCAGGCCCGATACTTCACAGAGGCAACGAAGGCGATTGCCTCCGTGTCCCCAGGTAATTGCCTTGGTGCCTTTGAAATGCTACAGTAGAAATTTGCAATTTCATCATAGGGTGCCCTTTACCAAAAAGAGAATGCCTTGGTGCCCTTGCCCTTTTAAAACGAAGCATACAGCCCTGTGAGTGAGAATATACAAAACACTCCATGCTAACCTCAACACTTTCGGTCAATTGATGTCTATATTTTCAACTTCTCAGTGCATGTCTTACGTACAAATGTCAAACCAGGCCCTCGTCTGGAGAGTCTTCCTATCTCTCTGTGAACCGACTCAAGGAAAACTAAGTAATCAAGTCTCCTGGGCAAACCAGATTAGTGTTGGATTATCTACATGGGCTAGGGATTAGGGATGATCCCTGAAACACTTTGAGTTCAAAATGTTGACAGGAGGTTGAAAATGGTTGAGATGTGTTATTTGTTTGTGTGCAACAGAGAGTCAAGGTGAAGATAATATTGAGGTCTTTATGTACAACTGTAAGTTTCGCCAGACGTCCTACATGTACCTTATGGAATTAAAAAAGTCCACAAATCCACTAGTTAACTATTTGTTTTTTTGAAACCTGCAGAGTTTTTTAAGCAATTGAACTCTTCAAAAACAAAAATTTATCGTAACTCAATTGAGCGACTTTAAAAAAGCTGAACCTAAAAAAGTCTCAAAATTGAGTTATGATACTTGCCATAAGCCATTTTGAGATACGGTAGACATGCGACACTATTTGGTATGGGTAAACTTGACAAACCAAACAGTGCATTCCTACATAGTGGCCACCATATCTCAAAGAGGCTTAAGGGAAAGACACTGCATTATTTAAAATGATTTTTTATTATTTTTTATTTTTAAGTTTATGAAAATGGTTGAGATGTGTTATTTGTTTGTGTGCAACAGAGAGTCAAGGTGAAGATAATAGTGAGGTCTTTATGTACAACTGTAAGTTTCGCCAGACGTCCTACATGTACCTTACGGAATTAAAAAATTCCACAAATCCACTAGTTCTGCAGAGTTTTTAAGCAATTAACCTCTTCAAAAACAAACATTTATCGTAACTCAATTGAGCGACTTTAAAAAAGCTGAACCTAAAAAAGTCTCAAAATTGAGTTATGATACTTGCCATAAGCCATTTTGAGATACGGTAGACATGCGACACTATTTGGTATGGGTAAACTTGACAAACCAAACAGTGCATTCCTACATAGTGGCCACCATATCTCAAAGAGGCTTAAGGGAAAGACACTGCATTATTTAAAATGATTTTTTATTATTTTTTATTTTTAAGTTTATGAAAATGGTTGAGATGTGTTATTTGTTTGTGTGCAACAGAGAGTCAAGGTGAAGATAATAGTGAGGTCTTTATGTACAACTGTAAGTTTCGCCAGACGTCCTACATGTACCTTACGGAATTAAAAAATTCCACAAATCCACTAGTTCTGCAGAGTTTTTAAGCAATTAACCTCTTCAAAAACAAACATTTATCGTAACTCAATTGAGCAACTTTAAAAAAGCTGAATCTAAAAAAATCTCTAAATTGAGTTATGATACTTGCCATTTAAGCCATTTTGAGATACGGTAGACATGTGACACAATGTGGTTTGGGTAAACTTGACAAACCAAACAGTGCACCCCTACATAGTGGCCACCATATCTCAAAGAGGCTTATGGGAAAGACACTGCATTATTTAAAATTATTTTTTATTATTTTTTATTTTTAAGTTTATGATTATTTCCCCTATTAAATCAGCACAGCCAAATGGAGACCAAAAAAACACAGAAGAATACTAACTCGGTTGGGATTCGAACCATGACCCCTGTATTCTTGAGCAGATGTCTCACATATCTTAGCCACTAGCCAACCGAGCTAGCCCAGTGACAAGCAAGCGTGAATCAAGATGGTAAATTAAAACAGGACGCCTCAATTAGAACAAGATTGTTATGTACTGTGTGTGTTGGTACAGTAAACGTAGTTCATTAGAAAGACTGAACTAATTAAGGGAAAGTGCGTCATTAGTTTTTGTTAGAGTAAATTAAATCCTATCCTCTAAGTTTTCAATAAACACACTATACCTAACCAACCTGTATTAGACCCTGTTGTCTTGTCAAGGTTAAAAAATAATAAATTCCATGTATACTTTTTTCATAGAACTTGGGAAAGTACTGAATAAACCGTGCTTACTACACATGTGTAAGGGTAAAAACAACATTATATTCTTTATCCCTGGTGCAAACATTAAAAACAAAAAATTGTTGTTTTGTCAGGGAGTTACATTACACCTGGTTTATTTTGATTGATATTTGGCGCTGGAAAAAAAGAGGAACTTTCTGTCATGTACATTGTTTAAAGCCATTGGACACTTTTGGTAAACAGTATTGTCCGAGGCCCACACTTCGTGTATCACAACTTATATATAAAATAACAAACCTGTGAAAATTTAGGCTCAATCGGTCATCGGAGTCGGGAGAAAATAAAGGGAAAACCCACCCTTGTTTCCGCACGTTTCGCCGTGTCATGACATGTGTTTAAAATAAATCCGTAATTCTCGCTATCGAGAATTGATCTTGTTTTAATGTTTTCTCAAAAAGTAAAGCATTTCATGGAATAATATTTCAAGAGAAGTCTTTCACCATTACCTTCTGTAAACCCTGTAAGTTATTTGTAAATCTGTGAACTTTAAAAAAAAATTCTGTACCGAAAGTGTCCAATGGCTTTAAACTATGTACATATGTATCTAGCTGTTTTATACTTTTATTCAGGCTATCTTATTGGAATTTTGTAGATTTTTACGAGGAGAAAAACAAAATCGTATTTCAGAATTTGAAGTAAGAAGAATATTATACTTTTTTTTGTGTACACATAGCACAGCATAAATCATGTACATGCTTGTAAGACTGATACTTATTTTTAAAAATTATAAAAAGAACACTTGTTTCTGTTACGTAAGCAAAGATTTGGCACTTGCAAAAGCAAGGAATTACGCTCATGTCTCAGGGTATTTCACGGGTTAGCAGGTAATTTTGGCTTGTGCCCATGCGTACTCCACGTTACTTGGAATTCTACGCTTATACAGCTAGCGCAGAAATTTGGCGCTTGCACATAAAGCAGAGAACAGCGATTGTAAGAAGCGCAGAATTCGTTGGTAAGCTTAGCCTAGCCATGAAATTGGGCCCTGATCTGCGTACACTTGGGGAACCCTGAAAAGTAGAACAGCCACAATAAATAAAGGGATGAGAGCAGCTTACCTCTGTGCATGATTTCATGTGTTTCTCTTAGATAACTCAGCCCTCTCAGAACCTAAATGTGCATTAGAAGAAACAGAAAGACTACATTCATTCAATCATACATTTTTTACAAACACTGCGAAACGAAGGAACTTTGATGATTGATGGTTGCATGTCGCAGACGCATTTGTGCAGAGGCTTAGTGCACATCTCTACGGCGTATGCCAACCAGTGTCTGTACGCATGCCTTAATGTAACTGGCATATTCCATTGAAAAGAGTCTATTGAACCATGGAGGAACTGACTACAAAGTTTTACTTACTGCAACTGTGACTTTGCCCAGGATGTTTTCGGGTATTCTTCCTTTCTCAGCTCTTTTCATCACCAAATCCAATGAACCTCCATCCTGTAAAAATGAAAAGAAAACAAAAATTGTCAAGATTATAAGCATGGCCTGCAGTTTGGTACATGTAGTTAGCAAGTGCAGCTACGATGACATTTTGTAGAGGGGCACTAAAATGTATATTGGAATATTATGAATTGAAGGGGCATCAAGACCAAGACCAGGGTCCAATTTCATAGCGCTGCTTAGCGGCTGATTTTGTGCTTACTGTGCAATTTCTATTTCATAGCGCAATTTTTCTGCTAACCTGTGAAATAACGCTAAGGCTTAAGCAAATTTGTCGTCTGCTACAGTAAGCAAGCAAATTTGCTTACCATTAAGCAGCGCTATGAAATTGGGCCCTGGGTCCAATTTCATAGGGCTGCTTAAGCAGAAAATATCGTTGTTGTTTTGTTTAAACATATTGAGCAGGATACCAGTCACAAATTGTACATGTGATATTTGACTGGAAACCTTATTCTTGTAAGATTTTGTTGTGCTTAGCTACATTTGGTGCTTAAGCAGCCTATTAAGCAGCTCTATGAAAATGGACCCAGAGCACAGAAACCATCTATAGCCTTTTTGACAAAAATTTGTGGTGGGTTTTTTCATGGGGAAGTGTAGGCACCTAGAATGCTGCAGTCACAATCCCTGCGGAAAATACTAACAACAAATAATACAGGTTTTCCCTGGCTGTTATTTTCAGCATATTAATGGGTAACGGTCAATTTCAACTGAGTTGACAATAAATTTAAATCATTTTATTATTTTAATTAAACCTAAATAACGGTAACTAATAATTTTTTTACAAAAACCCACCCTTCTCAATTAAATGCTCAATTCCCATGGCTAAAATAACCCCCATAAGTTTTTACTTGAACAAATGTAAATTCACGTGCTGAAATGTAGTTATATTTTCAAACAAAGAGATAATAATCGCTTTCACGTGTGGTATGAATACATAAGTGAAATTGCTGCATTTTTGCAAAAGAAAAATGTCCAGAAAAACCTACCTAAATTCATAAACTTACTGATTTTTTTATCATCACCCACTTTCTACCAGGTCGTAATATGACACTGGTATGCAAAACAGCAACCTGGTAATCTAGCCCCATTAACAAAATCAAACCCTTGATTACCGCCAGGTCCCAAGAACTTCCCAGGTCCTATTTATTGTTTACAGTTAACGGGTAAATACAGGTGGAAATGAAAGCAACCAATTTATGCTGGCCTATGCAGTGTGAATAAAATACTACCAGTAGCTTAAAGAGCTACAGTACACATAGGGACTATCGTGTATTTTGTACATTTTCTTTTAAAAATATGTACACAATGCACCAGTTGTAAAATAGTAAACATCTTTGAAACGCAAATGAAAATAAAAGGTTGTAAAAGGTCTTTGGCATCAGCTACATGTCCATCCTGAGCAAATTAAATTTTCATTTAATCTTCCATGGAAAACAGTTATTTTTTGTTTAATCATTGGGCATCACTACAAGGTCATGTAATTGCCTGTCATGTAATTTTAGAGCATACGTACTGTACATGAAACGTGTCTGATAATTAATGCACTAACCATTAAAAAGCATCCAGATTATTTTTGTGCAATATGTGTGCACAATTAACTGTGATTTTGGGGTTGAACAAAGAATTGACTAGAGTGGGATTTGAACCAACGAACTCCGGATTAACGTGCCGGCGCTCTACCAACTGTGCTATCTAGCCCTATATTGGCGGTGTCCCTATTTTGTCAATATCTTTGTTCGGGGGTGCCAATTAATTGTCTGAAGGTTTAACAGTTTGTGGTTGTAATGCATGTCAGTGAATGATTTGCATACATGTAGCACTTGCCAATTGTTCCATTAGGTTGCTTGTAGCTACTAAAAACACATTGCTAACTTGCTACCAAAATTACAAGACTACCAAACTTGTTGTTGTAAGTTCTTTTGTCGGATGCTACAAAAACACTGGCCTCGAGTCTATACACAGTCCAGTGTCAATTTCAAGCCCTGCCAGTGCTTGGCATGTTTTATCGTTGCAGCATTTTACTTCAACTACTCCATCAGACAAAATTCGCAGGGCACCAGTCACAAACAGTCTACATTCCATGGTATAGACCTATGGTGTGGCCATCTTCATTTTACTCCATTCCAACTCATTGTAACCAAACTGAGGCTGGTAGTAACAATAGTCTGGTGCCATGCAATGTTTGCGCAATGAATGTTAGCATTCATTATTTTTACAGAAACAGGGAACATGCCCAAGATGGTGACAGCGTGATAAAGGTCTTTGTTGGCTTGTGACCTGCTAAGCAATATTTGTTGTGCTAATACAGGATTCACTGGTTCCACAACAAAATAACACTCAAAAGTTTGATAATCTCCATCGGCAATTACCTGATTCATTATTGTAACAGAAACAGGGAACATGCCCAAGATGGTGACAGCGTGATAAAGGTCTTTGTTGGCTTGTGACCTGCTAAGCAATATTTGTTGTGCTAATACAGGATTCACTGGTTCCACAACAAAATAACACTCAAAAGTTTGATAATCTCCATCGGCAATTACCTGATTCGTTATTGTAACAGAAACAGGGAACATGCCCAAGATGGTGACAGCGTGATAAAGGTCTTTGTTGGCTTGTGACCTGCTAAGCAATATTTGTTGTGCTAATACAGGATTCACTGGTTCCACAACAAAATAACACTCAAAAGTTTGATAATCTCCATCGGCAATTACTTGATGCCTATAACACTCATAAATCAAGCCTTGGGAAAAATTTCACAGCGCTGCTTTTATTTAAAAGCACAATCGTAACTTTAAAGCAAATTATAAACGATTTGTTCGCCCAAATAAGGTTACCGGCCAAACTGACATTCATATCAAATGCAACATTTTGGACTGGTAAACTGCTCATAATTGCTAAGCAGAAATTTGTTAAAGCAATATTCGCCATTTGCGCAGCTCTATGAAATTGGGCTCTGGTCACGAAGGCCATTGCGTAACATTACAAGTAACCCAACTCTCCACGAAGATGTACTGGTGGTACGTGTACATTGAACATTTGAAGCTACATGTACTGTTAAGTACCTGAACGCAACCTTTAAATCTCTAGAACAAAATGTGCTATAAACCCATTCAAGTTATCCTGACTGGCAACATACATGTTTCAGTGAATCAGGGTTTGAATCATACCATGATGTAGCCCTGGAGAAATGCTCTGCTACGGTTGAAACGTCAGGCCATCAATTTTTTCACTTCATTAAAAATAGTTGGGTGAGATAGCAAGGCATTTCACAAGTCATTTCCACTGGTCAATTAATTTTCATTGAGCCCTTTAACCTTCTCATATAAAGTCCATTAACCTTTTCACTTGTCCCTCAGCATTTTCACTAGTCCGTCAACAGTTTCAAGAGTCCATTGTTAACCTTGTGACTGGTCTGTTACATTTTTTACTCGTCCATGTCTTAAGATTTCTTTAAAACATTTTATTTTAAATTTAAATGCCTTGAATTTTGAAACAATATGAACGTTTTGGTGAAACAGAGGTTTGCACACTGACAAAGAATTCAGCTTCAGGGAGCAGTTAACTTTTACTGGTCGTCATTAGTTTTAAGTACATATTAGCCAGGGTTTGCCCTTAACCTTTCAGTGACCGGCCAGTAGGACTAATGACTAATTAGGCTGTAATTTTACTAGTCCATGTCAGCTCTTATTATTATTAGTCACTAGTTAGTCCGTCTAATCTTTGTTTAAAAGAATTAGGGAAGCTTTTCAACATCGTACCAGCCAACTGGACCACGAGGCCTGATAAAAGTACTTCAGAGCAACCTCCATGCCCTTTGGTCATTGCCCTCATGCCCATTTGACATTAGGGTGCCCTTTTTACCAAGGAGAAAATGCCTTGGTTCCCTTGCCCTTGCCCTTTCAAAAACAAAGCATACACACACGTACAGAACTGACTTGGGAGTAAATTTTGATGGGTCTTCTGGTGTTTTAAAGACCCTGGACACTATTGGTAATTGTCAAAGACCAGTCTTCTCACTTGGTGTATCTCAACATACATGCATAAAATAACAAATCTGTGAAAATTTGAGCTCAATTGGTCGTCAAAGAATGAAAGAAAAAAAGCACCCTGTCACACGAAGTTGTGTGCTTTCAGATGCTTGATTTCAAGACCTCAAATTCTAAATCTGAGAAAATTACTTCTTTCTCGAAAACCATGTCATTTCAGAGGGAGCCGTTTCTCACAATATTTTTTACTATCAACCTCTCCCCATTACTCGTTTACCAAGTAAGGTTTTGTGCTAATAATTGTTTTGGCCAATAGTGTCCACTGCCTTTAACTGGCATTGTCCAGCGAACCACTGTAATGCTGTCAGCGAACAACTGTGAAGGTGAAAACTCTATGCTTATTATCAGTTTTGTGTTTGAAGGTTTTAACATGGCACAGGTGTCACCCAATGCTCTGATCAATACAATATCAAGTGTACCTATACCACGGTCCGGTCCAATAGAAACAGATATTGATTGAACAGCAGTTGGAGACAGGAATAGACAGGGTGGTTCGTTTGCGGTTCAAGCTGTATGCTAATTAATATGCAAATTATTCTTGAGAGGCTACATGATGTCATTCACAGTGACAGGGTTTAATGGATTAGGTAGGAAAATTTGTGGTTTTTCACTCACTCAAGTCAACGAAAAGTTGTTTAATTTTCTTGCATTGTGAATGTCTAGTTACGAATGGAGTTTAAATAACAGCCTTTGTTTTAAGTACACAAGTAAAATTTGTGAATTTTGTTTTACATTGACAGCTGAACCTACAGAGAAGCACCCAAGCTTTTTAGGCACGATATTTGTTCTTTTGAAAAATTAGGAATATTGAAAGCACAGTGGACAATTGGTAATTACTCAAAATAATTATTAGCATACGTATCACCTTACTTGGTAACGAGTAATGGGGAGAGGTTGATAGAATCAAACATTATGAGAAACGGCTCCCTCTGAAGTAACTTTCTACGACTTTGATTTTGAGACCTCAGATTTAGATTTTTAGGTCTCGAAATCACGCATCTGAAAGCACAAAAATTTGAGTCAAAAGGGTGTTTTTTCTTTCATTATTATCTCGCCTTTTCAATGACCAATTGAGCTCAAATTTCACAGGTTTGTTATTTTATGCATAGGTTAAAATACACCAAGTGAGAAGGCTGGTCTTTGACAATAACCAATAGTGTCCAGTGTCTTTAACACCAGCTTTTGTTTTGTACAAAAGCAAAATTTGTGAATTTTGTTTGCACATGTTATGTACAGTGACCTTACAGGGAACCACCCCAGCTTGCCAGGCATGATATTTACAAGAGCTTACCTACATACATTATAGTGTACATGTGTACATGCTGTACTTTTCAGTCCTTATTAATAAAATAATTTCAGATTTTTTCACCAGGCCAAAAAATATGGAAAACAGACTTTAAGTAGTATGAATATCATTCCTGCTTTTCAAGCTGCAAGCAAAATGAGGGCATTAAACATTTCCTTTTAGCAAAATAATCCGAATAACACAAATTCCTAAAATCTGAGCAGACAATTTTTGTCAGAACACAAGCAGTAAACACCAGACCAAAACAAAAAGGTTAGAATACAAATACTTGTACATATTGACTACCTTTCAGAGCTCTAACATGTACAACAGAGCACTTTAGGTGAGTTGGGACGCCCTTAGAGAAAATGACAAAATTCAACTGCCATGATCGGAGCTTTTTGTACACTGGGGAAGCACCAAATCAATCAGAATTTCTATTCTATTTGTGTACCTAGTACCGTGCAACCATCAGAGACGCAATCGAAGCGAAGAACGGCAATCTGCTTTTTTTTGTTTCATCTTCGTATGATCTTTTGGAATTTTCAAAAACAGTTCCTGGGATGATGGGGTCACTTAAAGAAGTGGCTCTGGGGAGCCTGAAAGACTGAAGTGAGATTTACTATGGTTTCTCAAGGATGTTTATGAATTAATTCGAGACGGGTTATGGTAAAATATCCATAAAATGGAGTGTTTTATCAATTTAGATATTTTGATTTAGTTTGTTGTTGCAAACAAGAGAAAACTGCAACTTGTTCAAGGAACATGTACACACACCATTGAATAGTATTTTAAACTTTTTTATATATAAGACTAAAAGGAAGCATGTTTCATTATTAATACAAGAAACCTAAAATGAAGAAATGAAGTCGTTGAACCTTTGCATTGCAATTCATTGCGACTTCTATCAATTGCGACTGACAATCAATTGAATCGCTTGTTCAATGATGAATAGACAATACTTCCTTCTTATTTATGTCAATAGATGATAAATTTGTATCTGGGGATAAAGAATATTAATTTTGAATTTACCCTTACACCGATATAGCACTGAATACTCAGTAGTTTCCCCCCGAGTTCTGTGAGCAAATCACAGGCATATTGCTCTGGTGGGATGCGACACTGCTCTAAAATTGCAAGGGTTGCCTGTGATCTTTTCACAGAACTCTGGGAAAGTACCGAGTATTTGTTTGAAAATTTTGTTTATAACTGTCTGTACTCAAAAAGTATACCCAGTATCGTGGTAATTTTCAGAGACAAAGTTGAGAGCCTTACCATGTGCTCCATACAGATGTTGATTTCTCCATCGCTGTAGAAGGCCCCATAGAAGCCAACGATGTACGGAGAGTTGCAGTCATGTAACACCTTCAACTCTCTGATGATCTGGTTCCTAATGGCTGGTTTGATTTCCAGACGAATAAGCTGTGGATATCCAAGCAAGATATAACGGATTAAGCACCAGACTAATGGCTGTAACCCTGAACAAAAATCCTACCCTCCAACATGCAAGAACTGCCCATTACCTGCAAAAGTTGGAGATGTTGTATGCTTCGTTTTTGAAAGGGGAAGGGCCACAAGGCATTTTCTCTTCTGGTAAAGTGCACCCTAAGAGGAAATTTTAAATTTCTACTGCAGATCATTTCAAGGGCACGAAGGCAATGACTAGGGGGCATGGAGGCAGTCGCATTCATTGCCTCTGTGAAGTAACCGGCCTGGAGATGACAGAGTGCCCTGCTTCCTTCTGCAGATATCCAGACCTGGGCCTATAAGCATAAAAACTTGCTAAGCACAGAAACTGGCTACCAGCCAAAAAATCTATCAAGTTTACATTGTTGCAACTGGTGCCACCTTAGCAAAGAATTTCTATGCAGTATTTTCTGATCAATAGCTTTTTATGAAGATGGGCCCACACCATCCCCCACATCGTATGACTGTCCGTTTTAGGTATTTCTATAGTGTAAATGGATGCTACCCCCTGGGCTAGGTGTCTACCTTTGCAGTGATACCCTTTGCAAGGTTTTTCACAAATTTACATTTTCCTCATACTTAGTCATAGAAGTGCCCCTTACAATAGGAAAATAGATGTGCCCCTTCAAGAGCGACAAGGCCTGCAACCATGCAACCCTCAGGTCTTTTGTCTTTATGCTTCATTTTTGAAAGGACAAGGGCACCAAGGCATTTTTTTCTCTTGGTAAAGGGCACCCTTATGAGGAAATTGTAAGTTTCTACAAAAGCATTTCAAGGGCACCAAGGCTCCAGGGGGCATCGAATCAGCCGCCTTGTTCGTTGCCTCTGTGAAGTGTTAGGCCTGCACCCTAGATTCAAATCTCAGCCTCACCTTTCTTGCCATAGTAAGGTTACTAGGTTTGTGTAGCACCTTGGTGACCACGCCTCCGTTTCCTGCCCCTAGCTCCTCCAACTTCTCAAAGTCGTCCCCGTTGAGCTCTCCAATGGCCAGCACCTTCTCTTTCATTGTCAGGAACACCTTGAGACGTTCGAGCTGCGTCTTGTCTACGTGGAGCTGAACGTCTGCTAGTTTTTTGTTGATCGCCTCCATTGAGGCACTGGAATTGTTGCTATGGAAAAGAGAGGACTAATTTGATTAAAAAGACACAGTGTAGGAGGTGGAATGTGCATCTGTTTATTTATTATATTTATCAGGTGGCCAATCGACAACATTAAGAATGTTAAAATAATTTTAAAAATATCAAATATACACATGTATTGACCCCTTGCACAAAAAGGGATATCTCATTGAGGTAAATTAGATACTATATTAGGAAAAGTTTCCGTATGGCGCCACCACTTTTTCATTCGATATGAAATAATATAGTATCTAGTTTACCTCAATGAGATATCCCTTTTTGTAAAAAAGAGTGAAAAAGTGGTGGCGCCATACGGAAAGTTATCCCTATATTATTTCATACCGAATGAAAAAGTGGTGGCGCCATACAGAAACGTTTCCTTTAACTTTTTCACATTTTGTTTTAAGATAAACTGCAGAGTTCAAAGTAAAAAAGGAAAAGTTTCCATATGGCGCCACCACTTTTTCACTCGATATGAAATAATATAGTATCTAATTTACCTCAATGAGATATCCCTTTTTGTAAAAATTAGTGAAAAAGTGGTGGCGCCAATTGGAAAGTTATCCGTAAAAAATAACAGGAGAGTGTGGTTAAAATATGCAGACACCTCTCCTGCTGCTGATTATCTGACAAACACTGTCTGTAATTACTCAAGGACTTGGCGATGTTGCTTGATAATGCCATAGCCTTGTCAACACTCAGCAAGCCATTGAAATTAATGTTACTTTAAAAATTAAATTAAGATAATAATGCCAAAAACAAAAATGACATCTCATCTCTCAATAAGTTACAAATTAATAACACAATTGAAAATTAAGTACAATGAAATAATGTAATTCTTACACTGCATTTGCCGGAGCAGAGTCATCCGTTCTGACAGAAAGTGTCAGATTTTTAATGTTCTTTTTTGAGGCGGCCATTTTTGACAGTTATATTTTGATTATGGGTGTCCGTCAACAACACAAACTGAGCGTGCAGCCAGCCAGCCACAGTGGGGTAGCTATCCCGTGTGTTCGCTGGTCCAGTGGTCACTGCCTTTACGGTAAACTGAACTACCGGCTTTCCTTTCCAACAGTTTATTCTTCCAGTCGTTTCTCCCCCATTTAATTGTCAATTAATTGAAGCCTTGAGTTGCTGACTTTCGCTGTATTTACATGCAGCGTTCTCTTAGAAGTTCTGCTAGCAATAGGTCAACGAATCTAGCTCGACACCGAGCGAAAACAGCAGAAGCGAAAATTGGAAGTAAATGAAAACACAACTAAAAAAAAAACATAGCCCATAATAATTTTCTAACTGGTTCCCCGCATGCTAAATGCTAGTGAAGGCGATGCGTTACTTGGAAGCCTGCGGTTTTGTTTCGTTTTCTGACCGAGTTCGGCCGAGTGTTGATTAGTGCGCCCTCTACCCTTTACAATCTTCCACCTGCTTCACATAGGCCCTTTTCGAAACCACGGTTTCGGGCTTTGGATTCGGCTCGGGCTGGCTTGGCCTGCGGTTGTTTTGACAATATTGCGTGTGCTTTGCGTATACACGCTCAGGGCTACAGACAAGGGATAGGAGCGTGCTGCCGAATCCAAAGCCAAAGCCGTGGAGTATTCGTAAAAAGTCACCCCATCCCATACAAATTAACTCTCCTTACAAAAGTCACCCCCCTTACAAAGTCACACCCTTACAAAGTCACCCCTAGAAAGTCACCCCTTACAAACTCACCCCATAGTATAGTAATAACCCATGTCAAAGTCGCCCCCCCCTGACAGAGTCACCCCCCTTACGAAGTCACCCGTTTGCAAGGTCACCCCTTACAAACTCACCCCTTACATAGTTACCCCCTGACAAAGTCGCCCCCTGACAGAGTCAACCCCTTACAAAGTCACCCCTTTTATCCTACCTCCATGCCTTTACAAAGTCACCCATTACAAAGTCGCCCCTTACAAAGTTGCCCCTGGCACTGAGACACCCCCTTACAAACTCACCCCCTTACAAAGTCACCCCCTTACAAAGTTACCCCCTGAACAAAGTCGCCCCTTTTAAAAATTCAAACCCCTTACAAAGTCGCCCCCAATCGGCTCCCCTGGGTCGTTACAATGTCGCCCCAAACAATGTCACCCCCAAACAATGTCGCCCCCATCCCAGCCAATGTCGCCCCAGAAAATAATTTGTCTTGCGCTTTAAAAAAAAAGTTACATCTGTAATTCTGTAGTTGCTGGCTATTTTAGCCTGTTAAATTTATACCGTCTCGCGCATGCTCGTTGTCAGCCGTCACTGTTTGTTGTGGATTCATTATTTGTTCCTCCTGATAAATCAGTGAATATTTCTCACTTGACTCAAGTGTTACATGTGTAATTCATTAATTGCTATTTAACCTATTATATTTTGTAAAAGACAGGTCCAACGTGATCAAGTATTGTTTAGGTTATTCGCCGCCCGCCGCTCAGCTGAGCTGCTTATACTTTTCTTTTGTGGGCCGCTTTTTTACGGGACGTTTTTTGTTGTTTGAAGAAATCAACGGTTTTCTTTTCCAGGATTTACCACGCTATGGCAACAGAATAACATTATAACAACTCAAACTAACAAGAGCAAGGAATTCACGATATAGCTGACGAAGATTTATGATTTTTTACCGAAACTTGATACTTTTTTAAAAATAAAAACAATCTTTGTGGCCTTTAATATTAAAATAATAAAACTAAAAAACAATATTATACGTGGTGATTATCGGAATATATATATATATATATATTTTTTTTATTTATATATATATATTTTTTTTTGGGGGGGGGTACCACAGACTGCAATGAGAAAACTCAAATCTTTTGCAGAATTTTAAAATAATATCCAAGGAAAGTGAAAAAAACCTAAATAAACCTAAATAAACCACTGGTTGAACACTATGTGATCAATATTCATTTTTTTTGAAATACGGCGATGCCATTGGATTTGGATAAAAAACCTAAACATTTTGACGTCACAAAAGTGGTGACATCCCGCCACCACACCGCTAGCTATGATTTAGCAGTGCGCATGCACGAGTCGAGCAGCGCCATTTTACAACTGAGAGGACATGACTGGGTGACGTAGTTCTTAGTTTCACCAAGAAAAGGTAAAACAAAATTGTTTTGATTTCTTCCTGTCGAAATGCATTTGCGTGAAACCGCTGGTAATTCGTGCATGGTAATCTTTGGTTATTTAGCACTTAAAATACATGTACAAAATCCGGTCAATTTCCTTCTGACTCCGTGCCCAAAACACACTCTCATGAATGCGTGTTCTGTTCACTGTGTGCCACTCAATGGTGGTGGTGCCACAGTAGTTTATACGCTGCATGGTATTCAGCAAAGAGCCAAGACAAAGAGTAAGTGGGAGCTAAGTAATACGTACGATGCTCAAAATTAAAATCCCATATTCCAAATCTACTTCTTAAATCATAAAAAAATATATTAATATTATTGATTCTCATGTTGATGTTCCTGCTTATGCATCTTCAAGACCAGACTGAACGGTGTCACCTTCAGTTAAATATCCATCCCCCCCCCCCACAAAATGCTTAAAAAATGATTTTACTTGCACAGTATGCGTATCTTTTGCACCTGCTAGTTTGCACCGCAACCAATGTGCGAGTATACTCCAGAGGAGATTTCTGCATGATGATGATCTGAATAAATAATTAGTACCGCTTTTTCCTTGGCCCTATGTCTATCTACTCCATGCCAGGAGGTGTAATCGTTTTTTGAATAGAAACATCGTTTATATGCAGATATTCTTTTCCCCATCTGTGTCACTTATTGTAGCGGGCACATTCACTCGAAAGTGCCGTTAGTCTTGGTGTATCTAAAAACATTGTCTGCTCAATGGTTGTATATGTCTGCCATCTCACATCTGGCGTTTATTGAGTCTTTCTTGTCTATAAATCTCGCATTAGGTTTTTCATACACGAATTGGGTTTTTCCATTTTTTTTTTACGTGCATGTCCTTCACGCACAGAATGGTTAAGTCCATCTCTGTCGTGGCATCAATTATTCGGGTTGGGATTATTCCACTCATAGAAGGCGTTCTGAATCTGAGTGGTGTATGGTGATCTATGTGGCGCGGAGCCAATAGAGGGGGTTTGGTGATAGTTGAGTATTGCACCACTACTAGATTATGCACATTATCGATACACTCACCATACCTAGTCTGTTTAAAAAAATTGACTTGTCTTTTTTAGTTGGAGATTGTGCGTACCACACAGCCGTCATAGTGTCTGACGGGTCAAGTTGATATGGCACTTGGAATCGTCAAGTACGAATTATTTGAACACCCATTCTTACTCGTGACCATGTGCATTGTTAAACTTCATTATAACATCTGTTATTGTGGTTGATATAGGGCCTACTGGCTCTCTTGTTCATTACAGAAAATGATATGAATCACATCTAGCCCTTTTAATGGTTTTTATACTTTATTTGCAGATGTGGTTGAAGATGCATTCAAGATATTTCAAGACTGGAGGTCGGATCTGCACATCAAGCTTGCAAGAAGAAGATTGGAATCAGGTCAGTACAGATCACATCCAGAAATGGACCCAATTGTATCAATAAAACATTAATTCTGTAAATCTACACTCTTTAGCAAACAATCACAGTGCTAACTGTTGCTTCAGTAAATTCCAGTAATGATTGATGTAAAATTACAAATGTTATGACAATCAGGGTTAAAATTTTGTAAATGGTTCTGCAGAACTCATGCAGCATCAACTTGTAAATCCACTCAAGATGAATGGCCTACTTTTATTGTTTATGTATATCCACATTATGTTTTTCGGATGGACCATGCAATACTACATATAAAATAGTATCAAAAAATCATTGAGGTCTTTAGAAATCTACACTAATTGTTGATATATCCAAATCATTAGTCAGAGAATAGACTCTGAATTGTAGAATCATTTAACTACACAAGTACTTGCCTTCAGCTCAGACATTCCATAAACAATTAGTCATTTATACACTTTCTTATGTGCTGCTCAGTACTATAACGTCGCTACTGGCTTTTTTTCTCTCTTGAAAAAAAAATAGATAAAAATCAACAAATAAAAATTTTACTTTAAAGAACACTATCAATAAACCCCATTTACTAGAAGCTCAACAATACTGGCTTAAATTAGTGATGTGGTTCTGTTGGAGGCCAAGTTGTGGGTGGAGAATCTTGGTGAGATGTTGGCCTTGTTGTAGGTTGTTGAAACCTACGGCGCCACGATGGGACGGAGGGGAACACGGGATTGCGAACTTGGGTTGACCGAAGAAACAAGGGCAGGTGGATGCAGAGGTCTTTTGATGGCAGTACCTGGGTGAGCTAATGGCCTTAGACTGATGGAGAGATTGGAGCTTGTTGCTGATCTTGCATTCAATGGCCAAGATGTGGTTTTTTGGTAGGCGTCTGTAAGTGTCAGTCGACAGAATTTTAGTCACCTTGTGGTTATACTTTATTGGTAGATATGTCCACAGTGTTGTGTCGGCTGGCATAAAGTGGATGGATTGTTCTTTAGGTAGGGCTTAGATGGCAGCATCTACTGCTTGCTTTTGAGTGGTCTTGGTAGGTTGGTGTTCTTGAGGATTAGCAGGATCTGGATATGGACTTGAGTTAGGTTTAGGGTAGAGTTATAGTTGAGTTAAGGTTAGGGTTTGTGGTCGAGTCCACATCTGACTTATAACCTCAAGGAGACTGCAATTCTGTCGACCAACACTTACATACATCTACCAAGAAACTCCATTCTGGCCATCGAACACAAGATCAGCAACAAGTTCCAGTCTCTCCATCAGTCTAAGGCCATCAGCTCACCGAGGTACTGCCATCTCAAGACTTCTGCATCCCCCTGCCCTCGTTTCATCGGTCAACCCGAGATTCACAATCCCGATATTCCCTTCCATTCCATCGTGGCGCCCATGGGTTTCAACAATCTTCAACAAGGTCAGACATCTCACAAAGATTCTCCATCCACTACTTGGCCTCAAACAGTACCACATCACCAATTTAAGCCAGTTCGTCAACATCATAAATTACATTCACCTTGGGTCAAACTGACATTCTGGAGAGTTTTGACAAAGAAAGAAACGTGTCTCATCTGCAAATAATGCCTACAAGTTAATCCCTCCATAACAGACCCCACAAGCATCACTATTCAACAAGTCATCTATTTTCTCATTACCTGCGTACTTTCATCAAGCTTCTTTTTGAGCAACTAGTTCTATAATATACAAATTTCTAGTAGGCTTCATTATGGTCTTCCTTGCACACACTTAAATACCTCAATGATTTCTGATACTATTCTATCGGTAGTAATTACATTGTTTATTCTAAAACATGATATGAGTTATTTGTAACCTATACAAATAGGGCATTCACCTTGAATGGACTTTTCACAGGACTCAGGAAAGTACTGAGTAAACAGTGTTAACACACATTGGTGTAAGGGTTAAACCAAAATTATCAATCTTTATCCTGGATGCAAATTTAACATCTTTTAAAATAGGAATGGTAGTTTTACGTTGATTATTACTAAATTTTACCAAAGCAACAGCTGTCACTGCAGTGCTCAGAACTATAATACAGTCTTTATTGCAATTTGTATGGGTCTTATAATTCTTTGCATAATAATAAGCTCTGGGTAATTTTGATATGAAATGAACTAAATAAATTTGTTGATTTCTCAATAATAAGTGTAGATTCCGAAGATTACCCATGCATGCATGGTTTCAGTCATTTTACGACCAGCCATTGGATAAACCATTTTTAAAGTTTAGAAATTAATTTTGAAATTACTGGCTGGTACATGGAGTCTCTATTGCTGTTCTCTATTTTAATTTAAGTTTAAGTTTCACATTGTTTAAAATTTATTTTATCTGTCATATAGTGTGATTGCAGAAAACGAATCACATACGTTTTATGAAGTGTGCCTACTCCTGTTTAAGCCTGGGCGACTTGCATGACTAGGGTCGACACTTTTGATTGCTTAGACGAGTCAGGACAACCGCTATTTCACTACTAGGTTAATCATGGTGCCTTAAACATTACTGACATCAGTGATACAATCTATCAATCCTTTCAGCTGGAATTTTAGTATATTACGCCTGCGGCAAACAAATGCTGCATTGCAACTTGGGAATTAAAAATTACTCGCAACTACATATGTAGTTCAAATTTGCAACTGTTTGTGGTGCAACTAGTCAAGTAGTAAATGTCACTAGTTGCCCAGGCTTACCCATGTTGTTAATACCTATGTTAATATGTTGCCTTTTTTAAAGTTTAATTTCTACATTATATTACCATTTAAAATCTTTTATTAAAGGCATGGACACTACTGGTAATTACTCAAAGTAATTGTTAGCATAAAAACCTACTTGGTAAACCTACTTGAAAATGAAGTAAATTTTGCCTGAGTCTTGTTTTTGTCATCTGTTACTGTTTCAAACATACTCAAAAAGGAAGAATTGTTAAGAAATGTTTTGCATGATTTTGGCAGGTTCTCAGCAAACCTGAACTTTCTCCTATTTTGTTTTGTCACTTTTTCAAAATATAATAAGTGATATCAACTTTCGCGACTCACTATTGACAACACATTATTTACCTTGAAGATAGTCATTTGACCTACATGTAGCGATGGGGTATTTTCTATTATTCTCAATGAGTTGTTGTTGACTTTTCAGGAAAAGTACAATTGACTTTTCCTGAAATTCTTGTTGTGTTACCACTTTTGTGCTCTGCCTCTCTTTCAGAGATAGGTAGTCATATGCATGAAAAATCATCATCTTGACTGTCAGCACAAACACAATATTTGTACCCAATGGAGATACTGGCCGTGGGAGACAGAGAAATACTTTAGGCCTCATCAAGCCTTTTTCAGTTGAAGCCCAATTGATCAAATGAGCCAATATTTCCACAGATAGAATTGTTACTTTGTGTATGTTGGGATACACCAAGTGAGATACTGGTCTTTGACAATTACCAAATGTGTTCAGTGCCTTTAAGTAAAATAGGGAAACCACATGAAGTGCCTTCTACAAATTGTATTTCTTATTAGTTGGAACTGATATCACATGTCTGTTTGAAAATTTGTATTTTCATTGGTACTTGAGCCGTCACTCAAATCATAGTAAATTAATTTGTTGTCATGATAAATTAAAAAAATTATGCAAGTCGCTAGACACACGAACCCCGAACGCCACTCCAAGGTGTGAGCTACAATTTTTTCTTGCAGAGGTCGTTGCCACCTACTCCTAGGGCTGAAACAGGGTTAACCCCTTTTAAACTCCACACGGATGTAGGCTTGGGTATCATCAGTCTGAAACCTGGCCGGTAGGGCAGAAAGCACTACGTCCCCAATTTTACGTAGCAATAAAGACATTTGTAAAGTGCATAATAATGCAACAAGCCTCTCTAAGTGCATAGCTAGAACAATAAAGTGTATGTCTGATTCTTCTACATGTATATTAGATATCAATCTGCTTGCACACAAGAAGTTTAAATAATTAAAAGTATACATTATGCCCATTTTGGCTTGTGATTTATGTAACTTTTTTTGGCTTGTAACTTTAAATGAATGTGTCATACAATGTAGTTGCAATTCAGCTGTAATGTTGTGAAAACTTAACCTTTAATTTATTGATCTATCTATCTATCTTTCTTTCTTTTGTTCTTTCTTTGAACCTGTTGATCAATGGAGCCGAACAGCCAGCCACAGCGCTTTTCTCGAAATAGATAATAGTTTAAAACTGACATTGGCTCTAACCCCGTGCTTAACTGGAAGTAAAGGTCAAATGGGGTCACACTCTGTGTAGCTTTTGTTTAAAAGTATGCAAAGCCCATGCAATGATTTATAGATTGTACAAATCTATTGTGTGATTTATTATAATTTTTATGTGTTATGTTTTTTTAATTATATTAAACTTTTATTTAATGTATTGCAGTACATAATGTAGGATTTAAATTGACCAAGGCATGGGGACAAAAATCACCCAAAATATTCATCATGGTGTTGGAAAAGGTTTTCAAGAACACTTTACTGGATGAGAAAGAAGGGTACAATGTCGATGGAGAAATGTTATTAGATCTATGCATGGCAAATGATGTGACTCTATCACCCCTTCTACTGCTAATGACTTAGAAGTGCAAATAAATGAAGTAAACTGCAAAAATAAAGACAGTGATTTGAAGATGCACAAGGAAAAATTCATGACCAACTTCAAAACAGATGACTCAATAATGGTGGAGGACCAAGAGATCACCAGGGTCAATGAATATAAATACTGTACCAAACAGTAAAACTGAACGACATCACAAAAGATGAAGCATCAACCAGGATGTTAAGACAGGATGGAGCTCCTTTGGACAACACAGAGAAACATTTTGTGATAGGAACACATACCTACATGGTATGGTATTGAGGAGAAAAATAATAGGATCAGTGTGGGCTATCAACAGTAACTTATGGAGCAGAAACATGGACAGACAACAACAAAACTGATTGAACGTAAACCCTGCACACCAACAAAAGCAATGGGGAGACGAGTGCTACATTTCTTTTAAAGACAGGTTTGAATGCACAGAAACAAGAGAGAACAGAGGAAAATATGAAAAAGCCTGTATGGAGATAGGATAGACACTTTACCCTTAGAACTGACAATATATGGACAACAAGAATCATGGATTGGCAACCAAGGAAAAGGGAAAAGGAAAAGAGGTACAAGTAGAAGACAGAGAAGAAGATCCTTAGGGAGAGATGACCTGCAGGAGCAACATGAACAAGAATTGCAAGTAATAGAAATGAATGACATTTACATGAGGAGGGACATATCCTACACTGGATGCATACACAGCCTAAGTGATGATCTTTAAAAGTACATATGTGACGTCACTAACGACGTAACTGAATAATTTTCATCTCTGAATATCTAACTAAATGTGAAATTTCTGTGGAACTGGAACTTAACGACTGTTTTCGGGTACCCAACTGCTACGGGCTTACAGTGGACCAAATTGTTCTGGATGGTGGACTCCAAGAGTGGATAATGGAATGAAGACCTGTGCGGAGATAATGCTAATTGCGCGCGCACTTCCAGTGTACCGTGCGGGCGAGGGTGTTTCTTCATTTCTGGTGACTTAAACATCATGGAAGATGATGGTATTGTTCTTCTTTAGTTCCATGGTCAATTTGATGAGTGCATGCTGGTTGTTTAGGTGTTGATGAGGAACTGATGATCAAGTGTTGTCTTGACAAAACTGACACGAATGTGAAACTGGTGTTGGTGATACGGTGCTGTGTGAGGCCAATCGGGTGGAGGATCTTGGTGAGATGTTTGGCCATGTTGTATGTAGGGTGGTGAACCCATGGACACCACTATGTCATGGAGGGGAGCATCAAGATTGTGTATCTTGAGTTGTCTGAGGAAACGAGAGCAGGGGATTCAGAGAGCTCTAGAATGCAAATTAAAATTATGCTAAATTGGTGTGCGAATGGCTTGAAACAAACGAAGCTGCTATGTGATCTTGCATTCAATATCCGGAATGGGGTTTCTTGTATGTGTCTGTCCTTAACACAACTCTAACCTTCATCCTAACCCTCATCCTAACCTTAACCCTAGTTCTACCCGGGAGTTCTATCACCCTAACCCGTAATGTAACCCTAACCCCTCACTCATGACCACACTTACCGACACAAACGACTAGGCCTACAACTGACCCTTACAGACATTACCTTCACTAAATACCAACTGACACTTACAGATACCTATACCAAAGAAACCCCATTCCAGATATTAAATGAAAGATCACATACCAGTTCCGGTCTCAAGCCTAGTGTTCGGTGCAGCGCGATATGTGGCAGCTTTTGCTATTACTCTCGTGCAAATGTCTCCGTCTTCTCTGTTTTCGTACTACATCGGTTGTCTGCATATGTGCATGTCGTTTTCAAGGTGTTTGTAGTTTGATTCGCCTGGAAAGTTGTGCCGTCCCTTGCGTGGACAGGCGGGTCATTGATGTTGCAAGGTTGTAAGCAATCACCGTTTCTTCAACAATAGAACTGGGTACAGATGCTAATTGCTGATGACAAGATCAGGAGAGCATACTACTCTGACAAATTCTGCAGTGCCAATCCCAAGGACATTGTGCATACTATTCTTACAAATTCTGCAGTGCCAATCCCAAGGACATTGTGCATACTATACTCTGACAAATTCTGCAGTGCCAGTCCCAAGGATATTGTGCATACTACTCTGACAGATCCTCCAGTGCCAATCCCAAGGACATACCATACGTATACTACTGCAAATTCTCCAGTGCCAATCCCAAGGACACTGTGCTTGAAACGCAAATTCTCCAGTGCCAATCACAAAGGACATTGTGCATACGTCTGTGACAAATTCTGCAGTGCCAATCCCAAGGACATTGTGCTTACGCAAATTCTCCAGTGCCAATCCCAACGACACTGTGCTTACGCAAATTCTTCAGTGCCAATCTCAACGACACTGTGCTTACGCAAATTCTTCAGTGCCAATCCCAAGGACACTGTGCTTGAAACGCACATTCTCCAGTGCCAATCACAAAGGACATTGTGCATACGTCTCTGACAAATTCTGCAGTGCCAATCCCAAGGACATTGTGCTTACGCAAATTCTCTAGTGCCAATCCCAAGGACACTGTGCTTACGCAAATTCTCCAGTGCAAATCCCAACGACACTGTGCTTACGCAAATTCTTCAGTGCCAATCCCAAGGACACTGTGCTTGAAATGCAAATTCTCCAGTGCCAATCACAAAGGACATTGTGCATACGCCTCTGACAAATTCTCCAGTGCCAATCCCAAGGACATTGTGCTTACGCAAATTCTCTAGTGCCAATCCCAAGGACACTGTGCTTACGCAAATTCTCCAGTGCCAATCCCAACGACACTGTGCTTACGCAAATTCTTCAGTGCCAATCCCAAGGACACTGTGCTTGAAACGCAAATTCTCCAGTGCCAATCACAAAGGACATTGTGCATACGCCTCTGACAAATTCTCCAGTGCCAATTCCAAGGACATTGTGCTTACGCAAACTCTCCAGTGCCAATCCCAAGGACATTGTGCACACACTGCTCTGACAAATTCTCTGGTGCCATTCCCAAGGACTTTGCGCACACTATTTTGACAATGTCTGCAGTGCCAATCCTTTAGGACATTGTGCTTACGCACGTTCTCCAGTGCCAATCCCAAGGACACTGTGCAGACTACTCAGAAAAATTCTCCAGTGCCAATCCCAAGGAAATTGTAAACCACTAAATATGGTCTATTGACTAACTGTTGAATAATCGCTGAAGATATTCTACTTTGAACGCTGGAGATATTCTACTTTGAAAACTCCTCCCCGGCAGACAAATATGCCCCAAAAAGACCCATTTTGACCGATTGATGGAGGATACTGGATGCAGGTTCAAAAATCAACCAAGAAAAAATGGAAGAAACATCCCAAAGAAAGCTGAGCACGTCCGACCTGATGAAGATGATGAATATCTGTACCAACTGTAAAGCTAATGTCATGAAATAATAGTTACATGTAATAGTTAGCTTAAACTAATTAGTTAATTTTCTTAATATTGACATAAAAAATGTCTTGATAAGAACCTTATCAATTATTTATTATAAGCTTACAAGGTTATTGCATATCAAAACACTTGATGCATATAAATACATGTATGTTATAAGTCTTGTCTGAAGTATGATACCATGTGACCTTTACTTCTGGCCAAATCCGGGAGTTAAAATTTCAGAATTCAAAAGTTCATGTCTCATGAACCGAACTTAATTCATCGTTGGGGAACGTTAAATCAATGCAAGCACATTGAGATAGGTATTGTCAAATGCGCGCTACAAAAGTTTTATTATTAATTTTATTTATTTAATATTACAAAAATCTGGAGAGCCATAAAAGTCCCAAATGGAAGCACCATATGTTGTATTGAATAGGTTCACTGCGCTCCTTGTCTATTTCCTCTTCTACTTCCCCTTCTCTCTTTTCAAGGAACACCTGGCCAGTTTAGTTTTAGCTTTTGTTTAGTGTATAATATAAGGAGGCGCCTGGACCCCGGAATGGTCGACACTTCATTGATGTCAGTTGGAGTATATACACACAGATCTCCTGCTGGCGGTAAAGGCGTATCCCCACACTACGGTATGGGTACTGGCCTGGTGTTCTACATTACTCTTTCTGTGGTGTTCCTCAACCCTCTTACATGTATAGGTTATATTTTGTCCAGACTATTCCATAAAAGAATGCCACTTGTGGGCTTGTAAAAAGATTTTAGTAGTACTGCTGGTTTAGTGGGAATAATGTTTGAGGTACAGTGAAACAAGGTTAAAAACAGACATGTAAAACATTATCTTTACACATTTTTGTAAATTAAGATAAATGTCAGTAGATTTGAAAATTTTTAAGTTTCCAATGATGACTGATTGAGCCTAAATTTTCACAGGTTTGTTATTTTATATTTACGTTGTGATACACAAAGTGTGGGCCTTGAACAAAACTGTTTACTGAAAGTGTCCAATGGCTTTAAGGGTCTGTAATGTTCCGTAAACTAACTGTTTGGTTGGCAATGAGGGAACATCGCGCTGTTTTGTTCACAAGTGGCCGTTCAACAATGGATGCAATGCTCGCCCTTTGACTCCTGTCTGAACTGCACCGCAAGTTTGAAAGGCCTCTCCACGTTGCTTACATCGACATCAAGGCAGCATTTGACTCTGTAGACTGGGAAGCTCTTTGGAAAGCCCTGAAAGCAACTGGAGTTCCACCATTCCTTCTTCACCTGATTCAAAATATGAATTTATTTGAGAACCTTTTTTAGGCCTGATGAATTGTAAGGCACTGGATACGTTTGGTAATTCTGAAAGACTAGTATTCTCACTTGGTGTATCCTAAAATATGCATAACATTAGAAACAGTGAAAATTGGTCATCCAAATCGCAAGAAAATAATGGGGCAATTTTTTCAAAACTATCAACAGGGAGAGAGGTCAGTTTTTATGGTACCAATTATTTGGATTATTTAAGTGCCTTTAAGATTTTTGTTTGTGGTTCTGTTTGTTGCTACAGTTTATACTCTGTTAAAATTTGTCAATCTGTAATTTTTAATAAGGGAGGTTTAAAATATAGAGGACAATGTCCATATCCAACCACCACTTTTTAATTTGTTATGAAATATTTTAGATTATAAACCCCCTCACCAATATTCTGCCTTTTCATTGGTTTAGAGTTTAATCTGTTAAGCTTGTCACTCTTTAGACCTTATTCTGTTAAAGGGAGTTTTAAAATATAGATAGGATAATGTCCGTACCTACCACCACTATTTCATTCATTATGAAATAATTTTTTATTGAATTTGCTCAATGAGATATTCCAAGATTACAGTGTACAGTACAGTGTAAATGTATGTTTCCTTGTTTTTATCTAATTATGTGTACTTTATCAAACATTATTGAGTATAGTGCCAGTTTGCTCAGTTTACAATTAAACTATGGTGTGTTTTTTGGTATACCAGTATCAGAAGATAACATGTTTTCAGCTGTGTTTCAATGGACAAGGATCATGTTATCTTTTAATATGGTAAGATGGCTATTTATCAAGTTGAACTATTCACTTTAGTCTGTAACCAATTGACAGTTGAGTGTAGATTCACTAAAATAATCTACACTTTTATCAATATAGTTTATTTCCATTTAAAATTAAAGAAGGGTGTCGTGGTCAAAAGCGTCGAATTCAAGTTCAGGTGGTTAATCATCGGAATGTGGGTTCGAATCTGGTCATGTCATTTGTGTAGACCCAGAT